>NC_044556.1:8579162-9225806 GCF_007565055.1 Rhinopithecus roxellana
AGGTGCAGAAGTCCCAAAGTGGGAGTGAGCTTGATAGGTATGCAGGAATCTCCTGGATGTACTTGAGTGATCTAGGGCGAGTCACTTAACCACTCCGATCCCCAGTGGCTCCTTCTCTAAAATGAGATGAGTACCAACTCCCAACGCTACCACGTGGGGACCAGAAAGGGTGAGGGAACTGTCCAAGGTCACACAGAGCCCACCTCCTCCCTCCCGATCCCGGGCCCGGGGACCTCTCGGACGCTGGAGTTTTCAAATGCCCTGTGGTCCTACAGCCGCCTCCCGCGACACAGCCACCCAGCCGCCACGTGCCTCACGAGAAACTGCAGAGTCACGTGATCCTAGGGGAGCCAAAGCTACTCAGACGCTTCTTCAAGACCACCATGGGCTCGGACTACTGCCCCTCAGAGTGGAGGCAGGTGCAGAAAGCGCCCAACCTCCACTTGCAGCAGAGCAACCTGCCGCAGGGGACCGGCGGTGAGCGCTCCCGGGAAGCCCCGCCCCATAGAGCCCCGCCCCGGGAAGCCCCGCCCCAGGAAGCCCCAGCCCTGGAAGCCTCGCCCCCTGCCACTGCTCCGGCCCCGCCCCTAACCAGCCCTCCCCTCCCCCTGGCTTCATCCCCGAAAGGCTAAATCCCACCCCCAATTGACCAGAACCCCAACTCTGCCCCTGGATAATCCCGCCCCTTCATGGTCATACCTCTCCCCTTCATAACTCCATCCTTCTGGACATGGCCCCGCCCCTTCTCCATTCTCTCTTATCCAGTCTTAACTCCTCCTCGATTGTCAGACTCTGGCTCCACCCCTGACCCGCCAGCCTGCCCTGCCTGGCCCTGCCCCCAGACTCATCTGGACAGGCCCCACCCCTGATCTTCTTAGCCGTGTGCCCTAGCTCCTGGCTCTTCCCCTAGCTCTTTCCTCCTCCCCTAGCTCCTCCCTCTTCCCAAGCTCCTCCCCTTCCTCTGGCTCCTCCCTCCTCCCCGCTCCTTCCTCTTTCCTAGCTCCTCCCTGTTTCCCAGTTCCTCCCTCTTCCCCAGCTCCTCCCCCTTCCTCTAGCTCCTCCCTCCTCCCCTGGCTCCTCCCTTCTCTCCCACCTCCTCCCTCTTCCTCAGCTCCTCCCTCTTCCCAAGCTCCTCCCTCTTCCCAAGCTCCTCCCTCTTCCCAAGCTCCTCCCCTTCCTCTGGCTCCTCCCTCCTTATTTGGCTCCGCCCTCCTGCCCTCTCCTAATCCTTTATTCTCCCCTGGTCAACATCAGCGCTAGCCTGGGCTTGGCTCTTGAACCCTTCCCTTGAACTTCACCACACCCTCAGCCCCGCCTCTGCCCACAGCCCTCACTCAGTCTCCCCAACCTGAATCTCCAGAATTCGATTTTTTAACCATGAACCAGAAGATGCTGAAGCCACACGGAACAGCTCCGGCCCTGGTGACTGAAGAGATGCTACAGCGGGTGAGGGAGGGGGAGGGGAGCCACCCATCATTAGACAACCCCCACATGGGTGTAGAGTTGTCTCAGGAAAACTATGCTGTCACCCAGCCTCAGAGTTAGTGATCATCCAGGCTCGGGGGCATCTTTTTTTTTTTTTTTTTTGAGACGAAGTCTCGCTCTGTCGCCCAGGCTGGAGTGCAGTGGCGGGATCTCAGCTCACTGCGAGCTCCGCCTCCCGGGTTCACGCCATTCTCCTGCCTCAGCCTCCCGAGTAGCTGGGACTACAGGCGCCCGCCACCTTGCCCGGCTAGTCTTTTTGTATTTTTTAGTAGTGACGGGGTTTCACCGTGTTAGCCAGTATGGTCTCGATCTCCTGACCTCGTGATCCGCCCGTCTCGGCCTCCCAAAGTGCTGGGTTTACAGGTTTGAGCCACCGCGCCCAGCCGGGGGCATCTTAATATCCCTTTAGCCTCAAGATCATCCCTAGCTTGGCCGGGTGCAGTGGTTCACGCCTGTAATCCCAGCGCTTTGGGAGGCTGAAGCAGGCGGATCACCTGAAGTCAGGAGTTCGAGACCAGCCTGGCCAACATGGTGAAACCCCGTCTCTACTAAAAATACAAAAATTAGTCAGGCATGGTGGCGCACGCCTGTAATCCAGCTACTCTGGAGGCTGAGACAGAATTACTTGAACCGGGGAGGCGGAGGTTGCAGTGAGCCAAGATCGTGTCACTGCATTTTGGGCTGGGCAACAGAGCAAGACTCTGCCTCAAGAAAAGGAAAAAAAAAAAATAGAGATAATCCCTAGCTCACTCCCCAGGGTCGTGTCCAGGTCAGCTCAGGGGCATCTTTGCACCACAACCACTGTTATACCCAAGACAAGGGTTAATTCAGAGCCACCGAGGATCACCCCAGCCCTGGAGTCCTTCCAGGGACACCCCTGGTTATTCTCCAGCTTCTTATCCAGCTCCTTATTCAGCCTCGCCTCGGGCCCTTTTCACCCACCTCTCCCCAGGGTTCAACCTCCCCAGCCTTTGATGCTCTGGCTCTGCCCCTAACTGGCCCCACCCTACCCCTGGCTTCATGTCCTGAAGGGCTAACTCCCACCCCAAATTGACCAGAGCCCAAACTCCACCCCTGGACAATTCGGCCCCTTTGTGGCCACGTCCTACCCTTGCATAACTCCGCCCTTCTGGTCATAGCCTTGCCCCTTTCCCTATCCTCTCTTACCCAGTCTTAACCATCCTCCTTCGTCAGACACTGGCTCTGCGCTGACCAACTAGCCTGCCCTGCCTGGCCCCACCCCCTGACTCATTAGGCCTGGAGATCCTGGGGTGGACAGGGTGGGTCAGCCACCTCCCAGACTGCCCTGCCAGGCTGTCCACCCTGACTCCACAGTGCAAGTACAGTCACATGGAGCCCCCTCTGGGTGGACTGCGCTTCTTCTCAACCCAATACAAGGATGAATTTCCTTTCAAGTATCAGGGTCCAGCAGCCCTGAGACTGAAAAATCCTCAGGAGGGCTTTGTGCCCCTGGGCACGCCTCACCAGCACGGCTGCAGGGAGAAGACAGACCCTCGGGCTCCCCAGCCCCCTATGTACCCGTGCCCCAGCCAGTAATAAATGCCACCTTGGCAACATTCCACTCTTTCCCATCAGTCAGCCAGTCCAGAGGATGCTTAGGTGGGTGGGGGCTGGTGGAAGGGACTGAACGGGAAAGGATGACTCCATTGTTGCTGCGTTGCCATGAAGAGTATGGAGTCAATGCTGGGCGCGGTGGCTCACACCTGTAACCCCAACACTTTGGGAGGCTGAGATGGGAGGATTGCTTGAGCCCAGGAGTTTGAGATCAGCCTGGGCAACATAGGGAGATCCTGTTTCTACAAAAAATAAGATAATTGGCCAGGCGCAGTGGCTCACACTTATAATCCCAGCATTTTGGGAGGCCAAGGCGAGCGGATCACCTGAGATCAGGAGTTCGACACCAACCTGGCCAACACGGTGAAACCCTATCTCTACTAAAATACAAAAATTAACCAGACGTGGTGGCACATGTCTGTAATCTTAGCTACTTGGGAGGCTGAAGCATGGAATCACTTGAACCTGGAAGGCGGAGGTTGCAGTGAGATCATACCACTGAACTCTAGCCTGGGCAGCAGAGCGAGACTACATCTCAATAAGTAAGTAAGTAAGTAAATAAATAAATAAATAAATAATAAAAATTTTAAAAAGCCAGGCATGGTGGTACATGCTTGTAGTCCCAGCTACGCAGGAGGCTGAGGTGGGAGAATGACTTAAGCCCAGAGATTTGATGCTACAGTGAGCTATATGATTGCACCACTGCACTCCGGTCAGGGCAACAGAGCAAAAACTCTGTCTCAAAAAAAGAAAAAATGAATAAAGTTATAGTGCTGAACAGAGATATTGGTGTGTGTGCTTGAGAACACAGATCCCTGTGGGGGCTGGATGGACACAGTCCAAACCTGGACTCCTCCATGTCCTGGAGAGTAGTTTGGGCAAGTCACCTAACCCCGCTGAGCCTCAATTTGCTCATCTATTAAATGGGGATAAATAGCAACTCTCCCATGAGACTGTTAAACATGAGAAATGTACACACTTTTCAGTGCATGGGGCTGGGGTCGTGGAGGGAAAGCTTCCCTTCTGAGGATGAAAGTGGGGAAGGCCAGGGTGTGGGGAAAAAGCTTTCAACGGTGGGGACACTGGATGTGGCCTGTAGAGGACATGGAGGAGTGGACACAGCTGACAATAGCCCAGCAGCTTTTTCCATCATGGGCAGAGACTAGAGACCGAATGGGGCACTGACTGTCTGGGAAACTGGCCCCCAGGTCAGAGCAGAGTCCAGGGCCAAACTAACAAAAGCCATCAAGACATTACCAGGTCCAAGGGGGTAAGTGTTCAGCCAGAGACAAAATGTAATGGGTCAAAAGGAGGAGGATGTGATGGGGCTCTGCAACAAGTGAGTGGCAGGGCTTAGTAAGAACCAGTACCTTGGACAGCGCCTGACCTTGAAGGTCCAGGGTGTGGTGAGGAGAAAAGTTTGTCTGGGGTAAGGTCTGTCTGGGGTAAGGTGGGTTTTAGTGACCATGCCTGGGGCCTGCCTCTGTGGGCTGTTGAATGTCCAGTTTCAAGGAGTGAATATGGCTTTCCTGAACCGAGAAACCTCCAAAACCAAGGACCCCAATCCAATGAACCATGAGGTTGAGCCAATCTCAACCCTGCCCAGGAGCCCTTTCTTGGTTGGCATCAGTTCTTCTAGGCCAGGTTGTCATTTCTGCAAGAAAGGCAGGAGGGAATCCAGCTTTGCATCCTGTAGGGACAAGATGACCCTTTGGACCACACATGGTATCCACATTGACCGTGCAAGAATCTGCCAGCTGTAGAATGTCCTCTAAAGATATTTGGCATCATGCTCTTCTGAGTTACTTCAGGATAAACCAGGCCTTGTCATTTATTGATGTCTTAGGTCATTCTTTATTGGAGGCTCTCCTGTGCATTGTAGGATATTTAGTGCCATCCTTGTCCTCTACCCACTAAATGCCAGTAGTACCTCTCCCTCCCACTTGTAACAAAATGTCCCAAATATTGCCAAATATCTTCCGGATGGGAAATAATTGCCCTGGTTGGAAATCACTGTGATAAGCTCATCCTCTTCTGATGAAGCTGGTCTCCCTAGTGACCAGACTACTAGAACAGAAAGGTTTTCCCTTTTTGCCTTGCCTGCTGGGAAGCTCAGAATGTTTATTTGGTCTTAAGTTCCATGTAGCGCTAGTTGTAGGATTATCTTCCTGCCTCATGCCAGAAATAGTTTATTTATTTATTTATTTTCAGACGGAGTCTTGCTCTGTCACCCAGGCTGGAGTGCAGTGGCATGATCTCAGCTCACTGCAAGCTCTACCTCCTGGGTTCGTGCCATTCTCCAGCCTCAGCCTCCCCAGTAGCTGGGACTACAGGCGCCCACCACCACACCCGGCTAATTTTTGTATTTTTTTTTTTTTTTTTTTTTAGAGATGGAGTTTCACCGTGTTAGCCAGGATGATCTCGATCTCCTGACTTAGTGATCCAACCATCTCGGCCTCCCAAAGTGTTGCGATTAAAGGCATGAGCCACTGTGCCTGGCCTATCCCAGGAATAGTTTAAAACAGCCTTAGGCATTAGATGAAAACAGTCCATAGCTGTTGAAAAGAGCTGGATTTCAGCACAACTTGAAGCATTTTCTAACAATGAAAATGGCCAGCCCGAGGATGGCTTGCCAGGGAAGAACAGAAACTGTACTGGAAATGTTTAATCCTCGGGAAAAGACACTACATCAGGATGATTCTCGATGTATTTTATGGATTTATGACTAACCCTCCTATATTCCACTCACCCCCTTCCTCCCCAAAAAAGCCTAGGGATTAAGACAAATAATATAGAATTGAATGTGAGAAACAAAGTTTTTTTGTTTTTGTTTTTGTTTTTTCCAAAACGGAGTCTCGCTCTTGTCACCCAGCCTGGAAAGCAATGGTGCAATCTCAGTTCACTGCAACCTCCGCCTCCTGAGTTCAAGCGATTCTCCTGCCTCAGCCTCCCAAACAGCTGGAATTACAGGTGCCCGCCACCATGCCTGGCTAATTTTTATATTTTTAGTAGAGACGGGGCTTTACCATATTGCTCAGGCTGGTCTTGAACTCCTGACCTCGTGATCTGCCTGCCTCGGCTTCCAAAGTGCTGGGATTACAGGCATGAGCCATCGTGCCTGGTCACCAAGATTAATTTTTAAAGGAAAACAACTTTCTCAATGGAAAGCATCACCCAGCAGCAGAATTCAGACTTGCCTTTCTGTCCTTAGGCAGGAATACACCCTGACCCTCACTTTCTTTCTCTGTAAAATGGGAATGCCAATAGTTCCCGTTTCAAAGAGTGTATACAGGAATTAAATAAAAGGTGCATGTACCATGCTCAGAAGAGGGCCTGGCACTTGGCTGCAGCTCAATGAATGGTGACTAAATGTGTTAATGTCTTATATCATTTTGTTGCAAGCGACAGAAACCAAGCTCTATCTGACTCAAATAAAAAAAAGGAATTTTATTGATTTAGAAAAAAGCCAGACATGGTGGCTCATGCCTGCAATCCCAACACTTTGGGAGGCTGGGGCGGGAAGATCACTTGAACTCAGAAGTTCAAGACCAGCCTGGGCAACACAGTGAGATCTCATCTCCACTAGAAATAATTTAGAAAATTAGCTGGGCATGGTGGTACGCACCTGTAGTCTCAGCTACTTGGGAGGTTGAGGTGGGAGGATTGTTTGAGCCCAGAAGATTGAGGCTACAGTGAGCTATTATCACTGCACTCCAGCCTGGGCAACTGAGCAAGATCCTGTCTCAAAAATAATAGACACACACACACACACAGAAACAAGAAGGTCTGAGTCTGGAATTGGCTCTAATATCAGGCACTTTGTATCAGGACTCTGTCTCCCTGGCCATCTCTCAGTCCTGTGTCCCTCCAAGCAACAGCAAAGGAAGATGTTGGTAGTATTTACCAATGCTAATGATTAAAGCCCCTAGAGAAGGGCAGGGTCTTTGCACCATGCTCCCTCTATTGAGTTTTTTTTTTTTTTTTCTTTTTGAGACAGAGTCTCACTCTGTCACCCAGGCTGGAGTGCAGTGCTGCAATCTTGGCTCACTGCAACCTCCGCCTCCTGGGTTCAAGCGATTCTCCTGCATCAGCCTCCCAAGTAGCTGGGATTACAGGCATGCACCACCATGCCCGGCTAATTTTTGTATTTTTATTAGAGATGGGATTTCACCATGTTGGCCAGGCTGGTCTTGAACTCCTGACCTCAAGTGATCCACCGGCCTCAGTCTCCCAAAGTGCTGGGATTACAAGCATGAGCCACCACACCGGGACCCATATTGGAATTTAAGGAACAGGCTGATTGGCCCATTGGAATCACACACCCAGTTGTGGACCAATCACTGTGCCTAGAGGAAAACAATATTGTGATTGGCTTGGCCAGCTCAGGAGCCCACCCCTAGGTTATTTAGTTCCCCAAACCCAGTCAGGATCAGGGTGCTGGAGCCCAAACTTAATTGACTGTGTCTCCTAAGGACAGATCTGTGTCCTGCCCCAGGTTGCAATCTGGAGGGTGGATTAGCTCAGCTAATAGGCTCTTCCCAGTGAGAGTGATCGTCAGCTTTGTAGACAAGGAATGTTCAGTGTTTGGGAGTAGCTTAGGGTGTCAGATGTTCTCCCATAATCCCAGTTTTATCTTCCACCTCATCATCTGCCTCATCTTTTAGCCTGAAACAGAAAATTCAGCTCCGACAATCTCACAAGATGAAGCAGATGAGTCTCTGCTTTGAGAAGGAACACATTCCAGAAACTTCTGTCTTTCTTGTAAGACTTTGCTGAAGATTGCATGAAAGCTGCTCCAGGCCCCAGGCCAGGCATGGTAGCTCACACCTGTAGTCCCAGCAAGTTGGAAGGATCGCTGAAGCCAGGAGTTGGAGACCAGCCAGGGCAACATAGTGAGACCCATCTCTACAAATACAATAACAATAATAGGCAGGCATGGTGGCTGTAGTCCCAGTTACTCAGGAGGCTGAGTCCCCAGCTACTCGTCTGTAGTCCCAGCTACTCAGGAGGCTAAGGTGGGAGGATGGCTTGAACCCAGGAGTTCAAGGCTGCAGTGAGCTACGATTGTGCCACTGCACTCCAGCCTGGGTGACACAATGAGACCCTGTCTCTAAAAAAGAAAGAAAGCTTCCCTATATTCCAATATTCTGGTCCTTAGGAGATGCATGGTTAGAGTTCCATGATAAAATAGGTTACTATTTATTTTATTTATTTATTTATTTATTTATTTATTTATTTATTTTTTTTGAGACGGAGTCTTACTCTGTCGCCCGGGCTGGAGTGCAGTGGCCGGATCTCAGCTCACTGCAAGCTCCGCCTCCCGGGTTTACGCCATTCTCCTGCCTCAGCCTCCGGAGTAGCTGGGACTACAGGCGCCCGCCACCTCGCCCGGCTAGTTTTTTGTATTTTTAGTAGAGACGGGGTTTCACCGTGTTAGCCAGGATGGTCTCGATCTCCTGACCTCGTGATCCACCCGTCTCAGCCTCCCAAAGTGCTGGGATTACAGGCTTGAGCCACCGCGCCCGGCTATTTTTTATTTTTGAGATGGAGTCTTGCTCTGTCGCCCAGGCTGGAGTACAGTGGTGCGATCTCAGCTCACTGAAATCTCCACCTCCCAGGTTCAAGTGATTCCCCTGCCTCAGCCTCCTGTGTAGATAGGATTACAGGCACCTGCCACCATGCCCGGCTAATTTTTGTATTTTTAATAGAGATGGGGTTTCACCATGTTGGCCAGAGTGGTCTCAAACTCCTGACTTCAGTGATCCGCCCATCTCAGCCTCCCAAAGTGCTGGGATTACAGGTGTCAGCCACCGCGCCTGGCCAGGCAACAATTTAATGAGCTGGTTTTCTTCCACGTAACTCTAGTTTTCTGGGGGAAAGCTCTTTTACATAGCCCCTGTGTACATCTAGACAGGTTGTGCATTACATAATCTAAGGTGCCCTGTTCACTTTACAGTCCATGTGTGTGGCAATTCTGGCTCTCTACCCCATCTTCCTTTAGTTGGTTCCATGTTTTAAGGTTTTATTTTTAAGATTTTTTTAAATTACTCTTTCCTTTCCAGGTAATAATTCCTAAATTAGTCAAGACTATCATGGATGCAAGGAACAGACGTCCACTAAAACTAGCTCAAACAGCCAGAACATTTGTTGGTTTGTGGCACAGGAAAGAATGAGTTCTCTGGCTTCAGGTACAGCTATATCCAGGAGCTCAACAAATGTAGCCAGAGCTATCTCTCTGACTCTTACTTGTACATCTTGGTGCATATTGGCCTCAGTCTGCAGACTGTTCTTTTGAACAACTGGGGAAGGTGACTGCAGGCAGAATGAGCTCCTTGTGGCTTATAATCCCAGAGGTAGAATGAGAACCTCCAATGTCACCTTCTCATCCCATACCTAATTATTGTGGCCAGGGGATGGGGCGCTTTGATTAGAGTCCAGATCACATGGGACTGGGAAGGGGTGTTAGACACATGTCCATCTGGAGTAGTGGAGGGGACTCCACAAAGGGAAAGAAAGTACTGTTAGATTCGGAGCCAAAGAAACCACAGATGTCATCACAAGTATTTGTAATGGGATCATCCAGGAAGTAGCAGGATAAGGAACTAGGGGCATAATCCAATTGAAGTTATCTCCAATCTCTCAGATCCGCTGTGGACTGTGCGGAAAGATGGAAAGCAGGTCTCAGGCTATGAGTCCAACACACATCTAGAAGACTCAGGAAGGAAGAAGGAACCATAGGGTGTCTCTATAAGGAGGACATGGGGGCAGAGGAGCATCTTATAGAATTTGGGCTTGTACTTGTTAGTTTGGGTTTTTGTTTTGTTTTTGAGATGCAGTCTTGCTCTGTCGCCCAAGCTGGAGTGCAGTGGTGCAATCTTGGCTCACTGCAACCTCCACCTCCTAGGTTCAAGCAATTCTCCTCCCTCAGCCTCCTGAGTAGCTGGGATTACGGGTGTGCACCACCACGCCCAGCTAATCTTCGTATTTTTAGTAGAGACAGGATTTCACCATGCTGGCCAGGCTGGTCTCAAACTCCTGACCTCATGATCCGCCCCCCCTTGGCCTCCGAAAGTGATGGGATTACAGGTGTGAGCCACCGCACCCAGCCTATATTGGGTGGTTTTAAAGAGAATTACTAGGGTGGTATTGTTGGGAAGCTGGGAGCACTTTGCTGACTAGGTATTTCGGTGATTTTTATCTCGGAAGTGGGAGGATGGAAGTTGGGTTGGAATTGTGGTCAGTAAGAAGTGGCAGTCATTTGTGTTCACTGGGAGAGGGGGATGAGAACTCATTTTTGTGGTTGCAGAGGGCACATGGTCACAGAGTGGCGTTGTCTCATCATTGTTTATATTCTGTGGCCACTGTTTATATTTAGTGGAGAACATCGCAGCCCAGCCGCCAGGAGCTGATTTCCACTCTCTCTCCTGGCTGGCAGTGGGGATCTGTGTCTCCAAGGCAAGTTTGCCCCCAGCCCTTCCCAGCCCTGCCTAAGGTTCTCCGGAAACCATCACTCACATCTAGCACTTGGAGGCCTCCAGGGACAGCGCTGACCCGCCATCTGGGTAGGAGGCTGAAAACACTAGGGGAGGAATATCCCAAATCTGTGCCTTGGCGGGTGTTACCCAGAAAGGGTGACGGGTTTCACCATGCATAAAGGAAAAATTGGAGGAAGGCCAGGTTAAGCAAAACTAGACGTATTTTTAGATTGCAGAGCTGAGAAGCTTGGCTGTGCCTATGTGCATTGCAAGTCTACAAGAACAACATGTGTAGAGTTTTATGAACAAAGATAGAGTCAGAGACATGGGCAGCAGGCAGAGACAGAGAGAGAGACAGACATAGAGAGAGACAGAGGCAGGGAAAGCAACAGAGGCAAAGAGATTGGAACACAGAGAGAAAGAGATGGGGACAGAGACACAGAGAAAGGAACAGAGATGGGAAGACAGGGACAGAGGCAGACAGAGAATGAACAGAGACAGAGAGATAGGGACGGAGAGAGACAGAGAGAGGGATAGAGATGGAGAGAAAGAGACAGGGCCAGGGCCACAGAGGGTCTGAGACAGGCCCAGGAGGAGACTAGGGATGGGGCCAGGGCTGCGTGCGGGCGGGGCATGGTGCAGACAAAGGCGCGGCCGCGCGGCCGGGGTGGCCCGGCCGGGGACAAAGGCCTGCCCGGGGGGCGGGGGCAGCGATGGCGACGGCCGCGGCGGGCGCGGGCGAACTACAAGTCCCAGCAGCTCCCGCTGCGGCCCTCGGCCGGCCCCTCTCGCTCCCCGGGAGCGCCTGGCGGGGCCGCTGGGCCGAGGGGGCCGCCGGCGGGGCTGGCGGGCGGGGGGCTTCCTGCGGGCCCGGGGGGCGCCGGCGGCCGGCGCGGGCGCGGCGGGCCGGGCAGGGGCGAGGGGCGCCGGGTGAGTGTCCCTGCGAACGGGCTGGGGCCGGGGCGGGGGACCGGGTGGGGGGCGGGGGGGCAGGGGGGCTCCAGACGCGGGGCGCAGCCCGGGGCGACCTCTATTCGTCCCCCGCCCTGCGCGCCGCCGGCCCTGGCCCGGGCGAGTAGGGGTCGCGGGCGCGATGGGGAGGGGACCCCGCGGCCCGCCCCGGCCTAGCGCGCCCATCCGGCCGCTGAGGCCCGGGTAAAAGGGCCCCGGAGGTTGGGAACCTTCCATCGGGCGTGGTGGGGGGCGCCCGCCAGCTCTGGGGTCTGGAGGTCAGGACGCCCCCTCCCAAAAGGCTATCCAGGACCCCCTCCCCTCCTGATTCGAGGAGAGGCTGGGGTATTGTTCCCACCTCCCGCCTGGGGTCGGGAGTTCAGGAGGCCCCGTCCTCAAGAGGGGGACCTAGGGGGTCCCTCTTCCCCCAGGACCCTAGGAAGGGTACCAGCGATTGTCCCCCTCCCCTTCCAGTCTTGGGGTCTGGATTCCGGAAGCTCCTTCCCCTGGAGGTGATCCAGGGGGTCCACCTGCCCTCACCCCTGGGAATTCAGGAAAGACTTCAGTGATTTCTCCTCCCACCTTCCAGCTAAGAGATGGGAATTGAGGGGACCCCTTCCCCTGGAGGTAATCTAAGAGTTCCCTGTCCCCACAGGAATGCAGGAGGGGTCCCAGGTATTGTTTCCCCCACTCTCCAACTATGGGTCTGGGTTGAGGACCCCCTGTCCAGGAACTCGGCTCTGTTTGCCTGCACACTCCCAGCTATGGGGTTGTGGTTCAGTGTATTCCCTCCCCAGAAGGGGAGCCACAGGTCCCCCCCCGCCGACACCTTCTCCCAGGAGCAGATCATTCATTGTTGGCACCTCAGCACCCAGCCGTGGGTGGGGAGCTCAAGGCATCCCCACCTCCGGCAGGTGATCCTGGGCTCCCCTTGCTCCCCAGAAGTGGTTCCAGCTTTTGTTCCTCTACCTCCCAGCCTGCCCCCAGTCACAAACTGGGAGTTCCGTTCAGGATCCTTCCTGCAGGAAGGGCCACAAGTGTGCTGACACTACCCGCCACGTCCCAGCCATGGGAGGAGATGGCTCAGGCGTTTCCCCAGTAACTTCAGAGGGTCACCAGGTATTATTTTTGCCCATCCTCCAGCTAGAAGTTAAAATTCAGGACCTTCCAGCCGATAGTGAAAACAGGTATACTGGCCGGGCCTGGTGGCTCATGCCTGTAATCACCATATTTTGGGAGGCTGAGGCGGGAGGATCACTTGAACCCAGGAGTTTGAGTCCAGCCTGGGTACCATACCAGGACCCCATCTCAAACATAAATAAATAAATAAAACAGGTATACTAACAACTGTCCCCACCCTCCTGCCTATGGGGTTCATGAGTCTCCCTGCCCACCCCTCCTCACCAGGAGGGATCCCAAATATCACTCTACCGTGCCCACCATCTGGCTGTAGGAAAGGGCATTCCCGATCTGTCTAAGAGAGAGGAGTTGACACTGACTCCCACCTGGCGCTGCTAGTTCCGGAATGCAGGTGTTCTTCTCCCCAGAAGGCAAGCCAGGGTCTTCTTGTCTTTCCCCAGTGACTTGGAAGGGATGCCAGATGTTATTTGTTGCATATTCTTATCCCCCAGACATGGGTTCTAGAGCTCAGAATGCTGCTGCTGGAGGGGGGGCCTCCCCTACCAGAACTCCCCCCGATACATGAAGCTGCCACCCCCAAGTATAGGACAAGAATTCAGGCCATGTGCTCAGGAGCACAGGAACGCTGACACCCACACTGTTCCCCATGTGAGGACCTCCAGCAAGGTGGTAGGAACCTAGGACTGTCTCCTCCACAGGACCCCAGCTTCCCACAAGAGGAACCCAGGATGGAGAGAGGGGCAGAGCCATGGAGTTGGGGACTAGAAACCTCTAGTGCCGGGTCTCATGACCTCTGTCCAGGTCCGGGGCTGAAAGGGGAGGGTCCTACCATGTCCCACCATGTCCCATCCGGGTCCCTCAACTCCCTGCCCTGCCTAGGGTAAGTCAGAAATCTCCCTGCAGTTAGAGACAAGGGAAAGATCCACGTGTATGCTCAAAAGTGAGTGGGGTTTGGCCAGGCACAGTGGCTCATGTCTGTAATCCCAGCACTTTCTGAGGCCGAGGTCAGAAGTTTGCTTGAGTCCAGGAGTTTGAGACCAGCCTGGGCAATATAGCGACACCCCATCTCAAAAAAGAGAGAGTGAGAAAGGAAGGAATGAAGGAAGGAAGGAGAGAGGGAAGGAAGGAAGGAGAGAGGGAAGGAAGGAAGGAAGGAAGAAAAGAGAGAAAGAAAGAAAAAAGAAAAGAAAGAAAGAAAGAAAGAATTGAAGTTAGTTGAGTGTAGTGTATCTGTAATTCCAGCTACTTGGGAGGCCCAGATGGGAGGATCGCTTGAGCCCGGGATTTCCAGTCTGCAGTGAGCTATGATCACATCACTGCACTCTAGCCTGGGTGACAGAGTGAGACCCCATCTCAAAAAAATAAAAATAAAGAAGTGGGGCTGGGCGCGGTGGCTCACACCTGTAATCCCAGCACTTTGGGAGGCTGAGGGGGTGGATCACCTGAGGTCAGGAGTTTGAGACCAGCCTGGCCAACATGGTGAAACCCCGTCTCTACTAAAAATACAAAAATAAGCCGGGAGTGGTGGCCCACACCCATAATCCCAGTTCATCGGGAGGCGGAGAATCACTTGACCGCCGGAGGCAGAGGTTGCAGTGAGCCGAGATCCTGCCATTGCACTCCAGCCTTAGCGACAGAAAAAGCCCCCCCCCAAAAAAAAGTGGGTTCTGAGGGCACAACCGGTCCACTTGGTCCACTTTCTCATCCCTAACCAGACTCCAAAAGACACCCCCGCTCCCCTAGAACCCACCTACCCTCTACCCTCTATTCTTGCCCTTGCAGGTCCTGCCCCAGAAGCTGCCTGCACATCCACGCCTGAAATGCGGCGCTCAGTCCTGGTCAGGAACCCAGGCCACAAAGGCCTGAGACCCGTTTATGAAGAGCTTGACTCTGATTCCGAGGACCTAGACCCCAATCCTGAAGATCTGGACCCCGTTTCTGAAGACCCAGAGCCTGATCCTGAAGACCTCAACACTGTCCCGGAAGACGTGGACCCCAGCTATGAAGATCTGGAGCCCGTCTCGGAGGATCTGGACCCCGACGCCGAAGCTCCGGGCTCGGAACCCCAAGATCCCGACCCCATGTCCTCGAGTTTCGACCTCGATCCAGATGTGATTGGCCCCGTACCCCTGATTCTCGATCCTAACAGCGACACCCTCAGCCCCGGCGATCCAAACGTGGACCCCATCTCCCCTGGCCTTACTGCCACCCCCCAGGTCTTGGCCACCAGCCCCGCGGTGCTTCCCGCACCCGCCAGCCCGCCCCGGCCCTTCTCCTGCCCGGATTGCGGGCGAGCCTTCCGCCGCAGCTCCGGGCTAAGCCAGCATCGCCGCACCCACAGTGGTGAGAAGCCGTACCGCTGCCCCGACTGCGGGAAGTCCTTCAGCCACGGTGCTACCCTGGCGCAGCACCGTGGCATCCACACCGGGGCGCGGCCATACCAGTGCGCGGCCTGCGGCAAGGCCTTCGGCTGGCGCTCCACGCTGCTGAAACATCGCAGCAGCCACAGCGGGGAGAAGCCGCACCACTGCCCGGTGTGTGGCAAGGCCTTCGGGCACGGCTCGCTCCTGGCGCAGCACCTGCGCACGCACGGCGGCCCGAGGCCCCACAAGTGCCCGGTGTGCGCCAAGGGCTTCGGCCAGGGCTCTGCGCTCCTCAAACACCTGCGCACGCACACGGGCGAGCGGCCCTACCCGTGTCCGCAGTGCGGCAAGGCCTTCGGGCAGAGCTCGGCGCTGCTGCAGCACCAGCGCACACACACGGCGGAACGCCCCTACCGCTGCCCCCACTGCGGCAAAGCCTTTGGGCAGAGCTCCAACTTGCAACACCACCTGCGCATCCACACGGGCGAGCGGCCCTACGCCTGCCCGCACTGCTCCAAGGCCTTCGGGCAGAGCTCAGCGCTGCTCCAGCACCTGCACGTGCATTCGGGCGAGCGTCCCTATCGCTGTCAGCTCTGCGGGAAGGCCTTTGGCCAGGCCTCCAGCCTCACCAAGCACAAACGGGTGCATGAGGGTGCAGCCGCTGCTGCAGCTGCTGCGGCTGCTGCAGCTGCAGCAGCGGCCGCCGGCCTGGGCCTAGGGCCTGGCCTAAGCCCTGCATCCATGATGAGGCCGGGGCAGGTATCCCTCCTGGGTTCTGATGCTGTTTCTGTGCTCGGCTCTGGCTTGGGCCTCAGCTCTGGCACCAGCTCTGGCCGTAGCCCTGACCCTGGCTCTGGGCCGGGCACTCTGCCAGATCCCAGTTCCAAACCCCTCCCTGGCTCCAGATCCACCCCCAGCCCTACTCCTGTGGAATCTTCTGACCCGAAGGCTGGGCACGACGCTGGTCCTGACCTTGTGCCCAGCCCAGACCCTGATCCTGCACCCAGCCCAGACCCTGATCCTGTGCCCAGCGCTGATCCCAACCCTATGTCCCACCGTGACCCCTGCTCTCCCACTGGTGACACTATCAGCCCAGCCCTCCCTACTGGCAAGAGTCCACAGTGGGTACAGGAGCAAGGGGCACTGCTGGGGCCTGATGGCTGAAGGGGACTCGGGCATCCTTGGGGGCCTGGGGAAGTTGTGTGTTGTGCAGTTAGTAAAATCCTCCCACTGCCTCCGGGTTCTGTGTCGTGGCTTGCCTTTTGTGCTTTCTTTCTGAGCACAGCCCCTTGCTCCAGAGATGGGACAGTGTGGCCAGGGCCAGCCACAATCTGGAGCTCCAGTGTCCTGGCTTCCTTCTTAGGCCCTGGAGTCCCACCAGCTAGACTTTCCAGTTTAACCCACAATGCCTCACCCTGGTCCATCCCACTAGTCACCACTCTTTGTTCCCCTCACTTACCCCTTGCTCTTCAAAGCCCACACAGTAGGCACACAAGTGGACAAAAAGAGGCTGTTCATGTATGCAATCAACAAACATCTCTGGATTGCTGGGGTCTCAGCAGGGAACAAGATAAGTATGGCCTCGACCTGCACGGAGCTCACAGATATTAAATTCAGAATACTTAAAAAATAATTACAGGGTATGGTATATTCTAGGAGAAGCATAAGACTTCTGATATAAATGGTAGGCAGTTTTCTCAATGAAGGATTTTATAATCCCAATAATCACTAATTTAATAATCAGTACTGTTTGCCCAGCCTTATGCAATAGCTTTTGCATTCTCTCATTTAATCCTCTCAACAGCCCCAGGAGGTAGATGACTTTGATTGAATCTCCGCATTTTGCAAATGAGAAAATTGAGGCACATATATATATTTTTTGTTTTGTTTTGTTTTGTTTTAGACAGTCTTGCTCTGTTGCCCAGGCTGGAGTGCAGTGGTGTGGTCATAGTCACTGCAAACTCGACCTCCTGGGCTCAAGCGATCCTCCCACATTAGCCTCCCGAGTAGCTGGGATTGCAGGTGCATGCCACCACCCACTGCGCTCAGCTTGGAGTTGAAGGGACTTTGGAAGATGTAGAAGTGGCATTTGTCAGTGCCTAGATTTAAATCCCAATTGCCCTCCAGAGTCCAAATTCTTAACCATTACGCTCCAGGGCAAAAGTTTGCAAAGGCTCTGGGGCTATAGAAAGATGAGCTTTGGGTGGAGGTAGGGGCCAAATCAGAGGGCCCTGAGAGACGAGAGTGGGGACTCTGCCTATCAGTCCAGAGCAATGGGAAGCCGAGGGCAGGTTCTCGCAGGACGGATAGGCAGTATTCTTTGAAGATGCTTGTGGCTGCTGGGTAGAGAGTGGAGTGGAGGGAGGCTGAGATCGGGGAGGAGGTTGCTGCAAAGATCCAGGCCAGGAATGTTGGAAGACTCTGGGCTGGGGGCCATAGGGGTGGGGATAAGTGGTTCTATTTGATACATAATTAGGAAATCGTGTTTGCTGAAGATCCGCAGGAGAAGGGTAAAAGGAGTTTCTGGAAGAAAGAGGAAGACAGCGTTGAGATAGTACGCAGGGTCATCACCAGGCACCAACGAGGATAAGGGGTCAAGCTCTGGACATGGAAGTCACGAGCCTAGCACCGGATTCGGGGCACGGCCGGGAGCCAGGGCGGAGCTCGTCGCTGCCAAGCTCAGAGTCAGCCCATCCCCCGCCACCCAGAGCCCGTCGGCGCTAGGACCTGGCGACTGCCTTCTACCCAGAGGGCGCCGGTTGAAGCACGCTTGCGCGCTGTTCCGGCAAGCGTTGTCGTGGCGCAGGGGGCGGGACCAGAGGCGGTCACGTGAGGGGCTCTGGGCTACCGGGTCACGTGACCGAGGCACCGATCAGCTGATGCCGGAGGGTTTGAAGCCGCGCCGCGAGGGAGCGAGGTCGCAGTGACAGCGGCGGGCGATCGGACCCAGGCTGCCCCGCGGTACCCGCCTGCGTCGTGCGCTCCCGCCCCAGCATGACAGACCCGGCGGGTCCGCGCGGCTCAGGTGAGGGCGCGGGCGGCACCGTGGGGCCTGGAACTCAGGCGGGCGGGCTGCTTCTCCGACCTGGGGCGGCGGAGCTCTCAGTCTCTTTTTTTCTAAGCTCCAGCGCTGACTTTTCAGCTTCCTCACGGTGGAGAAATGGGCAGACGGCTCCTAGAACTTGGGCGGCGGGTGGGCACCAGCCTCTCCGATTCTCCCTCCTGAAGCCAGGCTCTGCTGGGTTCCCAAACTCAGGCAGCGATCGCGCCGGGCCGCCAGCTTCTCCCTTTGGGGCGGCGAGGTTCCTGGGATTTCCACTGGGAGCCTAGGTTCCGATTGCTCAACTTGGGCTGGAACTCAGACAGCGGGCACCAGCTTCTCCAGCCCGCGCGTGAGACTCCCAGGCTTCCCCTCCTGATTCCAGGAGACAAATGCTCAGCTCACCTAAACTCCAGCGGGGAGAGCTGGAGGGATTGCCCCCAGGAGATTAACTCAGTTTTAGCTTTCCAAACCGGGGGAAGCGCAGTCTTCTTAAATTCGGGCTTCCAGCCAATTCTGATGCCACCTGTCCTTGGGGAGGCTAGAGGAAGACCCTTTGTGTTAGCTTCCCCTTCTGGAGCTAGCTGGGGACCCCTACCTGATAGGTGTCCCGGTGTCCCAGCTAGCAGGGTCGGGTGGGTTAGCTGTAATCTCAGCTCTGTAGACGGGCCCTGCCCTCCGACTTTGTGGTAAACAGCCACAGCAGCATCCCATTGCAAAGGGAGGGGCCGGGTACTTGTCCCTCTCGGCATGGGAGGTTCTGACAGTGCACACATTTATCCTGACAGCTTTGCTAGGCAGGGGGCCAGGCCCTAGAAAGCACATCCCCATGGGGGTGTGACAGGGACAGTTCTGGGCTACTGTGACCGGTTTTGACTCCAGCAGTTGCTGAAACCTTAGATCTCACAGTTAGGCTGGAAAAAAAATAAAACAGTGATTAGAACAGCTTGTGTTTGCTGAAGAGGTCTTTATCTGCTGTGTCTCACTGAATTCTCAGAGCAGCTTCAGGATCTCAACCTCAGGGCTCAGGGAGAGGGTGGACTTTTTTTTTTAAGAGACTTTTTTTGTTGTTGTTACCGGGGCTGTAGTGCAGTGGCATAATCCTAGCTCATTGTAACATTGAACTCCTGGGTTCAAGTGACCTCCCAACTCAGCCTCCCAGGTAGAAGGAGTGCCAGCTACTAACTACGGGCATGAGTCGTCACCACACCTGACTATTTAATTTTTTTTTTTTTTTTTTTTTTGTAGAGAGGGAGGTCTCGCTGTATTACCTAGGCTGGTCTCAAACTCTGGGCTCAAGCAATCGTCCCACCTTGGCCTCCCAAAGCTGTTGGGATAGCCACTGAGGCTATCCTCAGGATGAGCCACTGAGCCCAGCCAAGGGGTAGCCTTTATAAAATTTCCACTCTTCGGATGAGGAGATAGAGGCTCAGGGAGGTACCTGGAGTCACCCACTGGAAAGTGACAGGTCTAGGATTTGATGCTAGGGCTGCACGATTTCCAGGAGCTGGTGCTTTTCAGGGAGATAAAATGAGTCTTTAGCGAATGTGTTCCATTATTATTACTTATATTGTCAATTACCCCTTCTCCAGGCCTTTGGCTTCTAAGAGTGTCAGCTGATGGGCCAGGTTATAATGAACCCAGAGGTCATCTTTTGGGTATCTGTCCAGACAAACCTAGAATACAGGCTGAGTTCTATGCTCATGTCCGGAACCTGGAGCTGGGATGAGCCCAGAAGCCTTGGATGCCCAGTGAAAAGCTGGTGGGAGCAGTTCATTCTCTCCCCACAGATCAATAATGAGAACATTGATGAAACGTTCTGACGTTCACCATGGACCAGCCCCTGTGATCAATGCTTCATAAGCATCCAGTCCTTAGCGTTCCCATGAGACATGATTACTGCCCCATTTTACAGATGAGGAAACTGAGACTCAGAGAGCTGGTGAGCAGGAGGGGCAGGAATCAGCCCAGGCCCTGTACCTCCTGAACCCCAGCTCATAACCTTTGAGCAGGACTGGTGCATAGATACAGACAACGTTGCAGATTTTCTGGTTTTCTTTAGACCTCTCGGAACTCTTCCTTGGCAGGAGCATGGGGACATGAAGATAGAGTGTGTGCTGCCTTCCTGGTTGGATAAAGGGGAAAAGCAGAGTTGCCCAGGCCTCACCCCAGCACCCTCTCCTATTCCCACAGAGACTGAGCGGCTTCTGACCCCCAACCCCGGGTATGGGACCCAGGCGGGGCCTTCACCGGCCCCTCCAACACCCCCAGAAGAGGAAGACCTTCGCCGTCGTCTCAAATACTTTTTCATGAGTCCCTGCGACAAGTTTCGAGCCAAGGGCCGCAAGCCCTGCAAGCTGATGCTGCAGGTGGTCAAGATCCTGGTGGTCACGGTGCAGGTGAGGACAGTCAAGCAGGGGCCCCAGCCAAAGGCCACCTGGGGCTGCTGTGCTCCTTGAAGAAGAGTCTTAAAGCAGCACTTTGGGAGGCTGAGGCCGCTGGATCACTTGAGGCTGGGAGTTCAAGACCAGCCTGGCCAGCATGGTGAAACCCCATCTCTACTAAAAATACAAAAAAATTAGCCATGCATGGTGGCAGGTGCCTATAATCCCAGCTACTTGGGAGGCCAAGGCAGGAGAATCGCTTGAACTGGGAGGTGGAGGTTGCCGTGAGCTGAAATCGTGCCACTGCACTCCAGCCTGGGCAACAGAGCAAGACTCTGTCTCAAAAAAAAAAAAAAGCTACCTCTGAGGCTCAGAGAGGTTAAGAGACTTGCCCAGAGTCACACAGCAGCAGAACATTGGCAGCTGGGATTTGAACCCAGGCAGTCTGACATCATGTTGACCCAATGGCTGCACAGATAGTTGGTTCTCCCTCCCCCATGCCAGACCCTGTGCTGGACTCTGGGAGCCCCAAGATGAATCAGACCCAGCCACTGCCCTAAGTGCTTGCTTCATGTCTTGGGCTGACTTTAGCGTGTCACCATGCCTCTAATTTTCCCTCGGGAAAGGGACCCAATTGGCCAGGCATAGTGGCTCATGCCTATAATCCCAGCACTTTGGGAGGCTGAGGTGGACGGATCATTTGAGGCCAGGAGTTTCAGACAGCCTGGCCAACATTGCAAAGCCCCGTCTCTACTGAAAATACAAAAATTAGCTGGGTGTGATGGCAGGTGCCTGTAACTCAGCTACTCAGGAGGCTGAGACAGGAGAATTGCTTGAACCTGGGAGGTGGAAGTTATAGTGAGCTGAGATCATACCATGACACTCCAGCTTAGGCAACAGAGTGAGACTCTGTCTCAAAAAAAAGAAAAGGCTGGGTGCGGTGGCTCATGCCTGTAATCCTAGCACTTTGGGAGGCCGAGGTGGGCGGATCACGAGGTCAGGAGATCGAGACCATCCTGGCTAACACGGTGAAACCCCGTCTCTACTGAAAATACAAAAGATTAGCCGGGTGTGGTGGCGGGCGCCTGTAGTCCCAGCTACTCAGGAGGCTGAGGCAGGAGAATGGTGAGAACCCGGGAGACGGAGCTTGCAGTGAGCCGAGATCGTGCCACTGCACTCCAGCCTGGGTGACAGAGTGAGACTCTGTCTCAAAAAAAAAAAAAAAAAGAGAAGAAAAGGAACCCAGTCATGGTACTTACCCTGAAAGTTTGGGTTTAACACAGAATCTGACATCCAGTAAACATTTAATGAACATTAGTCCCTGCAGTGAGATATATGAGTGCCCATCCTGTGTTGTATGGGGGAGGACACGGGTCGGCGTGGCATGGAGCTTATGCCAGGAGTTGGGGTGAAATTAATCAAAGCAAAGAAGTGCACAAGTGAAATCCGTGTTTGTAGCCCACGTTAGCAGGGCCCTGCCCCACCCTAGTGGACATCTCTAGGACCCTCCCTGTCCTCTTCCTCTGCCTGTGCCCCGAGGAAGATATCCCCCAATCCCCATCCTAGCCATGCCAACCTCCGCTACCCTCTCCCCAGCTTATCCTGTTTGGGCTCAGTAATCAGCTGGCTGTGACATTCCGGGAAGAGAACACCATTGCCTTCCGACACCTCTTCCTGCTGGGCTACTCGGACGGGGCGGATGACACCTTTGCAGCCTACACGCGGGAGCAGCTGTACCAGGCCATCTTCCATGCTGTGGACCAGGTGCTGGTGGGCAGGCAGGTGCTGGTGGGCGGGCAGGTGCAGGTGGGCGGGCAGGTGCAGGTGGGCGGGCAGGTGCTGGTGGGCGGGCAGGTGCAGGTGGGCTGGCAGATGCAGGTGGGCGGGCAGGTGCAGGTGGGCGAGCAGGTGCAGGTGCGCAGGCTGCAGAGAGTGGGCCGGACTCACAGGCCCTCCCCTTCTCTGCCCACAGTACCTAGCGTTGCCTGACGTGTCACTGGGCCGGTATGCGTATGTCCATGGCGGGGGTGACCCTTGGACCAATGGCTCAGGGCTTGCAATCTGCCAGCGGTACTACCACCGAGGCCATGTGGACCCGGCCAACGACACATTTGACATTGATCCAATGGTGGTTACTGGTGAGTGGGCAGGGCGGGGCTTTGCTGTTTGGAGCCTGAGCTGCTGGGATTAAAATCAACAGCTGTGGCTGGGCACGGTGGCTCATGCCTATACCAGCACGTTGGGAGGCTGAGGAGGGAGGACTGCTTGAGGCCCGGAGTTTGAGACCAGCCTGGGCAATGTAGGAAGGCCTTGTCTCTACGTACAAAAAAATTAGCCGGGCGTGGTAGCGTGCCCCTGTGGTCCCAGCTACTCAGGAGGCTGAGGCAGGAGGATCACTTGAGTCCAGGAGATTGAGGCTGCAGTAAGCTATGATCATGCCACTGCACTCCACGCTGGGTGACAGAGTGAGACCCTGTCTCAAAAAAAAAAAAAGAAAAGAAAAAAAGTATGCTTAGTGTGAATGTGACTCTTGCTACATAGAAAGCACCAGGTGTTATTTCTTACTATGGTTCATTCAGTAAATATCCGCCGGCCCAGAGAGTGCCAGGCCTGTAGGAGTGACCCAGCCCTGGGGAAGCACAGGAAAGAAGGCCACTGGGGACTCCGGGGAGACCAGCCTGGCCTCCCCTGCCCCCTGAGGCCCTTCCCTGACTCCCTGTCCTCAGACTGCATCCAGGTGGATCCCCCCGAGCGGCCCCCTCCGTCCCCCAGTGACGATCTCGCCCTCTTGGAAGGCAGCTCCAGTTACAAGAACCTCACGCTCAAATTCCACAAGTACTGCCTGCTCGCTCGAGGGGGGCCCAGGGTGGGGGAGGCAGCGCACTAGGCACTCTCACCCCAGTAGCTACTTCCCTAAGGTGGGGAAAGGGCCACCCGCCTGCGCTGGCACCTGCTGGGTGAGCACTTCCCCTACCAGCTACAGAGTCAGCACATGGCAGGGGCACTGACACTTGGGGCCGGAAGGGACCCGAAGACGCCCCTGCCCCTCACCCGAGCCTCCTGCCTAGGCTGGTCAATGTTACCATCCACTTCCGACTGAAGACCATTAACCTCCAGAGCCTCATCAATAATGAGATCCCGGACTGCTATACCTTCAGCGTCCTGGTGAGGCCCCCCCGGGGACCCACAGGGGTCCTGAGTTCCAGGGCAGGGACCTGATAAGGGAGTGTCTTGGAAGCATTGGCCAAGGGCAAGCGTGCGGGTGATGAGGGAGGGAGCCCGGGGTCTGTCAGGCCACCTGTCATGTGGACCTTGGGGCTTGGGGCTGCCAAGGTTTACTCTGCCCCCAACTGGCCCCCACAGATCACGTTTGACAACAAAGCACACAGTGGGCGGATCCCCATCAGCCTGGAGACCCAGGCCCACATCCAGGAGTGTAAGCACCCCAGTGTCTTCCGGCACGGTGAGCCCCTGAGCCCCAGAGCAGCGCTGACCAGGGGCCCTGGCCTGTCCTGGGATTCCCCAAGCCCCAGAGCAGCGCTGCCTGGGGCCCTGACCTCCCTAGGAATCCGCTGAGCCTCGGATCAGCATAGATCAGGGACCCTGTCCTGTCCTGGGATCCTCCAAGCCCCAGACCAGCGCTGACCGGGGTTCTTAACTCACCCCAAGCAAGCCCTGAGCCCCACTGACCAACCAAAACCAGCCGTGCAGCCCCCTAGGTCTCCAGCCCGACCTGGCACCAGCGCTGGCCTCCCAAGACTCCATGCCACCCTTGGCCCTACCCACTGTGCCCTCCCCACAGGAGACAACAGCTTCCGGCTCCTGTTTGACGTGGTGGTCATCCTCACTTGCTCCCTGTCCTTCCTCCTCTGCGCCCGCTCGCTCCTTCGAGGCTTCCTGCTGCAGAACGTGAGGCTCCTGCGTCACGTGTGCCGGTGTCCTCCCCGCCTTGCCCTGGGGCGATAAAAGCCAGGGCTTCGAGGGTCCTGTGCCTGGTCAGGCGCTCACCCCGCCTGCCTTCTGCAGGAGTTTGTGGGGTTCATGTGGCGGCAGCGGGGACGGGTCATCAGCCTGTGGGAGCGGCTGGAATTTGTCAATGGCTGGTACATCCTGCTGGTCACCAGCGATGTGCTCACCATCTCGGGCACCATCATGAAGATTGGCATCGAGGCCAAGGTACGTCCTGCCCACACCCTGGGCCCCAGGTCCCATCCCTGCTGTCAGTGCCTATCCAGGGCTATATCCTCCCCCAGGCCCTCCAAAGGAAGGGCTGGGCCAGGTAGGTTGATGCAGCTCCCACCCGCAGAACTTGGCGAGCTACGACGTCTGCAGCATCCTCCTGGGCACCTCGACGCTGCTGGTGTGGGTGGGCGTGATCCGCTACCTGACCTTCTTCCACAACTACAACGTGAGCTTTTTGCACGCGGCTGGGCCTTCCGCATGGTTACCCCACACCCTCCAAATAAATCCCTACGCACCCAGCACTCACCAGCCCTGACCAATGATCCCTTGCAAGCCACCTCCTCCTACCTGCCCACACCAGATATATCTGTTGCTGTACCTGGGCGAGGCCCTGGGAGCCTGCTCCTTTGTGCCCACCCTGCTGAGTCCAGCCATGCGGTGCCCTCAGACCCCCTCAGACACGGCCACGACCCCTCTAGGCACCCACTGGCTCCCATGGCCACACCTGCTGTGCCCTCGGCAAAGCCCTGCCCCTCTCACCCCCATCTGGGTGCCCACAGCTGACCTGAGTTGTGATCACACCCTCAACGAGGCTCCCTCTGCCCCAACCCAGATCCTCATCGCCACACTGCGGGTGGCCCTGCCCAGCGTCATGCGCTTCTGCTGCTGCGTCGCCGTCATCTACCTGGGCTACTGCTTCTGTGGCTGGATCGTGCTGGGACCCTATCATGTGAAGGTACGTCTAACCCCTGATGTCCCTGACATTGACCCCGTGACCTTGTCATTGACACTGTGACCCCCAGATGACCCCTCGGTGACTGCTGGGTGTCTGTCCACTGTCCCCTGTAGTCCTTGGTGACCCTGACACTGACCCTGTGTCACAGTTGCTGATGACCCTATTTCAACCTGGATTACTCCCCTTCTACTCTATCTACCCAGACCCTAGGTGGGCCCTGTGTCCCTGTCATTGACCTTGGGACCTGGCTATTCACATGGGACCCCGGCCTGGGACGTGGCCATTCACATAGTGACCCCAGCCTGGGACCCGGCCACTCACAAGGTGACCCCAGCCTGGGACTCGGCCATTCACGTGGGACCCCAGCCTGACCCCAGCCCCCAGCTCCTGGCCATGCCTTGGCTCCCTCTGACCCCGCCGCCCTTCTGGCAGTTCCGCTCGCTCTCCATGGTGTCCGAGTGCCTGTTCTCACTCATCAACGGAGACGATATGTTCGTGACGTTCGCCGCCATGCAGGCTCAGCAGGGCCGCAGCAGCCTGGTGTGGCTCTTCTCCCAGCTCTACCTGTACTCCTTCATCAGCCTCTTCATCTACATGGTGCTCAGCCTCTTCATCGCGCTCATCACCGGTGCCTACGACACCATCAAGGTTAGCCGCACGCGCCCAGCCCCCAGCTCAGGCTCTGGGTCCCCTGGAGTTTGCCATGAGGGGGTCTTGGGGACACCGCAGGGTGAACAGAGAAGATCCCAGGAGAGAATATGGGAGACTCTATGAAACCAAAAAGAGTGTGGTTCGGAATTTGGGGGCGCAGGGGGAGCTAATGGCATCTCAGCATTGTCAAGGTGGGCTTGGGCCAGGAGGGGGCCTGAGTCTGCCTTTACCAACAGGGCAACCGAGTCATAGAGTTTATTTATTCGTTTATTTGAGACGGAGTCTCGCTCTGTCACCCAGGGTAGAGTGCAGTGGTGCGATCTTGACTCACTGTAAGTTCCACTTCCTGGGTTCAAGCAATTCTGTCTCAGCCTCCTGAGTAGCTGGGATTACAGGCACATGCCACCATGTCCAGCTAATTTTTATATTTTTAGTAGAGATGGGATTTCACCATATTGGTCAGGCTGGTCTCGAACTCCTGACCTCAGGTGATCTACTGCCTCCAAAGTGCTGGGATTACAGGCCTAAGCCACCATGCTCGGCCTATTTTATTTTATTATTAATGTATTATTCTTTATTTTATTAGAGATAAGGGTCTCACTATGTTACTCAGGCTGGTTTCAAACTCCTGAGGCCAGGCGATCCTCCCACTTCAGCCTCCCAAAACGCTGGGATTACAGGCATAAGCCACCACACCCAGCCAATTTTTTTTTTTTTTTTTTTGAGAGGGAGTCTCGCTCTGTCGCCCAGGCTGGAGTGCAGTGGCCGGATCTCAGCTCACTGCAAGCTCCGCCTCCCGGGTTTACGCCATTCTCCTGTCTCAGCCTCCCGAGTAGCTGGGACTACAGGCACCCACCACCTCACCTAGCTAGTTTTTTGTATTTTTAGTAGAGATGGGGTTTCACCGTGCTAGCCAGGATAGTCTCGATCTCCTGACCTCGTGATCCGCCCGTCTCGGCCTCCCAAAGTGCTGGGATTATAGGCTTGAGCCACCGTGCCCAGCCTTTTTTTTTTTTTTTTTTTTTTTTTTTAATGGAATCTTACTCTGTGGCCCAGGCTGGAGTGCAATGGCATGAACTCGACTCCCTGCAACCCCGCCTCCTGAGTTCAAGCGATTCTCGTGCCTTAGCCTCCTGAGTAGCTGGGATTACTTGCACGTGCCACCACACCTGGCTAATTTTTGTATTTTTACTAGAGATGGGGTTTCACCACATTGGCCAGGCTGGTCCTGAGCTCCTGACCTCAGGTGATCTACTTGCCTTGGCCTCCCAAGGTGCTGGGATTACAGGCATGAGCCACTGCACCCGGCTAAGTCATAGAGTTTCAATGACCTTGTCATTGATCCTGGGACCTTGCTATTAACATGGTGACCCTCAGTTGGCCCCATTCCTATGGCTGACCTCTAAAACCCAACCCTGACCCCAGCCCCCAGCCATGCCCCTGACTCCCTCTGACCCCGCCCAAGGTTAGCTTCTTTATATATTTATTTATTTTGAGATGGAGTCGCACTCTGTTGCCCAGGCTGGAATGCAATGATGCAGTCTCAGCTCACTGCAACCTCTGCCTCCCCGGTTCAAGCGATTCTCCTGCCTCAGCCTCCTGAGTAGCTGGAATTACAGGTGCACGCCACCATGCCTGGCTAATTTTTGTATTTTTAGTAGAGATGGGGTTTTGCCATGTTGGCCAGGCTGGTCTCAAACTCCTGACCTCAGGTGATCCACCCCCCTCAGCCTCCCAAAGTGCTGGGATTACAGGCGTGAGCCACCGTGCCTGGCCCAGGTTAGCTTCTAAGCGGTAAAACTAGGCTCTACCCAGGACTGTCTGATTCCAGAAGCCATGCTCCTAACCCCTCTGTCCTCTGTTTAGTAGGGTGGCTGGGAATAGTGGTTTCCTTGCAAGCTGCAAGGGTCAGGGGACACAGCAGGATGCGGAAGTGGCAGGTAGATAGGATTCTTTCAGCAAATATATCTAAGGGCCACGATCTGTGCTGGATTCTGGGCATCGAGGAAAATCAGGTGTGCATGATCTGTCCAAGGCCCGTGGGCAAGGATGGCACAGGAACAGACATCCCATGACCAATGACCTACTTGCAACAGGTATGATGGAAGAGTGGAAGGTTACAGAGGGACTCCTGCTTTAGATTGGTATGAGAGTGGGTCCAGGAGAGCTTCTAGAATGTTCTATCCATCACTAGTCTCTAGCCCCATGCAGCTATTTAAATTTTGATTTTAATTCCGGCTGGGCACGGTGACTCACGCCTGTAATCCCAGCCCTTTGGGAGGCCGAGGGGTGAATCACCTGAGGTCAGGAGTTCGAGACCAACCTGGCCAACATGGCAAAACCCCATCTCTACTAAAAATACAAAAAATTAGCCGGACGTGGTGGCACACACCTGTAATCCCAGTTACTCCCGAGGTTGAGGCAGTAGAATTGCTTGAACCTGGGACGTAGAGGTTGCAGTGAGCCGAGATCAAGTCACTGCACTCCAACCTGGGCGACAGAGCGAGACTCTGCTTCAAAAACAAAACAAAACAATTTTTAAAAAATTTTAATTCAAATGAAGCACAATTGCAAATTCAGCCCCTGACTCGCACCATCGTGTATCCAGTACTCAAAAGCCAGTGTGGCTGGTGGCTGCCATATTGGACAGCATAGATATTTAACACTTCCATCGTCTCTAGACCAAAGAGTTGGGAGCCCAGGGGCAGTGCACCCAGGGGAAGGAATAGCTAAAGCAAAGGTCTAGTAGCCTGAAAAAAACTTGGAGAAAAGATGGTCCCTCCATGAGGCTGAGTGAGAGATGGGTACACCCCCTTTTCCCCATGCATGGATTCAGCTGTCCTACAGACACATTCACTCAGGCCCTTGGAGCTACTTCCTGTCTTGCCTTAGCAGGTAGACATCACACACATGTATCCACTCTGGTGGGCAGATTCAGGTCCTGCTCCCACAGCTGTGCTTAGCGTGCATCCAGCTCTCTCAGTGGATGGTTTCCGACCACCAAGGTCGTGTCAGCCCTGGCTCTAGGTTTCCAGCTGCTGGGCCCACAGCAGAGGGCACCAGACTGGCAAAGACACAGCTTGCATCCACGTTCAGGGGTCAGGGAAGATCTCTCTGTGCAAGCAAACTATGGAACAACGGGTGGAGCAGGCACAGCAAGTGCAAAGGCCTGGAGGTGGGAAGCGATGCAGATATGGCTGGAGGGGTGGACGGACTTCAAGGGCCTTGGAGGTTGGCAGCCACTTTCAGGCTGAGCCTCCCAGCTTCTCTCCTCAGCATCCTGGCGGCGCAGGCGCAGAGGAGAGCGAGCTGCAGGCCTACATCGCACAGTGCCAGGACAGTCCCACCTCTGGCAAGTTCCGCCGCGGGAGCGGCTCAGCCTGCAGTCTTCTCTGCTGCTGCGGAAGGTTCGAGTCCCGGGTCTGGCCCATTCAGATTGGAGGTTAGGGACTGGGGAAAGGGGAGCAAGCCAGAGAAAACTGACGCCCCTCATCCCTGCTTCCCTCCTCCAGGGACCCCTCGGAGGAGCATTCGCTGCTGGTGAATTGATTCGACCTGACTGCCATTGGACCATTGGACCATAGGCCCTGGACTGTGGAGACCCCTGCCCCCCACCCCGCTTATTTATTTTTAGGGTTTGCTTTTGAGGATCGGCTCCCTGTCGCGCCCGAGGAGGGCCTGGACCTTTCGTGTCGGACCTTTGGGGGCAGGGAGACAGGGTGAGGAGGGTGTTGAATAAAAGGGAAAATAAATGTGTCGTTCTCATTTTTAGCGGGAGGAGCAGTCCTTGCGTTAGGCGGTGTGAGGCCCTTTAAGGCGCGGCCGCACTCAGCATGGCGGCCTCAGTCGGCCTTCCAAGTGTGGCGCGGGTGGGGAGGGGGAGGACTGGGCGGGACTGCTGTGCGTCTTGTAGTGAATAATTTAAAGGGACCGCGCCTGCGGAGCCGGGCGGAACGCTAGCGGTGTTGGCGCGGAGTGGACCCCGACTGCCGCCCCTGGGTGAGTCGGATTTCCGTTGGCCTCGCAGGGGTGTCCCTTCGAGAGTCATTGACGAGCCTCCGCTTTTCCACATCTGTCCTCCGATTTCTGTTAACTCTAGACTTTCTGATGTTCCCATCCCCCCACGTCCCGGCAGGTGTTTCTGCACTGGTAGCCAGCTGTGCCCGGAGGTGAAAGAGGACAGGCCACCCAGGAATTTGCCAAGTAACGACTCGCAGGCTCCGAGATTCCTACCCCCCGGCCCCCGAATTTCCATTAATACTCTAGCGGTGTCAGAAACATCCTCAGCTTCCCAGAAAAATCCCAGTAATGTTCCAGCATCTCTCAGTATCTTCCAAGGAGCCCGGACGCCCTCCCCAGGCCCGTTCTCATAAGCACCCCAGGAATGTGCCCACCCACCTCCTGGTTTTCCCAGCAGTAGTACTGTAATCCTCAGAATCTCTCAGTAACTTTCCAGTGACCCCCCATCCCCACCCACTAATTCCAGCGTCTCTGGTTACGCCTCCCAGCAATGGCGCCACCATCGGTCCCGGAGTTCCAGTGATGCTCCGTGCCACAGAGCCCCCATAACTTCACTACTACGTGATAGTAAATCCCTGGCAAAAACCAGCAGCGCCTTGCAAGCCCACACAACACCAAGCATCCCAGGACTCTTCTGAAACGTGGGTATCAGACGCCTTTGCGGATGCCCCGACGGTACTCCCGTGCCTCCCAGCTCCTGGGTCTTCCCGGGGACAGGCTTGGGTCGGGAGCCGGGTATCTAGGTCCCCACCCCCGGACCCCACGGCTTGCGGGCCCCAGTTTTCCTGGGGTGGGGCATTCAGTGTTCGACGGAGTAGGGGGTGCGGCCTGGGGGATCGGGTGGTCAGGCTTGATCAGTCCCGCAGAGGGCGGTGACCCGGGAGGAAGTCACCAGGTGCAGGGGACCGTGCCCTGCGGGGACCTGCCTTCAGGCTGCTGACAGTCGGTGCCAGGTCAGCCTTTGCCCCCAGAGTGGGGTTGGACGGGAGGAGCGTCTGGTAGGCCCTACGCGTAGGCGAAGGGAGCCGGGGACTCGCCTCACCTCCTGGCCTGGGCCAGGAGGTCCGTTTGCTCCATTCCTTAGTCCCGCAGCGCCCCTCTAGCCGCGCCCCTGGCAGGTGGAGACGCTTCACCCTTCCCCCCGCCCCCGCCAGGTCGGGGCTTAAGCTGGGGGCAGGGCTTGAGGCAGGGGAGGGGCGGGCCCAGATTGACGACTTGCACGGGTTCCTTCGACTCCTTGATTTCCCAGGACTCCGGGCTACCAGATCGGCCGTCCAGCTGGAATCAACCATGGAGGCTCCGCTGCAAACTGGAATGGTAAGGGGTGGGGCGGGGACCGGGTAGGCGCTGGCGTGGGGCGCCACGGGGACTACAACTCCCGGCGTGCTCAGCGCGCAGTACGTGGTCTGGCGAGGACACGCTGCGTCCACTTGGGCGGAACTACGTTTCCCGGCATGCAGTGCGGGCCGCCGGGCCTCAGGGAAGAGTCGCGCCCCCGGGGAGGGAGCAGCGCTGGCCCATTCTGCAGATGGGGACATCGAGTCACGGGCTGGCTACTAACTCCTCGGGGGCGAAGGTGGCGGAGAGGGATGGGTTCCAGGACGTCCCGGAGCCCGGGGAAGTCTCGGCGGGACGGATTTGCGGTGCGCAGCCAGTGCCGTTCGTCCCTCAGGTGCTGGGCGTGATGATCGGGGCCGGAGTGGCGGTGGTGGTCACGGCCGTGCTCATCCTCCTGGTGGTGCGGAGGCTGCGTGTGCCAAGTGAGCACCTGAGGGGCCCCTCTTGGGAGGCTGTGTGGTGGGGGGCCCAAATGCCCGGGTCCCGAGGCGGCAGAGATGGGGATTTGCTGGCGTCTGTTCGCGTTACCCCAGCTCTAGCAGGGTGGAGTCTGCACAGAGCTCGGAGTGCCCCTGTCCCCACCTATCCCCAGAAACCCCAGCCCCGGATGGCCCCCGGTATCGGTTCCGGAAGAGGGACAAAGTGCTGTTCTATGGCCGGAAGATTATGCGGAAGGTGAGTCCGTGACCCCTGGGGTCTGCCCCGACCACACAGGCCGCGCCCCTTCCCTATTTACCCGTCTTAGGCTCCGCCACCGCTCCTTCCTTGATGGAGACCCCCTGGATCCGTCTGCCTCTCCCCCAGGGTCTGAATTAGCAATTGACCCATCTCGCCTTCATTCTTCCAGGTGTCACAATCCACGTCCTCCCTCGTGGATACCTCTGTCTCCGCCACTTCCCGGCCACGCATGAAGAAGAAACTGAAGATGCTCAACATTGCCAAGAAGTAAGGCTGTGCTGGGTGTGACCTGGTATTAGGGGTTATGTCAGGGGTCTTTTGAGTAATCAACCCACACCAAAGTGTTGTGGAGGTCTTCCCATATTGGCTGGGTGCTGTGGCTCATGCCTGTAATTCCCAGCACTTTGGGAGGCTGAGGTGGGCAGATCACCTGAGGTCAGGAGTTTGAGACCAGCCTGGCCAACATGGCAAAACCTCATCTCTACTAAAAATACAAAAATTAGTTGGGCGTGGTGGCATGGGCCTGTAATCCCAGCTACTCAGAAGGCTGAGACAGAATCACTTGAACCTGGGAGGTAGAGGTTGCAGTGAGCTGAGATCGTGCCACTGCACTCCAGCCTGGGCAATAGAGTGAGACTCTGTCTAAAAAAAAAAAAAAAAAAAAAAAAAAGAATGTCTTCCTGTTTCAGAGGGACATCTCTGGACTCTGCTCTGAGGGGCTATCTCAGAGCTCTTCCACACCAGACATGCTCTCTCTAGGGTCTCTCTTTCCTGAGGGCTACCTCAGTGATGTTCTCCTTCAACTGGGGTATCTGAGCTGTTTGTTCCCAAATCAGTATCTCAGAGGTCTTGCTATATATTTAGTGGGGGAGTCTACATCAGGGGTCTCCACGTAGGTTATTTCATGAGTCTCCTCACACGAGTGGTTTTCTTCCAGGGTACTTCACTAGGTAACTGTGTTTCTATGATCTCCTAAAGGGGCTATCTGCAGCCTGCAGCCTCTCTTCTCCAGGGGTTATCTCAGGCATCTCTCTACATCAGAAGGCATCAGTCCTGTGTTATGGACCTTGGAGTGCTTCCCACACTAAGGAGGCTGTCTCAGGAGTTTCTATTCCCTAGGGGCTCTTAGGAATTTTCTTGCACTAGAAATAGAGGAAGGATGCATCAGAGATCCCTGCTGGCAGCAAGGAGCTATCTCAGCGTCTGTGAGAAAGGCTCTCTAACTCTCTTTGCAAGTTGAGTGCTGGCTCTGGGATCCCCTTACGTCATGGAGTCTACCTGGAGGTCGGCCTCAATGGTTTCTTCACACCAGGGCTCTCTATGATCAATAGTCCTGCAACGACAGGCCTTTCTTTCTTTTCTTTTCTTTTTTTTTTTTTGAGACGGAGGCTAGAGTACAGTGGCGTGATCTCGGCTCACTGCAATCTCTGCCTCCCAGGTTCAAAAGATTCTCCTGCCTCAGCCTCCAGCGTAGCTGGGACTACAGGCGCACGCCACCATGCCCGGCTAATTTTTGCATTTTTAGTAGAGGTGGGGTTTCACTATGTTGGCCAGGATGGTCTCGATCTCTTGACCTTGTGATCCATCTGCCTCAGCTTTCCAAAGTGCTGGGATTACAGGCATGAACTACCGCACCTGGCCAATGGCAGGGCTTTCTATGAGTTGAGTAGAAGGGTTATCTCGAAGTTCCCTGTGATCAGTTTAGGGTCCATATCTCAGGTTTCTCCACATCACAGGAGCTGTCTCTAGTGTCTGCATACTCTTAAGGGACTACCCCGATGTCTTCATGATTGTCAGAGGGCTATCTCAGCTTTCTGTGATCTAGGCAAGAGTTAGCTCAAGGTATCCCTGATCAGAAAAGGAATAATAACTTATTATTATTATCATTATTATTATCATTTTGGAGACAGGATCACACTCTGTTGTTCAGGCTAGAGTGCAGTGGCACAGTCACAGCACACTGCAGCCTTGACCTCCTGGGCTCAAGAGATCTCTCCTGCCTCAGCCTCTTAAGTAACTGAGACTTCAGGCATGCACCACCATGCCTGGCTAATTTTTAAATTTTTTGTAGAGATGGGGGTCTCGCTGTGTTGCCTAGGCTGGTCTTGAACTCCTGGCCTCAAGCAATCCTCCCACCTTGGCCTCCCAAAGTGCTGGTATTACAGGCATGAGCCACCACACCCAGCCAAAAAAGGAATAATAACTGAATTTCTTGATTTCACTGAGTTTAACCTAGGGCTCCATCCTCCAAGGTCTATCTCAGGGACCTTTTGCCAGTGGAGAGTCTTGTCTCAGCAATCACTGTGACTTGTGGGGAAGGGCTCGTCCAGGTCCACAGTTAGCAGAGGGGCTATCTCTGGATTCTCCATTTATAATGAGGGCTACTTCAGAGACCTCTGTGGTCATCAGAGGGGCTGTCTCAAGATTCTCTCAGACTGGGAGGAAGGTCTATCTCAGGAATGTTTACGTTGAGCAGAGAGGCTGTATCTTCGGTCTTCTCATATATTGGAAGCCATGTCAAAGGCATACTCACGTTAAGGGCAATATCTCAGCAGTCTACTCTGTGACTACTAGAAGGAACATTTCAGGACGCCCACAACAAACATACGTACCATTTCCAGGCTTACCCTTATCTTGGAAGCTATGTCGGGGTCTGCCTCCCTAAAGGGTTCAGCTCAGGGCCTATGCCTAGTGGAGGGGCCATCTCAGAGAACTTTAGGTCTGGGGTCATAGGGTTTTTCCATAAAGGGCCAGATAGTAAACGTTTCAGGCTTTGCTGGCCACATATGGCCCCATTGCAACTCTTCGACTCTGCTGCATGTGAGCAGCCATAATGATATGCAAATACATGAATGTGGCTTTGTACCAATAAAACTTTATTTACAAAAATAAATGTGGCCAGCCGGGTGCAGTGGCTTACGCCTGTAATCCTAGCACTTTGGGAGGCTGAGGCAGGAGGATCACTTGAGTTCAGGAGTTTGAGACCAGCCTGGCCAACATGGGGAAACCCCATCTCTACTGAAAATACAAAAAATTAGCCAGGCGTGGTGGCACCCACCTGTAGTCCCAACTACTTGGGAGGCTGAGGCAGGAGAATCGCTTCAGCCTGGGAGGTGGAGGTTGCAGTGGGCTGAGATTTCACCACTGCACACTGCACTCCAGCCTGGGTAAAAGAGCGAGACTCTGTCTCAAAAAAAAAAAAAAAAAGACTGGGCGCAATGGTTCACACCTGTAATCCCAGCACTTTGGGAAGCCGAGGCAGGCAGATCACGAGGTCAGGAGATCGAGACCATCCTGACTAACACAATGAAACCCCATCTCTACTAAAAATACAAAAAAAAAATTAGCCGGGTGTGGTGGCAGGCGCCTGTAGTCCTAGCTAATCGGAAGGCTGAGGCAGAAGAATGGTATGAACCCAGGAGGCGGAGCTTGCAGTGAGCAGAGACCACGCCACTGTACTCCAGCCTGGGAGACAGAGCAAGACTCCGTCTCAAAAAAAAAAAATGGTGGCTGGCCTGATTTGGCCAGCGGGCCAGAGATTGCTGTACGTGAGCCCTGGGGAAAGGGGTATGTGGGGGTCTCAGGTTTGCCTGAGCTTTCTCCCTGTCCCCCTCACCCCCCGGCACCCCTCCCCTCCCACCAGGATTCTGCGCATCCAGAAAGAGACCCCCACGCTGCAGCGGAAGGAGCCCCCTCCCGCAGTGCTGGAAGCTGACCTGACCGAGGGCGACCTGGCTAACTCCCATCTGCCCTCGGAGGTGCTTTATATGCTCAAGAACGTCCGGTCAGTGTTGGGGTGCAGGTGGGGGTGGAGGACTATAGATGTGGGGCCGCCCTGACCTCCAGCCTCTGTCCCCCACTGCCTGTCCAACAGGGTGCTGGGCCACTTTGAGAAGCCACTCTTCCTGGAGCTCTGCCGCCACATGGTCTTCCAGCGGCTGGGCCAGGGTGACTACGTCTTCCGGCCGGGCCAGCCAGATGCCAGCATCTACGTGGTGCAGGACGGGCTGCTGGAGCTCTGTCTGCCAGGGCCTGTGAGTGGGCCTCCCCAGGGGCTGCTGCAGGAGGATGGGTGGTGGGGATGGGCAGCAGTCATTGGTCTGCAGGGCTGGTCTTTGGAGATGTGTCATCGGGAGTCAGGGGAACGGGGGTGACCAAGGACATTTGGGGTGGTCTGCATGGTTGCTCAGTAGTTACAGGTATTGAACGACGGGGGATGCCTGCTGGTTGGAAGGCTTGGCAGGTTCCCCTGAGAAGGGATGAGGGGTGTCAGCGATCATTGGGATGGATGAGGGGGTGACATGCCAGTCACCAGGGCGAGGCCACCAAGGATCCCTGGTCCCCTGTGTCTCAGGACGGGAAGGAGTGTGTGGTGAAGGAAGTGGTTCCCGGGGACAGCGTCAACAGCCTTCTCAGCATCCTGGATGTCATCACCGTGAGTGACCAGTCCCTGGGGCAGGGGGGCTGGGGTGCGAGGACCCACCCAAGAGACTAGGTTGAAGGAAATCGCCGGGTCCCCAATCTCTGATTCATCCCTGATGCTGCCGATGGCCCCTCCTGGGACTGGCACCAGGAAGGATTGGGGGACTAGCGAGGGGGAATCACAGCCCCTGCCCTTGTCTCTCCTCACGCTCTCCCCTCCCCCAGGGTCACCAGCATCCCCAGCGGACCGTGTCTGCCCGGGCAGCCCGGGATTCCACAGTGCTGCGCCTGCCAGTGGAAGCGTTCTCCGCGGTCTTCACCAAGTACCCGGAGAGCTTGGTGCGGGTCGTGCAGGTCAGCGGGCCTTTGCCTCCCGTCACCCCCCAGGGACCCCACCCTGGCCCCCACCCATTGCAGGCTCCAAGGGCAGAGGCCCAGCAGCCAGCAGGCGCTGGAGCTGTGGTTATCGGCCTGGAGCAGCCAGATGTCCGCAGCGGCGGACTCCTCCCTTAGCTGCCTCGCCCCATTTCCCCAGACTGTGGGTCTCTCCATGGTTCCCGCCCCCGACCTTATGCTGCGAACTAGTCCTGCCCACTATCTGGCCCTGCCCCTGACCCCGCCCCATCTTATGGCCACGCCCCTCGAGCCCTACAGATCATCATGGTGCGGCTGCAGCGAGTCACCTTCCTGGCACTGCACAACTACCTGGGTCTGACCAATGAGCTCTTCAGCCACGTGAGTGGGTGGTGGGGAGCGAGCACTAGGGGGATGGGGGCGGGATCAATATGGAACTCCCAGGACAGGCCACAAGCTGTTCTCTGCCTCCAGGAGATCCAGCCGCTGCGTCTGTTCCCCAGCCCTGGCCTCCCAACTCGCACCAGCCCTGTGCGGGGCTCCAAGAGGATGGTCAGCACCTCAGCTACAGACGAGCCCAGGGAGACCCCAGGTCGGCCACCTGACCCCACTGGGGCCCCGCTGCCTGGACCTACAGGTACCCAGGGGCCCGAGGTGGGACCCAGCCTTGCCCAATCTCCCAGGAAGCCCCGTCTCAGCCCCCAGACCCTTTTCCTTTTCTACAAAGAGTCAGCCTGACCCTGTCTAGCCCCACAGGGACCCCATAGCTGGGTACCCATGTCTGACTTCTGACTGGGACCCAGAAAGCTCTGGCCTCATCCCCAAGGACCCGTTGGAATTGCTTTAACTAGTTCATCCGTCCCCAGCGTCTCTTTATCTCCCAACCTGCTAATCTGCCTAGTGGCTCTGATGAGCAGGAGCCTGAACATGTGTCTCCCCCAGGGGACCCCGTGAAGCCCACATCCCTGGAAACCACCTCGGCCCCTCTGCTGAGCCGCTGCGTCTCCATGCCAGGGGACATCTCAGGTTTGGAGCACTGGGTCTGGGGGGAGGGCCATGGGGCTTCCAGATTTGAATCCAGGTCCACCGTCTGCCCATCTTGACTTTTTTCTTTATCTGCGAAATGGGAATACTGCCAGCACTTCCCCAGGCACTTTTTTGTAGGTATTCATTGAGATAGTGCTTCTCCCACCTGTGTTTAGAAGGATTCAGAGGGAGAGTGCAGACATTGATTGGTCATGTCTGCTACAGCAGTGGCCCATGGCACGTTGGTATCCATTAGTCTCAGACTGCAACTGTGGTTACTCTCATCTTTTCTTTTCTTTTCTTTTGAGACCTCTCTCCCAGCCTGGAGTGCAATGGTGCTGTCATAGCTCACTGCAGCCTCGAACTCCTGTGCTCAAGTGATCCTCCAGCCCCAGCCTCCCAAAGAGCTAGAACTACAGGCCTATACCACCATATCCGGCTCATTTTTTAAAAATCTTACTCTCATCTTTATGGCTTTTGTTGCCCCCCTGTCCCCCTGCCCACCTGCAGGCTTGCAGGGTGGCCCCCGCTCTGACTTCGACATGGCCTATGAGCGTGGCCGGATCTCCGTGTCCCTGCAGGAAGAGGCCTCTGGGGGGTCCCAGGCAACCCCTGCTCGGGTAAGGCCTGGGACCCTGGCAGGTGGTGGAGCCCGCTGGGGAAGGTGGCTGGGAGGGAATATCAGGAGGTCACAAGCCTGCCCCACTCAGACCCCCACTCAGGAGCCCCGTGAGCAGCCAGCGGGCGCCTGCGAATACAGCTACTGTGAGGATGAGTCGGCCACCGGCGGCTGCCCCTTCGGGCCCTACCAGGGTCGCCAGACCAGCAGCATCTTCGAGGCAGCAAAGCGGGAGCTGGCCAAGCTGATGCGGATTGAGGTGGGCGGCCGAGGGGAGCTGGGCCCAGGGCGCGAGGGAGATCTGGCTGCCCCCATCTCAACTCCCCTACCTCCCCAGGACCCCTCCCTCCTGAACAGCCGAGTCTTGCTGCACCACGCTAAAGCCGGCACCATAATTGCCCGCCAGGGAGACCAGGTAAGGCTGACCCCTGACCTGTAACCATGCCACCTGAGATCATTCCCTCTGACTTCTGTGACCTCTGATCGCTGCCCTTTGACTGTCAGACCAGCACCTTCTCCCATAGAAGCAGACCTCTCTCATCCTATCATTTCCAACCTCTAACCCTTGGATCCTGTGACCCCCACCCCCAACCCCACCCCATGTCCTCTGGACCCGTCAACTCTTCACTTGTGACCCCCTGAGCCTTTCGCCCTAGGACCCCAACTCCGAGATCTCTTCTGCCTGCCCTGGCTCTTCCTGTAATTCTGTTTTCTGAACTTCTGATCCTGCAGTATTTGCTAACGTGTCTGCTTCTCACGCTGACCGCTGCCAGGATAGGGGCCCGATAAATGGCTACAAATTGCCACCTGGCCCTGTACTGGGGGCGGGGCTTCAGGCCCTTGTGGCAGCACCCAGGATGTGTAGGAAAATATATCCCACTATTCTGTCCACTGTTCATATGGGGAAACTGAGGCCCGTCAAGGGTTAGTGACCCGACTACCAGCTGAAAGTCAAGAAGTCCCAGGGTAGGAGGAGGAGGAGGAAGAAGAGGAAAGTTGAAACCCACACTCTGCCCCTAGAGTGTGGCAGATGATCTAGAAGGTTCTCTGCTTCCTCATTAGTGGAATGGGGTAATAAAGAAGAGATGCCCAGTTTGCAGAACCCCAATGAGCCTTTTTTTTTTTTTTTTTTTTGAGACAGAGTCTTGCTCTTGTCGCCCAGGCTGGAGTGCAGTGGTGCAATCTCAGTTCACTGCAACCTCCACCTCCTGGATTCAAGCAATTCTCCTGCCTCAGCCTCCCAGATAGCTGGGAATACAGGGCTGTGCCACCATGCCTGGCTAATTTTTGTATTTTTAGTAGAGATGGGGTTTCGCCATGTTGGCCAGGCTGGTCTCAAACTCCTGACCTCAGGTGATCCGCCTGCCTCGGCCTCCCAGAGCTGGGATTTGTAATCTGGGCATGAGCTGCCATGCCCGGCCTGCTGCGACATTTTTGATTGTTAGGATTTCACCGGGTACTGTTTCTGACACCTGGTGGGTAGAGACCAGGGATGCTCAAATGTACAGAGCAACAGGCTGGAACCATCCAGTCTATTATCCACAGTGTGAGGTTTGTAAGAGTAACAGATGGCCAGGGAGGGGGTTTAGCAGCAGCTTACTGTGAGGAGGGCCTGCGGTGACAGTGAGCTGTCACAGGCACTGGGACCCCAGCACTGCCCCAGGCTCGGGGGAGAGAAGCCTGGGGCAAGGTCAGGGTGGGGTGGGAGCTATGATCCTACTGTTAGCCAGCTAGGGTGTTGCTGTGTCACTTGACCCAGTGACTCTGCTGTCCCCTTGAACCACCCATGGCAGGGATGGGCTCTTTTCTGGAGAGGAAGTCGAGGCTTTTGCGAGCTGTTCTTAGTACAGCTGAGGAAGTAAGGTTACCTTGTGGCTTCTTTGGGGGCCCCTGGGCCCTGCTTATCAGGGAGACTGGTGGCCACAACCCAGCCCTGGCCTGTCAGTGTACCAGGCTGGTCTGCAGCCCCTCAGAGCTTCTCTGGGTTGGCAGGACTTTTGTTAGGGACCCCTGCTTTCCTGTGCTTCTCCTTGAAACTTTTTTTTTTTTTTTTTTTTTTGAGACCAAGTCTTGCTCTGTTGCCCAGGCTGGAGCACAGTGGTACGATCTTGGCTCACTGCAACCTCCGTCTCCCGGATTCAAGCGATTCTCCCACCTCAGCCTCCCTAGAAGCTGGGACTACAGGCACGTGCCACCACACCTGGCTAATTTTTGTAGTTTCAGTAGAGACAGGGCTTCACCATGTTGGCCAGGCTGATCTCAAACTCCTGGCCTCAAGTGATCCACTCGCCTCACCCTCCCAAAGTGCTGGGATTACAGGCATGAGCCACCGCGCCTGGCCACAGTCTGGAAATTCTGTCTTAGAAGGTTCCAGCATGTGTTTGTATCTCCTGGGACTGCGCCTCACCCAGGGGTCCCTGCAGTGTTTTGGCAGGTGGAGCTTCACTGGGTGCCAGACAAGTTGGTGTGGTGGATAAAGAAGGAATCTCTCCATTTCTGGGCAGTTTCAGTTCCTTATTTATAAAGGGGTGGAACAGGAAGGTGTCTAGCTGGTCAGGCTACCCAAAGAAGAAAGAAACATGTGTTTACCCAGCATTTGCCCCATCCCAAACCGTGTGCTGCCAGCTGGACAAGAGGCAGGAAAAGGCCTGGGCATGGTGGCTCACGCCTGTAATCCCAGTACCTTGGGAGGCCGAGGTGAACGGATCGCTTGAGGTCAGGAGTTCGAGACCATCCTGGCCAACATGGTAAAACCCCATCTCTACTAAAAATACAAAAATTAGCCAGGCGTGGTGGCAGACGCCTGTAGTCCCAGCTACTCGAGAGGCTGAGGCAGGAGAATCGCTTGAACCCAGGAGACAGGTTGCAGTGAGCTGAGATTGCACCCCAGGACTCCAGCCTGGGCAATGAGTGAGACCCTGTCTCAAAAAAAAAAAAAAAAAAAAATGTGGACAGGGAAAGCCCTTAGTGGTCCCTGACCTTGGGCAGCCCACAGTATTCTGAGAGCCATGACTCAAAGGATTACACAAATTCTTGTAAAATCATAAGTGCACAGTGCTACAAAGGAGATGATCTTGGCACTAAAAGTCTGGCTTAGACAGGGTGGCACCTCTAAGGCCATGACCTAAGAAGGAAGGAGCAGGAGGGACAAACTGGATACAGTTGTTGGAAAGGTCATCCTAGGCAGAAGGAAGAGCTTGTGCAAATGTTGTGTGGTGGGAAGAAATAGGTTGATCTCTAAGAAATAAAAAAGGGAGTCGGTGAACCTCAAGTGGAACAATATTTTTTTGGGGGGGGTGTAATGGTTTTATTGAGCTATAATTCATGTATTATACAGTTTACCCATTTAAAGTATATACTTTAGACTGGGCGCAGTGGCTCACGCCTGTAATCCCAGCACTTTGGAAGGCCGAGGCGGGAGGATCTCTTGAGTCCGGGAGTTCAAGACCAGCCTGGGCAACACGGCAAAACCCAGTCTCTACAAAAAACAAACAAAGTTAGCCAGGCGTGGTGGCGCATGCCTGTGGTCCCAGCTACACAGGAAGCTGAGGCAGGCATGAGACACCGCACCCGGCCATGCCTACCTAATTTTTGTATTTTTAGTAGAGACAGGGTTTCGCCATGTTGGCCAGGATGGTCTCGAACTCCTGACCTCAGGTGATCCACCCGCCTCGGCCTCCTAAAGTGCCAGAATTACAGGCGTGAGTCACCGTACCTAGTCTTATGTAAGGGTTTCTGTGTAGACATATGTTTTATTTATTTTTTTAAAGGTGGGGTCTCACTATGTTTCCCAGGCTGGTCTCAAACTCCTGGGCCCAAGTGATCCTCCCACCTTGGCCTCCCAAAGTGCTTGGACATATGTTTTCATTTCTCTTGGGTATATACCTAGGAGTTGAACTGCTGGGTTATAAGCCAACTCTATTTTTTTTTTTTTTTTTAGAGGGTGTCTCGCTATGTCACCCAGGCTGGAGTACAGTGGTGCAATATTGGCTCACTGCAACCTCTGCCTCCTAGATTCAAGCAATTCTCCTGTCTCAGCCTCCTGAGTAGCTGGGATTACAGGCACATGCCGCCATGCCTAGCTAATTTTTGTATTTTTAGTAGAGAAACGGTTTCACCATATTGGTCAGGCTGGTCTCGAACTCCTGACCTCAAGTGATCCGTCCGCCTCAGCTTCCCAAAATGCTGGGATTACAGACGTGAGGCACCATGGCCAGCCTCTATTTTTAATTTTTTTAAGCACTGTTATTTTGTTTGTTTCTTTGCTAGACTGTTCTCCAAAGCAGCGGTACCATTTTACATTTCCACTGGCAGCGTATGTGAATTCCAGTCTTACATTCTCTCTAACACATTGTAATTCCAGCCGTCTTTGTGGGTGTGAAGTGTAATTGTGGTTTTGCTTTGCATTTCTCTAATGACTTGATGTTGAACAGCTTTTTATGCGCCTAGTGGCCATTTGTATATCTTCTTTGGAGAAGTATCTATTCAGATCTTTTGCCCATTTTACTCTTTTTTTTTTTTAGAGACGGGGGTCTCGCTATGTTGCCCAGGCTGGTCTCCAACTTCTGGGCTCAAACTATCAAGCAGTCCTTCTGCCTTGGCCTCCCAAAGTGCTGGGATTGCAGGCGTAAGCCACTGCACCTGGCCTTTAACTTATTTTAGAGACGGGGTCTTGCACTGTAGCCCAGGCTTCTATCATAGCTCACTGCAACCTCAAACATCTGGGCTCAAGCAATCCTCCTGACTTCGTGATCCGCCCGCCTGGGCCTCCCAAAGTGTTGGGATTACAGACGTCAGCAACCCGGCCCGGCCTTCTTCTTCTTTTTTTTTTTTTTAAAGACAAGTGTCTCACTCTGTTGCCCAGGCTGGAGTGCAGTGGCATGATCTCAGCTCACTGCAACCTCCGCCTTCCAGGTTCAGGCAATTCTCTTGCCGCAGCTTCCTGAGTAGCTGGAATTACAGACATGTGCTACGACACCCACCTAATTTTTTTATTTTAGTGGAGACGGGTTTCGCCACGTTGGCCAGGCTGGTCTCGAATTCCTGGCCTCAAATGATCCCCCTGCCTCGGCCTCCCAAAGCACTGGGATTATAGTCGTGAGCCACCGCGTCCTGCGCTTTCATATTTTTCTTAACCCTTCCTTCCTTCTTTAATTTTTTGCTGTGGAGCACGTTGACCTGAGCTGGGGTCCGCGCTGTGCGGGTTCTGTGTTCATCATATCCCCTGCCCGCACAGGACGTGAGCCTGCACTTCGTGCTCTGGGGCTGCCTGCACGTGTACCAGCGCATGATCGACAAGGCGGAGGACGTGTGCCTGTTTGTAGCGCAGCCGGGGGAGCTGGTGGGGCAGCTGGCTGTGCTCACTGGCGAACCTCTCATCTTCACGCTGCGAGCCCAGCGCGACTGCACCTTCCTGCGGATCTCCAAGTCCGACTTCTATGAGTATGGCGGCCCGAGGTTGGGGTGGGGGTGGCACTCAGAGGACCCCAACCCATGAGAGTGGCCAGAACCCCATCCCTCAACCTTACTCCTGGAAGAGCAGAAGGGAGCCCCCAGATCTGGCCTCCCAGCGCCGGTGTAGGGCAATTTTGAGGCCTTCCTCTTTCATCCCAAGTCTATCCCTGCAGGATCATGCGCGCACAGCCCAGTGTGGTACTGAGCGCGGCGCACACGGTGGCAGCCAGGATGTCGCCCTTTGTGCGCCAGATGGACTTCGCCATCGACTGGACGGCAGTGGAGGCGGGACGCGCGCTGTACAGGTGCAGCTCCCACCACGCTGCTCAGGCCCGGCCTAGGGGTGGGGACTTGGGGGTGGTCAGACCTTGCTGACCTCCAGTCCTACTCAGGCAGGGCGACCGCTCCGACTGCACTTACATCGTGCTCAATGGGCGGCTGCGTAGCGTGATCCAGCGAGGCAGTGGCAAGAAGGAGCTGGTGGGCGAGTACGGCCGCGGCGACCTCATCGGCGTGGTGAGTGCGGCCCCCACCCACTGACCTCTGGCCTTTTCCAGGCCAATCCCCACACAACGCACACACATCATCCCGGGTAATCCAGGGAGTGGTGAATGCAGCTCCCGACCTCTGACGTCACCCGGTCCACTCCCCTCCCAGACCTCATTTCGTCGGAAAAGGGGATTCCGCCTGTCGTGTATCCCTGTCCTCTCTCTCTCCTCGGACCTCTAATGGGTAGCGGGCGAGGCTTGCTTCCCTGCACCCCCATTGCAGGGGAGCCCTAGATAGGGCAATACAGCCCCCTCTCCACCCATCTTCGGCCTCCCCATTCCCCACCCAAGCAGCCTCAATCATGCACGCGGCCCCCCAGGTGGAGGCGCTGACCCGGCAGCCACGAGCCACGACGGTGCACGCGGTGCGAGACACGGAGCTGGCCAAGCTTCCCGAGGGCACCTTGGGTCACATCAAACGCCGGTACCCGCAGGTACGGCCTGTTGTGGGCGGGGCACAGGGACGGAGGCCGGACCCGGGGGGGACTGGGCCTAGCGTGTGGGAGGGGCTTCTGGAGGAGGTGGGGGCCGAGGGAGGTGCCAAGGCGAGAGAGTGAGGGCGGGGCTCTTGGGGTGGGACTCAGGTAACGGGGACCCATGAGCCCCGGCAGAGGAGGGAGAGGTGGGACCTGGACAGCTGCTTCCTGGGTCTCACTGAAATGCCGGCCTCCAACGCCCCCAGGTTGTGACCCGTCTTATCCACCTGCTGAGCCAGAAAATTCTAGGAAATTTGCAGCAGCTGCAAGGACCCTTCCCAGGTGAGAGCCGGCCGGCCCGGAGCGTGCTGGGAGATGTAGTCCCGCGTCCAGAGCATGCTGGGAGGGACGCCTTCTTCCTGAGGGATGCTGGAAAATGGAGTTCAGCGAAGAAATCATGCCCCTGCGGGTTTCATACCCAAAGTAGGACCGAGGTGCAGTGCATGCTGGGGAATGGAGTTCGTGTTCCTGAGCATGCTGGGAAACAGAGTCCTTGACCCCAGGCGTGCTAGTTAATGGGCTCGAAAGTAAATCAGTGGTGCCAGGGATGGAGTCTTAGGCGGCGGAGTCTGCCCGCCAGTCAGGGCTTGCTGGGGAAGTCCACGGCTTGGATGTGGAGAGAAAGGGAGTCCTAGATCAGAATATGATGGTAAGGCCGGGTGTGATGGCTCACGCCTGTAATCTCAGCATTTTGGGAAGCTGAGGCAGGAGGCTTGCTTGAGCCCAGGAGATTGAGTTTGAAACCAGTCTGGGCAACACAGTAGGACCCCACGTCTCTACAGAAATTTCTTTTCTTTTTTTTCTTTCTTTTTCTTTTTCTTTTTTTGAGATGGCGTCTCGCTCTGTCGCTCAGGCTGGAGTGCAGTGGCGCGATCTTGGCTCACTGCAAGCTCCGCCTCCAGGGTTCACGCCATTCTCCTGCCTCAGCCTCCCTAGTAGCTGGGACTACAGGCGCCCGCCGCCACGCCCAGCTAAATTTTTGCATTTTTAGTAGAGACGGGGTTTCACCGTGTTAGCCAGGATGGTCTGGATCTCCTGACCTTGTGATCTGGACGCCTCGGCCTCCCATAGTGCTAGGATTACAGGTGTGAGCCACCATGCCCCGCCGAAACTTTTCAAACGTTAGCTGGGCGTGGTGATACATGCCTGTAGTCTCAGCCACTTGGGAGGCTGAGGCGGGAGGATTGATTGCTTGAGCCTGGAGGTTGAGGCTGCAGTGAGCTGTGATCGTGCCACTGTACTCCAGCCTGGACGACAGAGCTAGAGCCTGTTTCGGAAAAAATAGAACAGCAAACAAACAAAACTCCCCATACCGTGATGGAAAATATTCTGTGGATTGTTGTTTAGGACTCTGCGCAGCTTGCCTTCTGAAGTTACAGCATGCTGGGAGATGTAGCCCCTGTCTCAGCCTGTGGTTTCAGTGAGCTAGAACAGAATGGGGCGTGCAGTGGGGTTGGAGGCCTGCTGAAATGTGGGCCTGAGTTTCTACATTGTAGCGGCCAGATTCTGGGCCAGCCCAGCAACCTAGATACCCCTTTTCCCTCCAGGGGCTCTACCCAATTGGCCCTGACCCCTAGATCCCCCGAGGTGGGGGCAGGGCAGTAGTGACAGAAAAGACATCTTTAAGAAATTAGAGGCCTGGCTCACGCCTGTAATCTCAGCACTTTGGGAGGCCGAGGCAGGTGAATCACTTGAGGTCAGGGGTTCAAGACCAGCCTGGCCAACATGGTGAAACTCATCTCTACTAAAAGTACAAAAATTAGTCAGGCGTGGTGGAAGGCTGAGGCAGGAGAATCGCTTGAACCCGGGATGCGGAGGTTGCAGTGAGCGGAGCCTGTGCCATTGCACTCCAGCCTGGGCAACAAGAGCAAAACTCCATCTCAAAAAAAAAAAAAAAAAAAAGAAAAAAAGAAAGAAAAGAAAAAGAAGGAAAGAAATTACAGATAAAGAATACAATATCGGCTGGGCGCGGTGACTCACACCTGTAATCCCAGCACTTTGGGAGGTTGAGGCAGGCGGATCACAAGATCAGGAGATCGAGACCATCCTGGCTAACACAGTGAAACCCCGTCTCTACTAAAAAATACAAAAGAATTAGCTGGGTGTGGTGGCGGGCACCTGTAGTCCCAGCTATACGGGAGGCTGAGGCAGGAGAATGGTGTGAACCCGGGAGGCGGAGCTTGCAGTGAGCCAAGATCGTGCCACTGCACTCCAGCCTGGGCGACAAATCAAGACTCCGTCTCAAAAAAACAAAAAACAAAAAAACCAATATCTAGAAGACAAAAGAGGGTCAAAAGAAGGTCATGATGGTGTGTGGCTGACAGAGGGAGGGAGGGAGGGACAAAGAGGCTTTTCTAAAGACAGTGAGCTGAGACGACAAATGAGATGGGACCAGACATGAAAGAGAAACCAGGGGTGCTGCACAGGGGGGCTGGTGGTTTCAAAGCACTGAGAGGAGGAAAGTGACCAAGGGGAGAGGTGGCAGGAGTTGGGGGGTAAGTCACGTAGGGGCTAGGGGCTGTGGACAGGCATTTCAGCTTATTTAGATTGTTACATGGGAAGAAGGATTCTACCAGTAAGGAGAAAACGAGAAGTCTAGGCAAGATATGGGAGTTGACAGTTTGGTCTAGGCTGTTAGTGGAGAAGCTGGGAAGCAACAGATGTGTCAAAAGTAGCTTTACTTCCTTTTCTTGTCTTGGTCTTTTCTTTTCTTTTTTTTTTAAGACAGGGTTTTGCTCTGTAGCCCAGGCTGGAGTGCAGTGGCATGATCTCGGCTCACTGCAACCTCTGCTTCCTGGGTTCAAGTGATTCTGCTGCCTCAGCCTCCCAAGTAGCTGGGATTACAGGGATATGCCACCACGCCTGGCTAATTGTTTTGTATTTTTAGTAGAGCAGTGTTTCTCCAAGTTGACCAGGCTAAACATAGCTTTATTTCTGCCTCGTTTTGTGTTCAGGTCCCCCATTAGACAGAGGAACCAAGACCAGAATGGGGCAGGGACACTGGCCAATTGATCTCCCAAGCACAGTGAATCTGAATGGTTGTAGAGTTGTGTAATGGATCCCACTGAGGTGATCAGGGCCCAAAGTGGAGGGTGGATGGCCAGGTTTTAACAAAAGGGGATAGTAGTTGAGGCTGGGGGTCCAGGACCAGACCCATGGTTTTCAGTATGGTAGAGTCAAGACTAGGCAGCTGGGGGCTGCAGTCTGGGAGCAGAGGAGCGGGAACTTCAGATGAGGAGGAAGAGGAAGAAGAGGAGGAGGAGGGTTCATCTCTCCAGACACAGGTTTGCACCACAAATCTCATCCATTGGGTTCTCAGCAGGCTCTGGGCTGGGTGTGCCCCCACACTCGGAACTCACCAACCCAGCCAGCAACCTGGCAACGGTGGCAGTCCTGCCCGTGTGTGCTGAGGTCCCCATGGTGGCCTTCACGCTGGAGCTGCAGCACGCCCTGCAGGCCATTGGTCAGTGGGGTGAGGGTCATGGGTGGGGGCTGGCTGTGGGTGGGACATTAGTGAGTGAAAGATGTTCAGGTAGGTCATTTGGGGGGTGGAGGGGAACAGGGCCACAGGGGTGGGGTAATGGATATTCTTTTCTGAGTGAGGCCCCAGCCCTGTGGACCATGGTTCCCAGCCTCCCTTCCCCACCTACCCCTAGGTCCGACGCTACTCCTTAACAGTGACATCATCCGGGCACGCCTGGGGGCCTCCGCACTGGATAGGTGTGTGTTGCAGAAGGGAGTGGGTAGGGTGATGGGTGGGCTTGGAGCCTCAAATTCTTTCAGACCTGAGTTCAAGTTCTCAGCTTCCAACCACGGAGCATGCGTCCTACCCGTAGGTCAATGGGGAGTTTCGCAGTGGTGTGAATCCGCCCACCAGGGCACGGACTTCCATGGTGGGGGTTTGGGTGTCTAAGTTCCTCCCAGCAACAGAGCTCTGTGGTCTCAGGGAGCACACTGAACCCAGGCCAGCCCCAGAATGACGCTGCCCCCATCCTACCCTAGCATCCAAGAGTTCCGGCTGTCAGGGTGGCTGGCCCAGCAGGAGGATGCACACCGTATCGTACTCTACCAGACGGACGCCTCGCTGACGCCCTGGACGCTGCGCTGCTTGCGACAGGCTGACTGCATCCTCATCGTGGGCCTGGGGGACCAGGAGCCCACCCTCGGCCAGGTTGGAAGGCTGTGTCCCCTGATTTCACCCACCTCGGGACCCGTCCCTTGCCCTTCCGTGCCTGCACCAGGCCACGTGCACCCTCGCCGTGGGAGTAGGCGATCAGGGACCCAGGTGTGGCCAGGTGGTGGGGCGGCCGGTGACCTCTGCCGTCCGTCTTCTGCAGCTGGAGCAGATGCTGGAGAACACGGCGGTGCGCGCCCTTAAGCAGCTCGTCCTGCTCCACCGAGAGGAGGGCGCGGGCCCCACGCGCACCGTGGAGTGGCTCAACATGCGCAGCTGGTGCTCGGGGCACCTGCACCTGCGCTGTCCGCGCCGCCTGTTCTCGCGCCGCAGCCCTGCCAAGCTGGTGAGGAGCGGGCTGGTCCCCACCTTCCAGGGGCGTGGCTACTGGGCGTGGCTTGGGAGATTGGGGCGGGGCCTGGGAGAGTTGAGGACGGGCTCGAAGGTCAGAGTGCCCCTGGGGGATCCGCCGGACCCCGCCCTCATGCTCCTCGGTCGCGGCTATCTCCCCCATCCCAGCATGAGCTCTACGAGAAGGTTTTCTCCAGGCGTGCGGACCGGCACAGCGACTTCTCCCGCTTGGCGAGGGTGCTCACAGGGAACACCATTGCCCTTGTGCTGGGCGGGGGCGGGGCCAGGTGAGGGGCGGGGCTTGCTATCTGGGGCGGGGCCTGGGTATCCGGGGGTGGAGCTTCCTTCATGGGAGACACTGTGGGGGCGGGGCTTGCTCCTGGAGGCGGGACCTGGGTGTCCGAGGGTGGAGCTTCCGGTGAGCGACCCCGTGGGTAGGGGCGGGTCCTTCGTTCCTTAGCAGTGCGGGAGGTGGGAGGAGGTGGGGGCAGGGGAGTTCCTGCTGCTGGGGCCTAGCGGGTCACTGGGGCCCATTTTCCCGGCAGGGGCTGCTCACACATCGGAGTGCTAAAGGCATTAGAGGAGGCGGGGGTCCCCGTGGACCTAGTGGGCGGCACGTCCATTGGCTCTTTCATCGGAGCGCTGTACGCGGAGGAGCGCAGTGCCAGCCGCACGAAGCAGCGGGCCCGGGAGTGGGCCAAGGTGTGGTGTTGGGAGGAGGGGTTGCGGCACCCCAGGAGTGCCATAAAACCCGTGGCTCCACCCTAATCTGATCCCATGAGGGAGGCTGTGGGGTCAGGGTTACCCTTCCTGATTCAAACTGTAAACCGCAGCTGTCCGGACTTTTATAGATATGCTTCTAGGACTCTGGGTAACCACTTTGGGACCTCCTGTTTACTGACCCTAACCCATAACCCCCAACTAGAGCACCCAGGGACCTTGGTGACCACCTTGTGAACGGCCTTGGGTGATCACATCATCCCTAAATGCTCTTTTTTTCGCTCTGTCGCCCAGGCTGGAGTGCAGTGGCGCGATCTTGGCTCACTGCAACCTGCACCTTCCAGGTTGCAGTGATTTATCTGCCTCAGCCTCCTGAGTAGCTGGGATTACAGGCACGCCCCACCAGCCCGGCAAATATTTTTGTATTTTAGTAGAGATGGGGTTTCACCATGTTGGCTAGGCTGCTTTTGAACTCCTGGCCTCAAGTAATCTGCCCGCCTTGGCCTCCAAAGTGCTGGGATTACCAGCGTGAGCCACTGCACCTGGCCCCTAAGTGCTCCTTGCTCACCCCCTATTGGTGAACCTTATCTGTAACCCCATGTGACTCCTATTTGACCCTGTCTGGCCCCCTTGTCCCTAGAGCATGACTTCAGTGCTGGAACCTGTGTTGGACCTCACGTACCCAGTCACCTCCATGTTCACTGGGTCTGCCTTTAACCGCAGCGTCCACCGGGTCTTCCAGGATAAACAGATTGAGGTAGGCCCGCCCCATCCCCTGCCCTGCCTGCCCCTCCCTGAAGAAGTCACCTGCTCCCCCCCCCACCTTGATCCCTGTCCCCGCAGGACCTGTGGCTGCCTTACTTCAACGTGACCACAGATATCACCGCCTCAGCCATGCGAGTCCACAAAGATGGTGGGTGTCCCTGCCCAGCCTGCAGCAACCGCTGATACCACGTGGGGTTGGGGGGATGCTTCCGGGAGGGCCGCTGAACATCTGGGACGTTGTTAACACGAGTGACCGTCCACCCTGGCCCGATCGCCGACCACTAACCGCCACCCACTAATGCCCTGGAGACCCCCAGGTACGTCCGTCCTCGGCGGAGGGGAGCAGGGAGACTCGTCGGGCGCCTTACCCCGCTCACGCCATCCCCACAGGCTGTGTGTGGCGTTACATCCGGGCCAGCGCCTCCTACTGCCCCTACCTGCCCCCACTGTGCGACCCCAAGGACGGGCACCTGCTGGTGGATGGGTGCTACGTTAACAACGTCCCAGGTCAGCAAGCCCGCCGGGCTGGCCAGGCCTCCGGAGTGTCTGAGCGTGTCTGTGCGTGTCTGTGTCTGTGTGTCCCACCGCGCAGGCTCCCTGTGGCGGTATGTGCGCGCCAGCATGACGCTATCGGGCTACCTGCCGCCGCTGTGCGACCCCAAGGACGGGCACCTACTCATGGATGGCGGCTACATCAACAACCTGCCAGGCAAGTGGCTGCCCGCACCACCCGCTCACGCAAGCACCTCCCGCACCATACACACACGCATGGGCACACAGACAGGCTCAATGACGGGACACATGCCCAAGCCACCCATGCAGGGGTGCAGACACACACGCGCACACATACAGTCATGTACACAAGATGATACATGGATGTGCCTGTGGACAGCGACATGTGCGATTGAAATCTACATCCTGGCCGGGTGCGGTGGCTCAGCCTGGAATCCCAGCACTTTGGGAGGCCTGAGGCAGGCAGATTACCTGAGGTCAGGAGTTTGAGACCTGCCTGGCCAACATGGTGAAACCCCGTCTCTACTAAAAATACAAAAAATTAACCAGGCATGGTGGCGGGCACCTGTAATCCCAGCTACTCAGGAGGCTGAGGCAGGAGAATCACTGGAACCTGGGAGGCGGAGGTTGCAGTGAGCCGAGGTTGTGCCATTGCACTCCGGCCTGGGCGACAAGACTGAAACTGCGTCTCAAAGAACAAAAAAGAAATCTACATCTACCTGCTGGTGTGCTGTGTTAAGCACAAGTGGATGTATGTACAAGAGGGACAGGTGCCCATGTCCACATGCACATCAGGGGACATGCAGGTGGAATGCAACATTCATATGTGTGCACACTGGCTACACACACACATGCTTTCGGGGGCAGGTAGAGCTCACACACGTGTACACACAGGTACATGTGCACAGATGAACACGTGTATCGGTGAAATAGGGCATTTGCCTATGTATGCCAGTCTGTCCCACTTGTCCTTCACGTTCCCTCAAACATGCAGGGATGTGCACACACGTAGATAGGATGCGGCACCTCTGACCAAGTTAAGCCATGCCTGCCACCTTTATGGGTGCAGGTGAGAGGTGGGCAGGTACACAACTTAAAATTTCACACCCCAGAAGTGTGCATACACGAATAGACGTGTACGCTAGCTGCACACATACTCACAATCTTATAGGACGGGGTGGACAAACTATGGCCCACAGGCTGAATCCTGCCCTCCGTTTGACTGTATAAATAAAGCTTTATTGAGCCGGGCACAGTGGCTCATGCCTGTAATCCCAGCACTTTGGGAGGCTGAGGCGAGTGGATCACTTGAGGTCAGGGGTTCGAGGCCAGCCTGGCCAACATGGTGAAAACCCGGTTTCTACTAAAAATACAAAAATTAGCCAGGTTTGGTGGTGTGTGCCTCTACTCCCAGCTACTCGGGAGGCTGAGGCAAGAGAGTTGCTTGAACCCAGGAGGTGGAGGTTGCACTGAGCCCAGATCGTACACTGCACTCCAGCCTGGGCGACAGAGCGAGACTCTCTCAAAAAATAAAACAAAACCTCCCCACACCTGACCTCCCTCCTCAACTTCAGTTGCATCATTTCCATTCCCTGTACATGACAGCATGTTGTTTGCATGTGTGGGTTTTTTTGTTTTTGTTTTTTGTTTTTGCATGATCATTTGTATACGGTGTCTGTGGGACTGGGTTGAACATCTCTGCCCCTGGCCCCTGAGGGGAGCAGCCCGCTGACCCCTCTGGCCCCACAGCGGACATCGCCCGCAGCATGGGTGCCAAAACAGTCATCGCTATTGACGTGGGGAGCCAGGACGAGACGGACCTCAGCACCTACGGGGACAGCCTGTCTGGCTGGTGGCTGCTGTGGAAGCGGCTGAATCCCTGGGCGGACAAGGTGAAAGTTCCAGACATGGCTGAAATCCAGTCCCGCCTGGCCTACGTGTCCTGCGTGCGGCAGCTAGAGGTTGTCAAGTCCAGCTCCTACTGCGAGTACCTGCGCCCGCCCATCGACTGCTTCAAGACCATGGACTTCGGGAAGTTCGACCAGATCTATGTGAGTGGGCAGGAGTGGCATGGCGCCTGCATAGGTGGTCCAGCAAAGCTTTGCTACTTAAAGCTCAGAGCAGTGTGAGGGGGAGGAATCCAGGAGGAATCCAGGAATCCCATCTGGAATCGGTGGAAAACAGATCAGTGATCAATTAGTGATGTCTGCAGGGGATGTGGTGGGGGTGTGGCTGTGCATGTGCTGTGTATGAACTTTCTCCTTATGGGCCAACTGCCCCCCCGGAAGCACTGTATAGTGATTTCTAATGCCATTTCTGCATTGGTGGGAATGAGAATAGTGATGAAGTAGTAATGTCTGCCACAGGTCCAGGGGAGGGATGTAGCAGTGTGTGTGTTATGTGCCACTGACCCTGAAAAATGTGCCATAGCCCAAGCCAATTGAAATTGATCAGGGGGCCAGGCATGGTGGCTTATGCCTGTAATCCCAGCACCTTGGGAAGCTGAAGTGGGAGGATTGCTTGAAGCCAGGAGTTCAAGACCCACCTGGGCAACATAGCAAAACCCCATCTCTACAAAGATTAAAAATAAAAAATTAGCTGAATGTGCACACCTGTCACCCCAGCTACTCGGGGGGCTAAAGTGGGAGGATCACTTGAGCCCAGGAGTTCGAAGCTGCAGTGAGCTATGATTGCATCACTGCACTCCAGCCTGGGAGACAGAGCAAAACTCTAAGAAAAAGAAAGGGCCAGGCACAGTGGCTTATGCATGTAATTCCAGCATTTTGGGAGGCCGAGGTGGGCAGATCACTTGAAGTAGGGAGTTCAAGACCAGCCTGGTCAACAAGGTGAAACCTCGTCTCTACTAAATATACAAAAAGTAGCCAGGTGTGGTGCCGCATACCTATAGTCCCAGCTGCTTGAGAGGCTGCAGCAGGAGAAATCGCTTGAACCTGGGAGGCAGTGGTTGCAGTGAGCCAAGATTGTGCCACTGCACTCCAGCCTGGGTGACAGAGTGAGACTCTGTCTCAAAAAATAATATTAATTTAAAAAATTAAAGATGAAAATAATAAAAAAAATTTTTAAAAAGAAAAATTGATCAATAGCTGCCGCCCAGAAGCCCTGAGTCTGAGAAGAAATATGTGATGTCCCTTGTGGGCTCACTGGGATACCATGCCATGAGAAATACAAGATGTTTGCTGTGGGCTTGGGAGATGGCAATATCCGCAGATGTACTGCCTGTTTGCAGACTTCAAAATAAGCTCATGTATCACCAGTTTGTGTTATTTGCTACCCAACACCCTGCATGGGGCTGAGTGGGAAAGAACATGGAGAGATTGATTGGTAATGTCTGTCAAGCGCAGGACAGGGGATGTGTGGGTGAGTGTGCTATGTGCAGCTGACTCTGAAATAGGTTTAGTCTCAAATGCCAACTCCCCCAGAGCATCAGACTTTTAAGGGGCCAGAGAAGGGGCAGACAGAGTGGGGACAAGCAAAACGGAGTTGCAGACATGGACCCAGCCCCTCACTTCCCGCAGGACGTGGGCTACCAGTACGGGAAGGCAGTGTTTGGAGGCTGGAGCCGTGGCAACGTCATTGAGAAAATGCTCACAGACCGGCGGTCTGCAGACCTTAATGAGAGCCGCCGTGCAGACGTAAGCCTGTGATGCCCCCGGGGCCACTCTGACTCCAGTGATTCCAGAACCCAAGCCCCCTTAAAGTCTCCCCCAAACCTCAGATGACCCCATATATCTCTGGGTTTTGCTGAGCTCTCAGACCTCCGCTGACTTCAGAGAGTTCCCACCCTAGGATCTCCTCTGAGCCCCCAGTGCACCACTAGGCCCCCCAGGGGCCCCAAGACTCTGTGGGCCCCCCCTAGGAGCCTCACCAATGTCACCCCACAGGTGCTTGCCTTCCCAAGCTCTGGCTTCACCGACTTGGCAGAGATCGTGTCCCGGATTGAGCCCCCCACAAGCTATGTCTCCGATGGCTGTGCTGACGGTGAGGGGCCCAGGGGACCCCCAAGAGGGAGGGGAGTGGCTGGAGATGACAGGCCAGCCCTGATCCCCTCACCCATGCCCTGCTTTCCAATTCTAGGAGAGGAGTCAGATTGTCTGACAGAGTATGAGGAGGACGCTGGACCTGACTGCTCGAGGGACGAAGGAGGGTCCCCGGAGGGCGCAAGCCCCAGCACTGCCTCCGAGATGGTGAGAGTGGGTAGCCCAGGGTCCCCTCACATCCCCCAGAGAGTCATGAGTACAGTTGGAGGGATGTATTTGAGATCCTGTGTCCTGGGTGCTGGCTGACATGTGCGCAGTGACGTATCAGTGTCCTGTGCTGGGTGACGTGTGTGTGACCTGTCCCTGCAGGAGGAGGAGAAGTCGATTCTCCGGCACCGACACTGTCTGCCCCAGGAGCCGCCTGGCTCAACCACAGATGCCTGAGGACCTCGCCAGGGGTCACCCCCTTCCCCCCGCCCCTGGACTGGGCTGGGGATGGCCCTGTGGGGGTAGCTCACTCCCCCTCCTGCTGCTATGCCTTGACCCCCGGGGCTCACACACTGGACCGACCTGCCCTGAGCAGGGATGCCGTGTTGCACTGATGACTTGACCAGTCCCCTCCCCCAATAAACTCACCTCTTGGAAATGACCTCCTGTCGTCTTTAGGTTGGGGAGCCACCTTCTGTGCTCAGGATGGCTGGGTCTGGGGTCTGACACCACCTGGTGCTTGCCCCCCACAGGAAGTGCCTTTCTAGAATCCACACGGAGCCCCACTAGGTTCTTGTCCCCACTCTGCCCCTTCTCTGGCTCTCAGAAGCCAGTGCTGACTCCAGACCACAGGACCAAACATTCCATGCCACCCTCCCCGGCTCACAGGTGCTCTTGGAGGCCCGATGTGGCACCCCTCAATTTTTTTTTTTTTTTCCTTTGAGACAGTCTCTCTCTGTTACCCAGGCTGGAGTGCAGTGGCATGATCTCTGCTCACTGCAACCTCCGCCTCCCAGGTTCAAGCGATTCTCCTGCCTCAGCCTCCTGAGTAGCTGGGATTACAGGCAGCTGCAACCATGCCCAGCTAAATTTTATGGGGTTTTGTTTTGTTTTGTTTTTTAATTTTTGAGACAATGTCTCTCTCTGTTGCCTAGGCTGGAGTGCAGTGATGCAATCTCAGCTTATTGCAGCCTCCCGCTCCTGGATTCAAGCGATTCTCATGCCTCAGCCTTCCAGATAGCTGGGGCCACAGGCAAGCACTACCATGCCTGGCTAATTTTTGTATTTTTCTTAGAGATGGGGTTTCACCATGTTGGCCAGGCTGGTCTCAAACTCCTGGCCTCAAGCCATCCACCTGCCTCAGCCTTCCAAAGTGCTGGGAATACAGGCGTGTGCCACCACACCTGGCCTTAATTTTTGTATTTTTAGTAGAGACAGGGTTTCACCATGTTGCCCAGGCTGGTCTCAAACTCCTGACCTGAAGTGATATGCCCACCTTGGCCTCCAAAGTGCTGGGATTACAGACGTGAGCCGCCTTGACCGGCCAGAACTGTTTTCGTTTTTATGACTGAATGATATTTCATTGTGTGAATGGACCACGTGGTGTTTATCGGTTCATATGTTGGACACTTGAGTTGCTTCCACCTTTTGGCTATGGTGACTCATGCTGCTGTGAACGCAGGCGTACAACTATCTGGATCCCTGCTTTCAGTTTCCTTGGCTAGATGCCCAGGAGTGGAATTGTTGGGTCATATGGAGATTCTGCGTTGAATTGAGGAAACGCCAAAGTTTTCCATAGCGGCTGCACGGTTTTACATTCCCACCGACTGTCAGTGCCTCGAACTGTCAGCACCATGGACAGGGATGGTGCTGTCCGAGGTGCTACTGACGCCCCCTCTGTGTCTTTCCCTCCAAGCCCCCCGATATCCCTGCGCCCTCCAGATCTCTGGGTTTTGAGGGTGGAGGGGGACATTAAGGGGAAAGTTCAGTCCATAGTTCGGCACCTACTGGTGTCTGCATCTTAACTGGCTCTCGTTCCCCACTGGCTCACGAGGCTCCAGTTGTACCAGGCTTTATTTTATTCCTCAAATTCTCCATCGATTCCTGGCTCAAAATCTGGAATTGGGCTCCCTGTGTAGCTGACTAAGCCTGTCCTCAATTGTCACCTCGTCAGACTGTGTACAGTAACTTCCCTGTCCCTGTTGGCCCCATCTCCTTGCCTTTAAAGCACTTCATTAGTCACCGTTGCTTCACTTGTTTTTATTGTTTTAGTTGTTTATTATTACTATTATTATTATTATTATTTTGAGACAAGATCCCACTCTGTCACCCAGGCTGGAGTGTGGTGGTGCGATCACAGCTCACTGCAGCTTTGACCTCCTGAGCTCAAGTGATCCTTCCACCTCAACCTCCTGAGTAGCTGGGACTACACGCGTGAGTCACCACACCCAGCTATTTATTTATTTATTTATTTATTTATTTATTTATTTATTGTAGAGATGGGAGTCTCACTATATTGTCCAGGCTGGTCTCAAACTTCTGGCCTCAAGCGATCTGCCTGTCTTGGCTTCCCAAAAGTGATGGGATTATAGGTATAAAACTTTTTTTTTTTTTTTTTTTTTTTTTTTTGAGACAGAGTTTCACTCTGTTGCCCAGGCTGGAGTGCAGTGGTGCCATCTCGGCTCACTGCAACCTCTGCCTCCCAGGTTCAAGCTAGTCTGCCTCAGCCTCCCAAGTTGCTGGGATTACAGGCACCCACCACCACACCTGGCTAATTTTTATATTTTTAATAGAGATGGGGTTTCACCATGTTGGCCATGCTGGTCTCTAACTCCTGACCTCAGGTGATCTGCCTGCCTCAGCCTCCCAAAGTGCTGGGATTACAGGTGTGAGCCACCACACCTCGCCTAAAGTTTTTAATTAACTATTTATTTATTTATTTATTTATTTATTTAAGACAGGATCTCACTCTTTTGCCCAGGCTGGAGTGCAGTGCTGCAGTCATAGCTCACTACAGCCTCAACCTCCCAGCCTCAAGCGATGCTCCCACCTCAGCCTGCCAAGTAGCTGGGACTACAGGCGCGTGCCACCAGGCCTGGCTAATTTTTAAACATTTTTTTTTTTTGTTAGAGACAAGGGTCTCGCTATGTTGTCCAGGCTGTTCTCAAATTCCAGGGTTCAATTGATCCTCCTGCCTTGGCCACCCAAAATGCTGGGATTATAGTCATACGCCACCATGCCAGGCCTCACTTACTTGTTTCTCATCTGTCTCTACAAGACACGCTTAAATATAAGTTCCATCACTGGAAGAACCTTGCATAGAATAGCACCTGGCTCAGGGTAGGTGCTCAGTAAATGTTGAATGATATCAAGCTCCAGAGACGAAGCAAAGATTCCTGAGATAACTCCCACCCTCTCTCTCTCTCTCTCTCTCTCTCTCTCTCTCTCTCTCTCTCTTTTTCTGAGGTAGGGTCTGGCTCTGTGGCCCGCCCTGGAGTGCAATGGCGCCATCTCAGCTCACTGCAACTACTCCCAGGCTTAAACCATCCTCCCACTTCAGCCTCCCTAGTAGCTGGGACCACAAGCACACGCCACCACACCTGGCTTAATTTTTGTATTTTTGATAGAGACAAGGTTTCGCCATATTGCCCAGGCTGGTCTTGAACTCTTGGACTCAAGCAATCCGCCTTCCTTGACCTCCCAAAGTACTGGGACTACAGGCATGAGCCATCACACCCAGTCAACAATACATTTTTCTTGCTGAAGTCACTGTATCTGTGGAACTTTGTTACAGCAAATCCTAGCAAACTAACATAGAAGCCCTTGGCTAGACTCAGCTGCCATGATGTGGATGGTGTAATGGATCAGTCAGGACAAGTCAGATTATGCCACTGTAACAAATCACACCAAAGTCTTGAGGGGACAAAAGTAATACCAAAGTAATTTCTGAGCTGGGTGCAGTGGCTCACGCCTACAGTCCCAGCTAGTTGGGAGGCTGAGGCAGGAGGATTGCTTGAGCCCAGGAGTTTGAGACCAGCCTGGGAAACATAGCAAGACCTCATCTCTAAAAAGCTTTTTAAAATCAGCTGAGCATAGTGGCATGCACCTGTAGGCTCGGCTACTTGGGAGGTCGAAGCAGGAGAATCGCTCGAGCCCGAGAATTCAAGGCTGCAGTGAGCTGTGATTTCACCACTGCACTCCAGCCTGGGCGGCAGAGTGAGACTCTGTCTCTAAAACAAAAGTAGTCACTATCTGGAATGTTTTGGGTCACTGTAACTGAGGAAAGACGTCTCTGGAAGGCTTCATCCCCATAATTAACTACTGCGGTTCAGAAATGATGCAATATTTTTATCTCACTGCTCATTGCTCAGAAAAAGTCACATGGTTCTACCCAACCGTACGTAAGTGGCCAGGAAAAAGCCTTACCATGCACCCAGAAGAGAGAGCATTGGAAATATTTGGTGATCATCACGAATGATCAACAGGCTGGGCGCAGTAGCTCACACCTGCAATCCAAGCACTTTGAGAAGCCGAGGCGGGGAGATCGCTTGAGCTCAGTAGTTCGACATCAGCCCGGGCAACATGGCAAAACCCCATCTCTACCAGAAATACAAAAAATTAGCCAGGCATAGTGGTGTGAGCCTGAAATCCCAGATCCTAGGGAGGCTGAGGTAGGAGGATCATTTGAGCCCAGGGGGATCTAGGCTGCAGTGAGCCATGATCATGCCACTGCACTCTAGCCTGGGCAATAGGGCGAGACCCTGTCTCAAAAAATAAAAATAAAGACAAACATAAAACAAACTATTGACTAACAGAGTTGGAACTGAGCCTGGACTAGACCTTCCTAAACTTTCTAGGCTACCCTTCTCTGATTCTAGAGCTTGAGACTCAACTAGTGCCAAGAAATTTTGAGGTTCCAGTGAGGACCTGGGTTCAGGGTCAGGGAACTGCCCTGCAATCCACAGGAGTTGGCCATGAGGTATGGACTCCAGAGACTGATAGAGTCAAATTCACGAGAGTGTTTTCTTTCTCTCTCCCCCCTCCCCTCCCCCCTCCCCTCCCCTCCCCCCTCCCTCTCCCTCTCCCTCTCCCTCTCCCTCACCCTCTCCCCTCTCCTCTTTTTCTTTCTTTCTCTGACAGAGTCTCTCTGTGTTGCCCAGGCTGCAGTGCAGTGGTGTGATCTCGCCTTACTGCAACCTCTACCTTGTGGGCTCAAGTGATTCTCCTGCCTCAGCCTCCTGAACAGCTGAGATAACAGGCGCATGCCACCATGCCCGGCTAATTTTCTTTTTAATTCTTAGTAGAGACGGGGTTTTGCCATGTTGGCCAGGCTGATCTTGAACTCCTAACCTCAAGAGATCTGCCTGTCTTGGCCTCCCAAAATGCTGGGATTACAGGCGTGAGCCACTGCACCCAGCCTCTTGGTGTGTTTGTTGTCCAGGCTCTGGAAATGGCCATGTAGAGGCTGGACAAGGAAGAACCAACCTGGTCAGGCTGTAGGACATCTTTCGGCCTCTCAGGCCCAGTGCAGTGGCTCATACCTGTAATCCCAACACTTTGGGAGGCCAAGGCAGGAGGATCGCTTGAGGCCAGGGGTTCAAGACCAGCCTGGACGACATAACAAGACTCTGACTCTATGAAAAATATTAAAATTAGGCCGGGCGTGGTGGCTCAAGCCTGTAATCCCAGCACTTTGGGAGGCCGAGATGGGCGGATCACAAGGTCAGGAGATCGAGACCATCCTGGCTAACATGGTGAAACCCCGCCTCTACTAAAAAATACAAAAAACTAGCCGGGCGAGGTGGCAGGCGCCTGTAGTCCCAGCTACTCGGGAGGCTGAGGCAGGAGAATGGCGTGAACCTGGGAGGCGGAGCTTGCAGTGAGCTGAGATCCGGCCACTGCACTCCAGCCTGGGCGACAGAGCGAGACTCCATCTCAAAAAAAAAAAAATTAAAATTAGCTGAGTGTGATGGTGCACTTCTGTAGTCCCAGGTACTTGGGAGGCTGAAGTTAGAGAATCGCTTGAGCCCAGGAGTTAGAGGCTGCAGTGAGCTATAATTGCACACCAGCCTGGGCAACAGAGTAAAACCTTTTATAAAAATAATATTATTAGCCGAGACGGGCGGATCACGAGGTCAGGAGATCGAGACCATCCTGGCTAACACGGTGAAACCCCGTCTCTACTAAAAAATACAAAAAAAACTAGCCGGGCGAGGTGGCGGGCGCCTGTAGTCCCAGCTACTCAGGAGGCTGAGGCAGGAGAATGGCATAAACCCGGGAGGCGGAGCTTGCAGCGAGCTGAGAACCGGCCACTGCACTCCAGCTCGGGCGACAGAGCGAGACTCCGTCTCAAAAAAATAATAATAATAATAATAATATTATTAATATAATAAGTTTAGGCCAGGCACGGTGGCTCATGCCTGTAATCCCAGCACTTTGGGAGGCCAAGGTGGGTAGGTCACTTGAGGCCAGGAGTTGGAGACCAGCCTGGCCAACATGGTGAAAGCCCTTCTCTACTAAAAATACAAAAATTAGCTGGGCATGGTGGTGCACACCTGTAATCCCAGCTTTTTGCGAGGCTGAGGCACAAGAATTGGTTGAACCTGGGAGGCAGAGATTACAATGAGCCGAGATCACTCCACTGCGCTCCAGCCTGGGCAACAGAGTAAGCCTCTATCTCAAAAAATAAATAAACAAATTAAAAACAAATAAGAGGCTGGGCGTGGCGGCTCACACATATAATCCCAGCACTTTGGGAGGCTAAGGTGGGAGGATCGCTTGAACCCAGGAGTTTGAGGCTGCAGTGAGCTATTATCACACCACTCCACTCCAGCCTGGGTGACAGAGCAAGATTCTATCTCTGAAACAAAAATAAAAACAAAGAAAGCAAAAAACAGGGAATTTTCCTTTCCTTCTTTATTGCCAGAAAGAAAAAAACAATCAGGGTGCTAGATTTGCACAGACTGGCAGGTTCTGCCCATTGCCAGCTAGCTGAGCTTGGGTTTCCTTTCCCCCATTCTCCAATTCATCACCTGTGTATTCTACCTAATTTTAGTCTTAATGGGTTGCTTTGTAATTTATTTTTATTTTTTTATTTTTTTGAGATGGAGTTTTGCTCTTGTCGCCCAGGCTTGAGTGCAATGGCATGATATCAGCTCACCACAACCTCTGTCTCCGGAGTTCAAGCGATTCTCCTGCCTCAGCCTCCCAAGTAGGTGGGATTACAGGCACGTGCCACCACACTTGGCTAATTTTGCATTTTTAGTAGAGACCGGTTTCTCCATGTTGGTGAGGCTGGTCTCAAACTCCCGACCTCAGGCGATCCTCCCACTTTGGCCCCCCAAAGTGCTGGGATTACAGGTGTGAACCACTACGCCCAGCCTGTGATTTAAATAAAAGGAAACAGCCTGGGCACGGTCGCTCACACCTGTAATCCCAGCACTGTGGGAGGCCGAAGTGGGAGGATCGCTTGACGTCAGGAGTTCGAAACCAGCCTGTGTAACATAGTGAGACCCCCCCCATCTCTAATAAAGGATAATACATGAATAATAACATAAAATAGGCCAGGCATGGTGGCTCCAGCCTGTATCCCCAGCACTTTGGGAGGCCAAGGTGGGTGGATCACCTGAGGTCAGGACTTTGAGACCAGCCTGGCCAACATGGTGAAACCTTGTCTCTACCAAAAATACAAAAATTAGCCAGGCGTGGTGGTTCACGCCTATAATCCCAGCTACTCGGGAGGCTGAGGCAGAATTGCTTGAACCCAGGAGGCAGAGGTTGCAGTGAGCCTAAGATCACACCACTGCACTCCAGCCTGGGCGACAGAGCAAGATACTGTCTCAAAAAAAAAATTAATGATAAAAATAAGATAAAACAAAACAGAGCTCCTTGCAGGAGGAAACACACACACACACCTACCTGAACCGGCTTCTTACATTTCTGCCACCAGGGGGCGATCCTGCTATGGCGTTCAGGCATCTGACTCCGGGGTGGAGCTTTGCGGACTAGGGGAGGGTTAAGCATCGAGTAGCTGTGGAGGGACTCCTTGCTTTTTTTTTTTTTTTTTTTTTTTTTTTTTTTTTTTGTCCTTTAGAATTAACATTTATTGGAAAGGAGGGGAGGGGAGGGAGTACTGTTCTCATTATAAAATCATTACCTGTGTGCTTCGGCCGGGTGCATTGGCTCATGCCTGTAATCCCAGCATTTTGGGAGGCCAAGGCAGGTGGATCACTTGAGGTCAGGAGTTCAAGACCAGCCTGGCCAACAAGATGAAACCCCGTCTCTACTAAAAATACAAAAATGTAGCTGGGCATGGTGGTGGGCGCCTGTGATCCCAGCTACTTGGGAGGCTGAGGCAGGAGAATCGCTTGAACCCAGGAGGTGGAGGTTGCAATGATCTGAGATCGCACCACTGCACTCCAGCCTGGTCGACAGAGCGAGACTCCATCTCAAACAAACAAACAAACAAATTATTACTTGTGTGCTTAGAACAAATGTAAAAAACAAATGCAACATAAACATAAAGGTAATGTGTGTTCATTTGGAAATATATGTTCATTAGAACATTAGGAAAGCAGAGTCTAAGAAAAGAAAAAGTCACAGGAATTCCACCACCTGGACGTGAACACTGCTGATACTCTCTTCTTTTATCCCAATTTCCTTTCTTTTGTTTTGTTTTGTTCTGTTTTGTTTTTTGAGACAAAGCCTCACTCTGTCACCCAGGCTGGTGTGCAGTGATGAAATCTTGGCTCACTGCAACCTCTGCCTCCCGGGTTCAAGCGATTCTCCTGTCTCAGTCTCCTGAGTAGCTGGGATTACAGGTGCCTGCCACCACGCCCAGTTAATTTTTGTATTTTTAGTAGAGACAGGGTGTCACCATGTTGGCCGGGCTGGTCTTGAACTCCTGACCTTAGGTGATCCGCCCACCTCGGCCTCCCAAAGCAATGGGATTACAGGCGTGAGCCACCATGCACGGCCCAGAGTCAGTTTTTTCTTCTGCAATCAATTTAAATGTCCTAGATTTGCTTTTATTGCAAGTCAGTGCCTTGAAAGAAAAGATGAGCGCGTTTGATGACATGAAAACGTGCTGAACAAAGACAGAAGACAAAGCCAATAGCCTGGAAGGAAATATTTGTCACATAAATTAGGCAGATGATCGAGCTTTGTTCACATTTATTGAACACTTACTATTATATATACCAGCCATTGTTTGGGGGGGATTATATTTATCAAATAACTTAATCTTTAGCCCTTTGATACAGGTGCTATTATTGTTTCCTTTTTTATCTTTTTGGGTTTTTTTCTTTTTTTTTTTTTTTTTTTGAGACTGGGTACCGCTCTGTCACCCAGGCGGGAGTGCTGTTGGGCAGTCATAGCTCACAGCAGCCTCGACCTCCTGGGCTTAAGCAATCCTCCCACCTCAGCCTCCCCAGTAGCTAAGACTACAGGCACCTGTCACCACACCTGACTAATTTGTTTCATTTTTTCAAAGTGAGATGGGGGGGTCTCACTTTGTTGCCCAGGCTGGCCTTGAACTCCTGGGCTCAAGCGATCCTCCTGCCTCAGCTTCCCAAAGTGCTGAGATTACAGGTGTGAGCCACTGCGCCCAGCCAGTTTTCACTTCTTAATTTGGAAAATGCTAAAAATATTAACACATCCAGTCACACTGAAAGTTAGGTGAATAAGAAACATCTTCACAGTGTTGGGCTGGGAAACCATCAACTATGGAGATTTTAGGGGAAAGGGAATTTGTTGTCAAACAACAAATTTAGAGCGCATCACTTTCGACCTCGCCGGGTTTCATCCAACAATCGATCTTCTATGAATGTATGTGTCTAAAGATGTGTGTTCATCACAGCGTTTTTCTGCAATGATGCCATTGCTCGTAAAAGTGCAAATTGGAAAACAGTCTCAGTGACTGACAATGGAAGCATAGTTTAACAAATTAGGGCACAGTACATTATGGGAACGCTCTGAAGCCATTAACAAGAATAAAACAGACATATAGCTATGAGACATAAAAAAAATTCCTAGGTACTCTGCTCCGTGGAAAAAAAGAGCCATGGAACATTGTGTGCAGTATGATCACATTTATGTCCAAGACCATCAGTGACACAGGTTTGTACATGCTTAGGACGTGCTGGGAGGATAGTTCCTTGGGAAGAAATATCGGGGTGGGAATTTAAGGGGGAGAATTTCAATATTTTTACTTTTCTACTGTTTGACACTTTAACAATGAGATTGCATTATTATGATAATTTTTTATTTATTTTGATAATTTTTAAAGCCCCCAGAAATGATCTTGTTTTGAAATTGTTAAATATTTCTTTTTCTTTTTTTCTTTTTTTTTTTTTTTTTTGAGACGGAGTCTCGCTCTGTCGCCCAGGCTGGAGTGCAGTGGCACGATCTCAGCTCACTGCAAGCTCCGCCTCCCAGGTTTACGCCATTCTCCTGCCTCAGCCTCCCAAATATTTCTTTTTCATTTATTTATTTATTTATTTATTTATTTTTGAGACAAGGTCTCATCCCATCACCCACGCTGGAGTGCACTGGTGCTATCTCAGCTCACTGCAGCCTCTGCCTCCCTGGTTCAAATGATCCTCCCACCTCAGCCTCCCAAGTAGCTGGGACTACAGGGCATGTACCACCATGCCTAGCTAACTTTTTTATTTTTAGTAGAGATGGGGTCTCCCTGTGTTGCCCAGGCTGGTCTCAAAACTCCTGGGCTCAAGCAATCTGCCCACCTTGGCCTTTCAAAGTGCTGGGATTACAGGCATGAGCCACCTTGCCTGGATCTTTTTAAATTTTATTATTATTTTTTATTTTACAAAAACAGAGACGGGGTCTCACTATTCTGCCCAGGCTGGTGTTGAACTCACGGGCTCAAGTGGCTCGCCCACCTCCGCCTCCCAAAGTGTTGGGATTACAGGCTTGAGTCACTGCGCCTGGCCTAAATATTTCTTTAAAATGACAGAAGGCCGGGCATGGTGGCTCACTCCTATAATCCCAGCACTCTGGGAGGCCAAGGCAGGCGGATTACCTGAGGTCGGGAGTGCGAGACCAATCTGACCAACATGGCAAAACCCCATCTCTACCAAAATTAGCCGGCGTGGTGGTGCACACCTGTAATCCCAGCTACTTGGGAGGCTGAGGCAGCAGAATCGCTTGAACCTGGGCGGTGGAGGTTGCAGCAAGTCAAGATCGTGCTACTGCACTCCAGCCTGGGCAACAGAGCGAGACTCTGTCTCAAAAGCAACAAACAAACAAACAAAAAAACCCAGAAAACAAAACACAACAGCCGGGCGCGGTGGCTCAAGCCTGTAATCCTAGCACTTTGGGAGGCCGAGACGGGCGGATCACAAGGTCAGGAGATCGAGACCAACCTGGCTAATACGGTGAAACCCTGTCTCTACTAAAGAATACAAAAAACTAGCCGGGCGACGAGGCGGGCGCCTGTAGTCCCAGCTACTTGGGAGGCTGAGGCAGGAGAATCGCATGAACCTGGGAGGCAGAGCTTGCAGTGAGCTGAGATCCGGCCACCGCACTCCAGCCTGGGCGACAGAGCCAGACTCCGTCTCAAAAAAAAAAAAAAAAAAAAAAACACACAACAAAAGACAGGCAGAGCAACAGCCTGGGAGGAAATACTTGTCACATCGATTAGGCAGAATATCAGGCATTGTTCATGTTTATTGAACATTTATTGTATACCAGCCACTGTTTGAGGTGGGGGGATTATGATTATATTTATCAAGTAACTTAATCCTGTGATCATGGTTGTTTCTGACATTTCACTGTTATGAATGGAACCGGGATAAATATCGTTGTTTTTTTTTTTTTTTTTGAGATGGAGTTTCGTTCTTGTTGCCCAGGCTAGAGTGCAATGGCATGTCTCAGCTCACTGCAACCTCTGCCTCCCGGGTTCAAGCAATTCTGCCTCAGCCTCCTGAGTAACTGGGATTACAGGCATGCACCATCACGCCTGGCTAATTTTGTATTTTTAGTAGAGATGGGGTTTCTCCATGTTGGCCAGGCTGGCTCGAACTCCCAACCTCAGGTAATCTACCCGCCTTGGCCTCCCAACGTGCTGGTATTACAGGCATGAGACTCTGTAATAGGGGATTAATAACTTTATGTATGAATCTTCACATGCATCTGTGAGGATTTCTTTATATGATCTCTAATTTGTGTGTTTGGTTTATTTCAGAGTTGGGATCTCACTCTGTTGCCCAGGCTGGTCTCAAACTGGATGATTCTCCGGTCTCAGTCTCTCAAAGTGCTGGGATTACTGGAAAGCCACTGTCCCAGGCCCGTTTGGTTTTCTTTACATCACAAAGCAACCTTTCGTGTCAGGGACTAAAATTAGGTAGAATACAAGGATGGTAAAACAGTCTGGGAGAGCTTAAACCCAAGCCCATCTAGCTGGCAAGTGGCAGAACTCGCCACTCTGTGCACGTCTAGGTCCCTATTCTTTTGTTTGTTTTTTGTTTTTTTTTAGAGACAGGGTCTCTCTCTGTTGCCCAGCTGGGAGGGAGTGCAGAGGCATGATCACAGCTCAGTGCAGCCTCCACCTCCTGAGTTCAATCCATCCTCTCACCTCTGCCTCCCAAATAGGTGGGACTAGAGGCATGCAACACCATGACTAGTTCATTTTTAATTTTTTTTTTTTTATAAAGACGGAGTCGGCCGGGCGCGGTGGCTCAAGCCTGTAATCCCAGCACTTTGGGAGGCCGAGACGGGTGGATCACGAGGTCAGGAGATCGAGACCATCCTGGTCTACACGGTGAAACCCCGTCTCTACTAAAAAAATACAAAAAACTAGCCGGGCGAGACGGCGGGCGCCTGTAGTCCCAGCTACTCGGGAGGCTGAGGCAGGAGAATGGCGTAAACCCGGGAGGTGGAGCTTGCAGTGAGCCGAGGTCGCGCCACTGCACTCCAGCCTGGGCGACAGAGCGAGACTCCGTCTCAAAACAAAAAAAAAAAAAAAAAAAGACGGAGTCACGGCTGGGCACAGCGGCTCATGTCTGTAATCCCAGCACTTTGGAAGGCCGAAACTGGCAGATTATGAGGTCAGGAGTTTGAGACCAGCCTGGCCAACATAGTGAAACCCCGTCTCTACTAAAAATTAAAAAATTAGCCAGGAGTGGTGGCAGGTGCCTGTAATTCCAGCTACTCGGGAATGCTGAGGCAGGAGAATCACTTGAACTCGGGAGGCAGAGGTTGCAGTGAGCTGAGATCATGCCACTGCACTCCAGTCTGGGGCAACAGAGTAAGACAGTCCAAAAAAAAAAAAAAAAAAAGGCGTGGTGACTCACACCTATAATCCTAGCACTTTGGGAGGCTGAGGCAGGTGGATCACCTGAGGTTGGGAGTTTGAGACCAGCCTGGCCAACATGGAGAAACCCCGTCTCTACTAAAAATACAAAAATTAGATGGGCGTGGTGGCGCATGCCTGTAATCCCATTTACTCAGGAGGCTGAGGCAGGAGAATCGCTTGAACCCAGGAGGTGGAGGTTGTGATAAGCTGAGATCACGCCATTGAACTCCAGCCTGGTCAACAAGAGTGAAACTCCATCTCAAAAAAATAAAAAAAAGTATTGATTTTTAAATTTTTCAGTTTCTAATTCATTGTTATCGTGTAGAAGTACAGTTTAGTTTTATATATTGACCTTGTATTCTACAACTTTGCTAAATCACTTACTGGATCTAGTGGCTTTTTGTACATTCATTCTGATTTTTTGTGTAGATGATGTTTTATTTTTCTTTTTTTCATATACGTTCAATATCATCTTTATCTTCTTTCCAAGTCTGTGTGTCTTTTATTTCATTTCCTGCCTTATTGCACTGTCTAGGACTTACAATACAGAATAGAGGTAGGAAGAACAGACATTGTTGGCCAGGCATGGTGGCTCACGCCTATAATCCCAGCACTTTAGGAGGCTGAGGAGGATTACAGCACTTTGGGAGGCTGAGGTCAGGAGTTTGAGACCAGCCTGGCCAACAATGCGAAACCCCGTCTCTACTAAAAATACAAAAATTAGCTGGGTGTGTTGGCATGTGCCTGTAATCCCTGCTACTCGGCAGGCTGAGTCGGGAGAATCGCTTGAACCTGGAAGGCAGAGTTTGCAGTGAGATGAGATGGTGCCACTGCACTCCAGCCTGAGTTACAGAGTAACACCCTGTCTCAAAAAACAAAACAAAAACCAGGCTGGGCGCGGTGGCTCACGCCTGTAATCCCAGCACTTCGGGAGGCCGAGGTGGGGCAGATCATGAGCTCAGTAGATCGAAACCATCCTGGCCAACATGGTGAAACCCCATCTGTACTAAAATACATACATACATACATACATACATACATACATACATACATAAAGACAATTAGCCAGGCAAGGTAGCGCATGCCTGTAGTCCCAGCTACTCAGGAGGCTGAGGCAGGGGAATTACTTGAATCCGGGAGGCGGAGGTTGCAGTGAGCTGAGATCGCGCCACTGCACTCCAGCGTGGTGACAGAGTGAGACTCTATCTCAAAAACAAAACAAACAAACAAACAAAAAACTAGACATCCTTACCTTGTTTGCAATCTTAGGATAGAACATTGAGTCTTACTATTAAGTACGATATTAGCCATGTTTCATGTATTTCTTTGTTTAATCTCTTCATTTGGCAATTCTGTTGATTGATTTTTCTTTACTTTTCTTTTTTTTGAGACGACGTCTCACTCTTGTCCCCCAGGCTGGAGTGCGATGTCTTGATCTCGGCTCACTGCAACCTCCGCCTCCCGGGTTCAAGCGATTCTCCTGCCTCCTGAGTAGCTGCGATTACAGGTGCCTGCCACCACACCTGACTATTTTTTATTTTTAGTTGAGATGGGGTTTCACCATGTTGGCCAGGCTGGTCTCAAACTCCTGACCTCAGGTGATCCACCCGCCTTGGCCTCCTAAAGTGTTGGGATTACAGGCGTGAGCCGCCGCGCCTGGCCACTTTTTCTTTTTCTTTTTAATGGAGTCTCACTCTGAGCCACCTTGCCCGGTCCCTTTGATTGATTTTCAAATGCCGAACCCACCCTGCATCCCTGGGATAAATTCCACTTGATCAGGACATGTTTTCCTTTTTATATACTGCTGGACTCAATTTGCAAATATTTTGTTAAGGATTGTTTGTTTCAATGTTCCTGAAGAATATTGGTCCGCACTTTTCTTTCTGGGCATGGTGGTGGGCACCTGCAATCCCAGCTACTCAGGAGGCTGAGGCAGGAGAATCGCTTGAACAGGTTGAACCCAGGAGGCGGAGGTTTGCCGTGAGCCAAGATTGTGCCATTGCACTCCAGCCTGGGTGACAAGAGCAAGACTCCATCTCAAAATAAAATCAAATAACGCTTAGTGGTTTTTCATTTTGAGGAACTTGTCTATGTCAAGTAAATTGTCAAATGTCTTGCCACAAAGTTGTTCATAAAATTTCCTCATTATCGGCCGGGCGCGGTGCTCACGCCTGTCATCCCAGTACTTTGGGAGGCTGAGGCAGGCGGATCACCTGAGGTCAGGAGTTCCAGATCAGCCTGACCAACATGGAGAAACGCCGTCTCTACTAAAAATACAAAAAATTAGCCGGGCATGGTGGTGCATGCCTGTAATTCCAGCTACTCGGGAGGCTGAGGCAGGAGAATCGCTTGAACCCGGGAGGTGGAGGTTGCGGTGAGCTGAGATCGCGCCACTGCACTCCAGCCTGGGCAACAAGAGTACAAGAGTGAAACTCCATCTCAAAAAAAAAAGAAAAAAGAAATTCCTCATTATCCTTTTAATGTCCATAGGGACTGTAGTGATATCCCCTCTTTTACCTCAGTGTGCAAATGCTTTTCAAACCTCTGCTTCTGCCACATTTTCTATTGTCCCATTGGCCAAAATAAGTCATATGACCAAACCCTGAGTCAGCATGGGATGGGACTCCCCAGTGGTGTGGTGGATACGAGCAGATGTGAACAAACTGGGAATCATTACTTCCGCAATCCACCGCACGAAGCCCCTCCCTGTGGTAAGTTTCTGCCCCTAAGGGACAGATTTGTTCACATTAGTTGCTTGGTGATTTTGTGTGACCAATGTTCATCTATACGGGTGTAATAAGAGTATTAAATATACGTCAAGACCTCCTTAGGCCGGGCGCGGTGGCTCAAGCCTGTCATCCCAGCACTTTGGGAGGCCGAGACGGGCGGATCACGAGGTCAGGAGATCGAGACCATCCTGGCTAACACGGTGAAACCCCGTCTCTACTAAAAAATACAAAAAACTAGCCGGGCGAGGTGGCGGGCGCCTGTAGTCCCAGCTACTCCGGAGGCTGAGGCAGGAGAATGGCGTAAACCCGGGAGGCGGAGCTTGCAGTGAGCTGAGATCCGGCCACCGCACTCCAGCCTGGGCGACAGAGCCAGACTCCGTCTCAAAAAAAAAAAAAAAAAAAAAAAAAGAAAAAGACCTCCTTGTTGGGTCTCCCTGTGTTACCCAGGTTGATCTCAAACTCCTGCGCTCAAGCGATCCTCCCGCTTTGCCCTCCCGAAGTGCTGTCTACGCTTCACTCTGTATCTCTTCCTCCCAGAGCTCTCACCACTATTGTAATTAATAACTGAGTCTCTGTTCCCATGAAAACATAAGCTTGATGAGAACAGAGACTGTGTATCTTTGCCCAATATGAAACACATTGACGAATATGTGAACATATTAATATATATTTAACAAATACATTAATAAATATATGTTAACATATTTATTATAAATAAGTTTATAGAAAAAAATATATATATCTCAATATGTACGTGGCCAGGCGCGGTGACTCACACCTGTAATCCCAGCACGTTGGGAGGCCGAGGTGGGCAGATCAGTTGAAGTCAGGAGTTCAAGACCAACATGGAAAAACCCCGTCCCTACTAAAAATACAAAATTCGCCCGGTGTGGTGGCAGGCGCCTGTAATCTCAGGTACTGGGGAGGCTGAGGCACGAGAATAGCTTGAACCTGGGAGGCAGAGGTTGCGGTGAGCCAAGATTGCACCATTGCACTCAAGCCTGGGCAATAAGAATGAAACTCCGTCTCAAAAAAAAAAAAAAAAAAAAATTAGCCGGGCATGGCGGTGGGCACCTGTAATCCCAGCTACGTGGGAGGCTGAGACAGGAGAATTGCTTGAACCCGGGAGGCAGAGGTTGCAGTGAGCCGAGATTGCATCACTGCACTCCAGCCTGGGTGACAGAGCAAGACTCTGTCTCAAAATAAAATAAGTAATAAAATAAAATAATAAACTCTATGACTGCAAGTCACTCCACACCTTGAAAATTCTGTTTACATCTAGGAGATATATATATATGTGTGTGTGTATATATATGTGTATATATGTGTATATATGTGTATATACGTATGTATGTATGTACATATGTATATATGTGTATATATGTATGTATGTACATATGTATATATGTGTATATATGTATGTATGTACATATGTATATATGTGTGTGTATGTATGTATGTGTATATGTGTATGTATGTATATATGTCTATATAAGTATATATGTATGTGTATGTGTGTATATATGTGTATATATGGGTGTATATGCATATATGTGTGTATATATGTGTATATATGTATACATATGTGTATATGTATACATATGTGTATATGTGTATATATGTATGTATGTGTATATATGTATGTATATGTGTATATGTGTGTATATGTATATATGTATGTATGTGTATATGTGTATATATGTATGTGTGTATATGTGTATATGTATTTATGTATGTATATTTGTGTATATATGTATGTGTATGTGTATATATGTGTATATATGCATGTATATATGTATGTATATGTGTGTATATGTATATATGTGTACATATGTGTATATGTGTGTATGTATATATGTATATATGTGTATAGACGTGTGTATATGTGTATATATGTATATATGTATGTATATATGTGTGTATGTGTGTGAATATGTGTGTATATGTGTATATATGTATATATGTGTATAGATATGTGTATATATGTGTATGTGTATATATGTGTGTATATATATGTACACACACACACATATATATACACACACAAGTTCTCACTCTGTTTCCCAGGCTGCCGTGCAGTAGAGCGATCGTGGCTCACTGGAGCCTCAAACTCCTGGGCTCAAGACATCCTCCTGCTTCAGCCTTCTAAGTAGCTGGGGCTTCAGATGTGCTCCACCACACCCTGCGAACTTTTTAAATCTTTTGTAGAGATGTGGGTCTCCCTTTGTTGCCCAGGTTGGTCTCCAATTCCTGGGCTCAAGCAATCCTCCCGCTTTGGCCTCCCAAAGTGCTGGGATTACAGGCATAAGACACTGCACCCAGCCTTAGGATACATAACTCAGTAGAGAAGTTGAGAAGTGAGGAGAGCATACTGAAAGGTAAGTCATGGGGGCTCAGAAAGTCCCAGAAAGGCCAGAAAACAGATTCCACAAACATCAATTGGGTACTTACTGTATGCATGATTCTGCTAAAGGAATAACTGTGTGGCCAACAGAGCTAGAAAATACAGCTTTTCTCAATAATGAGCTCCCTGTTCACGGAAAGAATCAAGGATAGGCTGAATTTTGTGAGCTCTGGGAAAAGGTTTGGACCAGCAGATGTTTAAGGCTCCATTCTTCTGGAATAGTCTACAATTCCACAACAGGGATTGAGTTTGGGGGAAAGATAGGAGGTGGACAAGAAACAGAAAACGAGGACACGGGCCGGGCGCGGTGGCTCACGCCTATAATCCCAGCACTTCGGGAGGCTGAGGCGGGTGGATCACCTGAGGTCAGGAGTTCGAGACCAGCCCAGCCAACATGGGGGACCACACGGTGAAACCCCATCTCTACTAAAAATACAAGAATTAGCTGGGCGTGGTGGTGGGTGCCTATAATCCCAGCTACTTGGGAGATCACGCCACTGCATTCCAGCCTGGGTGACAGAGTGAGACTCTGTCAGAAAGAAAGAAGGAAAGAAAGAAGGATAGAGAGAGAGAGAGAGAGAAAGAGAGAAAGAGAGGAAAGAAAGAAAAGGAAGGGAAGGGAAGGGAAGGGAAGGGAAGGAAAGGGAAGGGAAGAAGGGAAGGGAAGGGAAGAAGGGAAGGGAAGGGAAGGGGAAGGGGAAGGGGAAGGGAAGGAAGAAAGGAAGACAGAAAGGCCAGGTGTGGTGGCTCACGCCTGTAACTCCAACACTTTGGGAGGCCAAGGTGGGTGGATCACTTGAAGCCAGGAGTTTCAGACCAGCCTGGTCAACATGATGAAACCCTATTTTTACTGAAAAAAAAAAAAAGTTACTCGGGCATGGTGGTGGCTAACACCTGTAGTCCCAGCTACTCGGGAGGCTGAGGCAGGAGAATGGCTTGAACGTGGGAGGCAGAGGTTGCAGTGAGCCGAGATTGTGCCACTGTACTCCAACCTGGGTGACTGAGGGAGACTCTGACTCAACAAAACAAGACAAAAAACAAACAAACAAACAAAAAAAACCAGGACACCGAAGGAGGAAGGATGGGAGTGCAGGAAAGAATAGCTTAGGAGAGGAGAGAGGGAAGGGATGCTGGATAGGCAGGCCCCAAAGTTTGGGCTTAGCCCAGGAGGGTTCTTGGCTTCACCGAGGAAAGAATTCAAGGGTGAGCTGGTGGTGTGAGTAACTTTTACTGAAGTGGCAGCAGCAGCAGAGGTTCTGCTCCTGGCAGAGCAGGGCTGCCCCACAGGCAGGGAGCCCAGAATAGCAGCTGAGAGGCAGTGCTGCAGTGAGACTTATACCCACTTTTAACTGCATGCAAATGAAGGGGCAGATTATGCAGATATTTCTAGAAAAGGGTGGTAACTTCTGGGTGACTGCCATGGAAAGGGGTGGTAAGTTCTGTGTGTTGCTATGGCAATGGTAAACTGACATGGCCCACTGGAGGGCGTGTCTTAGGGAGAGGTGCTTTCACCTGTTCCCTGTTTCAGCTAGTGTTTTTTGTTTGTTTGTTTATGGGGGACGGAGGCTCACTCTTGTCCAGGCTGGAGTGCAGTGGTGTGATCTCGGCTCACTGCAACCTCTGCCTCCCAGGTTCAATATTCTCCTGCCTCAGCCTCCCAAATAGTTGGGATTACAGGCGCCCACCACCATGCCCAGCTAATTTTCATATTTTCTGTAGAGATGGAGTTACCTCATCTTGGCCGGGTTGGTTTTGAACTCCTGGCCTCAGGTGATCCACTGGCCTCGGCTTCCCAAAGTATGGGGATTACAGGCATGAGCCACCGTGCCTGGGCTGTTCCGGCTAGCCTTCAGTCTGGTCCAGGCTCTTAGCCCCATCTCAGGAGTCTAGTCCTGACTCCTACCTCAAAACAACTGGATGTGGCAGGGTTTGCGGTGGCTCACACCTGTAATCTCAGCACTTCGGGAGGCCGAGGCAAGCAGATCACCTGAGGTCAGGAGTTTGTGACCAGCCTGGCCAACATGGCGAACATGGTGAAACCCTATCGCTACTAAAAATACAAAAATTAGCTGGGCGTGGTGGCGGGTGTCTGTAATCTCAGCTACTTTGGAGACTGGGGCACGAGAATCACTTGAATCCAGGAGGCGGAGGTTGTAGTGAGCCGAGATCGCACCACTGCACTCCAGCCTAGATGACAGAGCAAGACTCTGTCTCAAAAAATAAAACAATCAAAAAAAAAAAAAAAAAAGAGTGGATGGTGGGTGATGATGCAGAGAGGTTTAGGAGGGCAGGTTTTAGGTGAGACCTCCCTCACTGACTCTTCTCACTGACTTCTTCATCAGACACCCTCTTTCCTGCCTTCCCACACACATACCGCTAAGACCATCTTCCCCAAGGTCACGATAGGATGCTGTGTCCCTGGATCTAATGCAGCCACCCACTTCTTATCTCACACAGCCTCCAGGCCAGCCCAGGACACTGGAGACTACTCCCACCTTCCCAAAGCCTTTGTTCCCTTGTTTGCTTGATTTCCTCCCTCTCTGGAAACTCAGAGCCTCCTCTTTCTCCTCCATTCCCTCCCAGGGCCACATTCTCAACCCCGTGTCTCACTTTCCATGGAGCTTCCATTTCTATCACTGGCACACCTATATTCCCAGTCTAGGTTTGTCTGTTTGTTTTGAGTCAGAGTCTCGCTCTGTCCCCCAGGCTGGAGTGCAATGGCGCAATCTCGGCTCACTGCAACCTCCGTCTCCCGGGTTCAAGTGATTCTCCTGCCTCAGCCTCCCGAGTAGCTGGGACTACAGGCACCCACCACCATGCCCAGCTCATTTTTTGTATTTTTAGTAGAGACGAGGTTTCACCATGTTAGCCAGGATGGTCTCAAACTCCTGACCTCAAGTGATCCGCCCACCTTGGTCTCTCAAAGTGCTGGGATTACAGGCGTGAGCCACGGCGCCCAGCCCACCATTATAGTATCATACAGAGTAGTTTCATTCCCCTAAACATCCTCTGTGTTCCACCTACTCATCCATCCTCCCTCTTAACCCTTAGTAACCACTGAACTTTACTATCTTCATAGTTTGGCCTTTTTCAGAATGTCATAGAGTTGGAGAAGCACACGATAAGCAGTCCTTTCAGATGGACTGTGTTTTCCATTTGGCCACATGCACCTAAGTTTCTTCGATGTCTTTTCACAGCTGTAGAGCTTTTTTTTTCTTGCTCTGTCACCCAGGCTGGAGTGCAGTGACATGATCTTGGCTCACAGCAACCTCTGCCTCCCAGGTTCAAGTGATTCTCGTGCCTCAGCCTCCCCAGTAGCTGGGATTACAGGCCTGTGCCACCAGGCCCGGTTAATTTTTTGTTTTTGTTTTTGAGGCGGAGTCTCGCTCTGTCGCCCAGGCTGGAGTGCAGTGGCGTGATCTCCACTCACTGCAAGCTCTGCCTCCCCTGTTCACGCCATTCTCCTGCCTCAGCCTCCTGAGTAGCTGGGACTACAGGCGCCCGCCACCACGCCCGGTTAATTTGTGTGTGTGTGTGTGTGTGTGTGTGTGTGTGTTTTGAGACGGAGTCTCGCTCTGTCGCCCAGGCTGGAGTGCAGTGGTGTGATCTCCACTCACTGCAAGCTCTGCTTCCCTGGTTCACGCCATTCTCCTGCCTCAGCCTCCCCAGTAGCTGGGACTACAGGCACCCGCCACCGTGCCCGGCTAATTTTTTTTTTTTTTTAGTAGAGACGGGGTTTCACCGTGTTAGCCAGGATGGTCTCCATCTCCTGACCTCCTGGTGATCAGACGGGCGGCTGTCTCGGCGTGTGTGTGTTTTTAATAGAGATGGGGTTTTACCATGTTGGCCAGAGTGGCCTTGAACTCCAGGCCTCAAGTGATCTGCCCGCCTTGGCCTCCCAAAGTCCTGGGATTACACGTGTGAGCCACCGCGCCCGGCCTTTTTTGTTTTTTGTTTTAAAGAGAGATAGGGTCTCGCTGTGTCACCCAGGCTGGAATGCGGTGGCGCGATCACAGCTCCCTCCTCTCACTGCTCTGGGGATCTTGTGGATTGGTGGAGGCACCTGGGCCAGCATTCATCACATGGTAAAGATGACACATTTCTGGCCTCCTTGATGGCCCTCTGGGATGTGAAACTCAACCCGACCAAGACGAAACTCATCTTCCCCACCCAGCCTGGCCCCTCATCTCCTGTCCCCATCTCAGCATGCAGCACCACCATCTACCTGCTTGCGAAAGGCACAGATCTGGGCATCTTCCAAGGCTCCACCCTCCCTCTCCTGGCCGCCTGTTCCCATCCACTACAAGCCCTGCCAATTCCATCTCCCAACACATTCTGCACCCGTGCGTGCTTCCTGGCCCCAAAGCCACACCCTGGGGCTGACCTCGTTAGCGGAGCCTCTGTGGTCTACCCGAAATTGTCTTAGAACCACCAGGTCCCCCAAAGGCCACCTGAAGCCCACAGATGTGCAAGTTCTCAGGTTTGATTTTGTCACCCGTATGTACGCGGTTTTCTTTTTCTTTCTTTCTTTTTCTTTTTCTTCTTTTTTTTTATTTTTTTTATTTTTTTTGAGATAGAGTCTTGCTGTGTCGCCCAGGCTGCAATGCAGTGGCACGATCTCGGCTCACCGCAACCTCCGCCTCCCAGGTTCAAGCGATTCTCCTGCCTCAGCCTCCCGAGTAGCTGGGATTATAGGTGTGCACCACCATGCCCAGCTTACTTCTTTTTTATATCCTTGGTAGAGATGGGGTTCACCATGTTGGCCAGGCTGGTCTCGAACTCTTGACCTCAAGTGATCCACCTGCTTCGGCCCCCCAAAGGGCTGGGATTACAGGAGTAAGCCACTGTGCCCAGCCTGTGCATGGTTTTCAAGGGGACAATGATTCAGCCTGCTGGGGGACGTTTGGCAATGCATGGAGCTGGAGAGGGCTGCTACTGGCATCTGGTAGGTAGAGACCAAGGGTGCTGCTAAACGTTATGCAATGCACAGGACGGCCCCTGCAGCAAAGAGTTATCCAAATATTCTACATTTTGATAGTGCCATGATCCAGAAACCCCATACTGGAACTACTCAAAGTGTGAACCGCAGCCTGCAGCTGGTCCCAAGCTGTTGATTTTCCATTTAGATGAGAGAGTCCAAAAAAAAAAAAAAAACTTTCAGAACTTTTATTTTTATTTATGTTTTTTGAGGTGGAGTCTCACTCTGCTTCTCAGGCTCGAGTGCTGTGGCACAATCTTGGCTCACTGCAACCTCCGCCTCCCAGGTTCAAGCGATTCTCCTGCCTCAACCTCCAGAATAGCTTGCTCCACCACGCCTGGCTAATCTTTATGTTTTTAATAGAGACAGGGTTTCAACATGTTGCCCATGCTGGTCGTCTCGAACTCCTGACCCCAGGTGATCTGCCTGCCTCGGCCTTCCAGAGTGCTGGGGTTACAGGCATGAGCCACTGTGCCCCGGCCAGCTTTTAGAATCTTTAAAGGCTGGGTACGGTGGCTCACGCCTGTGATCCCAGGACTTTGGGAGGCCGAGGCAGGAGGATCACTGGAGCCCAGGAGTTCTAGTGCAGCCTGGGCAACATAGCGAGACCCCAACTCTGCAAAATAAAAAATAAATTAGCCAGATGTGGTGGCACATGCTTGTGGTCCCAGCTACTTGGAAGGCTGAGGTGGGAGGATCGCTTGAGCCTGGGAGGTCCAGGCTGCAGTGAACCAGGATCACACCACTGCACTCCAGCCTGGGCGACAGAGTGAAACCCTATCTCAATCAATCAATAAATACATAGAATCATTATAGTGATTTGACATAGTAATTTTGTGACAGCTGGGCTCATGTTCTGCATGCCTTTTAAATTCCTTCCTGTATTAATAGACTTTTTTATTTTATTATTATTATTTTTTATTTTTTAATTTTCATTTTCTTTTTTCCTTTTTTTTTTTTTTTTTTTTTTTTTTTGAGACGGAGTTTCGCTCTTGTTGTCCAGGCTGGAGTGCAATGGGCGATCTCGGCTCACCGCAACCTCTGCCTCCCAGGTTCAAACAATTCTCCCGCCTCAGCCTCCCGAGTAGCTGGGATTACAGGCATGTGACAACATGCCCGGCTAACTTTGTATTTTTATTAGAGATGGGGTTTCTCCATGTTGGTCAGGCTGGTCTCAAACTCTCAACCTCAGGTGATCCGCCTGCCTTGGCCTCCCAAAGTGCTGGGATTACAGGCGTGAGCCACCGCACCTGGCCTTTTATTTTCATTTTCTTGGAGACAGGGTCTCACTCTGTTGCCCAGGATGGAGTTCAGTGGTGTGATCACAGCTCACTGCAGCCTCCAACTCCTGGGCTCAAGTGACCCTCTCACCTCAGTCTCCTGAGTGGCTGGGACTACAGGCTTGTGCCACCTTGCCCAGCTAATAGACTTTTTAAAGAGCAGTGTTAAATTTTCAGAAAAATCAAGTAGATGGTACAGAGAGTTCGAGTACACTCATTCTCCCCCAACACATACATGATATAATTTCCCCTTTTATTACCATCTTACACTGATATGGCACATTTGATACAATGAATGAAGCAATTTTTTTTTTTTTTTTTTTTTTTTTTTAGACAGAGTATCGCTCTGCTGCCCACACTGGAGTGGAGGGATGCAATCTCAGCTCACTGCAACGTCTGCCTCCCAGGAATGAACCAATATTGATACATTTTTAGTAACTAAAGTCTATTCTTCATTCAGTTTCTTCAGCGTTCCCTTAATGTCCTTTTTCTGTCCCAGGATCCTATGCAAGATTTCTTATTTATTTATTTATGACAGAGTCTCACTCTGTCACCCAGGCTGGAGTGCAATGGCATGATCTTGGCTCCCTGCAACCTCCGCCTCCCAGGTTCAAGCAATTCTCCAGCCTTAGCCTCTCAGTTCCTGAGAAACTGTCCCAGTTGAATGGAAGGAGATGATTAAATGTCATGTGAGGCTGGGCGCGGTGGCTCACGCCTGTAATCCCAGCACTTTGGGAGGCCGAGACAGGCAGATCACTTGAGGTCAGGAGTTCAAGACCAGCCTGGCCAACATGATGAAACCCCGTCTCTACTAAAAAGACAAAAATTAGCCAGGCGTGGTGGGGGACGCCTGTAATCCCAGCTACTCAGGAGGCTGAGGCAGGAGAATCACTTGAATCCAAGATGCGGAGGTTGCAGCGAGCCCAGATCTCGCCATAGCACTGCAGCCTGGGTTACAGAATGAGACTTTGTCTCAAAAAAAAAAAAAAAAAACAAAAAAAGAAAGAAAAAAAGAAATAGCCAGGTGTGGTGGCACCTGCCTGTAGTCCCACCTACTCAGGAGGCTGAGATGGGAGGATTGCTTGAGCCTAGGAGGTGGAGGCTGCGGTGAGCTGTGATCGCACCACTGCACTCCAGCCGTGGTGGGATTAAAAAAAAAAAAAAAAAGTACATACTAACAACACAGTTTCTGACTGTCAAGGTTGTCTTTGACCATCGGCTGGAGTAGTGTGTTAGGTTTCTCCACTGTATCCCTGTTTTTACTCTTTCCTCCTTCTATACTGTGCTCTTTGGAAGCAAGGCACCCTGTGTGGCTTACACCTAAGGACTGGAGAGTTACGTTCCACTCCTTGAGAGTGAATCTACATGAATTATTTGAAATTCTTCTGCAGGGGAAGAAGTCCCTCATCCCCTATTATGAAATTATGTGCTCTTTTTTTTTTTTTTTTTGAGACAGGGTCTTGCTCTGTTGCCCAGGCTGCAGTGCACTTATGCAAACACGGCTCACTGCAGCCCCAACCTTCCAGTCTCAAGCAGTCCTCCCACCTCAGCCTCCTGAATAGCTGAGATTACAGGTGTGCACTGCCACACCCAGCTAATTTCTTTAATTTGTTTTATTTGTAGTAGAGATGGGGTTTCGCTGTGTTGTCCAGGCTGGTCTGGAACTCCTGGCCTCAAGTGATCCTCCCGCCTCGGCCTCTCAAACTGCTGGGATTGCAGATGTGAGCCACCAGGCCTGGCCTGCTCATTTCTTGACATCAGTATGGACTCTCAAATATTCATTTTATACTTCGGATTCTGTACTTCGGTCATTTTTTGTTTTTTTGGACAGGGTCTCTGTCTGTCATCCAGGCTGGAGTACAATGGTGCAGTCATAGCTCACTGCAGTCTCAAACTCCTGGGCTCAAAGGATCCTCCTGCCTCAACCTCCCAAGCAGCTGGGACCACAGGCATGCACCACCATACCTGGCTAATTTTTAAACTTTTTATTTTTCAGCCTGGGCAATGTGAAACTCCATCTCTACTAAAAATACAAAAACTTAGCCGGGCGTGGTGGCGCACTCCTGCACTTCCAGCTACTCGGGAGGCTGAGGCACGAGAATCATGTGAACACGTGAGGCAGAGGTTACAATGAGTTGAAGTCTTGCCACCACACCCGCACATCAGGCTGGGTAACAGAGTGAGACTCCATCTCAAAAAAAAAAAAAAAAAAAAAATGGGACCGTGTGCGGTGGCTCACGCCTGTAATCCCAGCACTTTGGGAGACTGAGGTGGGCGGATCACCTAAGGTCAGGAGTTCAAGACCAGCCTGGCCAAAATGATGAAACCCCGTTTCTACTAAAACTACAAAAATTAGCCATGCATGGTGGCGTGCGCCTGCACTCCCAGCTACTCGGGAGGCTGAGGCACAAAAATTGCTTGAACGTGGGACGCGGAGGTTGCAGTGAGCTGAGATCGTGCCACTGCACTCTAGCCTGGGTGACAGAGTGAGACTCCATCTCAAAAAAAAAAAAAAAAAGAAGAAGAAGAAGTGGTCCTTCACCAGGGAGAGTTTGGACAGCAACAAAACACCCTCCAGCATCTCCTTGCATTGCTCCTGGCTGCATGCCAGGAATAGTGACCTTCCTTGAGTACCAGCTTGGTCCTTCCCCAGGGCCTCTGTCCTTACCATTTGCTCTGCCCGGAATGCTCTTCCCCCATCTGCTTCTTTTCATCGTCCCATTCCCTGCCCTACCTCTCCTTCCTCCTGGAAGAAGCTTGCCCCGACAACTGCCCTAGCAAAAGCAGCTCCCACCCTCACTATCGCTAGCCATTTTGCTAGACTGTGTGATTGTCCCAATATTTTATTCCTAGGTGAAATGATCCCTTCCTTCCTTCCTTCCTTCCTTCCTTCCTTCCTTCCTTCCTTCCTTCCTTCCTTCCTTCCTTCCTTCCTTCCTTCCTTCCTTCCTTCCTTCCTTCCTTCCTCTCTCTCTCTCTCTCTTTCTTTCTTAGACGGAGTCTCGCTCTTTCGCCCAGGCTGAGTCCAGCGGCATGAACTTGGCTCACTGCAACCTCCGCCTCCCAGGTTCAAGTGATTCTCTTGCCTCAGCTCCCGAGTAGCTGGGACTATAGGCACGCACCACCCCGCCTGGCTAATTTTTGTTTTTTGTTTGTGTGTGTGTGCGTGTGTGTGTGTGTGTGTGTGTGTGTGTGGAGACAGGATCCCACTGTGTTGCCCAGGTTGTTGTCAAACTCCTGGGCTCAAGCGATCCTCCCACCTCAGCCTCCCAAAATGCCGAGATTGCAGGCATGTGCCACCGTGCCCAGCCAATGTTGTTCTTAAAAATTATTTTGAGGCTGGGCACGGTGGCTGGGCACTGTGGCTCACACCTGTAATCCAGGCACTTTGGGAAGCCAAGGTGGAAGGATCGCTTGAGGCCACTTGTCTGAAATCAGCCTGGGTAACATAGCCAGATCCATCTCTACAAAATAGCTTTTAAATTAGTAGGGTGTGGTGGTGCACACCTGTAGTCCTAGCTACTCAGGAGGCTGAGACAGGAGGATCGCTTGAGCCTATGAGTTCCAGCCTACAGTGAGCTATGATTGCGCCACTGCACTCCTGCCTGGGCAACAGAGCGAGACCCTATTTCTACAAATATATATATATATAAAACATATATATACATATATAACACATATTTACATATATATAACATATTTACATATATATACACACACACATATATATATATAAATAATTCTTTTGAAATATTTTGGACACGTCTCCCTGAGGTACCTGGGGAGTGCTGATAATAAACACCATACCGGCCGGGCGCAGTGGCTCACACCTGTAATCCCAGCACTTTGGGAGGCCGAGGTGAGCAAAGCACTTTAGGTCAGGAGTTCGAGACCAACCTGGACAACATGATGAAACCCCATCTGTACTACAAAAACAAAAATTAGCCAGGCGAGTTGGCAGGTGCCTGTAATCCCAGCCACTCGGAAGGTGGCACAATCTCAGCTCACTGCAACCTCTGTCTACCGGGCTCAAATGATCCTCCTGCTTTAGCCTCCCAAGTAGCTGGGATTACAGGTGCCCGGCACCACACCCAGTTAATTTTTGTACTTTTAGTAGAGACGGGGTTTCGCCATGTTGCCCAGGCTGGTCTTGAACACCTGACCTCAAGTAATCCACCCACCTCGGCCTCCCAAAATACTGGGATTACAGGCATGAGCCACTGTGCCCATCCTGAAGGTCGCAGACGTTGAGAGAAGGGTGAACCAGCCTCGCAGTGGAAGGGCTGCAAAGTGGTTCAGCTGGTGGACCCTAGATTCGACTCAAAGCCTCCTTCCATTTGCCTTGGTGTATGACTCAGGTTTTCCATCTGTAAAATGGGTACAATCCTCATTATGCTGGTGTTGGCATGAGGATTAATGAGATGATGTCGGGCATATAGCACACTCAGAAATTGTCATCTATGAGTCCGATCCCTGAAATGCACACACAGGCAGAACTTTGCAGATGATTTTATGGGGTTTCATATACTCCCCCAAACCAAATCCTGAACTCCTGACTTATAAATCCTCTAAGTCATCCCCACCCCCAGCTTAATAACCAGGCTCTGTCTAATGAGTTAGGAGGCGTGAGAGCCCAAAGAGCTCCAGGTGTGGGAGGAGGCGGGAGGCTGGAGGGGGGCTCAGGGAGGGGCCGCCCCATGGGCACAGGGCAGCCAGTGTGTCTGAGGCTGCCTGGGCCATAGGAACAGGCCCCCAGGGGCAGGTGGGATCTCGATTCCAGCCGGCAGTGTGTGGGTGGGGCAGTCTAGACCAGCCAGGCTTTCCAGTCCGCCCAGTGTGGGGGTTGGGCCAGTGGAGGCCCCTGGAGGCAGGGGCAGGAGCACTCGACCTGTACCGACACCTCTGGACCTGGACGGTCCCCAACCCATCCTTCCTAAGCTGCAGCCCCCTCCCGGGATGGGAAGCTGAACCTGTGCGTCCACCCCACTTCTCCCCGGATTGTGTGTGAGCAAGTTGCATTTGCCGCCTTTGCTGGGTTTGTCCTTGGGGTCCACAGAGGTCCTGGGAACCATCCCAGGGAAAGCAGACCCGTGTGGGAGCCGGCAGGACACGCCAAGCTCATAGAGGGGTGGGGCATGGCGGGAGCACCCTTTCCTGCTGGAAATGCTTCCCCGGGTCGGGAGCCCCAGGTCTCCAGATGGGGAAACTGAGGTCCAGTGGGGAAAGGACCTTGTTTAGGTCCTTCGAGGGGACTGGGACAGGAGCGGGGGCATGTGTCATCCATACTAGCACCTGTGCTCACACACATAGACACTGGCCCCTTTATGCACCCACACCCACTCCTGCACGGGCATATCCAGACAGGAGCGCCCACGCCCCAGCTCCCCTCCCTTGGCACACCCACCCCCATGCCTGCTCACAGGCTCCGGACCTTGAGACCCACGCCCCAAACATACATGTGCAACGCAAGTCAGGGGGGCCCTGCAATTTCTCGGGCCACCATCTGGGGTCAGGGTCTTGGGGACCGGCATGCTACAGCATCTTTCCATTTCATAGCATTTTTTTTTTTTTTTTTGTTTTTGAGACAGAGTTTTGCTCTTGTTGCCCAGGCTGGAGTGCAATGGTGAGATCTTGGCTCACTGCAACCTCCACCTCCCAGGTTCAAGCAATTCTCCAGCCTCAGCCTCCTGAATAGCTGGGATTACAGGCATGTGCCACCACGTCCGGCTAATTTTGTGTTTTTAATGGAGATGGGGTTTCTCAATGTTGGTCAGGCTGGTCTGGAACTCCGGACCTCAGGTGATCCACTGGCCTTGGCCTCTCAAAGTGCTGGTTTTTTGTTTTTTTTTTTTTTTTTTTTTTTTTTTTGAGGCGGAGTCTCGCTCTGTCGCCCGGACTGGAGTGCAGTGGCCGGATCTCAGCTCACTGCAAGCTCCGCCTCCCGGGTTTACGCCATTCTCCTGCCTCAGCCTCCCGAGGAGCTGGGACTACAGGCGCCCGCCACCTCGCCCGGCTAGTTTTTGTATTTTTAGTAGAGACGAGGTTTCACCGTGTTAGCCAGGATGGTCTCGATCTCCTGACCTCGTGATCCGCCCGTCTCGGCCTCCCAAAGTGCTGGGATTACAGGCTTGAGCCACCGCGCCCGGCCTTTTGTTTTTTTTTTTAAGACGGAGTTTCGCTCTTGTTGCCCAGGCTGGAGTGCAGTGGTGCGATCTCAGCTCACCACAACCTCTGCCTCCTGGTTTCCACCAATTCTCCTGCCTCAGCCTCCCAAGTAGCTGGGATTACAGGCGCCCGCCACCACCTCTGGCTAATTTCTTTTTTTGTATTTTTGGTAGAGATGGCTTTCTCCATGTTGGTCAGGCTGGTCTTGAACTCCGGACCTCAGGTGATCTGCCCACATTGGCCTTTCAAAGTGCTGGGATTACAGACATGAGCCACTGGGTCCAGCCGTTTTTTGTTTTTTTTTTGTTTTTTTTTTTTTTTTGAGACGGAGTCTCGCTCTGTCGTCCAGGCTGGAGTGCAGTGGCCAGATCTCAGCTCACTGCAAGCTCCGCCTCCTGGGTTCACGCCATTCTCCTGCCTCAGCCTCCCGAGTAGCTGAGACTACAGGCGCCCGCCACCTCGCCCGGCTAGTTTTTTTGTATTTTTAGTAGAGACGGGGTTTCACCGGGTTAGCCAGGATGGTCTCGATCTCCTGACCTCGTGATCCTCCCGTCTCAGCCTCCCAAAGTGCTGGGATTACAGGCTTGAGCCACCGCGCCCGGCCTTTTTTTGTTTTTTGAGATGGAGTCCTGCTCTTCCACCCAGGCTGGAGTGCAGTGGCGCAATCTCAGCTCACTGCAACCTCTGCCTCCTGGGTTCAAGCAATTCTCTTGCCTCAGCTTGGATCACAGGCGCCCGCTACCACACCCAGGTATCTTTGTATTTTTAGTAGAGGTGGGGGGTTACACAATGTTGGCCAGGCTGGTCTCGAACTCCTGACCTCAGGTGATCCCCCTGCCTCGGCCTCACAAAGTGCTAAGGTTACAGGCATGAGCCACTGCGCCTGGCCTGTATGTTATCTTTTTACATATCACTTTCTGAGTGCATTTGTGTGCATGAAGCTGACATTTACATCTGTGTGAATTTGTGAATATTGTGTTAGTCTGTGAGCATTTTCTCTCATTCAAAAGGTGACAAGGTGCATGTGTGTGTGTGTGTGTGTGTGTGTGTTTTCTGAAAGTAACACACTTTTCTTTCCAGGCCTGGAAAGAACGAACTCACACAAACACTTGTGTGTTCACAATTACATGCAGCTAAGAGGAATGCAGGGGATATTTTGACAAAAATACAATAGAGGGCCAAGCACAGTGGTTCATGCCTGTAATCCCAGCACTTTGGGAGGCCAAAGCAGGAGGAGCTCTTGAGCCCAGGAGTTTGAGATCAGCCTGGGAGATATAAGGAGATCCCATCTCTACACAAAATAAAAAATTAGCCAGGCATGGTGGCTGCAGTGAGCCGTGCGTGATTGTGCCGCTGCACTCAAAAGCCTGGGGTTACAGAGTGAGATCCTATCCAAAACAGCAACAACAACAGCAGCAAACAATGGAACACAAAAGCAAATGTTAAAATATTAAAAACATCTGGCCGGGAGCGGTGGCTCACACCTGTAATCCCAGCACTTTCGGAGGCTGAGGCGGGCAGATCACCTGAGGTCAGGGGATCGAGACCATCCTGGCTAACACAATAAAACCCCATCTCTAATAAAAATTCAAAATATTAACCGGGCATGGCAGTGGGTGCCTGTAGTCCCAGGTACTTGGGAGGCTGAGGCAGGAGACTGGTGTGAACCGGGGAGACGGAGCTTGCAGTAAGCTGAGATCACGCCACTGTACTCCAGCCTGGGCGACAGAGCGAGACTCCGTCTCAAAAAAAGAAACAAACTCCACAAATCAGTGCTTAGACTTTACAAATAAACACACAATCGCACTTCTGTACAAACACTTGTACTCAACACGTTCACACACACCTCCATACTGACAGACACAATCAGATTCATACACAAAAATGCATTCGGTCACACAAATATGCAATTCCTAGATAAATATGCACATTTGAACTTTCACAAAAGCAGTCAGAAACGGGCATTCTTTATTTTTATTTATTTATTTTTTTATGTGACTGAGTCTTGCTCTGTCACCCATGTTAGGGTACAGTGGTGCAATCCTAGCTCACTGCAACCTCTGCCTCCTGGGTTCAAGCGATTCTCCTGCCTCAGCCTCCCAAGTAGCTGCAATTACAGGTGCAGGCAACTACTCCTGGCTAACTTTTGCATTTTTAGTAGAGACAGGGTTTCACCATGTTGGCCAGGCTGGTCTTGAACTCCTGACCTCAGGTGATCCACCCACCTCGGCCTCCCAAAGCACTGGGATTATAGGCGTGAGCCTCTGCACCCGGCAGAAACAGGCATTCTTGCACACTTATACCTGCTTTTATGGTTACACAATGTGTCACAGGCACCCACCATGTGTTCAAATCCACAAAGATACTCACATGTAAACATACATATATGCACAAAAATATAGTCAGGAACTGCTCATCATAGATCACACATCCATGTGCATACAGCCAGATTCACATACTCAAATACAAACCCACTTAGACACACATCCTCATCTCCACACAGAGCCTTCTCCCAGCACACACTGCCGATACCAGAAGAACACACGAAGACACTTGCAAATACACCCAGTACAGCTACGCGAGGACACTCATAGACACAAATAGCCACACCCTGCAGAAATATACGTACTTTTTTTTTTTTTTTTTTTTTTTTTTTTTTTGAGACAGAGTCTCACTCTGTTGCCCAAGCTGGAGTGCAGTGGCGCGATCTCACCCTCTGCTCCCTGGTTCAAGCGATTCTCCCGCCTCAGCCTCCCGAGTACTTGGGATTACCGGCATACACCACTATGCCCGGCTAAATTTTTCTTTTTTTTTTTTTTGAGACGGAGTCTCGCTGTGTCGCCCAGTCTGGAGTGCAGTGGCACAATCTCGGCTCACAGCAAGCTCCGCCTCCCGGGTTCACACCATTCTCCTGCCTCAGCCTCCCGAGTAGCTGGGGCTACAGGCGCCCACCCCCAGGCCCGGCTAATTTTTTGTATTTTTAGTAGAGACAGGGTTTCACTGCGTTAGCCCAGATGGTCTCGATATCCTGACCTCGTGATCTGCCCGCCTCAGCCTCCCAAAGTGCTGGGATTACAGGCGTGAGCCACCGCTTGGCCTGAAATACATACACTCTTAATGTCTCTCCATACTCCTGCATTGACAGAGACATCAATAACACCCTCATACAACACAGTACGTTTAGATGCAGAGACAGACATACTTACATGCACTCCAACAACAGACACACAATTGGGCGCGGTGACTCATGCCTGTAATCCCAGCACTTTGGGAGGCTGAGGTGGGTGGATCACCTGAGGTCAGGAGTTTGAGACCAGCCTGGCCAACATGGTGAAACCCCGTCTCTACTAAAAATACAAAAATTAGCCGGGAGTGGTGGCCCACACCCATAATCCCAGTTAATCGGGAGGCTGAGGCAGGAGAATCGCTTGAGTCCTGGAGGCAGAGGTTGCAGTGAGCCGAGATAGTGCCACTGCACTCCAGCCTGGGTGACAGAGTGAGACCTTGCCTCAAAATAATAATAATAATAATAATAATAATAATAACAATAAAACAGACACACACACACTCGTCACTTCCATCCTCAGGATACACACATCTATATAATACAGATCCTTGTACACACAACAAATTAAACACACACTTACACGTGCCCAGATACATACTCCAGAAACACACACCCCTAGACACCCCCCAGTACACTTGGTCACCACCCAAATGCATTCAGAGATACACGCACAGATACGAAGACACACATATTCTTGTGTCTTCACCAACATAATCAGTAACAGGTGCACCCAATCACACGCTGCCTGCGGGCCCGGCGTTTATTGCAAGCACGTGCAGGAGCTCCTATGCCTAAGGGTAGACACGGGCTGGCACACACAGAGGGTCCCTAATCCTTTCCAATGCGCCAGGCGCGAGCGCGCACACACACACACGCGCGCGCACACACACACACTCAGTCCTCTGCAAGCTCCCTCCACCATCGCCACAGTCCAGGCCCCCCCACCACCCACCCCTGCTGCTCCGTGCACCCTGCAGTGAGAGGTCCGGGCGGGGCGCAGGGGCGCGTCAGGGTCCGGGTCCGGGTTCGGGGGCGGGGCGCACCTGGGCTCCTCCCCGGGGCGGGCCCGACGCAGCGTCGCCAGCGCAAGCGGCCGCACCTGGCTCAGCAGCAGCAGCGGCGGCGGCGGCGACGGCGGCAGCGGCAGAGGCAGCAGCAGCGGGCCCGGCCGGGGGCGCGAGCGCGGCGCAGCCCAGCCCAGCCCAGTCCGAGCGCGGACCCGGCGCCCGCAGCCCCGGCGCCGCCATGGTGGAGGCGGCGCCCCCCGGGCCCGGGCCGCTGCGGAGGACCTTCCTGGTGCCCGAGATTAAGTCGCTGGACCAGTACGATTTCTCGCGGGCCAAGGCGGCGGCCAGCCTGGCGTGGGTGCTGCGGGCCGCGTTCGGGGGCGCAGGTACCGGGGCTCGGGCGACCGGGGTGGGGGGCGGCGGGCCGGGCGCGGCAGGTGCGGGGGGGGCGGGGCGCCGGGCCGGGAAGGCCGGGGGCCGTGGGAACAATAGCGCCGGCCGCCGGGGGTCCCCGAGCTCTGGCCCCTGCCGCGCCGGGGCCTCCGAGCTTCCTGCTCGGCCCGGGCGGTGGACTTTGCCCCGCCGGCTGCGGGAGCGCGGTGGGGGTGGGGCCGGCGGCCCAGCTCCGCGCGGGGGTCCCCGGCGTCCAAGCCTCCAGGTGAGCCAGGCGGGGTCTGCGGGCGAGCCGGGTAGGGTCTCCCCGTGCAGACCTCTCGTTCCCGCCTCCCGCACCCCCGGGGCCTTCCCTTGCACGCCTTCTTCTCTTTTACACAAATCACGCCCCTGCGAGGATCTCCGCCTCGGTCTCTCCCCCCTCCACACACCCTGGAGACCCAGACCCCGGCCTCGCTGGGCGGTCCCAAGTGCTCCGGTCTCCACCACTGCACGACCCCCAGGCCCGGACACACACCCCGCGTCGGCCCTGGCCGCGGTGCGGGCGGCGACCGTGGAGCTCTGGGAACCCCCTCTTTCGCCTCCATAGCCCCCTCCAGCGCCTGGCAGCTGTGACTTATGGCCCCATTTTACTGGGGAGGTTGGCGAGCCCAGCCGAAGGGAAATGGCTAGTCCAAGATCGCCCGGGGTGGGCCCCCCCCCCCCCGGCTGGGCTGCGGGGCCTTCTCCCATTAGAGCAGATCCTTCACTCCCTCCCCCAGGCCCGCTTGCCTGAGAACCCGAGCCACCCGAATGGGGAGGATGCTGTAATCCCGGGTCCCCGGGATTAGAGGCCCTGGACACACTCAGTCCCGGCTTTGGGCGGCTTCACAACCCCAGGCCAGAGCTGGGAGTCAGGGCCTGGCCTTGGAGAAGACAGGGGTTAATTAAGGTCTGGGCCTTCCAGCGGGGAGCCGTGGGGGGGACACCCTTTTCTCCCACTGGTTCTGCCCACTGGTGTTGGCACAGCCCATCCCCCCTCTCCCTGGCCTTCCCAGATCAACCTGTTCTGGGTGTGGGTCTCGGTGACAGCTGTCCGTCCGTCTCCTGGTTCCGCCCCAGCCTGTCCCTCTTTCTCCCAGACTCTCTCTCTGCCTGCTCTTTTCCATGCATGCATGGCCCACTCTGGGGTCTACCTGCCTGCAGATATTTGCTTGAGGAAGAAAGATTGGGGATTGGACAGCCAGGACAGCCCCAGCCCCAGCCCCAGCTCCTCACTCGCAAGGTTGGGAGGCTGTAGAGAACTCAACGTGGAGAGTCAGAATTGAATGTGAATCCCAGCTGCACCAGAATGCGAATTATTCCAATTATCTGAGCTTCTGTTTCCCCTTCTGTAAAAGAAGGCGTTCGTTGACTGATTTATCCATTCTGCAAGTGTTTGAGGAGCAGGGGCACTTACTATGTATAGAGCACTGCTCCGGTGATGGAGACCCCAGTTACCTGTTTGCAAGGTTGCTGGGAGGCTAAAAAGCCATAGTGACCACAGAATCCTTCACGTGGCATGGGGCGCGCGATACATGCGAAACAGATGCTCGCTGCTGGTATGATTGGTGTATTTTGATGAATAATATTAACGTTATCCATTATCCCCTGGCCAGGAATCAGAGTAGAAATTATCCCATTTTGAAGAAAACAAAGCGAACTTCTGATGAGGGGTGTTGGTGAGCTCCCAGTGCCCTGAGTCACCCAGTTCTGTTCTTGTTGACCCAGCTTCCTCTGCTGTGTGACACATGGCAGTGGCTGCCTCTACCCTGAGGGTCAAGTTCAATCTGTTCCCTGTTCAACTCCCCTAAAAAGAGGAGGGGGGCTGAAGGAAATGGGAGCAGAGTTCTACAAGATTCATGAGCTCTGGGGACTCTTGACGGTACCATGCCTATCAGGTGCCGGGCTGGGCGCTCAGGTTGTAGAGGAGATGGCAGGGGATGGATACGGGGCGGAGGGAGATGGGCAGGAAACCAGATCATAGGGAAGCTGGCCAGCAGGGCTTGGGGGAGGCAATTCTTGAAATCTTCCAGGGAGGGAAGAGATCCCACAGGAGGAAAGATTTGAGTCTGGAAGGATGCATGGAAGTTAGACACGGAGAAGAGACGTGTGGGCAAAGGCTTAGAGTGTGGACCGGCAGGGAGTTCTCAGAGAAGATGTAGGTCCCCGGGGTGGCAGTGGGAGATAAGGGAGGCTGGTGAGACTGAGGACGGCCCTTCAGGTCCCTGGTTGTGGATCCAAGGGTACTGGGGAGCCACAGACGGTGTAAGGAACTGACAAGTTCAGGTATGCAGTGGCCCTGTGAGAACAGTGATGGCTCAGAGGAAGGCATAGTTCTGGTAAATCCCAGGCACAGGTGTGAGAAGGCTGTGCAGAAATAAAAGTGGAACACAAGCTTGGAGATTAGATAAGAAAGAGTTCCAAGCTTGGCCAACATGGTGAAACCCTGTCTCTACTAAAAATACAAAAAATTAGCCAGATGTGATGGTGCACGCCTGTAGTCTCAGCTACTTGGGAGGCTGAGGCAGGAGAATCCTTGAACCTGGGAGGCGGAGGTTGCAGTGAGCTGAGATCACACCACTGCACTCCAGCCTGGGTGAAAGAGTGAGACTCTGTCTCAAAAAAAAAAAAAAAAAAAAAAGAAAAGAAAAAATGAAAAAAAGGGTTCCATGTTAAACACATTTGGGAAACACCACATGCAGTTCCTTATGCCTTCAGAACAGCTGTGTGATGTGTGAGGGAAACTTGAGTTCATGTTGGATGTTTTTATCCTGGACACGTTATCTCAACTCTCTAGGCCTTGGTTTTCTCATCTGTATAAGGGGTATAATAATAAGTGTTGTAAGGATTAAATGACTGGATGCAGGGAAGGTCATGGTATAAATAACTGGTTGGGTGTGGTGGCATGCGCTTGTAGTCCCAGCTAGTCAGGAGGCTGAGGCAGGAGGATCGCTTGAGCCCAGGAGTTCCAGGGTACAGTGAGCTATGATCATGCCACTGCACTCCAAGCTGGGCAACAGAGTGAGACCCTGTCTCAATCTTCCATCCACCCACCCACTCACTCACTCACTCATCCACCCACCCACTCACTCATCCACCCACCCACTCACTCATCCACCCACCCACTCACTCATCCACCCACCCACCCACCCACTCACTCATCCACCCACCTACCCATTCTCCCACCCACCCACCCACCCACCCATCCACCCAGCCATCCATCCATCCACCCACCCACCCAGCCACCTACCTCCCCATCCACCCACCTACCTCCCCATCCACCCATCCATCCATCACCAGCCATCCACCCACCTACCCACCCACCCATCCACCCACCTACCCACCCACCCATCTACCCACCTACCTCCCCATCCACCCACCTACCTCCCCATCCACCCATCCATCCATCACCAGCCATCCACCCACCTACCCACCCACCCACCCATCCACCCACCCACCCATCCACCCACCCATCCACCCACCTACCTCCCCATCCACCCACACATCCATCCATCCTAGCTATGTTGTAGACTTGTGCTATTCAGTATGGTGACCACCAGCCAGATGTGGCTTCTGAGTCACTTAAATGTGGTCAGTCTGAACCAAGATGCGCTGTAAATGTAAAATATACTCAGGGTTCCAAAGACTTGGTACAAAAACAAACAACAAAAACCAGTGTAAAATATCTTATTAATAATATTTTTATGTTGATTACATGTTAAAATAAGAATTGGATATGTCTTGGGTCAATATATTACTACATTCTTATTGTTTCTACATATGTAATGTGGCTACTAGAAAACTTGACGGCTTATGTGGGCTCACATTATATGCATTATATTTCTCTTTTTTTTCTTTTTGAGACAGTGTCTTGCTCTGTGGCCCAGGCTGGAGTGCAGTGGCACGATCTCGGTTCACCACAGCCACCACCTCCTGGGTTCAAGTGATTCTCATGCCTCAGCCTCCTGAGTAGCTGGGATTACAGGCATGCACCACCACGCCCCGCTAATTTTTGTATTTTTAGTAGAGATGGAGTTTCACCATGTTGGCCAGGCTGGGCACATTGTATTTCTGTCAGACAGCAGTGTTCTGCTGTAAATAATGCTCAGTAAACATTTTAGCCAGGTGTGGTAGCACATGCCTGTAGTCCCAGCTGCTCGGGAGGCTGAGGCGGGAGGGTCCCTTGAACTCAGGAGTTCAAGACCAGCCTGAGCAACATAGTGAGACACCCAGCTCTAAAATAAAATAAATGAATAAATAAAATAAAAAGAAAGTGGGGCCAGGTGTAGTGGCTCATGTCTGTAATCCCAGCACTTTGGGTGGGTCACTTGAGGTCAGGGTTCGAGACCAGCCTGGACAACATGGTGAAACCCCATCTCTACTAAAAAATAGGAAAATTAACTGGGCGTGGTGGCGCACACCTGTAGTCCCAGCTACTTGGGAGGCTGAAGCAGGAGAATCACTTGAACTTGGGAAGCAGAGGTCTCAGCGAGCTGAGATGGCACCGCTGCACTCCAGCCTGGGTGACAGAGCGAGACTGTCTCAAACAAAAAAAAAAGAAAAAGAAAAAGAAAATAAGTTTGTAGTATAAGGAAGTGGTTCTCAAATGGTGATGATTTTGACACTTAATTGACATTTGGCAGTGTCTGGCAATATTTTTGGTTGTCATTACTTGGGAGAAATGTACTGCTGATGTCTAGTAAGTAGAGACCAGAGATTTTGCTAAATGTCTTACAGTGTACGGTACAGGACAGTGTCCCCTGAATACAAAGAACTTTCCAGCCCCAAGTACCAGTGATACAAAGGTGGAAGAACATCTGTCTATAATAAGTGCCTGATAAATGTCAGTGTAGCCCTGGCTCAAGGTTTTGGTGTGTGTTTGTTTTTCATCTTAAAGGCCCTGAGAAGTCCTGTAGGAAACGAACACGTGTGATTTTGCTGGTGGGAGCAAGATGTGCCCAGGGCTGGGGCGGTAGAGAGGAGGGTTTGGATTTGGGAGATGTCAGGAGGTTGAAAGCCAAGGATGCATTAAATGTGGGGTGAGGGCGTAAAGAAAGGGAGGGAGGGTGATTTCTCACTGCTTTGGGGGCGGGGAGGAGGGGAGGTGTGGGTGAGATGTTGAGAGTTGTGGGAGATGCCCAGGGCACAGTGGGGGGCTCATGGTTGGGGCTGCCGCAGTTGCAGTCCTCAGGTGGCCCTGGAAGCTGTCGCGGGGTAGGGTGGCCTGGGGTGGGGGTGGGGCCCGTCCATTTACAAGGAGACGCCTGTGGGAGGAAGGGTTCTGGAAGAAGGAGGCGCTGGGCACAGAGCCCAGGCGAGATATGGGCCCACAGATACGCTTCGGAGGTCCCTGCTGGCCTTGGGGAGGCTGGAAGCCATGAGGGCAACACCAAGCTCAGGGAAATTGAGGGAGAGTTGGAGTGGGGCTGGGAGGGCAGGGAGGAAGTGAGCCTGAAATACCTCTTCTTTCAAGGAGCCAAGATAAGAGGGGCAAAAAGAAGACCCAAGTCTGTATGCAGGTGGCGCGTTAAGTGGGACGGTCCAGTGTGGTTTTAGAAGGTGGGAAGGGAGCCAGGACAAGGAGGGACGGAAGGCAGCCAAGAGTGCCTGGGTCCTCAACGGGTGGAGGAGTCACGTTCAAGTATGTTCTGAAGCACTAGAACCACCCCCCTTGCCCTCTTCCTTTATTTTCTTTCTTTCTTTCTTTTTTTTTTTTGAGAGTCTTGCTCTGTCACCCAGGCTGGAGTGCCTGGTGGCGTGATCTCGGCTGGCTGCAACCTCTGCCTCCCAGGTTTAAGTGATTCTCCTGCCTCAGCTTCTCGAGTAGCTGGGATTATAGGCATGTGCCACCACGCCCAGCTCATTTTTGTATTTTTAGTAGAGATGGGGTTTCACCATGTTGACAAGGCTGGTCTTGAACTCCCAACCTCAAAAGATCTGCCCACCTTGTTTTCCCAAAGTGATGGGATTACAGGCGTGAGCCACTGCACCTGGCCCCCACTCCGTTCTTTCAAACACACACACAGAACCCCAATATACAAAACAAGGCTGGGCACAGTGGCTGACCCCTACAATCCCAGCACTTTGGGAAGCCGAGGCAGGTGGATCACTTGAGGCCAGGAAATTCGAGACCAGCCTGAGCAACATCATGAGACTTCCATCTTTACAAAAAATTTAAAAATTGGCTGGGTGTGGTGGCGTGCGCCTGCGGTCCCAGCTACTCAGGAGGCTGAGGCAGGGAGGACCCCTTGAGCCTGGGAGTTCCAGGTTGTAGTGAGCCATGATCGTGCCACTGCACTCCAGCAAAAACTCAAACAAACAGAGAAAGCTGTGCAGGCTGGGCGTGGTGGCTTACGCCTGTAATCCCAGCACTTTGGCAGGCCGAGGTGAGCAGATCGCTTGAGGCCAGAAGTTCAAGACCAGTCTGGCCGAAATGGTGAAACCCTGTCTCTACAACATACAAAAATTAGCCCAGTATGGCAGCATCGCACCTGTAATCCCAGCTACTCGGGAGGCTGAGGCAGGAGAATCATTCAAACCCGGGAGGCAGAGGTTGCTGCGAGCCAAGATTGCGCCACTGCACTCCAGCCTGGGCGACAGAGAGACTCTTATCTCCAAAAAAACAACATAAAAGCTGTGCAGATTAGAACAAGAGCTGGACAGGTTTCCTGCTGTTGATTTCAGTCATCTCTTCCCTGACCCCTGCCAGGCCTTCCTGGCTTTCTCCTCACCACTCTTGGTCCTGTGTGGATTTCTGCCCCCAGGCCACCGTCCACTTGGGACTTCCTCACGCCTCTTCCCACTGTCCTATTTAGGGACCTTAGGCTGTCTCTATGATGTGACTTCACCGTCTCCCTAAGCCCCAGCCTTTCACATAATCTGCCTCAAGCATGTCCTCAAAGCCCCTCACATTCAATTTCACCCCTTCACCTCCCATTCCTCCTGCATCCCACCTCAGTCATTACCCCTCTGTTCCATCTTCCCCCTCAGACCCAGCAAGGCCCCGGCCACCTCCCTCTCTGTCCCTTGCCTCCTCCCTTCAATCACCAGGTTTACATCACTCAACTCTCTTGATGTGCCCACCTCCCCTGCTCACCCGTGTGCCGCCCCACTCATCCCACCCTACCTGCAAGCTGAGAGAGGGCGTCCAGTTTGCTGGGTCTAACCTCAGTCCTGGCGTTGAAGAGCTATTTGGCCTGGGGCAAGGGACTTTCCTTCTCTGTGCCTCTGTTTCCTCCTTTGTAACATGAGAGTTGCCAGTTGGGCCCTGGCTGCCTCCTAGCATTGACGTAAGGCTCAGTGAGTCTACACTGGCAAGTGCAGGAAGGCTCTTAGGATTGCGGATGTTATTGTCTTTCCTGGGACCTACAAGAGCCAGTCCAACTGGCCTGGGATTGGGGGTAGCCTCCCCTCCTTTCCACTCTAAGTGCCCATCAGCTCCCTGAGGCACCCTGTTCTCTCCCACCTCCTGGGCTTTGCATCTGCAGGCCCCTCTGCCTACAACACCATCACCCCTTCCTCCAGCAAACTCCTGCACATCTGTACTCTCCTTCCAGATCCCCTCTCTCCCTTCCCAATGCCTTCCCCCCGGTCCAGACCCACTCTTAATCCGGGCCATGTGGTCTGTGTGTGTGTGTGTATGTTGTATCTGGTGACCCTGACACCCGTGTTTCCTCTCTATGCCCCCACAGAGCACGTGCCCCCGGAGCTGTGGGAGCCCTTCTATACCGACCAGTATGCGCAGGAGCATGTGAAGCCCCCGGTGACACGGCTGCTGCTCTCAGCCGAGCTCTACTGCAGAGCCTGGCGCCAGGCGCTGCCACAGCTTGAAACACCCCCCAACCCCTCTGCATTGCTGGCGCTGCTGGCGCGGAGGGGCACAGTGCCTGCTTTGCCCGAGCGCCCGGTGCGCGAGGCCGACCTGAGGCACCAGCCCATTCTCATGGTAGGCCCCGCCACTGCCTGTTAGACGATGCCTACCATGCTCGTCTCCTTCCCCCAAGCTCCTCCCACTAGTACTGGCTCCTCCTTTCAAGCTTTGTCCATTAAGCCTAGTTCCTCCCATCAGGCTTGGCTCCTCCCCTCAAGCGCTATCTATTAAGCCTAGCTCCTCCTACCAGTCTTAGTGTCTTGCCTTAAGCTCTGTCAATCAAACCTAGCTCCTCCTATCACTCGGCGCCTTCCCTTAAGCTCTGTCCATCAAACCTAGCTCCTCCTACCAGTCCTGGCTCCTCCCCTCAAGCGCTGTTCATTAAGCCTAGCTCTTCCTCCCAGCCCTGGCTCCTCCTCTCAAGATCTTCCCATCAAGCCTGGCCCCTCCCATCAAACCCAGCTCCCCAAAAAGGCGCCACTCTGGCCCTTGAGGATTTGTGTACACAGTCCACCCTATCCTAAGGCCTAGCATCTGACCTCAAAGTCCCGCCCATTGTGCGTGGCTTCTCTAGGACCCCATTTCTAGTTCCTTACCTTAAGGCCCCACCCATGAACCACTGGCCCCGCCCCCTCAAGCCCCACCCCCCCCATCAAGTTCTTTCCATCTCTAGGTTCTTCCTTTTCCCAGGCCTTTGGGGGCCAAGGTGTGCCTCCTGCAGCTTTCGGGTCTCACCCTCTAGCCCTTGCCCCCACAGGGAGCCCACCTAGCTGTCATTGATGCCCTCATGGCTGCCTTTGCCTTCGAGTGGACAAAGACCCTGCCAGGTCCCTTGGCCCTGACCAGCTTGGAGCACAAGCTGCTTTTCTGGGTGGACACGGTAGGTGGGGTTGGGCCCGGGGTGGGTTCAGGGACCAGCATCGTCCAGTGGCCAGACCACTGACCACCCCCCTGCCCTCCAGACTGTCCGGCGGCTGCAGGAGAAGACAGAGCAGGAAGCGGCCCAGCGAGCCTCTCCAGCAGCCCCTGCAGACGGGGCGGCCCAGGCGCAGCCTTCGGTGAGGCCAGGGCATAGAACCATCGGAAGGATGGGGGACCGGAGATCTGGGAGGGCTGGGCGGGGCTGTGCTTCCCGGCCACTCCTGAAGTGGGGAGGGGGCTAGAGGTGACACACTCTCTCTTTCTTCTCCCTTCTCTCAATCTCTCGTGCCCCGCCCGTCCCCTGTGCCGGTACCCGCTGCCCTCCTCTCTGCCTCTCTGGCCTCAGTGCCCTACGCGCTGGTACTGGAAGCTGGTTCCTGTAAGTGGGGCTGTCTGTCCGCCCCGTCTGCCTGCCCTGCTTGTAGCTCTGTCTGTCTGTATGTCTGTTTCCGCCTGCCTGTCTGCACGCCCTCTCATACCTCCCCAAGCTGTGAGCAAAGGAAGTTGGACCCCAGTCCTGGGAGACAGAAACCCTCTGTGCACCAAGCGAAGGGTAGAATCTGGGCCATTAACTGAGAGGGCGGCCCCCTCCCCAGTGAACTGATGGGTGGGGACGAACTTCCCCTCCCATTATTCAGAAGGGCAAACACTCCCCGTTCCCATTAATGAAGAGGGTGGGACCCCCTGAACCTGTCCCCCTTAACCGAGGTGGGGAGACCGCAAAAATTTCTGAAGGGGGGACCTGCAGCCCATCACAAACGTGGATCCTGACCCTAGCAGGCAGGGCACCCTCTAGCCAAGAGGAAGACCCTCCAGTGCAGAAGATAGAATAACCTTCCTGAGATCCCCAGCTTCCCTAGAGAAAAATCCCAGCTTTGAGAAGGAGGAGGAGGCCCATCCCTGAAGCTAGAGGTTGAAATTTCTCTCTTCCCTGAATGAGCTGTGTGACCTTGCAGAAGTATCTAAACCTCTCTGTGCTTCATATAAATTACTCCCATAGTAGATAAACAAGGAGGAAGTGGGGGAGGTTTTGGGCTGGCTGACATCCCCACCTTTGCTCACTCCTTCCCCCAACCCTGGGGCCTGGGTTGGGAGGTTCCCTTCCTGCCTACCCGCTTCCTCCGCATCCTCTCCCCAAGCTGGGGGCCTGGGTCTTTTGTGGGAGGAGGATTCCCCGCATAAGAAGGGATCCCTACTCTGTGGGGTCCCTTGGGGCTGGGAGGAGCTGGGGTTTGCAAAGCCGGCCAGAGCAGTCAGGGAGCTGGACGGCCGGGGCTCAGGGCCAGGGCCAGGGCTACCCCCTCCCCCCCAAGGTGGGCTTGGGGGCCCAGCAGGTCAGCATCCCTCCGCCTTGCTGATGGCTGCTCCTCTCCCCCCAGCACGCAATTGCCTTCTGTTTGAAGGAGTCGGGGAGCAAACCCCCCATGGTAATGTATCCCCCGCCCCGGGGTCCCAGGAGTCCCTGTCCCCAGCCCCCGCTGCTGGCCTGGCTGCTCGAAGACATCTCCTCTGCCTCTTGCTGCTGCCCCTCCCCTGCTCCAGGCTGGCCCTCCAACTCTTGTCTCTGGGACCCCCAGCTTCCCGCCCCCTCATGGCGGAAACCCCAGGCCTCCCCGCCCAGCCTGCATGACCGCTGACCCGGGGGGCCAGCCTGGCCACTCACCTGACCTGGCTCCCATCTGCAGATCCGATACCGCAAGGACCGTGTGGTGGCGCGACGTGCCCCCTGCTTCCCGACGGTGACCAGCCTCCAGGACCTGGCCAGTGGGGCCGCACTGGCCGCCACCATCCACTGCTATTGTCCCCAGCTGCTTCGACTTGAGGGTGAGTAAATGGACGTGGACCAGATCTTGTGCGGGGAAGCTGGACATCCTAAGTCCCAGCCCCCAGGCCCTCCATCCCCAGGTCCGAGAGACCAGTAACGATGCAGTGGTCATGAGGGCAGCTTCCGGAATTGGCAGACCTGAGTTTGTGTCTCTCTCTTCCCCGATTAGTTGTGTGACCTCACGCAAGTGTATAAACCTCTCTGTGCTTCCACGAATTCATTCCTGCAGCAGATGAAACGTATGGAGTGTGGACTGTGTGCCAGACCTTGTTGTAGGCACTGGGGATCCAGCCAGAATAGAGACATACTCCCGACCTCATAGACGGCTCTAGCTGGGGGAGAAAGATACTAAGTTTATCCAGAAGTACTTTTTTTTTTTTGAGACTGAGTCTTGCTGTGTTGCCCAGGCTGGAGTGTAATGGCATGATCTTGGCTCACTGCAACCTCCACCTCCCAGGTTCAAGCCATTCTCCTGCCTCAGCCTCCCGAGTAGCTGGGACTACAACCACATGTCACCACGCCCAGCTAATTTTTGTATTTTTAGTAGAGACAGCTTTCACCATATTGGCCAGGCTGGTCTCGAATTCCTGACCTCAAGTGATCTGCTCGCCTTGGCCTCCCTAAGTGCTGGGATTACGAGCGTGGACCACTGCACCCGGCCCAGAAGTAGTTTTTGGATGTTGGGTACTCCTAAAAGCAATGGGTGGTCAGAAAAAGCTTTTTTTAAAAAAAAAAACAAACTTTTTTTCTTTTTATTAAAAAAAAAAATTATAGGGCTGGGTGTGGTGGCTCATGGCTGTAATCCCAGCAGTTTGGGAGGCTGAGGCAGGTGGATCACGAGGTCCCGAGTTCAAAACCAGCCTGGTCAGGATGGTGAAACCCTGTCTTTACTAAAAATACAAAAATTAGCCAGGCGCGGTGGCAGATGTCTGTAATCCCAGCTACTCAGGAGGCTGAGGCAGGAGAATCGCTTGAAAATAGGAAGTGGAGGTTGCAGTGAGCCAAGACCGCGCCATTACACTCCAGCCTGGGCGACAGAGCGAGACTCCATCTCAAAAAAAAAATTATGTAATAGAGATGGGGTCTTGCTATGTTGCCCACGCTGGTCTTGAACTCCTGGACTCAAACATCCTCCCGCCTCAGCATCCCAAAGTGCTACGATTACAGGCATGAGCCACCACACCTGGCCCGGAAAAGCTTTTTGATCTAGGGAGCCCTGAGCTTGTTCCTGCAACTAGACGGTCCCAGCTGGGGGTGATGGGAGACAGTGACAGATCATTAGGCATTCGATTCTCATAAGGAGGGTGCAGCCTAGATCCCTCGCATGCGGGGTTCCAATACTGTTCGCTCTCCTGTGAAAATCGGCCGCTGCTGATCTGATGGAGGCGGGGCTCAGATGGGCCTGCAAATAATGGGGAGCGGCTGTAAATACACTCACTGCGGCTCACCTGCTGTATGGTCCAGTTCCTAACAGGCCACGCCCCGGGGGTTAAGGACCCCTGGCCTAAGGATGGTCTATCATAGAATTCACCTCGGCCGGGCGCGGTGGCTCACACCTGTAATCCCAGCACTTTGGGAGGCCAAGACGGGCAGATCACGAGGTCAAGAGATTGAGACCATCCTGGCTAACACGGTGAAACCCCATCTCTACTAAAACTATAAAAAATTAGCCTGGTGTGGTGGCACACTCCTGCAATCCCAGCTACTCGGGAGGCTGAGGCAGGAGAATCACTTGAACATGAGAGGTGGAGGTTGCAGTGAGCCGGGATTGCGCCACTGCACTACAGCCTGGGTGACACAGCAAGACTCAGTCTCAAAAAAAAAAAAGCAAAAAAATTCACCTCTCAAATGGCACCTGGCAGAAGCTGGGCTCATAGGAGGTCTTCGTGTGGGGGCTGCTGGTCCCTGGCTTCCCTGGGGCCCCCGTCCTCCTCCTCATAGAGTCAGGGACCCACTCCTCCTGTCCCCACAGAGGTCTGCTTGAAGGACCCGATGTCTGTGGCGGACAGCCTGTACAACCTCCAGCTGGTGCAGGATTTCTGTGCCTCCCGCCTTCCTCGTGGCTGCCCCCTGTCCCTTGAGGACTTGCTGTACGTCCCACCACCGCTCAAGGTAAGGCCATCCTGGGGCCTCCTGGGCTGAGACAGGCATCTGGGGCCGGGGGTATCCCGTCTGCTGACCCAGCCTCCCACCTCCAGGTCAACTTGGTGGTGCTGCTGGCTGAGTTGTTCATGTGTTTTGAGGTGCTCAAGCCCGACTTCGTGCAAGTGAAGGACTTGCCCGAGGGTCACGGTGAGGCCCTGGGGGCCTGGGGGCCGGGTGGGGGGTGGGTGGGAGAGCCAAACCCCACCTGACCTTCTTCTGTGTACCACAGCTGCCTCCCCCCGGGGCACTGAGGCCTCCCCACCTCAGAACAACAGCGGCAGTAGGTACGGTCTTCACACCGGGCGAATCTCTGGCATGTGGGTGGGCGGCGCCATGTCTGCCCTGCTGGGCACTGGGACGCAGCTGGGCGACGCTGATGTCTACCCCCTGGGGAGAGGCGGAGGAGGAGGTGGGGGTCCTGAGGCTGAAATACGTCTCTCTGTACAGTTCTCCTGTCTTCAACTTCCGCCACCCGCTCCTGTCATCTGGTGGCCCCCAGTCCCCACTCCGAGGATCCACAGGTGAGGAGGGGGTAGGTGGCTTCTGTCCTGGGGGACCCCCCCATCCACAGACTGCTCCAGTGGGCCTCATGTTGTTTCCTCGTGAGCCTTCCAGTAGCCCCTCCATCAGGTGCCCCTTGGGCATCCCAAGGTGACCCCCAGAATCGCCTCCCCAGTGGCCCCACAGTACCCCGTAGTGACAGTAAATGGCCCCGGGTATCTGTTTCTGGAAACCTCTGGTTTCACTAGACCACATGATGAGCCATCAGTGACTCATCCAGTGACCTTGCAGAGGTTGTCCCCAGATGCTGGCTGACCCCACTCAGGGTCCCCATAGTAACCACTCATCGCCTACCCCAGGCTCCCTGAAGTCTTCCCCATCCATGTCCCATATGGAGGCCCTGGGCAAGGCCTGGAACCGGCAGCTCAGGTGAGTGCACCTCATGGGCCAGGGTAGGGGGTGGAGCAGGCTAGGGCGGGGTGGGGCCGAGGCTGGTCCCACGGGCTGACCCCTCCCTCCGGCCGCCCAGCCGTCCCCTCTCCCAGGCTGTGTCATTCAGCACCCCCTTTGGCCTGGACAGCGACGTGGATGTCGTCATGGGTGACCCTGTGCTTCTCCGCTCTGTGAGCTCGGACAGCCTGGGCCCCCCGCGTCCCGCGCCGGCCAGGACCCCCACCCAGCCACCCCCGGAGCCTGGTGACCTGCCCACCATCGAGGAGGCTCTGCAGATCATCCACAGTGCCGAGCCCCGGCTCCTCCCAGATGGGGCGGCCGACGGCAGCTTCTACCTCCACTCCCCTGAGGGGCCCTCCAAGCCATCCCTGGCCTCCCCCTACCTGCCCGAGGGGACCTCCAAACCACTCTCCGACAGGCCCACCAAAGCACCGGTGTACATGCCACACCCCGAGACCCCCTCAAAGCCATCTCCCTGTCTGGTGGGGGAGGCATCGAAACTGCCAGCCCCATCCGAGGGGTCCCCGAAGGCGGTGGCTTCGTCCCCAGCAGCCACCAACTCCGAGGTGAAAATGACCAGCTTTGCGGAACGCAAGAAACAGCTGGTGAAAGCAGAGGCTGAGGCCGGAGTGGGGTCCCCCATGTCCACTCAGGCCCCGCCGGAGGCCCTGAGCTCGGAGATGAGTGAGCTTGGCGCCCGGCTGGAGGAGAAACGCAGAGCCATTGAGGCTCAGAAGCGACGGATTGAGGCCATCTTTGCCAAGCACCGTCAGCGGCTGGGCAAAAGCGCCTTCTTGCAGGTGCAGCCGCGGGAGGCCTCCGGGGAGGCAGAGGTGGAGGCCGAGACAGGCCCAGTCCCTGGTGGGGAGCGGCCGGCGGGTGAGGGCCAGGGTGAGCCAACCTCACGGCCCAAGGCAGTGACCTTCTCGCCAGACCTGGGCCCGGTGCCCCCTGAGGGGCTGGGGGAATACAATCGAGCGGTCAGCAAGCTGAGTGCTGCCTTGAGCTCACTGCAGCGGGATATGCAGAGGCTCACGGACCAGCAGCAGCGGCTTCTGGCCCCGTCGGAGGCCCCCGGACCTGCCCCACCACCCGCTGCGTGGATCATACCTGGCCCCACAACAGGGCCCAAAGCTGCATCCCCTAGCCCCGCCCGGCGGGTCCCAGCCACCCGGCGCAGCCCTGGGCCTGGGCCCAGCCAGTCACCCCGCAGCCCGAAACACACGCGGCCGGCGGAGCTGCGGCTGGCACCCTTGACCAGGGTGCTCACGCCACCCCACGATGTAGACAGCCTCCCCCACCTGCGCAAGTTCTCGCCGAGCCAGGTGCCTGTACAGACGCGCTCTTCCATCCTCCTGGCAGAGGAGACGCCCCCCGAGGAGCCGACTGCCCGGCCAGGCCTCATCGAGATCCCTTTGGGCAGCCTGGCAGATCCCGCTGCCGAGGATGAGGGAGACGGGAGCCCCGCTGGTGCTGAGGATTCCTTGGAGGAGGAGGCGTCTTCAGAGGGGGAGCCCCGGGCGGGGCTGGGGTTCTTCTACAAGGTGAGTCCCCGAGCAGGTGGCTGGAGGGTCCTGGGCCTGGGGCAGGGGTGGGGGGGTGTGGACAGACGCATTGTTGGATGAATAGGGCTTTACTGGAGGATGGGTGGGTGGCTGGGGGATGGATGGGCAACCAGGTGTGAGTGGACAGAAGAGGTGTGAGTGGCTGGGTGAGGCCTCCATGGGTGTAGGGAGAGGGACATTTGCACGGTGGGGGCCAGGTGGGGTAACAGGGGCCTCAGATGGGATTTGCTCTTGTTTGTTGCGTAAGGACTTCCACAAGGGGCTGTAGGGGTGCAGTGGGGTGAGAGGTCCTCCCTCTGTGGCTTGAGTGAGGCCCTCAGGTATGTTTGGGGGTGAGGGGTTTCCAGTGGGGGCTGGCCCAGTCATATCCCTCCCAAACAAGGTATGGGTGGCAGAACAAGGGGGATAGATGGATGTGGGGAGTGGTGGAGAAACAGGGAGGAGTGATGGATAGACAGATGGATGAGTGGCTGGTTGCATGGGTGGGTGATGGACAGATGGATGGACAAGACCAGGATCTTCAGGGCATCTTCTTGCTCATCCTCTCTTTCACCCCCTCACCCCCAGCATGCTCCTTTCCTGGCCCTTCCCTATGTCCACTGTCTCTCCATTCCCATGGCTCTCCCAGCTGGGGCCACCACCGTGTCTCATCTGGACACCTAGGATCACCCTCCGACTGGCCTCTGCTGCCCACCTCCATCCCGGGCCATTTTCCACTGAGAAGTGGACTGCTCCCCTTACCCTTGCTTTTAGAATGAAAGTCCTCCCCAGGGCTTTAGGCTATGCTCATTTTTTTTTATTTTTTATTTTTTGTTTTTTGAGCCGCAATCTTGCTCTGCGGCCCAGGCTGGAGTGCAATGGCGTGATCATGGCTCAATCCAACCTCCACCTCCTGGGTTCAAGTGATTCTCCTGTCCCAGCCTCCTGAGTAGCTGAGACTACAAGACTATGCCACCACACCCAGCTAACTTTTGTATTTTTAGTAGGGACAGGGTTTTGCCATGTTGGCCAGGCTGGTCTCAAACTCGTGACCTCAGGTGATCCACCCGCCTTGGCCTCCCAAAGTGCTGGGATTACAGGTGTGAGCCACTGCACCTGGCCTGTGCTCACTTCTGACTTAGTCCTGCGCCACTGTCCTCAGCTCTGTATCCCAGCCACACTGGCCCCCCTGTACTTCCGTGCCCCCCAGTAGGTTTGTTCCAGCCTCAGGGCCTCGGCACTAGCTGTCGCCTCTGCCTGGAATGCGCTGCTCTGTACCCCTGTATGCCTGCCTAGTTAAGTTCTGATCATTCTACAGGGTAGTTCCTCTGGGAAGCCTTCCTGGGTGTCCAAAGGCCAGGCCAGGGTCCTCCCGCAGTGTAGAGTGTCTGCCCAACACGAGCTTTTGCTGGCACTCATTGCTGTTTGCTGCCTTTGTCTTCCCCGTTGGGTTAAGCACTGTGTATGTGAGCAGCACCCAGTGTACCCCATCCCTGTATGTGTCCCAGTACTTAGTGTGGCTGTGCATACAGTAGGCACCAACTAAGTGCATTTAGAACAGTGATGAAAACGAAAGCACAGGTGGGTGGCGGGCAGCCTGGGTGGATGGAAGATGGGCCTCCAGCCATGCTGGGGGAGGGGGTGGCTAGCTAGACTCGGCATCTGTCCCCAGGATGAAGACAAGCCTGAGGATGAGATGGCCCAAAAGCGGGCCAGCCTGCTGGAGCGGCAGCAGCGGCGAGTGGAGGAGGCGCGGCGGCGCAAGCAGTGGCAGGAGGCGGAGAAGGAACAGCGGAGGGAGGAGGCCGCGAGGTGAGACCGGACCTGCCCTGGACGGCCGCTCCTTGGCCTGTCTACCACTATGGACCCTGTGAGTGGTTCTGATGCCCATTCCCTGTGATCTGCAGGCTGGCCCAAGAGGAGGCCCCCGGCCCAGCCCCGCCTGTGTCCGCAGTCCCCGTAGCCCCGATGGCGACCCCAGCCCCTGCTGCCCGGGCAGCCGACGAGGAGGTGGGTCCCCGGAAGGGGGACTTCACGCGGCAGGAGTACGAGCGCCGGGCCCAGCTAAAGCTCATGGACGACCTCGATAAGGTGCTGCGGCCCCGGGCTGCGGGGTCCGGGGGCCCAGGTCGGGGCGGGCGGAGGGGCCCCCGGCCTCGCTCTGGCTGCTGTGACGACTCGGCCCTGGCACGAAGCCCAGCCCGCGGCCTGCTGGGTGAGGACCCTTGGGAGATGGGGCCTGCCCAGTGCCCTTTCTGGGGCCGACTGGGTGAGGCTCCCCGTGGGTAAGGGGGGAGGGGGAGGGAGATGTAAGCAGGGGTGCAGGGAGGGGATGGGTGTGTGGGGTGACAGGGGGCCTCTGGGTGTCTTTTGGGTAAAGACTTCCATCGGGGGCTGGGCGCAGTGGCTCACGCCTGTAATCCTAGCACTTTGGGAGGCTGAGGCGGGTGGATCACAAGTCAGGAGTTCAAGACCAGCCTGGCCAACATGGTGAAACCCCATCTCTATTAAAAATACAAAAATTAGCCGGGCATGGTGGCGCGCCTGTAGTCCCAGCTACTCGGGCGACAGAGGCAGGAGAATCGCTTGAGCCTGGGAGGCAGAGGTTGCGGTGAGCCAAGATTGCACCACTGCACTCCAGCCTGGGCAACAGAGCGAGATTCCGCCTCAAAAAAAAAAAAAAAAGACTTCCATAGGGATGTGGGGTACAGTGGGGTGAGGGGTCTGTCTTCTGTGGCTTAATGGATAAGAACCTTTGGGAATATGTTTGGGGTGAGGTGTTGCCAGTAGGGGCTGGCCCAGTGCTGCTCCCCACCAACTGCTGGACAGAGCATCCTCCCTCATAGGGGGGCCCTCCATAGGGGGGCTGCAGAGGGCCGACGGGTCTTGGGCAGGGCTGACTCCTCCTGTGCTCCCCCCACAGCCTGCTGGACCGCGTGTTGTGGAGGGCAGGGGGCTTCTGGTGGGCACTGACCTGCACTCTCTGTCCCCAGGCTCTCGGCTGAGCAAAATCTATTCCCAGTCCACCCTGTCACTGTCCACTGTGGCTAACGAGACCCACAATAACCTTGGGGTGAAGAGGCCCACGTCTCGGTGAGTTCAGCCTGCACGGGGGCGGAGGGGGGAGGTCATGTGCTGGGTGGCCTCGCAGCGCCTGGGAGGTGTGCAGGCATCTGAGTGAACCTAGAGGGCGGTATGGCTCCAGTGTATGGATATGCCATGAAGAGATGGAGGGACGCCTGTGGGCACGTGTGCATGGGGGATAGTCTGTACCTGGCAGACAGGACCCAAGCGTGTGCCTCGGTGCCCGAGTGCCAGGTGTTCCTGAGGGAGGAGGACAGGATGGGGCGCTGCATGGACTTGGGAGGGTATGCAGTGTATACCGCCTCCTCTGTGGTGTGTGGGGCCCACCTTTTCTTTTTCTTTTTGTTTTTTGTTTTTTTGAGAGGAAGCCTCACTCTGTTGCCCAGGCTGGAGTGCAGTGGCGCAATCTTGGCTCACTGCAACTTCTGCCTCCTGGGTGCAAGCGATTCTTGTGCCTCAGCCTCCCGAGTAGCTGGGGTTACCTGTGCCTGTAGAGATGGGGTTACACCTTGTTGGCCAGGCTGGCCTCGAACTCCTGACCTCAACTGATCTGCCCGCCTTGGCCTCCCAAAGTGCTGGGATTACAGGCGTGAGCCACCGCGCCCAGCCGTGGTCCTTCTTTTCCTTGGTCCCTCTGCACATCAGGAAGCTTCCCATCTCTGACCCCACCTCCATCCCATCCTTTCCCCACTGCAGGGCTCCCTCCCCGTCAGGTCTCATGTCCCCAAGCCGCCTGCCTGGAAGCCGTGAACGGGACTGGGAAAATGGCAGCAATGCCTCCTCCCCAGCGTCAGTGCCCGAGTACACAGGTAAGCGGGGGCGCTGGGTGATGTGGGGAGCAACAGGCACCCTCCTCCACGGCCCCTGCTCATTCCTCCTGTCCCCCGCCACCTCCCGCCCCGCCCCCTGCCTCACCCTCTAGGTCCACGGCTGTACAAGGAGCCCAGCGCCAAGTCTAACAAGTTCATCATCCACAACGCCCTGTCACACTGCTGCCTGGCGGGCAAGGTGAACGAACCGCAGAAGAACCGCATTCTGGAGGTGAGCCCGCCCACACGTGGGAGTTGGGGGCTGGTGGGTGGATAGGTGGCCTGGTGGTGGGTGGGTAGGTGGCCTGGCTTGGCCGGCTGACCATTTCCGGCACTCCTGCCCAGGAAATCGAGAAAAGCAAGGCCAACCACTTCCTGATCCTCTTTCGCGACTCGAGCTGCCAGTTCCGGGCACTCTACACGCTGTCGGGGGAGACAGAGGAGCTGTCGCGGCTGGCGGGTTACGGGCCCCGGACCGTCACGCCCGCCATGGTCGAAGGCATCTACAAGTACAACTCGGACCGCAAGCGCTTCACCCAGATCCCCGCCAAGACCATGTCCATGAGCGTCGATGCCTTCACCATCCAGGGACACCTCTGGCAGGGCAAGAAACCCACCACTCCCAAGAAGGGCGGCAGCACCCCCAAATAGCCCCACCCAGGCAGTCCACGGTCCGGGCCCTGTGTGCTGTGGCCGCCGCCCCCCCGGAGGACAGTCAGTCGGTATTCCTGGGTCCTGTCTGTCCCCAGCCGTGTCTGGGTGGGGCTGGAGTCTCCACCCTCTGACTTTGAGTCCAGTCCTGCTGTGGGGGCTGAGCTGGGAGGTTCAGGGACTCAGGGCTCAGCTCAGTCCCCTTGTCTGTCCTCCCCCACTTCTTGAATAAAATAATTTAAAGAGAAGTTGAGCCTTGTCCCCTCCGAGGCTGGCCAGGGTCCCACACTCCCTGGCTATGTTTTCAGTCTCCTGTTCTTTCTTGAACCCACTCGTGTCTTCAACCCCCATAATCCCCTAATGCAGCTTCAGCCAGGGTCTGAGGGCCCCGCCTTCCTGCCATCACCCCTAGCCCCCAAGCAGGGCTGTTTCGAAGCTGCCCTCTTAACTGATCTCTCGGGCTCCAGGCTTCCGACTGGCCCTGCAGCCTCGGCCACCCCCGCTTGCTGGATTTTCCTGTGTGGCTGTTGTTACTGGCCCTAACCAGTGTTTGGCCTGGGGCCAACTTCTAACTTGATCTTGTCTACTCTGGCCAGCCTGGTGTTTTCAGGCCGGGCATCTACCTCTGGGCCAGCGATTCCGGGTTTGAGAGCTGACAATCCGGTTGCCCCCTTGGCATTGCCTGGGTGTCTCAGATGCAAGGCCTGCCCTGCAACCCAGGCTGGCACTGGCTTCCCAGCTGCCGCCCAGTTCTACGCAGCTCGGCCCTCCCCTCCTGTCTGTCTTCTCTCCAGCCCTGTCACCTCCCCGCAAAGTCCAAGCCAATGGCCTGGGCCTCCCCATGTCCCCAGCTGCCTCCTGCCCACACAGCAGCCTGTGTAACCCGTTCAAAGCACAAATCTGATTATATCCCTTGATGCTTAAAACCCCTTAATAGCCTAGAGTCCACTAATGGCTTCCCAGGCTTAGGACTAAGGACCACGCCCTGGTCCTGGGCTGTGCACGAGGTCTGGCACCCAGCCCCCCTCCAGCCACAGAAGCGCCTTACTAATCAGTTCCCAGAGCTGGGCCAGAGCCTGCCTGACTCCAAGACTCGAGGGCAAGGGCCAGTCCCTGGTGGGGAGCAGACAGCGGGTGCCACCCCAGGGAGGGGGTAGTTGCCTGGGGCCACACAAGGGCTCTGAGAGGCAGGGGCTAGCAAGACCTGGGCAGTCGGGTCGGATTGCCCTTCCCAGGCTGCAGAGGCTCAAGGAAGTTTCCGGGCAGGACCCACTCCAAGGCCCCAGGCAGCGGAGGGACTGGCCTCTCGAGTCCAGAACTGGCTCTGCGGGGTGAGGCCGGGAGGTGTCTGGCCTAGGGCCCAGCAGCCGCCCCACCTCCCACAGCAGCCAATCCGCGCCCAGGGCCAGGCACTCCTGAGCTGCCCTCCCTCGGGCACCTGGGCGGCAGGAAGGAGGCTCAGACCACTATGTACAAACGTGGCTGTATTGGGGAGGGGATGGGGAGGGGATGGGGAGGGGATGGGGAGGGGAGAGGGGAGACGGGGGAGGGACGGGTCAGTCTTCCTTCAGGCTCCCAAACACGGCGGCTGGCACGCTCTGCTGCTCCAGCCGAACCTCTGTGGGGAAGGCGGGAGCCAGTCACCCTCCTGGCGGTGGCCTGTCCCCGGAGGCCCGCCCTGGCCCTGCCCCCATCCCCATCCCCGCCAGGCCCTCACCGTTGGGCTCCAGGTCCATCTCATCCTCGTCCTCGTCCTCGCCCAGTTGGATCTCCTCAGGGTTGACCTGCTGTGCCAGCTCCGCCAGCTCCTCCCGGGAGGCGTCACTCCTGGGGACAGGCCAAGCTGCCTCAGTTCCCCACCCTGGGCCCCCTCGGGACCTGTCCCACTCCTGTCCCATCCCAGGATCCGCCCTCACCTCACGAACAGGATCTTGCTCTGGGCACGCGGGGGCTGGTCACGCTCCGCCTCAGCCGCCAGCTGCTCTGCCCGCTGTTCCAGCAGCTTCATGTCGTCCATGCCGCTCTGCCCGGGAGCCAGGTCAGACACTAGGGGGCGGGAGCAGGGTGTCAGCACCACAGGGGCCCCTCCCACACATCAGATGCCGCACTGTCCCAGTCCCCCAGGTGATGGCCCAGCCCTCAAGGAGGTTCCCTTTAGGACCTGAGGCTCCAGACCCAGAAAGCCCAGGTCAGGCCGGGCTGAGATGCCCTGGATCAGGGACCCAGCCAGCCGGGGTGGCTCACCGGTGCCTGTGGCACTGCCCGAGACCTTGAGCATCTGCGAGGCCATGAAGTTGACCTGCGTGTTGTACGTGGCCTGCACGCTGCGCCGGATGCGCAGCATCTCCTTGATGGTGTCCTCGTTGCCATGCCGGACCTCGAAGTCCTTCCACGTCTGCCAGAATGCGCCGGTCGTCTGTGTGGGGGGCAGGGCAGGGCAGGGCAGGGCAGGGCAGGGGTGGGTGTGTGGACCCGTGAGGTGGCTGACTCTGCCGCACCCCCAACCCTGATGCCTGTCCCTCCCCAGCCCCCAGCCCTACCCGGGGGTCACAGATCTGGGAGCAGAAGCTGTAGATGGCCCTGGCACGGTCGATCTCCCCGAGCTTGCACTCCATGTCTGCAAACCGCAGGCACATCTCACGCGCATGCTCGTCCGACAGCACCTGGACACCGGGGTTGGGGAGGCCGGGAGTGAGGCCAGGGTAAGTCAGGGCTCCCAACACACCATGGGCATCCCTGTGCTTCCAGAAGGCTCCTCCCCAGCCCCTCCCACCTGCCTGGACCCCTTCCATCTGCTCAGGGACCTCCGGCCCTGGCCCGGACTCCCGCAGTGGGTACCTCAATGGCCTTCTGGTAGATGCCACGGGTGTGCGTGACCCCATAGATCTCGGCCGCCCGCTTGATGTAGATGTTGAACATGTCATACTGCTGGGCGGGCTCCACGGCCCTGGTGGCACGCTCGTACACGGCCATGGCATGCCGGGCCAGGCCCCACTCCTCCTCCAGCTGTGCGTACAGCAGGTATAAGGCTGGGCAGGGCAGAGGGGAGAGGGAAGCACAGTCAGCTAGGACCAGTCAGAAACCCAGCCTGCCTGCCCCCCCATGCCGTCTGCCCGCCTCACTCTTGGCATATTTTGGGGGACAGCCATCCAGAGCCTGTTCAAACAGGTCTCGCGCCCGCTCCAGCTTGCGGCCCCCATAGCGGGCAATGAATTTGGTCAGGTAGGTGCTCCAGATGTCGGACACGTTGGGCCACTTGAACAGCGAGATGCCGCGCTCGTACGCCTGTTACCAGAGGGACAGTCATACATAAGAGTCTGTAGGCAGAGACCACCAGGCACCCGGGATGTCCTTGGGTGACGTCTGTAGGGAGCCCGCTGGGGTCTCCCTCGGGGCCCTTCCCTGTCCCTAATGGCAGTTGTTGGGGTCTGTCCTCTGCACTGTCTCCCTCTGCAAGAACCCCAAGAACAGGGGTGCAATGGGACCTGCTAAGCAGTCTGACCCCATAGGAGGTGACGTGATGGGGGATGGGTGAAGGTAGGTGGCTCCCCAGTTCCGCTGATACTGGCTGCCCATCCCCAGGGAGAAGGCTACACACCGCCCCCCCCCCCAGGCAGAGGGGCAGGCAGCAGCACGCATGTGCATGTACGACCTTCCCATTTGTGTATCTGTATAATGCCCACACGATCCATAGAAACACACACAAACATGACTGCTCCGGCCGCGGGACAGGGCCTTGCCATGGAGACACGCAACACAGCCCATGGACCCCACAAGCCATCTCCTGAGCAGCGGGGCAGGTACAGCCCGCACACGCTGGCACCAACAGCCTCCCCACGAGTCACGGGTACACACGGAAGCAAAACTCCGTGCCTGCTGTGGAATGAACTGTGCCCCGCCACAACATTCGTATGCTGAAATCTTAACCCCCAGTACCTCAGAAGGTAGATTCGTTTGAAGATGAGATCATTAAGTTAAACTGAGGTCGTGAGGGGTTGCCTAATCCATTATGACTGATGTCCTTTTAAGAAGAGGAAATTTCGGCCAGGCGTGGTGGCTCAAGCCTGTAATCCCAGCACTTTGGGAGGCCGAGACGGGCGGATCACGAGGTCAGGAGATCGAGACCATCCTGGCTAACACGGTGAAACCCCGTCTCTACTAAAAAAAAAAAAAATACAAAAAACTAGCTGGGCGGCAAGGTGGCGGGCGCCTGTAGTCCCAGCTACTCGGGAGGCTGAGGCAGGAGAATGGTGTGAACCCGGGATACGCCCGGGATACGGAGCTTGCAGTGAGCTGAGATCTGGCCACTGCACTCCAGCCCGGGCGACAGAGCGAGACTCCGTCTCAAAAAAAAAAAAAAAAAAAAAAAAAAAAAAAAAAAGGAGGAAATTTCGAAAGTGACACACACAAAGAGAAGGCCACACAAAGACACAGGGAGAAGGTGGCTGTCTATAAGCTAAGGAGAGAGGCCTCGGGAGGGACCAGCCCTGCCCACGCCTCCATCCTGGACTTCCAGCCTCCAGGACAGGGAGAAGCTCAATCTCTGTTGTTTAAATCACCCAGTCTGTATACTGTGTCACACAAGCCCCAGTGGACTTGTAAGGTGCCGAGGCTCCCTGGGGCAGGGGACACCACCATCAGGGGCCTCCGGGTCTGCCCCAGGCCCTCACCTTGAAGCTCTCCTCAAAGTACTTGTGCTCCTCCAGGAACATGGCATAGTTGATGACAATCTGGGGTGTCGCGATGCGCAGGTCTAGGATGCGGTCATACACGGCTTTGGTGGACTATGGGGGCGGGGATGGGGACAGGTCAGAGCTGGTTCTGGAGCTGAATCCGGGGCCCCGTCCCTCCCCAGCCACAGGTGGCTCACCTGGAAGGTGCCGAGGCTCTCCTCCAGGTCGGCGAGCATGGACCAGACCTTCAGCGACTTGTACACGCGGTTCTGCACGGGCTCGGAGCCATCAAAGTACTCGGCCCGGCGGGCAGGCAGCGCCGTGGCCTTCTGCAGGGCCAGACAGCGGCCGAGGAGGCGCTCAGGGGCTGTCCCAGGCCCCGGCCGTATAACCTGCAGCCCCCACCCCACAACCTGGGCCTGTTCTTACTCGCAGCAGCCGCAAGGCCTCATCGTAGTTCTCGTGTCGGAGCTCCAACTCCCCGCACTGACACCACACGCTTGCCAGGTCATCCACCTGCTTGAAGTTCACCTTGGTGGCCTTCTCCAGGATGACACGGGCCTGCAAGGGCAGGCAGAGGCCAGGCTGAGACCCTGCCCGCCTGGACAGCCCCCATCATCAAGGGTCAGAAAGGCGACCATGCTCACAAACGTACAGGCACAAACATACACGCATACACACAGGCACACACATGCGTGCACACACATGCATGCACCCAAACATGCACACATGCACACATCCATGAACACACACGCACACATATATGAGCACACACATGCATGCACACATACATGAACACACAGGCACACACAGCAGGGTGCTCACATCGTCCAGCTGCCCGTTGTCCTCATAAAACTTGGCAAACGCCACCCACAGAGTGTGGGGCTTGCCTGTGGCCTTGAAGGGGTCCACTGTCTGCACAGCCTCTGTGTAGGTGTTGATGATCTGGAGACAGGAGAGAGGAGGTCATATGGGACTCAGGACCCTGCAGATGAGTGTCGGGGCAGAGCTGTGGTTCTGAGGGGGGAGCCTGGAGGGTGCTGTGGCCCCTGTCAGGAGAGGCCAGGAAGGAAATGTGGCCCCTGCCAAGGGTCGGGACCAAGAGAGAGCTGTGGTCCCCCAAGGGGCAGGGTCAGGAGAGCTGTGGCCCTAATGGGCAGGGCTGGGAGAGAGCAGTGGCGCTCCAAGGGGTGGGGCTAGGAGGGAGCTGTGGCTCTGAGGGGCGGGGCTAGAGCAGGACAAGAACCCCAAGAACATGGGTGGAATGGGACCTACTAAGCACAGTCAGGCCCCTAGGAGGTGACATTACGGGTGAAGGTGGGTGGCTCCCCAGTTCTGCAGGAAACTGGCCCTCGGGGGAGGACCAGGGCAGGCTTCACGCACCTCCCGGGGGCGGCCCTGGTGCAGGGCGACACGCTTGTGCCACTCGTGCACGTGGTGTGGGTTTTGGCGCAGCAAGACGCTGTTGAGCAGCAGGGGCCGTCGGCTGATGAGCTGCTCGAAGCGGGCCAGGCGCAGCTCCAGGTCCACATCATCTGGGAGCCGTGAGGGGAGTTCGTGAGGGACCGAGACCCAGGATGCAGGGCCCTGAATGCCGCCGCCTCTGCTCCCTGCCCTCACTCCGCTCCAGCCCCCAGCCAAGTGCTCTGGGCCCTAGACACTCAGCTTGGGTGTCCACCTGAGCCCCACCCCCAGCCCCAGGTACTGCAGATACCCCCTCCTACCCGCACGGTTCCCCTAGCCCTCCTGCCCTGCCAGGCTCTGGCCAAGGCCTGAGATATGTCCCCATTCCTGGCTCCTCCAGGACCCCCACACCCCCTGCATTCACCCAGCCTCCTTCCCTGCTGGCCCCCAGCTGAGCCTCCTGGGGCTGCCCCACCTGAGATATGCCCCGCCCCCACCCACTGATGTCCACTCAGCTCTCTCCCCACCAGCCAGGGGCCCCAGAGGCTCACCCTCCTCCTCGCGCCCCAGCTCTGAGGCGGTCTCCATCTTTGCAGCGATCATGCTCTCCTCGAACTGGGCATAGCTGTCAAACACCTGTGTGAAGTCCCGCACGGTCATCACCGTCCGGATGGCCTCCTCGTACACATCCCGAGCCTGTGGGGACCCAGGGAAGGGGAGGTGAAAGGAAAGTGACGCAGGGGACAGGCAGCAGCACTCTTAGCACCAGCCCCAATCTGGAACCCCTGGGGCCTTCCGGGGGCCCATCCAGCACCTCTGGGCAGTGATCCCAGGACAGAGTGTCAGTAGAGGCCTCTCACCCCCAACCTGCCCTGCACTGCCAGGGTGATCTTGGGAGCTTCAGGACCTCCTTAGTAAACCAGGTGACTGCTCTTTGTGCACAGTGACCTCAGGCTCAACTGACACACGTGTGTGAAGCACTTGGCACCCAATAGGTGGCCAAAACCCCCCAGCGCCTATGGGTCCACCCTGCAGGGACCCTGGCCTCAGCTCATCCTCCGAGGGCTCAGACTTTGCTCCAAAGTGCCCCTCTCACTTGCCTGACCCTCTTTCCCTGGCCTGCCTGTCCCCCACCTGGCTCACCCACCCCACCTCAGGCCCACTCTCTACCCAGCCCTGACGGGTCTCGCCCTGCTGCCTCCAGCAGCCTTGGCCTCCACGTGCCCCTAGAAGGGGCGCTGGGAAGCACATGCCGTCCACACCCCACTGGCAGCTCCCCTAGTCAGCAGCACGGCCAGCCCGTTTGGCTTTCGAGGCTCCCACCCTATCTTCCCCGGGTTCCTGTGCCTCCCTGCTCTCGGCTCCAGCCCCCTCTGTGCCCACCTGCCCCTAGACCGTCCCCTGAGCTTGCCACTCCACCGCCTACCAAGAGCCATAGTCACCTAACCCCCAAGGGAGTGGCCCTCACACCACGTACCTCCTCAGTGCTGTGCCTGCGTCACTGTGCTGATTGGTGACAGGCAGTAACTGTCACCCTGATTTTACAAATGAGGACACCCAGCCTTAGTGGGGCCAAGGCCACACAGCCAGGGGGTGTACCCTGAACGCAAGTGTGGCTGACTCCAAGTTTGGTGGGCTTGTGGGCAGGAGTGTCTCCCTCCCCTCACCAGGATGGCAATCGTGTGCAGGGACATGCATGTCTGTCACAAATGGCACTTTTTTTTTTTTTTTTTTTTTTGAGATGGAATCTCGCTCTGCCACCCAGGCTGGAGTGCAGTGGCGTGATCTCGGCTTACTGCAACCTCCACCTCCCAAGTTCAAGCGATTCTCCTGCCTCAGCCTCCCGAGTAGCTGAGATTATAGGTGCCTGCCACCATATGTGACCAATTTTTGTATTTTTAGTAGAGATGGGGTTTCGCCATATTGGCCAGGCTGGTCTTGAAGCACTGACCTCAAGTGATCCTACTGCCTTGGCCTCCCCAAGTGCTGGGATGACAGGCGTGAGCCACCGCGCCCAGCCATAAATGGCGCATGTTTTCTGCCTGTGCACGTGTCAACATGTATCCCCAAGTGTCGGAGGGAGACCCCGCCCCGATCCCAGAGCCCCGTGTGCCAGCGTGCACCTTCTCGAAGTGGCCGCTGCGGATGTAGTAGTCGGCGAGCGAACACCAGAGCTTGCCCAGCTGGTCGGTGAAGCGGGTGAGGCCCCCGCGGATGATGGCGTCCACATTGAGGGACTGTACCTTGTCCGGGTTCTGGGAGATGAGGTCGCACAGCTCGTGCCATAGCTGCAGGGCATGGGGCAGCGGGGGGAGAGTCTCAGGCTCAGTCACTGAGGGGGGTGGCCCTCCCACCCACTCGGCTCCCGGCAGGCCCACCTGGTAGTTGGACTTGCCGGCCTTAGACACAAAACGCTCGTCGTTCACCACAGTGGCCAGGCGCTGTGCGGCCTCATCCAGCCGGTCACTTGACTTGAGGTACTCAATGTACTCCTCTGCACTCTCGGGACTCAGCTGGGGACCGACCCACCCTTCAGGCAGTCAGTGGGGCGGCAGGGCTATACCCACCTCCCGATTCAGTGGCCTTGGGGTGCCCCCTACCCATTTACAACTGTCTTGGGCAAAAGCAAGCCCTGTCAAACCAGCCTCAGTCCCACTGGTCCAGCCCGGTTCCTACTGGTCTAGCCTTGGCCCCGCTGGGTTAGGCTCAACCCCCTATGGGTCCTGCCTGGGCTCCACTGGTCCAGCCTCAGTCCTGACTAGACCAGCCGCGGACCTTTTGGGTTAGCCTTGACCTGCAAGGGCACAGCCTTGACTGCAGTGGTCCAGTCTCAGCCCCAAAGGTCCAGCCTTGATCCTTTTGGGTTAGAATTGACCCCCAACCCACAATGGATCCAGCCTTGGCTCCACTGGTCCAGCCTCAGTCCTGACTGGTCTAGCCTTGGCCCCTTTGGGTCAGCCTTGATCCCATGGGTCCAGCCTTGACTACTACAGTGTCCAGCCTGGGCCCCATGGGTCTAGCCTCAGTCCTGACTGGTCCAGCTTATAATCCAAATGTCACAGAACAGATGCTGTAAGTTTGAGCAAACCATGCCCCACTCCCGCCCAGCTGATGCTTCCACTCTCCACCCTGCCTGCTTCTCCCCAGCTCCTATTCCTGGCCCTCATCATGGCTGTGGTTTTACTCTAGTTCATGCCATCAGCTCACATACATCCGTCTTCCTAGTTAGACTAAAAGCTCTGTGCAGGCAGAGAGTGTCTTAGCCACACTGTCTTCAGCACCCATCTCTATACCTAATATGAAACCAGTGTGGGCAAACTATTTGGAAAATAAAGACATGAATCACAGACAAGACATATGCATCTCCTGGTGCCTCTTCCCACACAGTCTGCTGGGTGACATCCCACACGGAGCTGGTGTCATACTGAGGCAGTTTCTGGAAACTAACCTGGGGAACCAGCATACCTGCTGGGCTCACCTTGAGGAAGCGCCGATAGCCTCGCACAGCTGTCTCCGGCAGTGGGTGTGAGCGCAGGAAGCGCAGATACAGGGGCCAAATTCGAGAGTGCTGCGTGATGGGCAGTGCCCGGAGGGCACGGTCGAAGGTGCGGCGGGTGTGTGTGACGCGCCCCTGGTCCATGAGGAACTGGCAGTAATCTAGCCACAGACGGGGCATCTGGGGGTGTGGGGAGAGGCGGCTGGGGCTAAGCCACGGACTCCATGGCCTAGCCACAGACACTCGATGTCCTGTGGCTGAGTCACACCTGGGGCCTCCACATAAATGCAGCAAGACCCAGAAACCCCCAGCTCCAGGACTGAGTCCAGCCCAACTTCCCATGCACAGAAGCAACAGGATTCCAAGTCCCCATCCTTAACATGCTGAGCCCAGCCCCTGTCCCTACCCGACTCACCACCATGGACTGAGCCCCACCTCCCGATTTATCCCCTCGCCTAGCCCCAAACCTTGTGCATGAACACAAAGGCCCTCTCGTGACAGTTGTTGACATCTTCGTAGGCGGGGTCGGTCACACAGCGATGCTTCACCTGTGCCCGACGTGCCTTCAGGTATCGGTACCAGAGTTTGTAGCTGGGGAACAGGAGGGGACAGATGCTGATCGGTCAGCTTTATGGACCCCCTCAGAACCATCTGCCCTGCCCCTGTTGGCAAATGTGGGTGTGGGAGGGGTGACATGTCTCAGCAATGACAGGGACAGACTGGGACATCAGAGGAGGTGTGCTGACCCATCAAGGGATGTACAGGTCAGTGATGGAACACGAAGCAATCACCTGGGACCTACTTGGCAGTTTTGTTATAACTGGACCAAGTGGGGTGGGGGCTGGTGAGCAGGGCAGCTGGAGCCATTCTCACCTGCAAGGTAGCAGCTTGAGTGCCCGCTCATATAGCTGATTGAGCCTGGGCTTTGGGGCGCCCTGTTTGAACTCGATGTAGCGAAGCCAGCATTTGACAGAGAACTGGTTCCGCATGATTTCCTCCTCATAGGGGAGGTCCTCTTCCTCCTGCCAGGGCCAGGGAATGGGAAGAAGAGGGGCCAACCCTCAGAGCCTCTGTGCAGCACCACCCCACTACTGGGGCTCAGGTCCAAACTCTGGACTTTTACCCAAATCCCACCACCCACCAAGGAAGTCAGGTCACCAGATGCCCAGACACCAAGACACTGGCCCAGAACTTTACCCCTCAGAATTCAACTACCCAAAATCAAACCCAAATCATCAGACTTCTCAGTCATTAGGGCTCTGGGCCAGGCATGAGTCCACATCACCACTCGCTTTCTGCCCCAGATGGTCAGACTCCTTAGCTACCAAGGCCCTGGCCCAGATGCCAGGCCTCTGTCCTGGACACCAGACCCCACTTCTTCAAAACATGCCTCTTCCTAGACACCAGGCCTTTGGGCCCTCAGGCTCCCACTGTCACCATCTGACCCATCTCCACTCCAGGCCCAGACGACCAGATCTTCACCCCAGCCACCAGGGCTCTCAGGTCCAGATTCCAAGCCACTGGCCCCACCCCCAGAATCCCACTAGCCAGCATCTAGCTCAACTCTGCCCCAGAAGTTAAAAGCTAGGCCTTTATCTCATAAGAGCAGTTATACACCAGAAGCCAAGCCTTTAACTCTGCACACCAAGAATCTGGTGAAGATGTCACGCCTCTACTTCAGACAATAAGCATTTCATTGGCCACTGCCTGACAAGCCTCACATCACCAGGGTTCTTCTAGCCTGGCCATCACCCCCAGAAACTGTCATGCCGCAGTCCAGGCCTAGAGACCGCTATACAGAAAACCAAGGCTTCATCCCAGAAACCGGAGCCCTGGCCTCATAATCACGCCTTTACTTCAGACACCTGTCTTCACCTCTCAAGTTTCAGTTACGCGATCTCCTTGCTCTCCCATTCCCTGCACGCCCCCATTTCCGCCCCTGGCTCGGGAGGCTAGATGCTTTCCTTCGACAGTAGTTTTCTACTCAGACCCTAAGACACAACACCGTATTTTTTACTCCTGGCCAGTTAGGGTGGACATCACGATCCGGTCTCTGGCCCGTTAGGGTCCCCAACCCTTGGCCTGGCAATTTTGGTCTAAATCCCCTTGGCGACCCGGCCCCGATCCCCTGCGGCGTCCAGGTCCCAATACCCCAACGCAGGCCACCCCTGGCTCCTCTGTGGACTCACGAAGACAAGGTCCGGCCGCTCGGGCCGCGAGAGTCGCGCCATCACCACCATTTTTCTGGATGCCCACGTACAGGCGAGAGTCGCGCTCTTATGACGTCTACCACTGACGGCCCGCCCCTCCGGGCCAGACCCGTTTTCTATTGGTTAAATCTTTTTGACGGACAGGCTCACGTTACTGACTTCGTTTCGAAGACGCCAGCGACCGGAAGCAAAATAGAGGCGCCCGAAGATACGTCATCAGGATACACATTGGCCAATCAGCTTCAGCAATGGAGGGTGCAAAACACCAATGAGCTTCTGTCTTGCTGGAGGGTCGGCTTTAGGCGGAAGTTGCTTTGTTGACCGGGAGAAACGAGATGGGGGTGAAGCTGGAGATATTTCGGGTCAGTGGACACAGGAGTGGATTGGGAGGCTGGGCAGGGGATCTTCCTGTATCTGAAGATGAGGCTGGAAATGGGGGGACTTAAAAGAAAGAGGGTGCTCCAAGGAGAAAGCTCTTAAGATTTGAGAGGGACCTTTCTGGTTGGAAATCCAGGAGAGGGGACGCTGGGTTGGGGGGTTCTCAGATTTGGGCATCTGGGTTTGGGGGCTGTGAGAGGGCTGGTCCGAGGAAAGACCTCACAGGGGGGATTAGCTGAGAAGGAGGCTCTAAAGAAGGAAGACTTAAGATCCTGGGGGAGCTCTCGGGCTTGTGGTGGGTGGGTGTCTATGATAGGGAGACTCCTAGACTTCGAGAAGTGGAGTTGAAGAGTGACGCCTCCTGGGTTTGGGTTTGGGGGTGCTCCCGGAATCTTAAGTGGAGATGAGTAATGAGGTCTCGAGGAGATGCTTTTGATTGTAGCTGGGGCCTCTGTATGTCTGTCTGTCTTTGAGAGGAAGACTCCAGCTAAGGGGGACTTTCAGGAATGAAGCCTCCTGAATTATAGGAGTTAGGTTTTAGGATGCGAGGTTTCTGTACCCTTGGTGGGAGTTCTGGGGTTCTTGGGTCCGCCCTAACGAGGCGCTTCTGGACTCTGCAGTAGGATGGGTCCCCCAGGCTCTGAGGAGCCTCTGCACATTGCTTGGGGGAAGGGGGGCGGTCACCTCACCCACCCTCTGCCATTCCAGATGATAATCTACCTCACTTTCCCTGTGGCTATGTTCTGGGTTTCCAATCAGGCCGAGTGGTTTGAGGACCACGTCATACAGCGCAAGGTGGGCATAAGAGGAGTGTATGAGGGTTCATTCCAGGGGTGGGAGACGGTGTGGGGCACCAATCTGCTGGGGACCAATGTCTGCCTCCCATGAGCTGACCCCACCCTGGTGTGGGGCTCTGGAGGCTCTTGGCTTGTGTCCCAGTTGTGACTTTTCCTTACAGAGGGAGCTGTGGCCACCTGAGAAGGTAAGTGATCTACTCTTCTTCCTGCCAGAGGGATGGAGGAGGCTGGATTCTTGTATCCGGGATGGGTTTCAGATGAAAATTTTAGGCCAGGTGCAGTGGCTCATGGCTGTAATCCCAGGGCATGGGAGGCCGAGGTGGGTGGATCACTTGAGGCCAGGAGTTCAAGACCAGCCTGGCCAACATGGCGAAACCCCATGTCTACAAAAATACAAAATTTAGCCGGGTGTAATGGCAGGCGCCTATAATTCCAGCTGCTCGGGAGACTGAGGCAGGAGAATCACCTGAACCCTAGAGGCAGAGGTTGCAGTGAGCCCAAGATCGCGCCACTGCACTCCAGCCTGGGCAATAGAGCGAGACTTCATCTCAAAAAGGAACGTTTTACTCTCAGTCATGAGTAAGGACCCAAGAGAAGAGGAGTAGATGGTTTCCTTATTGCCTTCTCCTGGAAGAGTGAAGCGGATCCCCCTTGGATCCCTTTGTCATTGGCGGGGAGCTTCCAATGAAGACACTGAAACCTGAAGCCGTGGTCTGGGGCAGGGTGGTGGGAGAGTGGTAGAGGGGTCCTGGCTCGGCGCTGAGGTGTGTGCCCCTCCCCACTTCCTGTCCCACCCACTTCTCCACCTGTAGCTTCAAGAGATAGAAGAATTCAAAGAGAGGATACGGAAGCGGCGGGAGGAGAAGCTTCTTCGCGACGCCCGGCAGAACTCCTGAGGCCTCCAAGTGGGAGTCCTGGCCCCTCCCCTGATGAAATATACGCATACTCAGTTCCTTGTTACTCATGGAAGTGTTTTATTCTTTTATCAGTTTTTGGGGGCCGAGTAAGGCCCAGGATGCCTCAGGCCCTCAGGGGGCTTGTGTCGGGGGCTGGGGGCTGCTGTTCCGACGGAAGCCGAGAGCGGTCGGGTCCTGAGGGGTGAGCAGGGGTTGGGGACTGAGGGTCCCAGCTCGTTTCTGCGCTCCGTCCTGTGGATGAAGAGGGGTCAGCCAGGGGGAGGGCTTAAGGGCAGTGCCGGCCAGAGGTGGTGAATGTTGGAGAGAGGGTGCGGGTGGGCACCATGTCCCACCTCATTCTGAGCACTGGTCTATGTTTACTTTCAATATCTGCCATTTAGGGTGGCATTTGAGCGTGAGGTGGCAGGTCTTGGGACCCTTGCTGGGGTCCTGATCAGAACCCAAGCTTTGTGTATGTGTGAAGTCAACACATGTGAGTATGCGAATGTGTATATATATATATATATCCTATGCGTGAGCTCACGTGCCCTCCTCCCTGAGGTATCTTCCTAGGAGGGGGTCCTGTTTTCTCCCTTTGGCCTCCCCAGAACCTTTAGACTTGGGGGCAGGAGCCACAAGTTCCAGCCATGGGTCTGACACTAGCATGGCCCCTATATAACCTTGGGCCCCTCTAGCCGCTGTCTGGGCCTTGGTCCTCCCATCTGAAGTCAGGGCAGCGGATGGACAGAGGTGGGGCAGGCCCTGTTCCCTCCCGGCTGGGGTGGAGGGCAGGATTGGAGAGCACACTGCCTGGCGGGTTTCTCCTCGGCATCGCCAGAACATCACCTACCTTGGGCCCCACGGGCTGGAAGCCGGGCAGGCTGCTGACTGTCACACGTTGGTCATCCATGCGGCGGCCCTGGGTACTGGCCAGCATGTCCATGAGGCTGTCCATCTCGGGGGTGGGGTCGCTCTCTGCATGGACGTTCACAGACTTGGGAGGACACAGCCAGACTGGGGGCCCCCAACCCTACCCCTTCACCCCCATGCAGATGCTTCAGGGTGCACAACCACCTCCCACAGCCCGTGCCCCCAGGCCCTCCAGATGACCACTTGCCCTGCACTCCCACCCTGTTCACACCCCATGGACAGCACCCCCATGCCCATGCTCACGGCTCTTGGTCTGGCCCGGCCCGGCCTGCAGTGAACAGCGCTGCCCCTCCATCCGGTCACCCTGCACGTGGCTCAGCAGATTGAAGAAGCCCTCCTGGTCTGGGGAGCCCGCCTGTGGACAGACCCGCTCAGTCCGGTTGGCCCTTCAGCTTGGGGGCCCTTCCCCAACCTTCCCAGCCAGCCCTGCTCACACCCGACCCCGGGGCCTGCTGTCCCCTCTTCCTCAGCTCTCACCATGGTCCCCGCCGATCCGCTCTGCAGAGCTGTTCTGAATGAGACATGAGTCTCCTTCCCAATCCCGGCCCCCGCCCCAGGGGCCCCAGCCGGCAGTGCCACTTCACGTGGTACCGTCTCAAGGGACAGGCTCCGATGCCAACGTCCTGCCGTCCTAGATTGGGGCCTGATGAGTGTGGCCTGGGAGCTGGGACACGAGTCAGGGAAACATGGCCCAGGAGCTACCCCCAGGTCCCAGCATCTCCCATCAATAGGGGTCTACACAGAGAGCCCTGCCCTCTGCCCTCAGGCCTGGCACTCAGACCCCCAAGCCCACCAGCCCCTTTCTACAGCCACAACTGGGTCAGGGGGTCCTAGGAGACTCATTCGCTAATTAGGTGCTCTACAAACTAATTAGTCTTGTCAATCATGGGCTCTGAGACCTTGAGCTGGGAGTGGGGTGGGGGCAGGGCCCTCTCACCTCGGCACAGAGGCCTGAGCCCTCCGTCTTCTCCTGATCCATCATGTCCCTGGACTCCGGTCACTTTCCTGCTGGCCTCTGCCCCGGCCCAGTGCCAGAGAGGGCCTTTTAAAGGTCCAGGACGTGGGGGTGTGGATTCCCCCCATCCCCAAATCCCCAGCTCATGCCCCATCTGCTCCCACCCAAGCTTAAGCCCCATAAAGATCATCCAGATAATTGTTTGCCCACAACGATGCTGGATCTGGCATGGGGGTAGGGGGCAGGGCGACCGGAGCTTGGCTCGCTGGGCCCAGGAGCAGTGACCGGACCCCAAGGACTCCTGGGTGATGTCACGAAAGGCCTGAGCAGCGTCCCCGCAGTTGGAGAATGGAAGCCAACAGTGTATGGTGGTAGCTGGCTTAGGCGAGGACTTGGCAGGTGTCCCCACCCAGCCACCCAGGTCCCTCCACTGGCTCCTGGAAGGGCAGCTGCCACCTGCAGTCAGTAGAGAAAGAAGAGATTGGAGTCAAAGGCCCCTTCCCTCCCTCCCTCCCTCTCTCTGCACCTGCCTCAGATGCCACCCTAGCACCAGCTCTGTCTCCTTGGCAGCAAGTCAAGGGGTGTCCCAGCCACCCTTCCCTTGACTCACTGTCCCTGGAGCCTGGTTGCCTGCTCCAGACCCCAAAACAAGAAAGTCTGGGGTCTCCTGTTCCCACACCACCCAAATGCCAGGTTGAGCTATCTCCTATCGATCACCCCAGCCCTAGGTGGGAACAGGAGGTGAGACCCCATGGGGACAGGCAGGCGGGGAGAGGACGTCCCTGCCTTCTTCCCAAAGCCACTGTGGCTTTCCCTCAATGCCCGAGAAGGGGATGCCACTGGGAAGTCCCCATCCCCTTCCCTGCGCTCCCCAAGATGCCTTTACAGAAACCAGTGGAAGTTTCATCTCAGAATGAACGGACTGCCCTTTCGTCACCTCTGCCCGAGTCTCCCCTGTTCCACAAAGGGCCAAGTTCACACTCTCTCCCTCTATGCCAACCAAGTGTCCCCCTCCTCAGCACAAGTATCCCTTTCCTAGGCCTGCCAGAACAAAGTGTCACAGACCAGATAGCTTAAAGCAACGTAAGTTGACTTTTATTATGTATTTTTATATAGAGATGAGGTCTCACTGTATTTGCCCAGGCTAGTCTCAAACTCCTGCGTTCATGTGTTCCTCCCGCCTGTGCCTCCCAAAGTGCTGGGATTACAGGCATGAGCCACCATGCTCAGCCTTTAAAATGTTTTTTAACAGAAATGTATTGAGCCAACGTTCCAGAGGCCAGAGCCTGAAATGAAGGTGTTGGCAGAGCTGTGCTCCCTCTGAAAACCAGGTCTCAGGAGCCCTCTTTGTCCCTCCCTGGCTTTTGGCAGTAGCCTGCCGTCCTTGGTGTCCTCGGCTTGTCACTGCAGCTCTTCACTCCCTGCCTCCATGGTCACATGGCATTCTCCCTCTGTGTCCTGGTCTTCATACACCCATTCCTCCACTCCCCAACCACCTACCCAGAATCAGGCAGCCGTATAACTATCTTACAAGGACACCAGTGATACTGCATTAGGAGCCCATCCTACTCCAACGTGACCTCATGCTCACTGCTAATATCTGTAATGACCCCATTTCAAATAAGGTCCTATTATGGGGTATTGGGGATTCGTACTTCCTATCTTGTGGGGGTTAGGGGTGGAGGGATTGGCCCTGTCAGCTCTCCCTCCCCTCCAGAGGTCAAGCTGAGAAGCAGGAGGCGGTCCTGTCTTTGGTCCTCCCCCTCAGGATCTGAAGGGTTCCCTGCCTTCCCCTGCTCAAAGCTCTTCCCTTGGGTTTTATCTTCTCAAGACCAAACCCAAACACCTTGGGGTCGTGGAAATGTTCTGAAGTGGATTGTGGTAATGGACACACAACTCCAAAAACACTAAAAGCCATTGACTTACGCACTTTAGGTCAGCAAGTTGTATGGTATGTGAATTATATCTCAGTAAAGCTGTTAAAAAAGGAGGAAGGGGCAGGGTGTGGTGGCTCATACCTAAAATCCTAACACTTTGGGAGGCCAGGGCAGGAGGATCCCTTGAGCCCAGGAGTTTGATACCAGCCTGGGCAACATAGGGAGACCCTGTCTCTTAACAACGACAACAACAACAAAATCATCTGGGCAAGGTGGTCCCAGCTACTTAGGAGGCTGAGGTGGAAGAATCCCTTGAGCTCAGGAAGCAACAGAGTGAGACCCTGTCTCTTTACACAACAAAAACAAAAACAAAAACGGGGAGGAGGGAGAAAAAGGAAGAAAGGAAGGGAAAAGGAGAGAAAAGGAAGAAATAGCTCAAACTCCTACCTACGGTCACCAGCCGTCCTGGTTTGCCTGTGACTGTCCTATTTTTAGCACTGAAAGTCCTGCATCCTGGCACTGGGATGGGTCAGTCTGACCTTGTCCTACAGAAGTCTGGCCCCTGCTGCCCCCACCCTCCAGCCTTCTTAAGCTCAGGGCCCCTCCCTTCTCTACCTGGACATGCTGTGTAGATGCTTCTAGAATTCATTCAGGGATAAGGTCAAAAGGCTGCTTCTTCAGAGAGGTCCTCGGGGGTCACCCTCAATAAAGTCCCCTCCCACCCCTACCTTTCATGGCACTTGCTGTCACACCAGTTTGTTTCCTGTAGGGCAGCATGGATCCTTTCCTATCTCCACCAGACCTGCAGGTCTGATTCACTCGCTGTGTCCCGTGTAAGTGGCAGGGGGCTTGGTACCTTCATCAACACAGCTGAGCGAAGGAACCAGCTCAGACCAGTAAGAGTCTGTTTACACACATACCTCGCACCTTAAATCGGAGACCTCATTTTGTATGGGTGCTGCCGGGGCTGTGCCTTCCAAGTAACAGGACACACAGCAGAAGCAGCTCCTGAGATTCCAAGTTGAGTGTGTGTGTGTGTGTGTGTGTGTGTGTGTTTGCAAGCATTTGAGGGCGTCACTCACCCCATGGGTGTATCAGCATGTTAATTCGATTGTTGGTCCACAATGGTAAGTGTGGCGCCTTCCGGAAGAGGGTAAGGCTGTGACAAGTGCTCCCCAGGGACAGGCTCCTGGCTGGAATCCCAGCAGGCTCACTCGTCGTGGCCTTGGATTAGGGATCCCGCTAAGCCTCGGTTTCCTCATCGGCACCGCAGTCCAGGTCGGGGCATCGGGCAGGACTGATGAAAATTATGTCCAGGTGCCGGCACACAGGAGGTCTCCAGGCCTCCTGAATCCATCAAAAGTTATCCAAGACCGCTGCTGCTGCTGCTGCCTCTACACCCTGAAGTACAGAAGACAAGTGGGTCAAGATTCCAGGCCCAGACGGTGGCGGCCCGGTGGCATCGAGTGGGCGCGTGTATCTTGCAGTCACCGAACCTCCCGGGGAAGATGGAGGGATTATTGCCCTGCGATCCCGCTTCGCACGCAAGCCAGGAAGTGTGTGTCTGAACTCCCGTCTGTGAGCGTGTCATCGAGGTGTGCCCCTCCAGCGACTTCGTGCTCGGCAGCGCAGACGCACCTGCCTGTCCTCCCAGCCAGGGACTCAACTTCCTGGGCCTGGGCGAGAACCGACGGCGGGGAGGGGCCAGGTGCGCAGGGGGCGGGATCAGGGCCCGCGGGGCGGGGTCCACGTGGGTGACGCGCGGGGCCACGCCCCCACCTTGGGACACACCCGGAAGCGGCGGCGGCGCCCCTCGGGGAAGATGGCGCCCTCGGGGCTGAAGGCGGTGGTGGGGGAAAGTGAGTGTGTCTCCGGGGCCGGGCTCTGGCGTCCCGTGGGGGATGGGGGTCGGGGGCGCACGGGCTCTGGGACCCTGCGTTCGTGGCGGCTAGGAGTTGGGAGCCGGGCTGGGCGTCCGAGCACCTGACCCTCGAGGGGGCGGGCGGGGACGGGTTCCCAGCTGGACGCCCCGGCTCGCCGGTACCAGAGCAGAACAAAATTGGGGGTCCGGACTCCGGGGACCCAAAGGGGACGGGTAGAGGGTGGCGTAGGCTGGGGCGCGGACTCCTGGGCCTCTTAGGGTGCCTACCGGGGGAGGAGGGCACAGCTGGATGCCCACACTCTAGGATCTCTTAAGCTGGGCAAAGTTCAGGGGCTGGACTCTTGGGACCTCCTGGGGCTCTGGTCAGCGACCCCAGGTGCTGTGAGCGCTCAGGGGACGTGTCCAGGCCCCACAGGGGTGGTGTAGGGGGTGCCTTCCTCCTTGCCCCATTCCCAGGACCGCCTTGCAGCTGGAGGACCCAGACATCCAGGCCTCACCGGCCCCCGTTCTTGGGGGAAGGGTGGAGGGCGCCTCTTCCTCCACCCCGGGGAGTTCCGGCCTCAGCTGCTCCTTCCGCCCTGGCCTCCTTGATAACAGTGGACATGACAGTGGACGTGGCTGGGCGGGGCCACCCCGTTACTTCTCTCCACTCTCTCCTCTAGGCAGGGCAGTTTGTAGCTCAAAACCCTTTAATTGGGGGGAGATTAGAAAAACAGTGATTCCATTTTACAGATGAGGAAACTGAGGCCGGAGGTCGGTGGGCTAGCCTCAGCTAGGCATGCCTCAGAGCTGGGAACCAGGGGTCCTACATTTTAGACCAGGGTGGGGGGACTGGCTGAAACCCATACAGCAGGAATACTTGAGGTAGCAGGTGGGGAATCCGAGAGCCTGGCTCTAGAAAGAGATAGAGCTGTGGATGATCCCGGCTCTCCACTTTTCATTCATCTAAAATATGTTTATCGAGTGACACCTTTTGCCCCGGCACTCTGCCACTTAAACACTCAGAATGCTTAGGTGAGTTGCATGTTGCCTAAGAATCTGTTTCCCTGTCTGTAAATTGGGGGTGTCCCCAGAAGCCACCTCGCAGAACTGGGAGGTAAAAATAAATGGTTCCCGTGTAGTGTCTCATGCCTGTAATCCCAGCACTTTGGGAGGCCGAGGCAGGAGGATTGCTTGAGGCCAAAAGTTTGAGACCAGTGTGGGCAACATAGCGAGACCCCATCTATACCGAAATAAAAATAAATTAGCTGTGGGTGGTACACATACCTGTAGTCCCAGCTACTTGGGAGGCGGAGGTGAGAGGATCGCTGGCGCCCAGGAGTTGGAGGCTGCAGTCCGTTATAATCACACCACTGCACTTTAGCTTAGGTGACAGAGAGACCCTTCTCTCTTAGAAAGAGTAAATGGGAATTAAGATGAGGGTTCAGCCCCAAGGCTGAGAAGGCTTGGGGCAGTGGTGGGACCAGAGAACCAGCATTCTGACCCCTCCCCTCCCTTCCCTGCAGAAATTCTGAGTGGAGTTATTCGGAGTGTCAAGAAGGATGGGGAGTGGAAGGTAGGGGCAAGGCAGATGGCTGGGTACCCAGAGGAAGCCCCTCATCAAGCCCATGGGGAAGACCCTGAATGTGGGACCCCCAAGAACTGCCTGTCCACATGGGTGGAGTTGGGTGAATGGGTCCTGGGTCCTCCCGCCCAGCCAGCCCTTGAAACTGCCCCTCCCACTGCCTTGGCCCCTCCTGGGGCCAGCTGTGGCCTCTTCCGCCTGCTCCTCCGTCCATCTGTCCATCCATCTGGACAGGTGCTTATCATGGATCACCCGAGCATGCGCATCTTGTCTTCCTGCTGCAAAATGTCAGACATCCTGGCTGAAGGCATCACCAGTGAGTGAACGCGTCCCCAGTGAGATGGGACCTGAGTGTGGGAACCCCTGACTGTGCCCCGCTCCCAGGGTTCAGCCCTTGAGTGTAGGATCCCTCAAATCGTCCAGAACTCCCAAGTACGCAGCTCCCTGCAGGGACAGCCTTGATCATGTGACCAAGTCAATTTCCTAAACTTTGCAAGCTGACCGCGGGAGCCCATGGATTGCAGACCTCCCCTGCAGGACTCCCTGGCTGCAGCCTCTTCCTAACCGTGCAGCCCCCGCGTGGAGCCCTGTGTGGGACTCCCAGGGTGGACTCTGGATGTGAGGCCCCAAGAATGCAGAGGCTTCCAGGAGGTGCCCCAGTCACTTTGCCATTGAGGGACAGGTGCTGAGGGAGCCTGTCCTCTCAGAACCTCAGTTTCCCTGTCTGTAAATTGGGGAACCCAGTTTGGAACCCAGTTGGCTGCACAGCCCCCAAGTGTGCAGAACCCTGCCGTGTGACTCTTAGCTGGGTGACCCCTAGGTATGTTTCTCCTGCAGTCCCTCCTAAGCATCCACACCCCCTCCCCAAGCCTCCAACTCCCCACACCTGAGACTCCCCACGTGGCCCTGCCTGGATGCCACCCACCTGTGTCCCTTCCGATGTTCCTACTAGTTGTTGAAGACATCAACAAACGGCGAGAACCCATTCCCAGCCTGGAGGCCATTTATTTGCTGAGCCCAACGGAGAAGGTGCCTACATGAATGAGCGTGTGTATGCGTGTGCATGTGTGTACATGTGCCTGTGTGCATGTGCATGTGTATGTGTGCATGCATGTGTGTGCGTGCATGTGTGAATGCGTGTGTGTATGTGTGCATGTGTGTATGCGTGTGCACGTGTATGCATGTGTGTGTGCGTGTGTGTGTGTCTGCATGTGTATGTGTGTCTGTGTCTGTGTGTGCATGTGTGTGCGCGCATGTGTCTGTGTATGTGTGTGCGTGCGTGTGTGCGTGTGTTTGTGTATGTGTGTGTGCACGTGCGCCCATGTGGATGGGACACTAGTGTGCATGTGCACATATGCATGACCCTGTCCATCCATGTTTGCATATGGTGGCAGCTAGGAGGTGGCTGGGAGGCCTGGGCAGACAGTGAGCCTGGGTGTGCAAGCTCAGGCCCAGAGAGTGACCCACCTTCCCCAGTCGGTTCAGGCCCTGATCGCAGACTTCCGGGGGACCCCGACCTTCACCTACAAAGCGGCCCATATCTTCTTCACCGACAGTGAGTGAGGAGAGCCCAGGGTGTTGGCGGGTGGGGCGAGGAGGTGTAGGGGCTGCTCTGGCCTGATACCCCACTCCTGCCTCACCCCAGCCTGCCCCGAGCCCCTGTTCAGTGAGCTGGGCCGCTCTCGTCTGGCAAAGGTGGTGAAGACGTTGAAGGAGATTCACATTGCCTTCCTCCCGTACGAGGCCCAGGTACGGCCCAGGCTCATCCTGGGCAGGGGGTGGGGATTTGTGACCAAATGTCCCCTGTTCTCTCAGAAACAGACACTGAGGCTGGGCGCAGTGGCTCACACCTGTAATCCCAGCACTGTGGGAGGCCAGGGCAGGAGGATCACTTGGGGCCAGGAGCTGGAGATCAGCCTGGGTACAGAGCAAGACCCCGTCTCTTTTTTTTTTTTTTTTTTTTTTTTTTTTGAGGCGGAGTCTCGCTCTGTCGCCCGGACTGGAGTGCAGTGGCCAGATCTCAGCTCACTGCAAGCTCCGCCTCCCGGGTTTACGCCATTCTCCTGCCTCAGCCTCCCGAGTAGCTGGGACTACAGGCGCCCGCCACCTCACCCAGCTAGTTTTTGTATTTTTAGTAGAGACGGGGTTTCACCGTGTTAGCCAGGATGGTCTCGATCTCCTGACCTCGTGATCCGCCCGTCTTGGCCTCCCAAAGTGCTGGGATTACAGGCTTGAGCCACCGCGCCCGGCCTCCCGTCTCTTAAAAAAAAAAAAAAAAAAAAAAATAGAAATTAGCCTGGCGTGGTGGCGTGCACCTGTAGTCCTAGCTACTCAGGGGGCTGGGGTGGGAGGGTCGCTTGAGCCTGGGAGGTCGAGGCTGCAGTGAGCTATGATTGCACCGCTGCCCTCCAGCCTGGGCGACAGAGCGAGATCCTGTCTCAAAAACAGATACATAAAGTAAAATTTTAAAAAGGGGAGGAACCCGGAGTCCAAGGAGCTCTTGCCTTGATTTCTATCCCACTGGGCCCCTGCAGGGGGCAGCACAGAGCGCACCTCAGGGTTGTCCAGCCAGCCTAAAGGACAGGGACTGCGGTATTTATCCACTGACTCCTCCAGGCATGGGTTTAGGGTTGACCTGGGCCTGCCTCCAAGTCGGCAAAGCAGGCTTCAGGGACCAGAGACGGCTCCCAGGAGGTGCAGGTGGCGGCCGTGGGAAGCGGGGCAGGTGTGCACCTGCAGCGGCAACCCTGGTGCTTCTGTCCCCCTCCTCGCCCAGGTGTTCTCCCTCGATGCTCCCCATAGCACCTACAATCTCTACTGCCCCTTCCGGGCAGGGGAGCGCGTGAGGCAGCTCGAGGTGCTGGCCCAGCAGATTGCCACACTGTGCGCCACGCTGCAGGAGTACCCGGCCATCCGCTACCGCAAGTGGGAACCCCACCCAGCCCTACCCCGATGCCGCCCCCTCCCCCTTAACCACGAGCAGCACCTAACCTTTAACCTCTCTTGTGACCCCAGCCCCGGCCCTCACCCTGGTCCCTGTCTCCTACCTTCAAACCCATCCTTGACCCCATCCCCTGTTGATGTCCCCCATGTCTGGCCTCCCCACCAGGGGCCCAGAGGACACAGCCCAGTTGGCCCATGCCGTCCTGGCCAAGCTGAACGCCTTGAAGGCAGACACTCCCAGTCTGGGCGAGGTAAGGGGGCGTGCTTGGGAGGTGAGGGGCAGCCCCAGGCAGCTCAGGGTCAGTGCCTCATTCCTGCCCTGAACCCCACCCCAGGGCCCAGAGAAAACCCGCTCCCAGCTGCTGATCATGGACCGGGCGGCGGACCCCGTGTCCCCACTACTGCATGAGCTCACGTTCCAGGCCATGGCCTATGATCTGCTGGACATAGAGCAGGACACATACAGGTCTGCAGACTTGGAAGCCGCCCCCATCCTTGCCACCGACCTGGTTCCCCAGTCCTCAGCTCCCCTGACCCCCAGGCTCCCTCCTTCCTCCCCAGATATGAGACCACCGGGCTGAGCGAGGCGCGGGAGAAGGCCGTCCTGCTGGACGAAGACGATGACCTGTGGGTGGAGCTTCGCCACATGCACATCGCAGACGTGTCCAAGTGCGTGCCCATGGCAGCCGGATCCCCCTTCCCCTCCCCCACTGTGGGCCTGGTAGTGGCCCTGGGATCCCTGGCTGCTGCCAGGTCTTTGGCCCTCATGAGCACCCCTCAGTGTGACTCCAGATTGGCCTCCAATTTCAACCCACCTCCCTTTGTGCCCCCTGAGTGGGCTTACCTGTGGCCGGGTGCAGGGACACATGACTTCTGGCTCCTCTCCCCTCAATCTCACCCCTGCCCACCCTCATGGCCAGGAAGGTCACGGAGCTCCTGAGGACCTTCTGTGAGAGCAAGAGGCTGACCACGGACAAGGTAGGGGCAGACCCAGGTCACCAAAGGCGCTGGTGGAAGGAAGCCCCTCCCCATGGGGGCAGGGTCACAGCCTAGATTTCGAGCCTGGAGTGAGGCCCAGGTGGGCATTGCCTGGCCTCACCCCTCACTTCCTACCCTCTTCCCCCTACTTCCCCAGGCCAACATCAAAGACCTGTCCCAGATCCTGAAAAAGATGCCGCAGTACCAGAAGGAGCTGAATAAGGTGCGCTTGGGTGGGCAGGGAGTGGGGACACCTTGGCCCCCAACCCCATGCTCTGTCTGCATTCTGCCTTGACTCAGCCTTTGTTAGCCCGTAACTCCCACCCTGCACCCCACAGTATTCTACGCACTTGCATCTAGCAGATGATTGCATGAAGCACTTCAAGGGCTCGGTGGAGAAGCTGTGTAGTGTGGAGCAGGTGGGGCGGGGCCTGCGGGGGGCGAGGGCGATGGTCCTGCCAGGGCGGTGTATTGGGGAGGGGCTGAACTGTAGAGATGGGGGGGTCTGGGGGAGGGGCAGGGTTTGTGGAGAGGTGGAGGGGCCTTGGAGAGAGGTGGGACCTGGTGGGAAAGGAGGGGGTCTTGTGGAGAAATGGTCCTAGGATGAGGGTGTGGCCTGTGCCTAGGTGGATGGGGCCCTGGAGAGGTGGGACCTGGGTGAGGGGCAGAGCCTTGCACAGGTGGTCCCAGGACAGGGGTGTGGCCTGTACATAGGTGGGTGGGACCTTGGAGAGGTTGGCAGAGTCTTGGAGAGGTGGGACCTGGGAGAGGGGCAGAGCCTTGGAGAGGTGGGACCTAGGAGAGGGGCGGAGCCTTGGAGAGGTGGGACCTGGGTGAAGGGCGGAGCCTTGGAGAGGTGGGACCTGGGTGAGGGGTGGAACCTTGGAGAGGTGGGACCTGGGTAAGGGGCGAAGCCTTGGAGAGGTGGGACCTGGGAGGGGGTGAAGCCTTAGAGAGGTGGGACCTGGGAGAGGGGCGGAGCCTTGGAGAGGTGGGACCTGAGTAAGTGGTGGGGCCTTGGAGAGGTAGGACCTGGGAGAGGGGTAGAGCCGTGGAGAGGTGGGACCTGGGTGAGGGGTGGAACCTTGGAGAGCTGGGACCTGGATGAGGGGTGGAAACTTGGAGAGATAGGACCTGGGTGAGGGGTGGAGCTTCGGAGAGATGGTCTCAGGATGGGGTGTGGCCTGTGCATAAGTGGGCAGGGCCTTGGAAAGGTGGGACCTGGGTGAGAAGCAGGGCCTGTGGAGAGACTGTCCCTGGACAGGGGTGGGACCTTGAGACCTGGTGCTGAGATGAGGTAGGACCCAAATGTCTTCTTGCCAAGGATCCTGGGGATGTCCCTGGCCTGCCTACCCCTGGGGATGTCCCTGGCCTGCCTCTCCCATCCCCTTCCCTGACACATAGTGGCCGGTGGACGGCTGACCCCATGCCCGCAGGACCTGGCCATGGGCTCCGACGCGGAGGGGGAGAAGATCAAGGACTCCATGAAGCTGATCGTGCCGGTGCTGCTGGACGCGGCGGTGCCTGCCTACGACAAGATCCGGGTCCTGCTGCTCTACATCCTCCTTCGCAATGGTGGGTGGGGGCTGTGGGGAGTCGGAATGCCCCCATTTGCCAGGGTCTCCCACAATCCTGGGAACTGCTGAACCCCACAGCTCTCCTTCGGTCATTTCCACTCACCGGGCTCACCAACCCCCACAGCTACCCCTCTGGACCCGGGAACCCTCCTCCATTGGCTTGGGGATTCCTCCATTGAGGTGAGGGCTCCCTGCTGACGTGGAAACCCTCACATCTGTGATTCCTATAGATGTGGGGCTCCCTCAGCTCATCTGGAGGAGCCCCTGATCTACCCCCTCCAGGTTCCCCACTCTTGCTCACACTAGCCTAGGGTCCTGAGGCCCTCCCCACTGCAAGATTCTTCCATCAGAGTCCTGGGAGCACCTCAGCCCACCCCAAATTCCCCTAAACCTGGGAGCCCACCTGGCCACCACCTCCACCCCGCCCATCCCTGTCCCCCAGGTGTGAGTGAGGAGAACCTGGCCAAGCTGATCCAGCATGCCAATGTACAGGCGCACAGCAGCCTCATCCGCAACCTGGAGCAGCTGGGAGGCACTGTCACCAACTCCGGGGTATGCCAGGAGCGGGCGTGGGGGGACTCTGGGAGAGGGCAGGGCCCTGCAAGGCAGAGGGCCGGTGGTGCACAGGCATGGTGTGGTTCCTGACGTGGTGTGGTTGCTGGGAGGCCAAAAGCAGTGTTTCAGGTCTGGTCTGGGGCCCAGAGGATGCTGGGGCCTCCCCCAGTCCCAGCTCACACAATAGGCAGGGGGAGAGAATGGGCGCTGCTAGGCTGGTCCTGGCAGTGGTGCAGTTGGGGGCAGGTGGTCTGAGTGCTAGAGGCAGGGAGTAGGGTCTACTCCCTAGTGTGGGGGCTACAACACACTGTCTATCTGGGTTCCCAGGGTTCTCTGAGGGTCCCCCACATCCATCTAGCACCCGCACACAGCCATGTGTGTGCTTTACTCTTGGGTGAACCTCTCCTGTCTCTCTCTGGCCCTGTGCGTCCCCCTCCACAGTGCCCTCACGCTGTCCCCATCTCTCCCCCATCCCTCATCCATCTCGCTGTGCACTGTTTCTCCGTGTCTATCTCTCTGTCTCTTACCTTTCTCTCTGCCTTCCCCTTTCTCTCTGTTCTGTCTCATTCCCCTCCCCTCTCTGTGCCCCTTCTGTCCCCGTCTTCCTCTCTGTTTCCCGCTTCATCTCTTGTCTCTCTCTTTGCCTTCATACTTTGTCTCACTGCCTCTTATCTCTTTGCCTATCTCTGCCTCTGTCTCTCTGTCTCTCTCTGGCTTGCTCGCTCTCCCTTTGGCTCTCTCTGTCTCTCTCTGGCTCACTGTTTCTCTCGCTGTCTCTCGCTCTCTCGCTCTCGCTCTCTCTCACTCTCTTGCTCTCTGTTCCACTTCCCTATCTTTGCCTGCCATCCCCCACCCCACCAGCCACACCAGGCCCAGCCCCTCTGCAGGGCTCGGGGACCTCCAGCCTCCTTCCCCTCAATCCTCCTGCGGCCCTCCCTGCCCCACCTGTAGGGCTCGGGGACCTCCAGCCGGCTGGAGCCGAGAGAGCGCATGGAGCCCACCTATCAGCTGTCCCGCTGGACCCCGGTCATCAAGGACGTAATGGAGGTACTGGGTGGGCAGGTCAGGGTGGGGGCCAGCCCTCCGCATCAGCTGGCAGCTCAGCCTCCCTCCTGCCGAGGCGCTAAGCCTCAGGGCTTAGGGGAAAATGCTCATTGCTGGCATTCCCTTGGCACCGATCTGCTCTGCCGAGGGGGGCACACCAAGCCTGCAGCTGAGGAATTGGGGCGACAGCGGGGTCTGTGCTGGGGAGCCTCACTTCCTCCCTACCTGCTGGCTGCCTCCTCTATATCTCTGTAGTCTGTTCCCCTGCCCTCCCAGGACACCCCTGAGCCCCAGCCCTGGCCTTTCCCAGGATCCCGGGGCAGCACCATCCAATGGTAATGGACCCGGGCGGCTTCCTGCTTCCTCCTTGTGCCTCTAAGAGCCCCAGCCCCTCCTTCTGCCTGGGGGCCAGAGACCTGGGCCTCCTCATCCCCATGGACCTCGAATATCTGGACTTCTGGGGCTCCGAGGGGCTGAGAGTCCAGACTCTGGGTTCCCCTAAGGGCTGGGGGTATTGACTGATGGTCCCCAAGGGCCTGGAGGCCTGGGTCCCCAAGGAGTTGCGGAATTAGATTCGTGGGTTCCCAGTGAGTTATGGGTCCAGATTTCTAGGTCCCCAGTGGCCAGAGGCCTAGAGTCCCCAGAGGCAGCTAGCTGGTGGAGATGCTGGTTCCTGTCTGCCAGGATCTTGGCCCCTGAATACCCTGTGGGGGGCATGCCTGACCCTGGGCCCATGCCTGGGGTTCCTCCCCTAACCCCTGTCTCGGCCACCAGGACGCCGTGGAGGACCGGCTGGACAGGAACGTGTGGCCCTTTGTATCCGCCCCCGCCCCCACGGCCAGCTCCCAGGCCGCCGTCAGGTGAGGCCCCGGGGCCGCCCCCACCCACGCCTGGGTCTGTGTTAGCGGGCGGCCTGGCGGCGGTGAGGACCTCCTGCCTGGACTTTGTGCCCCTGCCCTGCAGTGCCCGCTTCGGTCACTGGCACAAGAACAAGGCCGGCGTAGAGGCCCGGGCGGGCCCCCGACTCATCGTGTACGTCATGGGCGGTGTGGCCATGTCAGAGATGAGGGCCGCCTATGAGGTGACCAGGGCCACCGAGGGCAAGTGGGAGGTGCTCATTGGTAAGTCACCAGGACTGGGACTCTGGGGCTCCGGGGCTTGGCTTCCCGGGGGCTGGACTTGGACTTTCTAGGTTCCTAGACTCCAGAGTCCTCCGAGTCAGGGACCTGGTTTGCCGAGGGACAGGGACAGCCCCACACCAGCTGGGACCCTGGCGGGAGCCTGTCAAAGACGAAGGCAGTGTCCCCCAACATCGTCTCCAAACCTCTGCTCCTGCACAGGCTCTTCACACATCCTCACCCCGACCCGCTTCCTGGATGACCTGAAGACGCTGGACCAGAAGCTGGAGGACATTGCCCTGCCCTGACCCCTGGACCTGCCCCCTACCCCTCCCTTTCCAGAGAAATAAACTATTCCTGTCTCTCTGCCAGCCAGTGCCCACCTCATTTTCTTTCTAAGGGATCCCCTGGGAGTTGTGCTGAGCCAGGCCTGTGCCCCAGGCCCCACCAACCCCTATTATCCTCTCAGAAGGAGAATCAGCCTCTCCCTGCCCCCCAGGTCATCTCAAGCCCTTGTGGAGGTTAAGAACTTGGACTTTTGGCAGGGCGCGGTGGCTCACGCCTGTAATCCCAGCACTTTGGGAGGCCAAGGCGGGAGGATCACTTAAGGTCAGGACTTCAAGACTAGCCTCACCAACATGGTGAAAACCCATCTCTACTAAAAATACAAAACAACTAGCCAGATGTGGTGGTGTGCATCTGTAGTCCCAGCTACTTGGGAGGCTGAGGCAGGAGAATCGCTTGAACCCACAAGGTGGAGGCCGCAGTGAGCTGGGATCACGCCTCTGCACTTCAGCCTGGGTGACAGCGAGATTCTCCGTCTCAAAAAAAAAAAAAAAAAAACTCTCGTTTGAATATCGGCTCTAAGATTTTCCAGCAGTGAGGCCCTGGCCAACTTACGGGGTTCCCAGTCTAAAAACAGGGAGCCCAAAATAGCAGCTGCTTTGCAGAGGAGAGAACAGAGATAGTGCGGGAAGGCTGGTGGCATGCAAACGTGACAGCTGCTGCTACCTCATTTTCACTGGAACCATTTTGGCTTCTCCATTCATATTGTTATTAAGCAGAATGGACCCTGGAACTCCAACCCCCCTAGAACTGTTCCAAGGGGTCCTGTAGGCACACGATGCCAGAAGTTGTGTTCAGCTTCTGGTGTATTCATGTGAGGCACACAACAAACTCTGCTTTCTCCTCCCAGCCCCATGGGGTTCACAGAGGCTCCTGACTGCAGGACTTATCAGGACCTTCAGTGGGTATATCTGTTTGCTAGGGCGTCGTAACAAGGTACCACAGACTAGGTGACTTAACAGAAATTGTCAGGCGCCATGGCTCATGCCCGTAGTCACACTTTGGGAGGCCACGGCAGGTAGATCGCTTGAGGCCAGTAGTTCAAGACTAGCCTGGGCAACATAGTGAGATCCTGTCTACAAAAAAAAAAAAAGTAGAATTAGTTAAGTGTGGTGGTGTGCACTGTGGTCTCAGCTGCTCAGGAGGCTGAGATGGGAGGATCATTTGAGCCTGGGAGGCAGAGGTTGCAGTGAGCCAAGATCATGCCAGTGCACTCCAGCCTTGGGTGACAGAGCGAGACCTCCGTTTCAAAAACAAAACTATAATCCCAGCACTTTGGGAGGCCGAGGTGGGTGGATCACCTGAGGTCAGGAGTTCGAGACCAGCCTGGCCAACATGGTGAAACCTTGTCTCTACTAGAAATACAAAAAATTAGCCAGGTGTGGTGGTACACGCCTGTGGTCCCAGCTACTTGGGAGGCTGAGGCAGGAGAATCGCTTGAATTCAGGAGGTGGAGGTTGTAGAGAGCCGAGATCGTGCCTCCGCACTCCAGCCTGTGCAACAGAGCAAGACTCTGTCTCAAAACAAACAAACCAATTTATAGTCTTATGTTTCTAGAGACTGGAAGTCCAAGATGAAGATGTCCACAGGGGTGACTCCTTATGAGGTTCCTCTCCTTTCCTTGTAGACAGCTGTCTTTTCCCGGTGTGCTCACACAGTCTCCTCCCCCCGCCCCCATGCATGTCTGTGTCCTAATCTGCTCTTCTTACAAGGAAATTGATCATGTTGGATTAGGGCCCATGCATATGACCTCATTTTTACTTATTTCTTTAAAGATCCTATCTCCAAGTATAGTCACTTTCTGAGGCAGTTGCGGGGCAGGACTTTAGCATAGACATTTTTGGAGAGGACACAGTTCAGCCCATAGCACTCACAGCGCCAATAGAGCAGGAGAGGCCAGGCGAAGTAGCTTAAACACCTGTCATCTCAGTGCTTTGGGAGGCCCAGGTGGGAGGATCACTGGGGCCCAGGAGTTCGAGACTAGCCTGGGCAGCATAACAAGATTCTGTCTCTACAAAAACATTTTTTAAATTAGCTGGGCACGGTGTCTTGCACCTGGGGTCCAATTTACTCAGGAGGCTGAGGTGGGAGATCGCTTGAGGCCAGGAGTTTAAGACCAGCCTGGGCAACACAGCAAGACCCTATCTCTACAAAAAATAAGAAAAATTAGTCAGGCACCTGGTGGCATGCGCCTGCCTGTAGTCCCAGCTGCTCAGGACGCTCAGGTGGAAGAATTGCTTGAGCCCAGGAGGTTGAGACTGCAATGAGCTATGATCATGCCACTGCACTCCAGCCTGGGTGGCAAAGTGAGACCCTATCTCAAAAAAAAAAAAAAGAAAAGAAAAGAAAGGAAAAGAAACCTTTCTGGGGCACAGATATACAGCCAGCCATGTGAGTAATCTGAGGCAAAAGGGGCCGTGGGAGCCCATATCACATCTAATCCACCCAGTCTGGGGGCAATCTTGGAAGGCTTCCTAAAGGAGGCAGCATTTGCATAGAGAATGAAAATGAAGAGGGCGAAGGGAAGGGAGGGGAGGCAGAGCAGAAGCCAAGGCCAGAGAATGCCAGAGGCCCCTGAGGAGCCGAAGGGGAGGGTACTGACCTGCAACCCAATCTGAGAACCACGTGGAGCCACACAGGTCATGGTGAGGATTTTTGTCCCTGCTGAGGCCATAGGACATCATAGGGTCTGAGTTGGGACAGGTAGGGACCCATGTCTCATGTCGGCGGTGAAATTCTCGCTGCTGGAGTGGGTGCCTGGGGAGGGGGCAGCGGGTGGGGAAGCAGCCTCTTCAGAGGTAGAGCCTCTCTCACTGCCTGGGCTCAAGCAATCCTCCCACCTCAGCTTCCTGAATAGCTGGGGCCATGAGTGCGTGTCAACAAGCCCAGTTAATCTTTTATTTTTTTGTAGAGACTGGGTCTGCCTATGTTGCCCAGGCTGGTTTCCTGGGCCCACGCAATCTGCCCACTTTGGCCTCTCAAAGTACTGGGATGACAGGCGTGAGCCACCGCGCCCGGCATCTCTCCTGATTTTGAGGTCACAGATGCTTTTGAGAATTCAGGGAAATTTAAGGACACTCGTCCCAGAAAAACTGCACACACAATTTGCAGGTGGGGACTGAGGAAAATGCAGCCCCCTCTGATTCAGCAGTTCCACGATTAGGATTTATCCGAATCTCCCACCGGGGCAGGGAGATGGATGAGCAGAGTTGTGAAGGGTATGAGGTGTGGGGAAGAAAGTGGGTCGGCTGTGGACCCCTGGGGTCTGCCCGCCCTGGATATGCCTTTGCAAGGTCTCAGCAGGGACGCATTTTAAGTTACAGGAGGTGCAGGGAGTGGGAGGGAGGTGATTTTATTTTATTTTATTTTTTTATTATACTTTAAGTTCTAGGGTACATGTGCATAACGTGCAGGTTTGTTACATATGTATACCTGTGCCATGTTGGTGTGCTGCACCCATCAACTGGTCAGCACCCATCAATTCATCATTTATATCATGTATAACTCCCGAATGCAATCCCTCCCCCCTCCCCCCTCCCCCCTCCCCCCTCCCCCCTCCCCATGATAGGCCCCAGTGTGTGATGTTCCCCTTCCCGAGTCCAAGTGATCTCATTGTTCAGTTCCCACCTATGAGTGAGAACATGCAGTGTTTGGTTTTCTGTTCTTGTGATAGTTTGCTAAGAATGATGGTTTCCAGCTGCATCCATGCGTTGTACCATCAGAGTGAACAGGCAACCTACAGAATGGGAGAAAATTTTTGCAATCTACTCATCTGACAAAGGGCTAATATCCAGAATCTACAAAGAACTCAAACAAATATACAAGAAAAAAACAAACAACCCCATCAAAAAATGGGCAAAGGATATGAACAGACATTTCTCAAAAGAAGACATTCATACAGCCAACAGACACATGAAAAAATGCTCATCATCACTTGCCATCAGAGAAATGCAAATCAAAACCACAATGAGATACCATCTCACACCAGTTAGAACGGCAATCATTAAAAAGTCAGGAAACAACAGGTGTTGGAGAGGATGTGGAGAAATAGGAACACTTTTACACTGTTGGTGGGATTGTAAACTAGTTCAACCATTGTGAAAAACAGTATGGCAATTCCTCAAGGATCTAGAACTAGATGTACCATATGACCCAGCCATCCCACTACTGGGTATATACCCAAAGGATTATAAATTATTCTACTACAAAGACACATGCACACGTATGTTTATTGCGGCACTATTCACAATAGCAAAGACTTGGAATCAACCCAAATGCCCATCTGTGACAGACTGGATTAAGAAAATGTGGCACATATACACCATGGAATACTATGCAGTCATAAAAAAGGGAGGTGGTTTTAATGTTTAAAACTTAAGCTCAAGGTCGGGCACAGTGGCTCACGTCTGCAATCTCAGCACTTTGGGAGGGTGAGGTGGGAGGATTGCTTGAGGTCAGGAGTTTGAGGCCAGCGTGGGCAACAAAGTGAAATCCTAAACATATGTATTTTTGAGACAGTCTCACTCTGTCGCCCAGGCTGGAGTGCAGTGGTGCGATCTCTACTCACTGTAACCTCTGCCTCTCGGGTTCAAGTGATTCTCCTGCCTCAGCCTCCCCAAAAGCTGGGATCACAGGCTGCGACACCATGCCCAGCTAATTTTTATACTTTTAGTAGAGATGGGGTTTTGCCATGTTGACCAGGCTGGTCTCAAACTCCTGGGCTCAAGTGATCCTCTGCCTCGGCCTCCCAAAGTGCTGGAATTACAGGCGTGAGCCACTGCGCCCAGCCAATGTCTACAATACTCTTTTTATATTTTATTTTATATTTTATTTTTGAGACGGAGTCTCCCTCTGTCGCCAGTCTGGAGTGCAGTGGTACGATCTTGGCTCACTGCAACATGCGCCTCCTGGGTTCAAGTGATTCTCCTGCCTCAGTCTCCTGAGTAGCTGGGACTACAGGCGCGCGCCACCACGCCCAGCTAATTTTTGTGTTTTTAGTAGAGACGGGGTTTCACCATGTTGGCCAGAATGGTGTCGATTTCCTGACCTCGTGATCCACCTGCTTTGGCCTCCCAAAATGTTGGGATTACAGGCGTGAGCCACCGCGCCCGGCCAGTACTCATTTTAATAAAAAATAAAAATTTATCCATGCCTAACTGGGTAGTTACTTGACACAATAAATGATCTTTTCTAGGTTAAGAAAAAATAAAAAGGAAAACATTTAAACTCAACTTCCTGGGAAGCCGCAGCTTCGCTCCGGGACTGGCTTGTGTAAGCACGTGCTGCGAGCGCCAGGGAGCGCAGCTGAGCAATTTCCCGGTTTCTTTGATCTTCCGCGTCTGCAACTGGAGATGAGGTGACCCTAATTAGAGACGACGGGGAAGTAGGTCAGGGGTTATTTCGTGGTTCTCAGCGGAGACAAAAGTCTGTTGCTTAAGCCGCCTCTGCCTCTGCCCCTTACTTACACCCAAATGATGCAATGTCTTCACACTAAAGGCAAATGTTGAGTCTACAAATATTTATGTACCCCTGTGGGCGGTAGCAGCTGACGATATCAGGTCCTAACGAGCACGAAATCAAGTTCCCTCTGCACGCGTTATGCAGATCCTCCAAACCCTCCTGTGAGGATCGCTGGAGACCAGGAGTCTGAGGCTGCAGTGAGCTATGATCGTGCCTCTGCACTCCAACCTGGGTGACAAAGGAGACGTTGTGTTAAAACAAAACAAAACAAAACAAAACAAAACAAAACAAAACAAACAAACAAACAAACAAAAAAAACGGTTGGGGACCGGGCGCGGTGGCTCACCCCTGTAATCCCAGCACTTTGGGACGCCAAGGCGGGCGGATCATGAGGTCAGGAGTTCAAGACCAGTCTAGCCGGCCAGGCACGGTAGCTCAAGCCTGTAATCCAAGCACTTTGGGAGGCCGAGAAGGGCGGATCACGAGGTCAGGAGATCGAGACCATCCTGGCTAGCACGGCGAAACCCCGTCTCTACTAAAAAATACAAAAGGCCGGGCGCGGTGGCTCAAGCCTGTAATCCCAGCACTTTGGGAGGCCGAGACGGGCGGATCATGAGGTCAGGAGATCGAGACCATCCTGGCTAATACGGTGAAACCCCGTCTCTACTAAAAAATACAAAAAACTAGCCGGGCGACGAGGCGGGCGCCTGTAGTCCCAGCTACTCGGGAGGCTGAGACAGGAGAATGGCGTGAACCCGGGAGGCGGAGCTTGCAGTGAGCTGAGAGCCGGCCACTGCACTCCAGCCTGGGCGGCAGAGCAAGACTCCGTCTCAAAAAAAAAATAAAAATAAAAATAAAAAAATAAAAAATAAAAAATAAAAAAAACTAGCTGGGCGCGGAGGCGGGAGCCTGTAGTCCCAGCTACTCGGGAGGCTGAGGCAGGAGAATGGCGTGAATCCGGGAGGCGGAACTTGCAGTGAGCTGAGATCCGGCCGCTGCACTCCAGCCCGAGAGACAGAGTGAGACTCCGTCTCAAAAAAAAAAAAAAAAAAAAGACCAGTCTATCCAACATGGTGAAACCCCGTCTCTACTAAAAATACAAAAATTAGCCAGACGTGGTGGCAGGCGACTGTAATCCCAGCTACACGGGAGGCTGAGGCAGGAGAATGGCTTGAAACCGGAAGGTGGAAGTTGCAGTGAGCCATCATGCCACTGCACTGCAGCCTGGGCAACAAGAGTGAAACCCTGTCTCAAAAAAAAAAAAAAAAAATTATCCTATGAGATCCTTCCCCCAAGTCCATTTCCCACCATGACCTGGCTGCTGTTCTCAAACACACCACACTGTCCCTGCCCCAGAACCTTTGCACCTGCTGTTCCCATCACCTGCAATGCTGTGCCTTGCAAGCTATTGTACTCCTTCCTTCTTCCCTTCCCCAGCTCAGAGAGGCCCCTGCTTTACTTCCTTGTGGTATCCCTACTTAGGGTGCTTTCTTTCTGGTTCTTTTCTGGTACTGAGGAATGATTCTCATTCTAGATTTGGCAGGTTGCTTCCTCTCTCCCCATCCCTGCCCCGATGTTTACCCTATAAATGGGTTAGAGCCACATGCTCTATTGGAATAAGGGTCAGTTGTAGCCAGAATAATATCGTGCTGGTGGGGCCAGGTACTTCCTGGTACATCCCATCAGGTGGTCCATAATGTCATGTCACTACAACTGATAGGTGGGTTTGGGGAACGTCCCGGGTCTCCAGTAACTGCCCACATAAAGATGTTAGCAGGAGCCAGGACCAGTGGCTCACGCCTGTAGTTCCCAGCACTTTGGGAGGCCAAGGCAGGAGGATTACTTAGGCCCAGGAGTTTGAGACCAGCCTGGGCAACATAGCAAAACCCTGTCTCCACTAAAAATAAAATAAAGGCCGGTCACGGTGGCTCATACCTGCAATCCCAGCACTTTGGGAGGCTGAGATGGGCAGATGACTTGAGGTCAGGAGTTCAAGACCAGCCTGGTCAACATGGTGAAACTCCGTCTCTACTAAAAATACAAAAATTAACCAGGTGTGGTGGCACACACCTATAATCCCAGCTACTCAGGAAGCTGAGGCAGGAGAATCACTTGAACCCAGGAGGCAGAGGTTGCAGTGAGCTGAGATCATGCCATTGCATTCCAGCCTGGGCAACAGAGTAAGACTTTGTCTCAATAAATACAATACAATACAATAAAATAATTAACCAGTTGTGGCAGCAATTGCTCGTAGTCCCAGCTACTTGGGAGGCTGAGGTGGGAGGATTGCTTGAATCCAGGAGGTTGAGGCTGCAATGAGTTATGATCTCGGCACTGCACTCCAGCCTGGGCAATAGAGTGAGACCCTGTCTCATAAACGAAAAAGAAAAGAAAAGAAAAGAAAGTTGTTAGCAGCCATCAATTTTTGTTGTTGTTTTTTGTTTTTGAGATGGAGTTTCACTCTTGTTGCCCGGAATACTAAGTAATCGGCTTATTTAAATTTTATAAAAACTCTTCTTAAGGAAGGAGGGGTTAAAGTTTCTACTGAAAAGTTAATTGAATTATTTGAGGTTGTAGATCTTCTTCGCCCTTGGTTTCCGACTGAGGGAACTTTGGAACTTAAAGATTGGGACAAGATTGGCCAACCATTCAAAATTGCCCATGAAGGGGGACATTTTGTTCCACCCACTGTTTGGTCAATCTGGACTTCGGTTCACTCTGTCTTAGATTCCTTACAGACTCAGGTGGACAAAATGGAGACTGATTCCTCTTTCCTCTCCTCTGACGAAGTTGAGGAAGTGCTCAGTTCTCTTTCCCCTGAGGATACTACACAAATTGAAACCATAATTTCACAGGCAGACTTCCAGTCTGACATGCCACCGCCACCGCCATCTATGCCAGAGGCTACCGCAACCCCGTTGTTGCTTTATGATGATATTTTAACTGACCTGAATGAGCTTATTTCCCCCAACCAGCAAAACTCAGCTGAAACATATCAACAGCCATTGTGGCCAGACCCTCCTGCCTCTCCTCAACCTCTCAATGCTGCCGCTATGGAGACAGCGGATGAGATCAGGCAGCCCAAAAATGAGGCTATAAATTATGTTTCCATGCAGCCCAATACAGAGGCTCCGATATCTGAACAGTCCGGAGAGGAGGCTTTCCATTCTCGGCCCGGTAACGAGACTTTCAACCCTATCCCTCCACAGCCTGGTTCCTTTCTTACTACTCAGACTCGGCTAGAGTCACAGGCTCCCTTGAAGCCTGGTCCACAGTTGTCGTGGCAGCCTGGCTTTCAGGCCCATAAAAGACCTGCTCAGCAGGTAATCTGGTCTCATCCTGGCTTTCAGGTTCTCAACTCTCCCTCTATTCAAAATTCCCACCTTTTTTCTGCTCCTGGTTCGGTCGTTACTACTGTTATCGACACTACCATTGTCACTCATAGGCAACAAGTTACATACATCCCTGAAAATGATACTCCACTTATGAGGGCTATAGCTCAGGCAAGGGAATATGGGGATCCCAAAGCCTGGCAATTTCCTGTAATTTTACAACCTCCAGTACCTGCCACCTCAGCAGCACAAAATCACTCACAGCCTGTTGTTGATCCTGCTCAGCAGGCAGCTGACCCCGCAACTCTTCAAGATCAAGAGGCTGATAATCACGCCCCTCAGCCCGACAATCAGGCTGCTCAGGGAAATAATCAGGCTCCACAATTGCCTGCCACTGGGACACAGCCAGTACCTCCAGTACCTGGCATTCCAGCTGTTCAGGCGGTAGTTCAACCCAACCCCATACATCCAGGTCAGGTTCAGATACGCCCTGCTACTTGGTAAAGTTTTTCTTTTAAATTCCTCAAAGATTTCAAGGAATCAGTAAAACAATATGGCACCAACTATCCTTTTGTCCGTTCTACATAACAGAGGATAAACGTTTGGTGCCCCGCCCTATGACTGGGAAATTTTAGCAAAGTCAGTCTTGTCTAAATCTCAATATTTATAATTCAGGACTTGGTGGGCTGATGCTGTCCAGGAACGCATTCGTCTTCATCAGGGCTCCAATCCTCCTGTTAACATTATGGCTGACCAATTACTGGGAATGGGTCAGTGGACTGCAATTCGATACCAAACTATACTAAATGATGAGGTTATTAAACAACTGTGAAAATGTTGCTTAGATACTTGGACAAGATTCAGGATGATGGTAAACTATGCCCATCTTTCACTGCTGTCAGACAGGGGCAACACAAACCCTACCCAGACTTTATTGCTCGTCTCCAAGACGCGGCAGAAAAGGCTATCCAGGATAACCACGGCCAATGACTTATTGTAGAACTCACGGCTTATGAACAAGCAAATCCAGATTGTCAGGCGGCTATTTGCCCTGTCAAAGGCAAAATTCCACCGGGTGGTGATATACTCACCTCCTACATTAAAGACTGTGAAGGGGTGGGAGGAACTCTGCATACAGCAATGATTATGGCACAAGCTATGGCCTCTATTCGAATGCCTGGGCAATTCTCTGGTCAATGCTTTATATGCGGCCAGAAAGGACATATAAAAAGAGATTGCCCCCAGTGTACAGGTCGCTATTCTATACAACAACAACAAATTTTTCAGCAACCAAAAGCCCCACCTTCTACTTTATGTCCACGATGCCGAAAGGGAATTCACTGGGCTGCTCACTGCCATTCAAGATTTGATATTGATGGTAATCCTTCATGGCCTTTTAAGAGGGCATGATAAAAAATGGGGCATTCCCCAACTAAACAATGGGGCATTCCCCAACTCCCAGCCCCCGACGTCCGGCCAGACGGGAGTTTTCACAGTCCAATTCATTCAACCTCCACTCCAATTCCCACTTCAGCAATTTGTGCCACAGGATCTAATGGTTCAACATCCTGTACACCTGGCTCTGCCTTTTAAATAACAGTAGCAAATTAGTGAAAGTACTAAAAGTCTCTGATATGCAGAAATAATGGCGTAAGCCGTCTCTCTCTCCCTCCTCTCTTTCTCTCTGCCTCGGCTGCCAGGCAGGGAAGGGCCCCCTTTCCAGTGGTCATGTGACCCAGGTGATCTTACCTATCATTGGAGATGGCTCACACTCCTTACCCTGCCCCTTTATCTTGCATCCAATAAATATCAACGCAGCCTGGCATTCGGGGCCACTACCAGTCTCCGTGTCTTGGTGGTAGAGGTCCCCCAGGACCAGCTATCTTTTCTTTTATCTTTTTGTCTTGTGTCTTTATTCCTACAATCTCTTATCTCCACATACCGGGAGAAAAACCCACCGACCTTGTGGGGCTGGACCCTACACACCCAGGAACGATTGCCATAATAATTATTATCTAATCTATTAGATATAGTAAAAATAAACTTATTACTAATTATTATCATTAATGATTCTGATTACTGGGTGAGAACAGTGGTGATCGCATGTATTTGTGTGCATTACAGGGTAAAAGTTCTCCTTCCTGTGGTGTGCAGGAGATTCTAGAATAGAAACTCATTGAAATAGTGAAAATATTTGTGGTCTTGAACCTGTTCCACTTAAAAATACATGAGGGAGGCCAGGTGCGGTGGCTCATGCCTATAATCCCAGCGTTTTGGGAGGCCAAGGGGCGGGTGGATGGATCACCTGAGGTCAGGAGTTCGAGACCAGCCTGGCCAACATGGTGAAACCTCGTCACTACTAAAAATAAATTAGCTGGGCATGGTGGCACACGCCTGTAATCCCAGCTACTCGGGAGGCTGAGGCAGGAGAATCACTTGAACCCGGCGGGGGGTGAAGATTGCAGTGGGCCGAGATCATGCCACTGCACTCCAGCCTGGGTGATACAGCAAGACTGCGTCTCAAAATAAGTAAATTAATTAATTAATTAATAAAAATACATGAGAGGACTGGTGCAGTGGCTCATGCTGGTAATATCAGCACTCTGGGAGGCTGAGGTGAAAGGATCATCTAAAGCTGGGAGTTTGAGACCAGCCTGGGCAATATAGCAAGACCCCTGCCTCTACAAAAAATGTAGCTGCACCTGGTGGTGCACACTCAGCTGCTCGAGAGGCTGAGGCAGGAGGATCACTTGAGTCTGGGAGGTGGAGGCTGCAATGAGGTGTGATTGCACCACTGCACTCCAGCCTGGGTGACAGAGCAAGACCTCACCTCCAAAAAAACACAACAAAAACATGAGATCCAAGGAAATTAAAGCTGCAGGCTGGGCCAGCAGCAGTGGTGGTGGGATGGTAAAGCCAGCGGCCCTGACAGAGAAATTGGGGACAAAGGAAGCAGTGCTGGAGACCTGCAGAGGAGGGTCCTGGCCCCAGACAGGAAAAGGAGGTGATGTAAGTCAATAAGGCAAGGAAATCTCGTGGAAATGAGTAAGGTATCAAAAAGAGGCCACCCAGAGGGAGACCCAGACATTGAGGGGAGCTTCCCTTTTTTTTTTTTTTCTGTAAAGTTGCTCAAAAACCTTAAAACACAGTTGACCAACAGCTGCTGCCAAGAACATTGTGAAAAGGTTTCTGGGTAAGGAAATGGCCCTGAGAATGGGAAGGTTCCGCTCTGGTGTGATCAGAGATGAGGTCTCCCGGGCTGGATAACAAAGTCCTGGCATATGGAGGCTCCATTTTGGGTGTCCTGCATTCTCTTCTTTTTTTTTTTCTTCTTCTTCTTCTTCTTCTTTTTTTTTTTTTTCTTTTGAGACGGAGTCTTGCTCTGTTGCCTAGGTTGGAGTGCAGTGGCACGACCTTGGCTCACTGCAGGCTCCGCCTCCCGGGTTCATGCCATTCTCCTGCCTCAGCCTCCCAAGTAGCTGGAATTACAGGCGTGCGCCACCACGCCCAGCTAATTTACAGGTGCCCGCCACGACGCCTGGCAAATGTTTTGTATTTTTAGTAGAGACGGGGTTTCACCATGTTAGTCAGGATGGTCTCGATCTCCTGACCTCATGATCCGCCCATCTCGGCCTCCCAAAGTGCTGGGATTACAGGCATGAGTCACCGCGCCCGGGCTTTTCTTTTTTTTTTTGAGGCAGAGTCTCGCCCTGTTGCCCAGGTTGGAGTGCAGTGGCACGATCTCGGCTGACTGCAGCCTCTGCCTTCTGAGTTCAAGTGATTCTACTGCCTCAGCCTCCCAAGCAGCTGGCATTACAGGCGTGCACCACCACGCCCAGCTCATTTTTGTATTTGTAGCAGAGACAGGCTTTTGCCATGTTGCCTAGGCGAATCTCGAACTCCTAATCAAGTAGTCCACCCACCGTCAACCTCCTTCATCCCCTTCTGAGATGACTCAGTTTCTGTCTCTGTTGGCAGCTGGGAAAGTTCTGAAAAGAGAATGAAGAGCAGGCCAGGCGCGGTGGCTCTCAACTCTAATCCGAGTACTTTGGGAGGCCGAGGTGGGCAGATCACCTGAGCTCGGGAGTTGGAGACCAGCCTGACCAAAAAGGTGAAACCTCACCTCTACTAAAAGTACAAAAATTAGCTGGGAATGGTGGCGGATGTCTGTAATCCCAGCTACTCAGGAGGCTGAGGCAGGAGAATCGCTTGAACCTGCGAGGCAGAGGTTGCGGTGAGCTGAGACTGTCCCACTGCCCTGCAGCCTGAGTGACAGAGTGAGACACTGTCTCAAAAAAAAAAAAAAGACAAAGAAAAAGTAAAGACAATGGCATTAGACAAATTCTGGCTCTGAAATCTAGACTAGCTAGGTGACTTCTGTGTTTTTTTCATAGAGATGGGGTCTTGCTATGTTGCCCAGGCTGTTTTTGAATTTCTGGCCTCAAGCGATCCTCCTGCCTCAGCTTCCTAAAGTGCTGGGATTATAGGTGTGAGCCACCAATGCGCCCCACTTTTTTTTTTTTTTTTTTTTTGAGACAGAGTCTCACTCTGTCGCCCAGGCTGGAGTGCAGTGGCGCAATCTCGGCTCACTGCAACCTCCACCTCCCAGATTCAAGCGATTCTCCCACCTCAGCCTCTTGAGTAGCTGGGATTATAGGTGCCCGCCATCACGCCCAGCTAAGTTTTGTATTTTTAGTAGAGACGGGGGTTCACCATATTGGCCAAGTTGGTCTCGAACTCCTGACGTCAGGTGATCTGCCCGCCTTGGCCTCCCAAATTGCTGGGATTACAGACATGAGCCACCATGCCCTGACTTTTTTTTTTTTTTTTTTTTTTTTTTGAGAGTCTCTGTCTGTCACTTAGGCTGGAGTGCAGTGGTGCAATCATAGCTCACTACAGCCACAAACTCCCGGGCTGAAGCAATAGATCCTCCCCTTTCAGCCTCCTAAGTAGTGGCTGGGATTACATGGACATGCCACCACACTCAACTAATTTTTTTAAAAGTTTTTGTAAAGACGGGGATTTTTCTGTGTTGCCCAGGTTGAACTCGAACTCTTGAGCTCAGTGGATCCTCCCACCTTGACCTCCCAAGGAGCTGGAATTATAAGCATGAGCCACTGTGCCAGGCCCTGGTGACCTTTTGACCGTGGCTCCGCCTTCCCTAGCGTGGGTTTTCCCTTTAATGTTGCGTAGGGCTTTGCGATCACAGGGGGAGGTGGAGCATGAGTACTCCTGGGGTACATGCCGGAGGCTGGGGGTTTGTGGAGGTGGGTGGCTCAATTTTATTCCAGGAAACCGTGGCCAGATGGCCGGTCAGCACCTTCCTTTTCATCTAGAGTTCCTCAATTAGCGGGGGTGTGAGTTGTTTCATAAGCCACTCCCCCTTATGTCTTGCAGGAAAGTAATGCAAAGAAACTTTTTTCCACATCTATATTCTTTGTAACCTTTTAAACTAAGATACTTGGCCTGGCGTCTGTAATCCCAGCATTTTGGGAGGCTGAGGCAGGCAGATCACTTGAGCTCAGGAGTTCGAGACCAGCTTGGCCAACAGGGTGAAACCGCGTCCCTACTAAAAATACAAAAACTAGCTGGGCACGGTGGCGCACACCTGTAATCCCAGCTACTCGGGAGGCTGAGGCATGAGAATCGCTTGAACGCGGGAGGTGGAGGTTGCGGTGAGCCAGAGGAAGAAAAAACTTAGGGTGTTTAGCCCTGGAAATCTCTTTTGATGTTTACTGCCTCAAGGTTCTTGCTATCTCTTGCTTCAAGTCACAGCCTGGCCCCAGCAGGTCAGGCCAGAGCCCCCAGCCTGTCCTCTGCCAAGTGGTGGTCCTGGCAGCCGCCTACACTCCCACTCCAAAGCTGGATCATTTGTAGATGGAAAGTGTTTGCATACATGGGGCCAGGGAGTGCTCTCTAGCTCTTTGGTAAAGAAGCCTGACAGCTGCCAAGGCTTTTACTTTTATTTCCCATCCTTCACCCAGGAGGGGAAGCAAGTGTGGTTGTTTTCTGATTTGGCAGAGCCACCTGTCATTGCAAATTGTCACCAGGGCAACAAGTTACCATGTTTGTAAGGCAACCAATGAGAAGCATGGATTTCCTCTGGTGGTCTTTTCACAGAACGGCAACAGTTTCTAGGCATCGGAGTGATACAAGAACTCTTTGTTCAAATAAGGCTTCAAGGACAGATGTATAGTGACAGAGAGGAGAACAAGCTGGTAGCAGTTATGGATTTTCACAAGGAAAACTAGTTGTGGGGCAGGGCAGAAAAATCCTCTCTGTGGCTTCAGGGAACAAAGAGGTCATTTCCTTTGGGTCTTTAGGAAACCCCTTTTTTCCAACTATGATTTATTTTATTATTATTTTTTGAGATGGAGTTTCACTCTTGTTGCCCAGGCTGGAGTGCAATCGTGCGATCTTGGCTCACTGCAACCTCTGCCTCCTGGGTTCAAGCGATTGTACTGTCTCGGCTCCTGATTAGCTGGGATTACAGGCATCCGCCACAATGTCCGGCTAATTTATATATATATATATATATATATATATATATATATATTTTTTTTTTTTTTTTTTTTTTTTTTTTTTTTAATTTCTTTTGAGACGGAGTCTCGTTCTGTCACCCAGGCTGGAGTGCAGTGGCCAGATCTCAGCTCACTGCAAGCTCCGCCTCCCGGGTTCACGCCATTCACCTGCCTCAGACTCCCGAGCAGCTGGGACTACAGGCGCCTGCCACCTTGCCCGGCTAGTTTTTTGTATGTTTTAGTAGAGACAGGGTTTCACCGTGTTAGCCAGGATGGTCTTGATCTCCTGACCTCGTGATCCACCCGTCTCGGCCTCCCAAAGTGCTGGGATTACAGGCTTGAGCCACTGCGCCCGGCCATTTTTATATATTTAATTAAGACGGGGTTTCACCATGTTGGCCAGGCTGGTCTGGAACTCCTGACCTCAGGTGAACTTCCCCCCTTGGCATCCCAAAGTGCTAGGTTACAGGAGTGAGCCACCACGCCCAGCCTAACTATAATTTAAATTACAAATATTTGGCCCGGCATTAGTGGTGTATGCCTGTAATCTCTGCACTTTGGGAGGTCAAAAAGCAAGGATCCTGGCAACCTATGAGACTCTGTCTCTACAAACAGGAATCAATTTTTTGAATTAACTGGGGGTGGCGGTGGGTGCCTGTAGTCCCAGCTACTCAGGAGGCTGAGGCAGGAGGATCGCTTGAGCCCAGGAGTTGGAGGATGCAGCAAGCTCCGATGGTACCGCTGCACTCCAGCGTGGGAGATGGAGACAGAGTGAGACAGCATCTCTAAAAAATAACAAGAAATAAATAAATACGTATTTGGTGGTGATGGTTACAAGACTGTGTGCAGAATTTTAGTGCCTATAAATGCCACCTTAATCAAACCTGATTTTTAGAAAACAATTCTTGGGAAAAACAAAACGTGCAGCAGGCAGGTAGACACACATTTGTCAAAATGCATCAAACTCAGTGACAGCAGACCAAAGACTTCCTGTTCTCACTTATAAGTGGGATCTAAACTTCAGGTACTCATGGACATAAAGGCAGCAATAATGGACACTGGGGATTACCAGGGAGGGGTGAGAAAAGGGGGCATGAGGGTTGAAAAACTAACTGTTAAATACTGAGCTCACCATCTGGGTGACAGAATCGCTCATACCACAAACCTCAGCATCATGCAATATACTCAGGTAGGAAACTGGCACAGGTATCCCTGAATCTAAAATAAAAGTTGCTTAAGAGGGTCCCGGGCGCAGCGGCTCTCACCTGTAATCCTAGCACTTTGGGAGGCCAAGGCGGACAGATTGCTTTGAGGCCAGGAGTTTGAGATCAGCCTGGGCAACACGGTGAAACCCTGTCTCTACTAAAATTGCAAAGATTAGCTGGGTGTGGTGGCCGGCACCTGTAATCCCAGCTACTTGGGAGGCTGAGGCATGAGAATCGCTTGAACTCGGGAGATGGAGGTTGCAGTGAGCCAAGATCACACCTCTGCACTCCAGCCTGGGCAACAGAGAGAGACTCTGTCTTGAAAAATAAAAATAATAATAATAAAAAATAAAAGTTGATAAAGAGGGCTGGGCATGGTGGCTCATGCCTGTAATTCCAGCACTTTGGGAGGCTGAGGCAGGCGGATCACTTGAGGCCAGGAACTTGAGACCAACCTGGGCAACATGATGAAACCCCATCTCTATGAAAAATACAAAACTTAGTTGGGCGTGGTGGTGTGTGCCTGTGGTTCCAGCACTTTGGGAGGCCGAAGTGGGTAGATTACTTGAGATGGAGAGTTCGAGACCAGCCTGGTCAACATGACGAAATCCTGTCTCTACTAAAAATACAAAAATTAGCTGGGTGTAGTGGCACATGCCTGTGGTCCCAGAGACTCAGGGGGATGAGGCAAGAGAATCGCTTGAACCCGGGAGGTGAAGGTTGCAGTGAACGGAGATTGTGTCACTTCACGCCAGCCTGGGCAACAGAGTGAGACGCTGTCTCAAAAAAAATTTTTTAAGGTTGAAAAAGAAAAACAATGCATCGAACCAAACACATAAGATAGGCACATTCTACTGTATGTACATTACACATCAACAAAACGGATTTTTCAAAAATCACTGTTCCTGGGATTTTATTAGATGGCATTAGGTACAAAATTGAGGTCAGTAGAGCTCAGTTTTACTGGTAGAAATCAGAGGAGGTTAAAGGATTTTATGTTTTAGAAGAGAATTAAGGGACAGATTGCCTTTTCCTGCTACAGAACCAAGAATTTTCAAACTGGGTTCCTAGGGAACCCTAGGGGTTCCACGCCTACCCTGCTTTCTGCTTTCTCCTCAATCTGTAATCACAGCTGCCCAAAAGGTTTTACCCGAAGAGTTCTGAGACCAAAGGAGTTGAAAATCAGAGCTCTCAAAAAATGATTTTTCTTTTTCTTTTTTTTTTTTGAGATGGGATCTTGCTTTGTTGCCCAGGCTGGAGTGCAGTGATGCCATCATAGCTTACTGCAGTCTCAGCCTTTCTGGGCTCAAGTGATCCTCACACCCCAGCCTCTTCAGTAGCTGGGACTACCAGCATGGACCACCACACCCAGCTAATTTTTTTCCCCCAATGTTTATTTATTTATTTATTTAGACCGAGGCTCACCCTGTCACCCAGGCTGGAGTGCAGTGGTACAATCTCAGCTCGCTGAAACCTCCACCTCCCGGGTTCAAGCAATTTTCCTGTCTCAGTCTCCCGAGTAGCTGGGATTACAGGCATGTGCCACCACGCCCATCTAATTTTTGTATTTTTAGTAGAGACGGGGTTTCGCCATGTTGGCCAGGCCGGTCTTGAACTTCTGACCTCAGGTGATCTGCCCATCTTGGCCTCCCAAACTGCTGGGATTATGGGCGTGAACCACTGAGTCTGGCTTTTTTTCCTTTTATCTTTGTAGAGATGGGGTCTTGTTATGTTGTCCAGGCTGGTCTCGAGCTCCTGGCCTCAAGCGATCCTCCTGTCTCAACCTCCTAAAGCACAAGGATGACAGGCATGAGCCACTGCACCTGGCAATAACATGGTTTCTCTCTCTTTCCAAGCTACCCTTTGTCCAGGGTGTGTCAAAGAGTAGCTCAAGAAGAGATAGAAGTCATGTCTTCAAGGAAGAGCTGGGACTTGAGCTTGGGGAAATATCAGGACAAAAATGGACTTGAAAGTTCTTGCTAGGACCAGAAGAGACAGGCAGCCTGTGGAATTCGCTTTTCCCCTCCAGATTCCCCATCCCACAAATTTGCTTTCAGTTCCTCTAAATGCACACACTCCATTCTGCCTCGGGGCCTTGGAACACACAGTCCTCTCCCTCCACCCAGAAGGCCCTCCCTAATTGCCTCTCCTGTTTAACCCTTGTGCATCCTCCACCCTCCCCTCAGACATCTTTTCCTCCCCCCAAAATACTTTCTGGATTCCCCTATGTGGGGCTGATTGTTAGGTCCGAGGTTCTCATGGAAATGGGTTCCTCTCCTTGGGAGATGGAGTGGTCCTTGAGGCTGATGGCTGATCGAGCATTCTATTGGTGTTTGGCCTTGTTTTTTTGTTTTTTGGTTTTTTTTAGAGATGGGGTCTTGCTCTGTTGTCCAGGCTGGAATGCAGTGGTGCAATCATAGCTCACTGCAGCCTCCAACTCCTGGACTCAAGTGGTCCTTCTGCCTCAGCCTCCTGAGTAGCTGGTACTACAGAAAGGCACCACCATGCCTGCCTGATGTTTTCTTATGTTTTGTACAGAAGGGGGTCTCACTGTGTTGGCCAGGCTGGTCTTGAACTCCTGGGCTCAAGCAATCCACCCACCTCGGTCTTCTAAAGCACTGGGATTACAGGTGTGAGCCACAGTGCCTGGACTTTTTTTTTTTTTTTTTTTTTTGAGATGGAGTTTTGTTTTTGTTGCCCAGGCTGGAAAGCAATGGCGTGACCTTGGCTCACCACAATCTCCGCCTCCCGGATTCAAGCAATTCTCCTGCCTCAGCATCCCGAGTAACTGGGATTACAGCTACCCACCTGGTGTGCCACCACTCCTGGCTAATTTTGTATTTTTAGTAGAAAAGGGGTTTCTCCATGTTGGTTAGGCTGGTCTTGAACTCCCCACCTTAGGTGATCCGCCTGCCTCAGCCTCCCAAAGGGCTGGGATTACAGGTGTGAGCCACCGTGCCCGGCCTAGCGCCCGGCCTTTTTATTGCTGTTCTGTTGGTGTCTGCCTTCCCCTGACTGTCAAGGGCCAACTCATCCCAGGGAAGGGCAGCATCCCTCTGCTTCCTACTGTATGCATGGTGTTTAACACAGTATGTGGAACATAGTAGTTGCTCAATAAATATTGCCCGCACTTTGAACCTGTGTGCACCCTTGTATTTACACAGGGATTTAATACACATGCATCATGTTGACTGATATATAAATACATAGAGAAAATTGTGCAAATGAGAGTTACAGCTCAACATTTTTACAAAACTCCCCCCTCACCAGGGGCCTTCCTGGTACTCTTTTATCACCACTATCTCTGATTCCCCAGACACTTCCATCCTCATTTCCAACAGCATAAGTTAGTTTGGTTCATATTTCATTTATTATTATTGTTATTGTTATTATTATTATTTTGAGACGGAGTCTCTCTCTGTTGCCCAGCCTGGAGTGCAGTAGCATGATTTTGGCTCACTGCAACCTCCACCTCTTGGTTTAAGCAATGCTCCTCCCTCAGCATCCCGAGTAGCTGGGATTACAGGCACTTGCTGCTACACCTGGCTAATTTTTGTATTTTTAATTTTTTTTTTTTTTTTTTTTTTTTGAGACAGAGTCTCGCTCTTTTGCTCAGGGCTGAAGTGCGGTAGCACGATGTCAGCTCACTGCAACCTCCGCCTGCTGGGTTCAAGCAAGCAGGTCTGGCTAATTTTTGCATTCTTAGTAGAGAAGGGGTTTCGCCATGTCAGCCAGGCTGGTCTTGAGCTCCTGACCTCAAGTGATCCACCTGTCTCAGCCTCCCAAAGTGCTGGAACTAGGCATGAGCCACTGCACCTGGCCTAATTTTTGTATTTTTAGTACAGACAGGGTTTCACCCTGTTGGCAGGCTGATCTTAAACTCCTGACTTCAAGTGATCCGCCCTCTTCGGCCTCCCAACGTGCTGGGATTACAGGCATGAACCACCACGCCCAGCCTATTGTTACTATTATTATTTTGAGACAGGGTCTTGGTCTGTCACCTAGGCTGGAGTCCAGTGGCACAATCATAGCTCACTGCAGCCTCAACCTCCCAGGCTCAAGTCATCCTCCAGCCTCAGCCTCCTGAGTAGCTGGGACCACAGATGCACAATATGATGCCTGGCTAAATTTTGTAATTTTTTCGTAGAGATGGGTTTCACCATGTTGCCCATGCTGCCATCCTTGTTTTTTTTTTTTTTTTTTTTTTTTTTGAGACGGAGTCTCGCTCTGTCGCCCAGGCTGGAGTGCAGTGGCGCGATCTCGGCTCACGGCAAGTTCTGCCTCCCGGGTTCACGCCATTCTCCTGACTCAGCCTCCCAAGGAGCTGGGACTACTGGCGCCCACCGCCACGCCCGGCTAATTTTTTTTGTATTTTTTTTTTTTTTTTTTTTTTTTAAGTAGAGACGGGGTTTCACAGTGTTAGCCAGGATGGTCCCGATCTCCTGACCTCGTGATCCGCCTGTCTCGGCCTCCCAAAGTGCTGGGATTACAGGCGTGAGCCACTGCGCCCGACCCAGATTTTGTCTTTAAAAAAAAAACAAAACTTTTTTTTTTTCCTATGGTTTAAAAATGTGAAAATTGGCAGTGCCTCAAAAAGTTAAACATAGAATTACCATATGATCAGGCAGTACTACTCCTGGGCATATGCCCAGAAGAATTGAAAGCAGGAACTGCAAACAGATATTTGCACATCTATGTTCATAGCAGCATTATTCACAATAGCCAAAAGGCAGAAGCAGGCCAGGCACACTGGCTCAAGCATGTAATCCCAGGACTTTGGGAGGCCGAGGCAGGCAGATCACCTGAGGTCAGGAGTTTGAGACCAGCCTGGCCAACATGGCGAAACCCCATCTCTACTGAAAAAAAAAAAAAGAAAAAGAAAAAATTATCCAGGTGTGGTGGTGGGTGCCTGTAATCCCAGCTACTCAGGAGGCTGAGGCAGGAGAATCGCTTGAACCTGGGAGTCGGAGGTTGCAGTGAGCCAAGATCGTGCCACTTGTACTCCAGCCTGGGTGACGAGAGCGCAACTCCGTCTCAAAAAAAACAAAAAACAAAAGAAAACCCCAAAACATTTTCGATCCGCTGTCTGCAGTGGAGCCGCCACCAAAATGCAGATTTTTCCTGAAAACCCTTACAGGAAAGACCATCACCCTCGAGGCTGAACCCTCGGATACGGTAGAAGATGGAAAAGCCAAGATCCGGGGTAAGGAAGGAATTCCTCCTAATCAGCAAAGACTGATCTTTGTTGGCAAGCAACTGGAAGATGGATGTACTTTGTCTGACTACAACATTCAAAAGGAGTCTCCTTTTGTGTTGAGAATTCGTGGTGGTGCTGAGGAAAGGAAGAAGAAGTCCTTTTTTTTCTTTTACAGAGTCTCGCTCTGTAGCTCAGGCTGGAGTGCAGTGGTGCCATCTTGGCTCACTACAACCTCTGCCTTCCAGGTCCCGGTTCAAACAATTCTCCTGCCTCAGCCTCCCGAGTAGCTGGGATTACAGGCACATGCTACCATGCCCAGCTAATTTTTGTATTTTTAGTAGAGATGGAGTTTCACTATGTTGGCCAGACTGGTCTTGAACTCCTGACCTCGTGATCCACCTGCCTCGGTCTCCCAAAGAGCTGGGATTACAGGCGTGAGCCACTGCGCCCAGCCAGAAGAAGAAGTCTTACATGCAAGAAGAATAAGCATAAGAGAAAGAAGGTGAAGCTGGCTGTCCTGAAATATTATAAGGTGGATGAGAATGGCAAAATTAGTCACCTTTGTCCAGGTTGCCCTTCTGATGAATGTGGTGCTGGAGTGTTTATGGCAAGCCACTTTGACAGACATGATTGTGGCAAATGTTGTCTGACTTACTGCTTCAACAAACCACAAGACAAGTACTGTATGAATTAACAAAAGATATGAACAAACAAACAAACAAAAAACGAAACAAAAGCCGGAAAGCAACCCGTGTTCATTGATGGGTGAATGGATGAACACAACGTGGTTCATCCACACAAGGGAATATGATGCAGCCGTGAAAAGGAAAACAGTTCTGACTCAGGCTGCAGCATGGATGAACCTTGGGGATATTATGCTCAGTGAAATAAGCAGATACAAAAGGACAAACACTATGTGATTCCACTCCTAGGAGGTCCCTAGAGTCGTCAGATCCATAGAGACAGAAAGAAGGACGGAGGGAGCCAGGGGCTGGGGAACGGGATAGGGAGTGAGTGTTTCATGGGGACCGAGTTTCAGTTTGGAAAGAGGAGAAAGTTCTGGAGATGGATGGCGGTGGTGGCTACCCAACAACATGAATGTGGTTATTGCCACAGAATTGTGCACTGAAAAATGGTTAAAATAGGCCAGGCATGGTGGCTCACACCTGTAATCCCGGCACTTTGGGAGTCTGAGGCGGGCAGATCACTTGAGGTCAGGAGTTTGAGACCAGCCTGGCCAACATGGTGAAACCCCATCTTTACTAAAAATACAAAAAATTAGCTGGGTGTGGTGGTGCACGCCTGTAATTCCAGCTACTTGGGAGGCTGAGGCAGGAGAACTATTTGAACCCAGGTGGTGGAGGTTGCAGTGAGCCAAGATCGAGCCACTGTACTCCAGCCTGGACAACAGAGTGAGACTCTGAAACAAATAAACAAACAAAAGCAAGGGTTAAAATGGAACAAGATGGTGCATACCTGTAGCCTCAGCTACTGGGGAGTCCAAGGTGGGAGGATTACTTGAAGCCAGGAGTCTGAGACTAGCTTGGTCAACAAAGCAAGACCCCGTTTCAAAAATAAAAAAAGGCCGGGCATGGTGGCTCAAGCCTGTAATCCTAGCACTTTGAGAGGCTGAGGTGGATGGATCACAAGGTCAGGAGATCGAGACCATCCTGGCTAACACAGTGAAACCCCATCTCTACTAAAAAAAAATACAAAAAATTAGCTGGGTGTGGTGGCGGGCTCTTGGAGTCCCAGCTACTGGGGAGGCTAAGGCAGGAGAATGGCATGAACCCAGGAGGCGGAGCTTGCAGTGAGCCAAGATCGCGCCACTGCACTCCAGCCTGGGCGACGGAGCGAGACTCCATCTCAAGAAAAAAAAAAAAAACTTATAACGATAAATTGTACGTTATGTGTATTTTACCACAAAAAAATCCCATTGTATTGGAGACAAAGAACTAACAAAAATGTAATAACCGTTCCTAGCTCATGGGTGGTTCAAGAAGAAACATGAGCTGGACCTGGGCCCACAGGCAATGGCTTTCCAACTTCTGTTGTAGGTGATGCCATTGATGGAATAAACTATGATTTTTTTTTTTTTTTTGAGACGGAGTCTCGCTGTGTCGCCCAGGCTGGAGTGCAGTGGCGCAATCTCTGCTCACTGCAAGCTCCGCCTCCCAGGTTCACGCCATTCTCCTGCCTCAGCCTCCTGAGGAGCTGGGACTACAGGTGCCCGCCACCACCCCCGGCTAATTTTTTGTATTTTTAGTAGAGACAGGGCTTCACCGTGTTAGCCAAGATGGTCTCGATCTCCTGACCTTGTGATCCGCCCGCCTCGGCCTCCCAAAGTGCTGGGATTACAGGCGTGAGCCACCGCGCCCGGCCGAACCGTGATTTTTCTTTCTTTGTTTTTGAGATGGTGTCTTGCTATGTTGCCCAAGCTAGTCATCCAGGATGGAGCGCAGGGGTGTGATCTCGGCTCGCTGCAACCTCTGCCTCCCGGTTCAAGTGATTCTCCTCCCTCAGTCTCCCAAGTAGCTGGGATTACAGGCACACACCACCATGCCCAGTTAATTTTTGTATGTCTAATGGAGACAGGATTCCATCATGTTGGCCAGGTTGGTCTCAAACTCCAGACCTCAAGTGATCTGCCTGCCTTGGCCTCCCAAAGTGCTGGGATTACAGACATGAGCCACCGGCCATAAACCATGATTTTATTTACCAGTTCTATTGCTAATAGGCATTTGGGTATGAATGTGGTATGTCATTCTCACCCAGGGACATAATTATTATTACTATTTTAGAGAAGTGGTCTTGCTCTGTTGCCCAGGCTGGAGTGCAGTGGTGTGATCATAGCTCACTGTAGCTTCGAACTCCTAGGCTCAAGCAATTCTCTCACCTCAGCCTCTTGAGTAGCTGGGAATACAAGTGCTTGTCCCCACCATGCCCAGCAAGAGACATTATTTTTGTCATGTTTGCATCAGCCACCTTGCATGCAAAACTGCTTCTCTAGTTGTTCCTCAGACCACAGCCCCTGGCGTTATCCCTGGGGCACCACCTCCTGACCAGTCTCTGGACATGAAGAGGGAGGCCCTATTGGAAGTGGAGAGGCTCCCTCCCTCCTCCAGCCCTTATGGTCTGCTCAGGGGCTTCCTCTTGGTCCCGGATGTGGGACCGGAGGGTTGGGGGCCCTGGGACTTATTAGCCAAGACAGGAAGCCCCACCCCCAGAGGCCTCAAAGAAAGAGCTGCGGTGCAAGAATTCGTGTGCCAGATTTGGTTAGCTGAGTCCACCGAGAGGGTAAGTGACAGCTGCTCCTGGCCTTGCCATGGCACCAGCGGGGAGGCTGCGGTCAAAGCTGAGCCTCCATCCCCAACCCCAAGGTGGGGGACAGGGGTCTGGGGACGGGGTCCAGATCCCACTCCCTCCAGGGGCCAGATCCTCCCCACGTGGGCAGGGCTGAGCCAGCTGTGGGTCTCTTGGTTCCTTCTTTCAGCGCCTGCAGGATGAAAGCTCTCTGTCTCCTCCTCTTCCCTGTCCTGGGGCTGCTGGTGTCTAGCAAGACCCTGTGCTCCATGGAAGAAGCCATCAGTGAGAAGATTCAGGAGAGCGCCAGCTCCCTAGGTGAGGACCCCCAGAGGCAAGCTCCCCAAGGTTCTCAGAGACCTCACCGATTCCTGGCACAGACCTGACTCCAACCCAGCCCCAGCGCTCACCAAATCTCATCCTCAAATCCAACCAGATCACAAATTCAACCCCAGCTCCACTCCTAACCCCTCCGACTGTTCTCACCTTATCTACAGCTCCAAACCCAATCCCCGCTCTCACCCTAAACCTTCCCTTACTCCAAAACACCCAACTCAAGACAGGGTCCTGGAAGCCAGTGAGCTCCTATGCCGGTATCTAGCTCCAAACGAACAGGAGGAAAGTAGCGGGAGGATGGGGGAGGGGCCGTTTGGCCTCACAGCCCCTCCTCTCTCCTTCCCTCCTGCCCCCCAGTATTTAGGGCAATAAGGAGCATTGGCCTGGAGTGCCAGAGCGTCACCTCCAGGGGGGACCTGGCTACTTGCCCCCGAGGTGAGTGCAGAAGCCTGTTGTCCAGGCGCCCATCTCTGTTCCAAGTCCCCTGGGAATGCCGCCTCCCCACCACGTTCCCCATGTCTAGCCTCTACTCCCCTAGGATCCTCGTCCTGACTCCCAGCCTTCTCTGCCCACCATCTGGACACTGGTGTCCACCCTCACTCCCTGCCTCCAGTGCCCACTCCGTGATTGGAGCCTCCAGCCGTCCGCATCCCCAGCCCCCCGCTCCCACCCTCAGCCTCCCAGCTCAGAGTCCAAGCTCCTCTGCTCCGGGCTGCAGGTTTCGCCGTCACCGGTTGCACTTGTGGCTCCGCCTGTGGCTCGTGGGATGTGCGCGCCGAGACCACATGTCACTGCCAGTGCGCGGGCATGGACTGGACCGGAGCGCGCTGCTGTCGTCTGCAGCCCTGAGGTCGCGCGCAGCGCGTGCACAGCGCAGGCGGAGGTGGTTACAGGTCCGGACGGATTGGGGGGAAGCTGGAAATAAACCTGGAGATGATGATGATGGAGCGGATCTGAGCCCTGCGTGGTTTCTTTAGTAGGTCCGGAGGGACTGATCTAGCGTCTCCAAGAAGAGTGGGGCGCGCAGTTACTGGAGGGGGCGGGGAGACCGCGACTTTCTACCGCCCCATCCCCCTTCCTCCTATGGGGTCTCCAACTTCTTCTTCCGAAAATAGGGCCTGAGCTTCTTCTAGTGACGTCCCCACCCACCCAAGGCTCATGGCCGCCTTCAAGAGGGGACTTCTCACCTTTGAGGCTACCTTGAAGCTCACTCTGGGGTCTCCGACCTCCCCAGGAAGTGGCTGGGTCATTTTCCCCCTGTCCTCATAATGAGGCTTCATCTAGGACCTGTGTCAGTCTGGGCAGTGGACGGGACCCTCCAGGGCCCCAAGACTCCAGGAGTCCCAGGTCAGGGTAGGCCCCTGAATCATGTCTCAGCCCAGAGCTGGAACATGTACCCCTCACTACCTACCTGCAAGGAGGAACCCCCAAGGCACAGGCAAAGTTGAGTTACCTGATGTCACGTGTCATCACAAGTTCACGTTTTCACACAGGCAAGTGCAGTTGTGAGTAGTTAGTTACAACCAGAGACACACAGGGTGCTTACCCCCTCCTGGACACTAGATTATGAAAACACAGAGCAGGGGACTTGTCTGCTCCTAGATCTCCCCAGGGTTTCGTTTCTCCCCTTCCCTTCCTCTCCCCTCCCCTCCCCTCCCTTTCCCTCCCTTTCCCTCTCCTCCCCTCCCTTTCCCTCCCTTTCCCTCTCCTCCCCTCCCTTTCCCTCTCCTCCTCTTCCCTCCCCTCCCTTCCTCCTCCTCCTCTTCCTCCCCTCCCCTCCCTTTCCCCTCCCCTCCCCTCCCTTTCCCCTCCCCTCCCCTCCCTTTCCCTTCCTTTCCCTCTACTCCTCTTCTCTCCCCTCTCATCCTCCTCCTCCTCTCCCTCCCCTCCCCTCCCCTTCTCTTCCCTTTCTTTTCCTTCTTTTTGAGACAGGGTCTCGCTCTGTCACCCAGGCTGGATTGCAGTGGTGCGATCTCGGCTCACCACAACCTCTGCCTCCTGAGTTCAAGCGATTCTCCTGCCTCAGCCTCCCAAATAGCTGGGACTACAGGTGCTCGTCACCATGCCTGGCTAATTTTTGTATTTTTAGTAGAGAAGGAGTTTTACCATGTTGGCTAGGTTGGTCTTGAACTCCTGGCCTCAAGTAATTCACCTGCCTCAGCCTCCCAAAGTGCTGAGATTACAGGCATGAGCCACTGCGCCCGGCCTATTTTTTAATTTTTATTTTTGAGACAGGGTCTTCTTACTCTGGCACCCAGGCTGGAGTGCAGTGGCACAATCTCGGCTCACTGCAACCTCTGCCTCCCAGGTTCAAGCGATTTTCCTGCCTCAGCCTCCCAAGTAGCTGGGATTACAGGTGCCTGCCACCACACCCGGCTAATTTTTGTATTTTTAGTAGAGAGTGGGTTTCACCATGTTGGCCAGGCTGGTCTCGAACTTTGTTCTCCTGCAGCTAGACAGTCCCATCTGGGGGTGATGGGAGACAGTGACAGATCATCAGGCATTCGATTCTCATAAGGAGTGAGAAAGATCCCTCATATGCGCAGGTTGCAATGGGATTCTTGCTCCTACGAGAATCTAATGCTGCTGCTGGTCTGACAGGAGGTGGAGCTCAGGCGGTAATCTGAGCGATGGGGCGTGGCTGTAAATACAGATGAAGCTTCTCTCGCGCGCCCACCACTCACCTCCTGCTGTTTGGCACAGTTCCCAATGCCTGGTGATTGAGGACCCCTGTTCTAAAGGACAAAACCTCCAACATCCCCTGCCCCAGCTCCCTGAGGGCACAAATTCGGGTGATTCAGGGTCCAGTTCTACAGGAAGCCTGACCCAGGAGTCTTGCCATCCAGTCCCTGATTTGCCACCACAGGCTTCAGAATTCCTAGCACCTAGTCTTGAAAGCGACCCCAGACTCAAAAATCACAGCTGGACAATAGATGATAGAGGGAGGTTCTGGTTTTCAGGATGTTTTGGAGTCTCCTCCCACTGCCACCCACCCCCTGTGATGGTCCAGCCTCCTGTCTGATGCTGATGGCTATGAGCAGAGATTACAGCCACTTCTGGTGCCAGGGACCCCACCCAGACTCCAGCCCAGGGATTCTCTCCTGACTCCACTGTGGTCATGGGGGTAGGGCGGGACCACTGAGTCAGAAGTGTGGTCAGGGCCAGAGAGGGTGAGTCTAGTGCCTTGTGTGTGTTCCTGCTCCTCACTGCTTTGTGTGTGTGTTACGGGTGGGGATAGTCCATTGTCCCCAGAACTATTTGTCTCAAATCCCCATCCAATAGTCCTGTATCTGGATCCTAAGAGGGATCTCTTCAGGTTCCTCAATTCCAACATAGACATCATAGACATTCTCCTGCCCCAGACTGCAGACTTGGAGGTCATACCTGCCCAGGTGATGTGGACAGGCAAGCGCCCTATTAGAGCCTCCATTTCCTCAATAGCTAATGCCTAGACCCCCTGTGGTAGGCAAGGTGATCCTCTTCCTCCTCCTCCTCCTTCCTCTTCCTCCTCTTCTTCTCCTTCTCCTTCTTCCTTTTTGAGATGGAGTCTCATTCTGTTGTCCAGGCTGGAGTACTGTGGCATGATCTCAGCTCACTGCAACCTCCACCTCCAAGTTCAAGTGATTCTCCTGCCGCAGCCTCCTGAGTAGTCGGGATTGCAGGTGCCCGCCACCACTCCTGGCTAATTTTTGTATTTTTAGTATACACGGGCATTTTGCCATTTTGGCCAGGCTGGTCTCAAATTCCTGACCTCAAGTGATCCGCCTGCCTCGGCCTTCCAAAGTGCTGGTATTACAGGCGTGAGCCACAGAGCCCAGCCAATGCGAGATTCCTCTGCTTGCAAGTACAACAGACCCTACTTCAGACTAGTTTGGGCAAAACTAAAAGGAAGTTTCTTGTTTGTGTAACTGACAAACCCAGGGTTAGAACAACAGGTTCAGGTATGGCTTGGAACCAGGGTCTCAAATGATGTCTCCAGGACCCAGACTTCCTCTAGGGTCTGATTTTCTCAGCACTGCCTTCACTTTCAAGTAGATTCTTCCCTGTCACAGCTCCCATTACATCCTCCCATTGTGGTAGCCCTAGTGAGCGCTGGGAAAAAAAAGAGAATGCTTTCTTCCCGCTGGTTAAACCAATAAAAGCCCCAGATCAGAGTTTCATTGGCTGGGTCTTGCTCAAATGCCCGCCTCTCTGCCCAATCTTAGACTCTGATTGGCTGGGTCTAGATCATTTGTCCACTGTAAACCAATCCCTAGTTTATGGCTGGTTGGACCTAGGACACATTTTCTTTCTTAAAAGAAAATTGAGAATATTCCCTATGAAAGGGATAGGTGCTGGTCAGGCAGCTTTACAGATGTTTCTCACAAGACATGATTGCTTGTGGGCCTCTGGTTTAGCGTGGCCTTTTTCTCAAAGGAAGTCCAGAGCCTAGAACCCGGTCTCAGCCCCACCCAAGCCCGGGAAATGTGCAACGCTGTGGCTCCACCCCCTGCACCTGTCCATCAAGGCAGAGCTCACATCCAATTGGTCCGTCTACTCCATTAGAAGGCGGTCCTATAGCTCAGTAACTGGCTTCTTTCTAAGATCAAATAGAGGAGCTGGCATGAAGTCATTATTAAATTGATCTTTCTTGGAGACACAGGATTTGGCAATACTGTAGGAAACAGAAAATTTTCCTCACCAGATCTCGACGCTCATTTCTCAACATTCAAGTTGTCTCAAATTTCACCACATATTTTAAAACAAAGCATCATCACTTTCTGCACATAAGACAGAGAGTCTTATACTTGTTTTTTCTTTTCTTTCTTTCCTTTTTTTTTTTTTTTTTTTTGAGACAGAGTTTTGCTCTTGTTGCCCAGGCTGGAGTGCAGTGGTGCGATCTCAGCTCACTGCAACCTCCACCTCCTGGGTTCAAGTGATTCTCCTGTCTCAGCCTCCCGAGTGACTAGGATTACAGGCGCCTGCCACCACACCCAGTTAATTTTTGCATTTTTAGTAGAGACGGGGTTTCATCATATTGGTCAGGCTGGTCTCGAACTCCTGACCTTAGGTGATCCCCTCGCCTCAGACTCCCAAAGTGTTGGGATTACAGGCGTGAGTCATGGCCCCCAGCCATTTTTTTTTTTTAACCTAAAAGGGAGAAAACTAAAATTCTCAAGACCTGCATCGTCCATCAGCAACCTTGAGCACTCGAAAGGTAGCTAGTCTAAATTGAGGTGCTCAGTCTATACACATTTGATTTCGAAGGCTTTGTGCCAAAAAAGGAATGCAAATTAGCTCATTAATCATTTAAAAATATTACCTACATGCTGAAATGATCATAGTTTGGGTATATTATGTTAATAAAAATAGTATTAGCATTTTTTTCAAATATTGACATTCTTTTAGTTGATCTCTTTTTAGCCTTTTAATGTGGCTGCTAGAAATTTTATTTTCACTTATTTATTTTAGACAGAGTCTCCCTCTGTCGCCCAGGCTGGAGTGCAATGGCGTGATCTCAGCTCACTGCAACCTCTGCCTCCCAGGTTCAAGAGACTCTCGTGCCTCAGCCTCGGGAGCAGCTGGGATTACAGGTGCCCATCACTACACCCAGCTAATTTTTTTTTGTGTGTGTGTATTTTTAGTAGAGACAGGTTTCACCATGTTGGCCAGGCTGGTCTCGAACTCCCGACCTCAAGTGATCCACCCACCTCGACCTCCCAAACTGCTGAGAGTACAGGCATGAGCCACCGCACCCGGCCAGAAAAAAATAAAAATAAAAATGCATGCCTGTAATCCCTGCACTTTGGGAGACCAAGGCTGGAGGATCAGTTGAACTCAGGAGATCAAGACCAGCCTGGACAACATAGTGAGACCCTCATCTCTTCAAAAAATAAGAAAAATTAGACCGGGCACGGTGGCTCATGCCTGTAATCCTAGCACTTTGGGAGGCCGAGACGGGTGGATCACGTGAGGTCAGGAGTTCGAGACCAGCCTGACCAACATGGTGAAACCCCGTCTCTACTGAAAACACAAAATTAGCCGGGCGTGGTGGTGCATGCCTGTAATCCCAGCTACTTTGGAGGCTGAGGCAGGAGAATGACTTGAACCTGGGAGGCGGAGGTTGCAGTGAGCTGAGATGGCGCCATTGCACTCCAGCTTGGGTGACAAGAGCAAAACTCTGTCTCAAAGAAGGAGAAAAATTAGCCAGGTGGAGTAGTGCCCACCTCTAATTTGAGCTACTTGGGAAGCTGAGGCAGAAGGATTACTTGAACCAGGGAGGTCAAAGCTGCAGTGAGCCATGATTGTGCTGCTGCACCCCAGCCTGGGCAACAGAGCGAAACCTTGTCTCAAAAAAAAATTATTAAAAAAACTTTTTTTTTTTTTTTTTTTTTAAGAGACAGGGTCTTGCTATGTTGCTCACGCTGGTCTCAAACTCCTGACTTCAAATGATCCTCCAACCTCAGCCTCCTGGGTAGCTGGGACTATAGAGTGAGCCACCATACCCAGCTACTTTGTGCCTTTTGTAATCCCAGTTTTCAAGATCAGGTAAACACAAAGTGAACTAAGACACTTTCTAGATAGAGTTGTGGGCATGTGAACACATGCCTGTGTCTATTTTTCTGAGTATCACAATGCGAATAGTATGCAAATGAGTTTGCGATGTGTGTCCGTGTGCAGACCTGTGTGTGTGTGTGTGTGTGTGTGAGACAGAGAGAGAGAGAAAGAGAGAGAGATAGAGAGATAATCTGGGTAGATGAGCAGATGGATGGATGAGAATGAGAAACCTGGAGTTTCCAGGTGCAAAGGAAACTGTTCCTCCAGGTTTTTTATTTTTTTATTTTTTTTGAGACAGAGTTTTGCTCTTGTCACCGAGGCTGGAGTCCAATGGTGTGATCTCGGCTCACTGCAGGCTCTGCCTCCTGGGTTCAAGTGATTCTTCTGCCTCAGCCTCCTGAGTAGCTGGGATTACAGGTGCCCACCATCACGCCCAGCTAATTTTTGTATTTTTAGTAGAGACGGGATTTCACCATGTTGGCCAGGCTGGATTCGAACTCCTGACCTCAGGTGATCCACCCACCTCAGCCTCCCAAAGTGCTGGGATTACAGGCGTGAGCCACCGCGCCTGGCCTCCTCCAGGATTGTATAAAAGCAGGGGATTTGGGGAGGGAGGGAAGGATGTGGGTCTGTCCTCAGTCCCAGATGTGGCTGTGGTGTTCCAGTGGTTAGGTCCTGCTGCCTCACATCTGTGCTTTTCCTCCACGGGGACTTGTAGAAGTAGAACTTCTTGGGGGTGGAGCTGAGGATGGGGGAGGAAGGTATGGGGGGACCCAGGGGTCCTGTCTCCAAGCCTGGTTGCTCTTACCCGAAAAGTGGGGACACTGAGGTGTCACAGCTTCTCTTTTGAGACAGAGAGGAAGTAGGAGGGTGAGGCCCATCCAGGTAGACACAGACACACACAGAGACACACAGCTTCCTGTAACATTTCCGAGTGTCGAATTCCATCTCCCGGTCTAGAGGTTTTTCTTCTTGGTCTTTCCTGAGACTTCTAGGCTCCCAAGACCCTTTTGATCAGGGCAGGGATGAGGGTGCCCCAGGGTGGGAGAGTCGTGGATCCCTGAAAAGAGGAGGCTGCTCCCTCTCTTCCCTCCCCCCACCTCCAGATTTCCTCATCTGCCTTGACACCTTCCGGTGGGTGGGGACGTGTATGGACAAATTTGTGGGCTGGGGACCATGGAAGTGGAGGAAATCTACAAGCACCAGGAAGTCAAGATGCAAGCACCAGCCTTCAAGGACAAGAAACGGAGGATCTCAGCCAAGAATCAAGGTTAGGGACCTTGAGGTGGAAGGGAGGGGTTAAGAAGGAGAGGTGTGGGGGCCGGGGGCCGTTGCTCACGTCTGTAATCCCAGCACTTTGGGAGGCTGAGGCCGGAGGATTGCGTGAGCCCAGTCGGTGGAGACTGGACTGGGCAACATAGGGAGACTCTGTGTGTAAAAAAATAAAAATAAAAAAAGAAGAAGAGGTTCAGATGGGAGAGGTAAGGGGTTAAAGGTGGGGGCCGGGGGCTCCTTCCCTTCCAAGGTGTGTGTGTGTGTGTGTGTGTGTGTGTGTGTGTGTGTGTGTGTGTGTGTGTTTATGTGTGCTGTAATCACTCAAACCCTCACACACCCGCTCTGCTTAACCAAAAAGCAGATTTTAGCTTCTCACTCCTTATCTTTCACCCCCTACAATTTATTGAGTGCAAAGGGTTAGGTAAAACAAGATCCCGGGTCCCCTCTCTACACCACAGAGCTCTGAGCAGGTCTCCAAACCCTCCCACTGCCCTCCACACAGGTGCCCATGACCCAGACTATGAGAATATCACCTTGTCCTTCAGAAACCAGGACCATGCGAAGGGTGGTCATTCACAACCCACGAGTCAAGGTGAGCAGACACTCACCTGCTCACATCCCATCACCTTGGGAAGGGGCAGGTGGGCAGGCAACTGCAGGGCCCCCGGGGCTGCATGGACGGGAGGAGGCGATGGGGAAGGAAGAGGTGACAGCTGTTGATGTGATAATGAGGTCTGTTGATGATGACAATGTTGGGGAATGCTGGTGAGGGGGTCTGTGATGGTGACAGTGTTAGATCGCTGAGGGTGGCTGCTGGCGGCAGTGTTGTTGACAATGACGGCAAGCTGCATGACCACAGCTGCTGACCGTTTCGGGAGGAGCGAGGTACCCATGGTGTTAGAGACAGTGAGGATGGTTTGAGTGGTGGTGCTGACCCCTCAAGATCATTTCGCTGCCTCTCTGCTCCAGTCCCAGCCCAGGGCAGGCCACCCTCAGACTCCACCCAGGTCCCCCGCTGGTTGTACAGAGCCATCCTGAGCCTGTACATCCTCCTGGCCCTGGCCTTTGTCCTCTGCATCATCCTGTCGGCCTTCATCATGATGAAGAGTGAGTACTTATTGGGAGAAGGGTGCTGGGGGGCCCTAGACTTTCTCCCTTGTCCCTCTCTCTCTTTCTCCCTGGGTGCTTCAAGGATTTTCCTGCCCTTCCTGAACAGATGCTGAGATGTCCAAGCAGCTGCTGGGCTTTAAAACGGAGCTTTGGAATGGTGAGCAGAGGGTCTGAGGGAGACCCATGGGGTCACGGTGGCGGTCTGGAGAGGGATGGATGCACAGACACCCCTGTTTCATGCCCTCAGTCTCAAACTCCATGCAAGCCTGCGAAGAGAGACAGAACGAAGTCTGGGAGTCTGTTCAGAGCAGCATCATCATGGTCAGGAGCAAGGTGGAGAAATTAGAGACGCAATTAGCAGGTGCCTGTGCAGTCTCGCCTTCTGTGGGGGAAATTTGTCACCAATGCCTGGCACTGAGCTGGGGGCAGGGAATTCAGGGCAGGAGATAGCCGGGGTCTTACCCTCCCAAAGCTCAAGTTGTGGAGGGGCAATGGGTGTTACCCTCTGGGTCGCTCTGTAGGTATTTAAAGGCTCCTGGGAACCCCAAATCCACGGGCTCTCTTGTACCCCAGGGTGGGTGTGGGGCAGGGAGGGGGCTTCCAAGGAAGGTGGGGGCTTTGTTTGAGGCTCCACCGCAGCTTGATGTATCTGTTCCCACCCAACCCTTCCCCCCCCCAGGCATAGGAAAAGTTGACATAAAGGTACAGAAAATCTTGGAGTTGTTGCAGACAAAGCCACGTAAGTTGACACCCCAAGGAGAGGTGGAGGAGGGTGGGTGGGACTTTGGATTTAGCCCCAGTTCCTCTCCCAGGGGCGGAATCTGCCTCACTGTAGGTCTCTCCCCATTCCCAGAGTCCTCACCTCAATAAATGAGAGAACATTGTGGCAGCCAAAGCTAAAGCTTGGAAGACAGGGCTGCATCTGCTAATGAAGACGGGAAATGACCCTCCTCCAGCCTAATGTGAACCTGCCCCTCATCCCACATATAGAAAACCTCGAGTCACGGTGAATGAGTGTCTCAGAGCTGCTCGTGTGTGTGTACACCTGCGTGCATGTGTGTGCGCGTGTGTGTGTGTGCGTGTGTGCATTTGGCAAAGGGTGGACATTTCAGTGTATCCCCCAGAAAGGTGATGAATGAATAGAACTGAGAGTCACAGTGAGTGTGGCGTGCATGTCTGTGTCACGTGACATACGTGAGTCTCGGCATGTCACGGTGGATGGCTGTGTCTGAGGACCTCCAGCAGGTGTCACTCTGAGTGTGGGTGCTGGTGACATGCATTGCACGGGCCTGTCTCCCTGTTTGTGTAAACATACCCGAGTGTACTGCGGCGTGTTTTGTGTCTACACATGTCATAGTGGGGGAGATGTATCTCTGTACATGTAGGTGTCTCCATGTGTGCCCTGTCACTATCTGTGCCTGGGTGAATGGCTGTGTCATTATGAGTGTGCCAAGTTATGCCACCCTGTGTGCTCAGGGCACATGCACACAGACAGTCATTTATCTCTGCACTCACATTTTGTGACTCATGAAGATAAATAAAGTCAAGGGAAAACAGCATCGCTATGGGACCTGTTATTGAGGCAACTGGAGGGGCTTTGGGACCTGGGGAGAGGGAGAGTCCGCACGTGACAATGATCCCGGGGCACAAGGGTGGGCAAGACTGGGTGCCCTGCGTGAGTACCTGTGTGCCTGTGAATGAGTAACTCATTCCCTGTGTCCCAGAGTGGGTGACCCTGAGCGTACAACATCTCCCTGAGTGTACCTGGGCCCACGGATATATACAAACCCCAAGCGTGTACCCATGTGTGTAATCGTGCCCGTGAGTGTATCTATGCCACTGAGCATGCATCCATGAGTGTACATGACTCTAATGTACTATGTCCACTGCTCATGCATGCACTTTATTTTTTGTTTTGTTTTGTTTTTTGAGACAGGGTCTTCCTCTGTCACCCATGCTGGAGGGCAGTGGTACGATCATGACTCATTGCAGCCTCGACCTCCTGGGCTCAGGTGATCCTCCTGCCTCAGCCTCCTGAGTAGCTGGGATTACAGGTTCACACCACCACACCTGGCTAATTTTTTTTTAAAGAGGTGGGGGTCTCACTGTGTTGACCAGGTTGGTCTCAAACTCCTGGCCCTCAGTGATTCTCCCACCTCCGTCTCCGAAAATGCTGGGGTTACAGGCGGGAGCCACCGCGCCCGGCCACACGGATGCACTTAAGGCGATTGAACCCATGCCCAAGGGCATAGGAGTGTCTGGAAACGTGAACAGGTGTGTCCATGTGCAAGGGTATACATGGGCCCATTGTCATACGCGTGCCCTGAGCGGATGACTAGGCCTGCAAGCGTCCCCTCCAGCGTGGGCCACCCAGAGTCAGCGAGACCCTGACCACGCGCGGAGCAGCGATCACAGCCGCGGGCCAAGTCCCGGGGTCCAGCTCCACGGACTCGCGCGCCCCCGTGCGGCTGCTCTCGTCGGCGCGCCTGCGCACGCACTCCTGGCCTGTCGCGCGCCTGCGCACGCAGCGCCTTTTACGGCGCCGTAAAGCAGCTCTGCCCAGCCGAAGGCTGCGGTTCCTGGTGAGACCCTGTCTGCCCCCCTTGCCCGCGCCGGGCCTTGTGCGCTCCCGACCCCTTCCCCGCGGGTCTGTGGGTACTGGGCTGGGGTCTCGGCGTCCACGATCCCGGGTCCGCTCGCTTCTGCCCCCTTCAGGAAACTGCGAGGAGGGTGGGTTTCTCCCCATTGTAGAGGTACGGGGCGAGAGTCGCGGGGCCGAGTCCCTGCGGCGGTTCAGCTCACTTCAGCCCGCATCGCAGCCCGGTGGTGGGGTCTTAACCATCCCCCTCTCATCTCGCGCGCCCACGGCCCTCGCCACGGACGGATCTGCATGCTGAGGCTGGGGCGACCCGGAGCCCCTGGGACCTCCCTCCCCTCGCCGCTAGTTCTCCCACCTCCCACGCAGACCTCGTTGGGGTCGGCTCAGCATCCACAGACCTCCCCATGCATGGTGGGGGCGGGTTCTCAGCTGCGTCTCCAAACCCGTCTCGGCGCCCGCCCCCTACCCCATTTCTCTCCAGGAGCCCCCTGCCCCATCTCCCTCTCCCTGCACCGACAGCTGATGGGAGGACCACAGTTGCTCAGCATCCAGCTTCCTCTCTGGAGAGCACGGGGGTGGGAGGCTCCCAACACCTCTGGGCCCCTTCTCCCAGCCTTCAGAACCCAGGCCCATCCGCGTCTCAAAGGACGAAGGGTTCCATGCGTGACACATCGGAGCTGCCTGAGGGCTTGGGGTTGGGGATTCCCCGCTCCTTCTCCCTGGCCCCACGGATCTCACCTGTTCAAGCCCCCAACCCTCCTGGCCTTTGGTCTTGACATGCTCCTATCCCACTCCCACCCTCCACCCCCTTTACTCTGCCTTTCCGCAGGAAGCAGGCAGGAAAGTTCCCGAGGGTCGTCTGTGCTGAAGCGCATGACGGGGCAGGGGTGACTGCCCATATCCCCTTGTGGTAACTCATCTCTGTCACCTCCCTGCCCTAGATCTGACGCCCCTCCCCCCATACACTAGTTTTCTAGTTACTCCCGTAGGTGGTGGAGCGGACAGGAAGGCGCTTTTCGCAATTGAACAGTCTGCGTGCCCGAGAGTTAGGTGGTTTCCGGCGCCCTCTTCTGTTCCCCCTCGTGTCTCTCCTCCCACCTTGTCCCTACTCCTGCTGGCTCGCTGCCTGCCGAGGGTGTAAGCCTCCCCACTTCCCTGATTTATCAGGTTACATGTAATCGAGGCGTGTTTTACGCGCATCTCTTTGCACGTGGGAAGTCGGCACCGGAACACACAACGGTGGCGTGGGGTGAGGGTGTCCCAGGGCCCCTCGTGGTTCTCCCTTCTTCCCTCCCCGCCTGGTCCCCTTCCCAGTTGCCCCTGACACCCGCGCTTCTTAGTCTCCCAGCAGGGCGGCGGCGGCATGGAGGCGCGCTTCACGCGCGGGAAGTCGGTGCTGCTGGAGCGCGCGCTAGCGCGGCCGCGCACGGAGGTGAGCCTGAGCGCCTTCGCACTGCTGTTCTCTGAGCTGGTGCAGCACTGCCAGAGCCGCGTCTTCTCCGTGGCCGAGCTGCAGGCGCGCCTGGCGGCGCTGGGCCGCCAGGTGGGCGCACGCGTGCTGGATGCGCTGGTGGCGCGCGAAAAGGGTGCCCGGCGTGAGACCAAGGTGCTGGGCGCGTTGCTCTTCGTCAAAGGTGCCGTGTGGAAGGCGCTCTTCGGCAAGGAGGCGGACAAGCTAGAGCAGGCCAACGATGACGCGCGTACCTTCTACATCATCGAGCGCGAGCCGCTCATCAACACCTACATCTCCGTGCCCAAGGAGAACAGCACGCTCAACTGCGCCAGCTTCACGGCGGGCATCGTGGAGGCGGTGCTCACACACAGCGGTTTCCCTGCCAAGGTCACGGCGCACTGGCACAAGGGCACCACGCTCATGATCAAGTTCGAGGAGGCGGTCATCGCTCGAGACCGGGCCCTGGAGGGCCGCTGACGCTGCCGGAGATAAAGGATACAGAGAGCCCCTCCCCAAGTGTGTCTTGTGTCTTGTGTGGGGGCCTCAGATCCACTCAGTACCTTGAGCCACAGCCCTGCCCCAGGCTGGGGAGGGAGACCAGGTCCAAATGTGTTTACAATAGAGTGGGGGTGGTGGGGGCAGGTCTGGCCATAGGGTTGGGGGGTTGAGTGAGGCCAGGGGTGGTGGGAAGAAACAAACTGGACAGAAGGATTTGGTGGGAAATGCTGGCAGGTTCTGGAATCACGGTTGGAGAATATCTGCAGGCTTTAGGGGGCATGGGGTTCTGGGAGACCATCAGGCCGAGACAGACTCCTTTAGACTTGTAGTGGGCGAAGTGCCAGATGGGCAATATTTTATGCCATTAGTCTTTATTTTTTATTATTTTTTATTTGTTGAGATAGAGTCTTGCTGTCACCCAGGCTGGAGTGCAGTGGCACCATCTCACCTCACTGCAACCTCCAACTCTGGGGTTCACACGATTCTCCTGCCTCAGCTTCCCAAGTAGCTGGGATTACACCTGGCTAATCTTTGTAGTTTTAGTAGAGATGGGGTTTCACCATGTTGGTCAGGCTGGTCTTGAACTCCTGACCTCAGGTGATCTGCCCACTTAAGTCTCCCAAAGTGCTGGGATTACAGGCGTGAACCACTGTGCTCGGCCGCCATGTGGTCTTGTCCCATTACTCTGCCTACGTATTGAAAGCAACCACAGACAACATGGAAAGGAGTGGGTGTCACCATGTACCTAGAAAACAGGCTGAGGGGAATTGTTTGCCTTTCTCCCTCATTTATTTTATTTTTCAGAGACAGGGTATCGTTCTGTCGCCCAGGCTAGAGTACAGTGGCACAGTCATAGCTCACTGCAGCCATGAACTCCTGGGCTCAAGCGATCCACCTGCCCCAGCCTCCCAAGTAGCTGGGACCACAGGTGCACACCACCGCGGCCAGCTAATTTTTAAAAAATTTTTGTAGAGATGGGGGTCTCACTAGGTTGCCCTAGGCTGGTCTCGAACTCTTGGCCTCAAGCGATCTTCCCGCCTCGGCCTCCCTAAGTGCTGGGGTTACAGGTGTGAGCCAAATCGAAGTGTGTTCTGAAGATCAGCAGTAGCAGCATCAACGGGGAGTTGATCCATAATGCAGTCTCAGGCCCACCCCAAAGCTGCTGAATCTGAGGCTGCATTTTAGCCAGGCCTCCAGGGTATTCCTAGGGACCTTAGATTGAGATGCAGGCTTTAGGGTATCAGAATTGCCAGGAGGGGCTGGGTGCGATGGCTCATGCCTATAATCCCAACACTTTGGGAGGCTGAGGCGGGTGGATCACGTAAAGTCAGGAGTTCAAGACCAGCCTGGCTAACATGATGAAACCCCTTCTCTACTAAAAATACGAAACATTAGCTGGGTGTGGTGGCACTTGCCTGTAATCTCAGCTACTTGGGAGGCTGAGGCAGGAGAATCGCTCAAACCCAGGAGGTGGAGGTTGCAGTGAGCCGAGATTGCGCCATTGCACTCCAGCCTGGGCAACAAGAGTGAAACTCCAACTAAAAAAAAAAAAGGGCGCGGTGGCTCATGCCTGTAATCCCAGCACTTTGGGAGGCTGAGGCAGGTGGATCATGAGGTCTAGGAGGATCACGAGGAGTTTGAGACCAGATCGGCTAATATGGTGGAACCTTGTCTGTACTAAAAATACAAAAATTAGCTGGGCATGGAGGTGCATGCCTGTAATCCCAGCTACTTGGGAGGCTGAGACAGGAGAATCGCTTGAATCTGGGAGGCGGAGGTTGTAGTAAGCCGAGATCACACCACTGCCCTCCAGCCTAGACGGCAGAGTGAGACTCCATCTCAAAAAAAAAAAAAAAAAAAGAATGGCCAGGAGGGCTTGTTGCAACCCAGGTAGCAGGGCTGTACCCTCAGACTTCCAGATTCTGAAGCTTTGAGGTGTGCCTGAGAATGTGCAGTTCTAACAAGTTCCCAGGAGCCACTGATGCCCCTGGGACTACCCTTTGAGAACTGTGGCTCTGGAGACCTCCCTGTCAAAGTCCAGAACTGTCTGGAGGCTAATTTTATATATATATAATTATATATATTATATATAAATAATATATATTGTATTTATATGTAAATATATATAAATATATAAAATATAATACATATTATAAATAATATATACAATATATATTATATATATTATATATATTTGATATATATATTATTATTATTATATATATTTAAATATATATATTTAAAACATATATATATTTGAGATGGAGTCTTGCTGTGACGCCCAGGCTGGAGCGCAGTGGCGCAGTCTTGGCTCACTGCAACCTCTGCCTCCCAGGTTCAAGCCATTCTCCTACCTCAGTCTCCTGAGTAGCTGGGATTACAGGCGTCCATCACCACACCTGGCTAATTTTTGTATTTTTAGTAGAGACGTGGTTTCACCGTGTTGGCCAGTCTGGTCAATACTTTAAAGTTAATCTTAAAGTTCAGGATGATACAAACACATTTTCCTTGTTAAAAAAAAAAATAAGTGGGATGCAATGGTGCACACCTGGAGTCCCAGCTATTCAGGAGGCTGAGGCAGGAGAATCGCTTGAGGGCAGGGATTGGAGTCCAGCCTGGGCAACATAGTGAAACCTTGTCTGAAAAGATTTGAAATAAGGCCGGGCGTGGCAGCTTATGTCTGTAATCACAGCACTTTGGGAGGCCGAGGTGAGCAGATCACTTGAGGCTGGAAGTTCGAGACCAACCTGGTCAATATGGCAAAACCCATCTTTACTAAAAATACAAAAATTAGCTGGGTGTGGGGGTGGGCACCTGGAATCCCAGCTACTCGGGAGGCTAAGGCGGGAGGATCACTTGAACCTGGGAAGCGGAGGTTGAAATGAGCCAAGATCGCGCCACTGGCACTCCAGCCTCGGTGACAGAGTGAGACCTTGTCTTAGAAAAAAACAAAAAAATGTATTACACCTCAGGCAATTTTCCTTTCTCTTTTTGTTCACCACACTTAGTTCCTGATCGCTTCTCCTCCCCAAGAAAAGTCCTTCCAGATTTTTGTGTGTGTGTGTTTTTTTTTTTTTTTTTTTTTTTTTGAGACGGAGTCTCGCTCTGTTGCCCAGGCTGGAGTGCAGTGGCCGGATCTCAGCTCACTGCAAGCTCTGCCTCCCGGGTTCATGCCATTCTCCTGCCTCAGCCTCCCTAGTAGCTGGGACTACAGGCGCCCGCCAGGTCGCCCGGCTAGTTTTTTGTATTTTTAGTAGAGACGGGGTTTCACCATGTTAGCCAGGATGGTCTTGATCTCCTGACCTCGTGATCCACCCGTCTCGGCCTCCCAAAGTGCTGGGATTACAGGCTTGAGCCACCGCGCCCGGCCGTTTTTTTTTTTTTTTTTTGAGACGGAGTCTCGCTCTGTCCCCCAGGCTGGAGTGCAGTGGCACGATCTCGGCTCACTGCAAGCTCCGCCTCCTGGGTTCCCGCCATTCTCCTGCCTCAGCCTTCCAAGTAGCGGGGACTACAGGTGCCCACCACCTCGTCCGGCTAATTTTTTGTATTATTTAGTAGAGACGGGGCTTCACCGTGTTAGCCAGGATGGTCTCGATCTCCTGACCTCGTGATCCGCCCGTCTCGGCCTCCCAAATTGCTGAAATTACAGGCTTGAGCCACCTTCCAGATTTTTGAGGGGATCTGTGATCCAATCTTCCCTGCTTCCTTTCCCCCGCCCCCCAGGATGTGAACAGACAGATCTGTTGAGGAAAGGAACTGCAGGGACTGTCAGCTGAGCTCCCCTCACTGGTTATGAGAAAGACCAAAGGGGTCGGTGTCTAGATTTGTTGGGGATGCTCCATTGGACTGCCTGGTGGACTAGGGCTGAGGGCTTGGTCAGGGCAGTCGCAGTCATCCCAGCAAGAGGTGTTGAGCTGGGTGGGCTTCAGCACACTGGGGAGAAAGTGGTGCATCTAGGATGAATGAAACCATGGAGCAACCACCACGCATAGCCCAGGGCTGATCCTGGAATAGCTGTTGGCTGGTGGAGGTGGCGCTGGGAGAGGGCTTGGGCAGGGTGATGGCCTGAATCTGGAATGATGGGGAGGCGTCTAGGGGGCCAGCAGATGCACAGGTCTTGGGGTTTGGGGTCTGGAGTTTTGGAGGGAGGTCTGGGCATCAGCACAGACACAGAAACCACAGTCCTGGATGGGGGACAGAGGGAGGGAAACATGGTGTCTGAGAAGCTGGATTTCAGAGCAAAATGCAGGACGCTTTGGGCTAAGCAGCCCCAGGCAGGTCCTCTGAGACCCTGGTGAGAGGGGCTTCCCGGGTCCAGAGGCCAGGCTGTGAAGGATGTCAGAGAAATCAGGAGGGAGGAAAGGAAGAGGGGCTGCGGGAATTTGTAAGCTGGGAGTGCAGGGCCCAGGGTCTGTTCCCATGCGCCGTCCTCACCCAGCCACCGCCGTCCTTACCTGGCCACCGAGGCTGAGTTAGGGGGCTTGAGAAGGGAGAAGGTTTGAACAAGCTGTAGGGTTATGAGGCTGGGCCTGGGGTTGGGGCAAGGGAGGCTGATGAGAAAAAAGAGGAGCCTGTGATCCGGCAGCTTCTGATCACAGCAGCTCTAACTTAGAGTGCTTTGAGCTGCAAAGAAGATCTCCCCTGGACCCTCCACGTGGGTGGGTGAGAAGAGGAGGAACCGGGCACCAGCCCTTGGTGAGCTGGGCAAGCAGCATCACCTCATTTCACAGGCAGGTTCCAAAAGAAGTCATGTACCCATGGTCACACAGATTAATTATTATTTTTTGAGATGGAGTCTCACTCTGTCGCCCAGGCTGGAGTGCAGTGATGCGATCTCAGCCTCCCAGGTTCAAGCAATTCTCCTGCCTCAGCCTCCCAAATAGTTGGGACTACAGGTGGCCACCACCACGCCCACTTATTTTTTTTTATTTTTAGTAGAGACGGGTGGGGGTTCACCATGTTGACCAGGCTGGTCTCAAACTCCTGATCTCAGGTCACCGCCCACCTCAGCCTCCCAAAATGCTGGGATTACAGATGTGAGCCACCATGCCCAGCCCAGATTTATTAATTTGACAGGTATTTTGTCAAGCGCCTACTGTGTGCCAGGCCCCAGGGACACAGCTGGGAACAAAACAAAGGCAGTGGCCTCCTAAAGCTCATTCTACCTGGGGTGACCAGCAGCACACAAATGAGAAGATGGCAAGTTTTGTTGAAAGGAGGGCTGTGGTGAGAATGTGCAGCGAGGAGTGGGGAATGAGGGCTGGGGAGTCAGGGTGTAATTGAAGTGTGGGCAGGGATGGGAAGGCACTCAGGACAGGCTCCACGGAGAGGAGAGGCTTGGAAGACGGAAGGAGCAGAGAGAAGGACAGGTGCAAAGACCCAGTGACAGGAGCGAGCTGGCGTGTTCAAGGAACGGTGGGGAGGGGCTCTGTGGTCATCAGGGGGAACCTATAGGATGTTGGCTCGTTTTCTCAATTTTTTTGTTTGTCTGTTTGAAACGGAGTCTTGCTCTGTTGCCCAGGCTGTAGTGGCAGTGGCGTGATGTCGACTTACTGCGACTTCCACCTCCCGGGTTCAAGCAATTCTCCTGCCTCAGCCTCCCTAGTTGCTGGGATTACAGGTGTTTGCTACCACGCCCAGCTAATTTTTGTATTTTTTTTCTTTTTCTTTTTTTTTTTTTTTTTGAGACGGAGTCTCGCTCTGTCGCCCAGGCTGGAGTACAGTGGCCGGATCTCAGCTCACTGCAAGCTCCGCCTCCCAGGTTTACGCCATTCTCCTGCCTCAGCCTCCCGAGTAGCTAGGACTACAGGCGCCTGCCACCTCGCCCGGCTAGTTTTTTGTATTTTTTAGTAGAGACGGGGTTTCACCGTGTTAGCCAGGATGGTCTCGATCTCCTGACCTCGTGATCCGCCCGTCTCGGCCTCCCAAAGTGCTGGGATTACAGGCTTGAGCCACTGCGCCCGGCCTAATTTTTGTATTTTTAGTAGAGACGGGGTTTCACCATGTTGGCCAGGCTGTTCTTGAACTCCTGACCTCAAGTGATCTGCCCACCTTGGCCTCCCAAAATGTTGGGATTACAGGCGTGAGCCACTGCGCTGGGCTTGCTTTGGCTTTCTCGCTGCTGCTGCTTCTTCTTCTTCTTCTTCTTCTTCTTCTTCTTCTTCTTCTTCTTCTTCTCGTCATTCTTCTATAGTACTATTAATATCCTCCTAACTTCCTCCTCCCCTTAACTCCTCCACTGCCTCCTCCCCTTACATCCTTCCCCTTCCCCTTCCCTTCCCTCCTCCTTCTCCTCCTTTTTCTTCCTCCTCCTCCTTCTTCCTTCTTTCTTCCTTCTTCTTCCTTCTTCTTCCTTCTTCTTCCTTCTTCTTTCTCCTTCTTCTCCTTCTTCTCCTTTCTTCTTCTCTTCTTTTCTTCTTCTTCTTCTTTTTTTTTTTTTTGAGACAGGTTCTCACGGGCGACCAGGCTGAGTGCAGAGGCACAATCCTCCCACCTCAGCCTCCCAAGCAGCTGGGACTAAGGCGCCCACCACTACGCCTGGCTGATTTTTGTGTACTGGACCTCAGTATGTTGCCCAGGCTGGCCTCAAACTCCTGGACTCGAGCAGTCCTCCCACCTCAGCCTCCCAAAGTGCTGGGATGACAGGCATGAGCCACTGCACCCAGCTGGCTTTGGCCTTTTCTCTGAGCTGGAGGAAACTTTTGGAAAGGGGGCAGTGAAGAGAGAGCCCCGAGTGGAGGCAACTGCTCCAGTCGGGGCAGTGGCAGGAGGGGTGAGCAGTGAGTGATTGTGGACGCTGTTTGACAGCAGAGCCCACAGACTTTTCTTATGGACTTGGACTTGGAGGTGGTATCAGGGGAAAGGGAAGAGGCGCAATGATCCCAGTGCTGGCCTGAGCCACTGGGAGAGGAGTGTGGAGAAGGACCCTGTTCTCCTGGCCTCCCTTCATGGCCTCGGGCATGGGCTGACCTTGGCTGAGCCTGAGGCTGGTGCCACCTCAGCCTCCCAGACCCTGAATAGGGTTAACACCTCCAGACCTGAAATGGCCTCCGGTTGAACAGGCCAACTCCCCATCAGCTTGTCCAGCCAGCCAGCACTTACTGAGCGCCTTCTGTGTACCAAGCCCTGTTCTGGGTACTTCCATGAGTCAACTCACGCCCTCCCCGCCTCAGGATGATCCACTGCCTTCCCTACAATATTCCAAGGCGCCATTGGACTTCAGAGTCTTCATGTCCTGCACCTTCTCCTTGTAACAAAGGAGGAAAAAACAAAAACGGGGGATAGAATTCTACTTCAGTTGCTCCTCAATTTGTTTCTTTCTTTTTTCTTCTTCTCTCTTTTTTTTTTTTTTTTTTTTTTGAGACGGAGTCTCTCTCTATCGCCCAGTCTGGAGTGCAGTGGCCAGATCTCAGCTCACTGCAAGCTCCGCCTCTTGGGTTTACGCCATTCTCCTGCCTCAGCCTCCCGAGTAGCTGGGACGACTACAGGCGCCTGCCACCTCGCCCGGCTAGTTTTTTGTATTTTTTAGTAGAGACGGGGTTTCACCATGTTAGCCAGGATGGTCTCGATCTCCTGACCTCGTGATCCGCCCACCTCGGCCTCCCAAAGTGCTGGGATTACAGGCTTGAGCCACCGCGCCCGGCCTTTTTTATTTTTTTGAGACGGAGTCTCACTCTGTTGCCCAGGCTGGAGTGCAGTGGCACGATCCTGGCTCACTGCAACCTTTGCCTGGGAGACCTCTGGCTCCCAGGTTCAAGCAATTCTCCTGCCTAACCTTCCAAGTAACTGGGATTATAGGCACATGCCACCATGCCTGGTTAATTTTTGTATTTTTTTAAGTAGAGACGGGGTTTCACTATGTTGGCCAGGCTGGTCTCGAACTCCTGGTCTCAAGTGATCAGCCCACTTCAGCCTCCCAAAGTGCTGAGATTACAGGCATGAGCCACCATGTCTGCTTGCTCCCAATTTTCTTTTTTTTCTTTTTCTTTTTTTTTTAGTTGGGGGCTCACTCTGTTGCCCAGGCTGGAGTGCAGTGGCACAAGCTGGGATCACTGCAACCTCCGCCTCCCAGTTTCAAGCACTTCTCCTGCCTCAGCCTCCTGAGTAGCTAGGATTACAGGTATGTGCCACCACGCCCAGTGTATTTTGTATTTTTTTGTTTTTTTGTTTTTTGAGGTGGAGTCTTGCTCTGTCACCCAGGCTGGAGTGCAGTGGCACAATCTCCGCTCACTACAAGCTCCGCCTCCTGGGTTCACGCCATTCTTCTGCCTCAGCCTCCCCAGCAGCTGGGACTACAGGCGCCTGCCACCACGCCCGGGCTAGTTTTTTGTATTTTTAGTAGAGACGGGGTTTCACCGTGTTAGCCAGGATGACCTCGATCTCCTGACCTTGTGATCTGCCCGCCTCAGCCTCCCAAAGTGCTGGGATTACAGGCATGAGCCACTGCGCCCGGCCGAATTTTTGTGTTTTTAATAGAGCTGGAGTTTTGCCATGTTGGCCAGGCTGGTCTCGAACTCCTGACCTCAGATGATTTGCCTGCCTTGGCCTCCCAAAGTGCTGGAATTACAGGCATGAGCCACCACGCCCGGACAAAGATCTGATGTCCCAACCTTCAAAGGTGGTCTCAGGCATCAGACTCTGGAATTCCCAGCTGCCACGTGCCATAGCCAGAGACCAGACCCAGCCAGGCCTCCAAGAAGGAGACAAATGTGGGGGGCCATCATTGCCCCATTTTATTGATGCAGGCTGGACAGGAGGACTCGCCACCTGAGCTGGGGTACTGAGGTCCTGGGGTGCTGAGGACATGGGGCTGCATCTGGAGAGGGTGGTGTTTGGGGGCACTCCCATGTGGAGAGGAAGCTGTTGGGGGACATTCCTGGGAAGGCAGGGGCCACAGAGGAGCCAGAGATGTATCAGCTGCCTCTGTTTGGGTGGCAGAAAATGTCACGGGGATCTTTCAGCCACAAAGAGGGGTTTAGGCTGTGGTTGGAGGTCTTCAGGGTCTCACTCTAGGCCTGGCTGTATCCATGCTCAAGAGTGGAGAGGGGCAGAAGGGGCGGGCAGGCGGCCGTCAGGGCTGGATCTTGATTCGGGTCCCAGGGACTCTGTGGAACCTTCACTGGCTGGCGGCGCACACGTGGCCAGCCGGTCGCACACCCAGGCGCCCAGCTTACGGTCGCAGAAGGCGTTGTTCCAGTGGCTGGAGCCCCGCATCATCACGCAGTCCTTGCCCTGGCTCTGGCTGGTGGGCTCCCCTGGAGCCCAGTTGCTGGAGCAAAAGGCTTTGGGGTCAGGGAATGGGGCAGGGAGAAGGGGCCCAGTTCCTCACAGCCTGGACACAGCCCTGAGTCTGCACCCACCCTTCTCACCCCAGGTTCCCCCATCCTGAGTCTGTGCCTGGGGACCTGTACTTCATTTTGGTGCCCCATACCCTGTAGCCCAAGACTCACCCTTATTTTATTTATTTATTTTTGTTGTTGTTGTTTAGACAGAATCGCTCTGTCGCCCAGGCTGGAGTGCAGTGCGTGATCTCGGCTCACTGCAACCTCCACCTCCTGGGTTCAAGTGATTCTCCTGCCTCAGCTTCCCAAATAGCTGGGATTACAGGCGCCCACCACCATGTCTGGCTAATTTTTGTATTTTTAGTAGAGAGGGTTTTTGCCATGTTGACCAGGCTGGTCTTGAACTCCTGGCAGGTGATCCACCCACCTCGGCCTCCCATAGTGCTGGGATGACAGGCAAGAGCCACCCTGCCTGGCCAAGACTCACCCTTCTAATCTTTGCCCCTTCCTCTATATCTCCTCCTCCAGGTCAGAGAAGCCTTGGCCAGGTGCCCCCACCCCCACTGGCATCGTCCTCCTCCCCTGCACCCCTACCGACCCTTCTCTCTGAGCCCTCACCCGTTTCCCGGTGCAGTTTATTCAGGGAGCTCCTCCCGCCACCGTATTTCCGCCTCCTCCCCTGGATCCCAGAGGCCCCCTCCTCACCTGTAGTCCATGGGGCTCCCATCCACCCAGATAAACTCCCCCTTCAGGTTCAAGTTCCGAAGGCCAATCCAGGAGCCGGTGTGGCTGGCATGCTTGGTCAGGAAGTCCTGGGGGGCAGGACGGGGCTGGAGGACTGAAGACATGTGCCCGGGGCCTTCCAGCCCACTTCGAGAGGTTGGGTAGAGTTGGGGGGGGGTCCCCACCTTCACCGTGCTGCCCACCACCTCTGCAGAGCCCGGGCCCACCTGCTCCTCCGGGCTGTGGATGCTGACCAGCTGCCCTTCCATGTCCTCACAGGCGTACCGGGCGTGGAGCCACTGCTTGGTGCCCTTGCCGAAGTAGTAGCACTTCCGTTGGAAATTGATCCACTTTTCAGGGCACATGTTGCACACAAAGCCTGGGGTGGAGAAGAGGCTCAGGCGTGGTGCCAAGGGAGGTGCCATGGGCACCCTGGGCGGAGTAGGTGGCGGTGCCTCTCCTAGGGCCACTCCTGGGGTTCCGGCTAAAAGCAGACGCACCGCAGGGCCTAACAGATGGCCTCCTGGGTTCTGTTCTTTGCTGGAGCTGTGATGCCGACCAGTTCCATAGCAGAAGCACCTCAGCCACCATGGCCACAAACACCTTCACGGTTAGCAGAGCACGGTGTCGACCATCAACACCTCAACCACCGTCAGCATCTCCACAAACACCTCATGGCCAGAAGCAACACAAGCACCAACACTGTCACCACACATTCAGGTCCAACATGGTCAACACCATGCCACAAACACACTCTCGTCCAACAACACTTCAACCACTGTCATCACCACAGACACCTCCCAGCTAGAGGTTCCTCAACCACCAGCACCATCACCACAAACGCATTCATGTCCAGCAACACTTCAACCACCGTTATCAGCACAGACACCTCACAGCTAGAGGCCCCTCACCATCAACACCATGGCCACAAACACACTCATGTCCAGTAATATTTCTTTTTCTTTCTTTTTTTTTTTTTTTGAGACAGAGTCTCGCTCTGTTGCCCAGGCTAGAGTGCAGAGGCGTGATCTTGGCTCACTGCAAGCTCTGCCTCCCGGGTTCAAGCGGTTCTCCTGCCTCAGTATCCTGAGTAGCTGGGATTACAGGTGCCCATCACCATGCCCTGCTAATTTTTGTATTTTTGGTAGAGGCGGGGTTTCACGATGTTGGTCAGGCTGGTCTCGAACTCCTGACCTCAGGTGATCTGCCTGCCTCAGCCTCCCAAAGTGTTGGGATTACAGGCGTCAGCCACCGCACCTGGCCCAATAATATTTCAACCACCGTCATCACCACAGACACCTCACAGCTAGAAATCCTTGAACCATCAACACCATGACCACAGACACATTCATATCCAACAATACTTCAACCACTGTCATCACCACAGACACCTCACAGCTAGAAACCCCTCAACCATCAACACCATGACCGGAAACGCATTCATATCCAACAACACTTAAACCACCATCGCCACAAGCACCACCATGGCCAGCAGCCCTTCAATTGTCATTCTCATCACCTTAAATCCACCATGGCTTGGGAACTCTTCAATCACCAACGCCATGACCACATCACCAGCTCCACAGCCAGTAGCACCTCGGCCACAAATCCCATCACCACAAATGCTTCACAGTGAGCAGAGCAGCAATCGCTAACACCATCGCCATCAACACCCTAGTTAGAAGTGCCTCAACTGCCACCAGCATCACCATCAATCCATCCATGGTGAGCAACACTTCAATCCCCAACATTACCACCACATCCCAGTTCCACAGCCAGCAGCACCTCAGCCACAAGCACCATTGCCAACAGCACTTTGACCACCCTCATCACCTCAAACGCCTCATGCCAGGAGCACTTCAACCACCAACACCAGCACCACAAATAGCACATGGCCAAAAATGCCACCAACACCATCATCACAAATGCCTCACAGCCAGCTGAACATCAGTCACCAACATCATCACCATAAATACACCCATAGCCAGCAACACCCCAATCACCAACACCATGACCACATCACCAGTTCCACAGCCAGTAACACTGCAACCGCAAACACTGTCACCACAAATACCTCACAACTAGAAGCACCTCAACCACCAGCACTATCACCACAAATGCATTCACGTCCATCAACACATCAACTACCAACACCATCACCATAAACACATTCACGTCCATCAACACATCAGCTACCAACACCATCGCCACAAACACATTCACATCCGTCAACACATCAACTACCAACACCATCGCCACAAACACATTCACGTCCGTCAGCACATCAACTACCAACACCATCGCCACGAACACATTCACGTCCATCAGCACATCAGCTACCAACACCAGCGCCACGAACACATTCATGTCCGTCAGCACATCAACTACCAACACCAGCGCCACGAACACATTCATGTCCATCAACACATCAACTACCAACACAAGCACCACGAACATATTCACATCCATCAACACATCAACTGCCAACATCATCATCGCAAACACATTCATGTCCATCAACACATCAACTACCAACACCATCGCCACAAACACATTCATGTCCAACAACACATCAACTACCAACATCATTGCCATGAATGCATTCATATCCAACAACACATAAACCACTAACACTGTCACCACAAACGCCTTACAGCCAGCAGCACGCCAATCACAAACACTATCGCCATCAACACCTCATGGTTAGCAACACCTCAGCTGATGCCAAAGTCACCACAAACACTTCATGGCCAGAAGCAGTTCAACCACCAACACCATCATTATAAATATACTCTTGACCATCAGTGCTTCAAGTGCTGACACCATTACCATCAGTACATCCATGGCCAGCAGTACTTCAATCACCAGCACCATGGTCAGCAGCAAGTCAGCCACCATCACTGTCACCACAAACACATTCATATCCAACAACACTTCAACCACCATCATCAGCACAAACACCTCATGGCCAACAGTGCCTCAGCCACCAACCACATCATGACAGACACCTCATGGCCAGCAGCACTTCAACCACCAACAGACGCCTCCAAGGTCAGCAACACCTTAATCACTGATATCATTACCAGAGGCACCCACCACCAGCAGTGACTTATCTCCACCACCCACACCACAGCCAACACCATCTTTACCAACCACACCAACCATGTCTTCATCACCAGCACTAACAGCAAAACCAGTGCTGTGGCCAAGTCCACCAGCGATTACTTTCCCAAAGCACCATCCCCACCAACAGCCCTGGTCATCATCCCTGGCAGTACCCCCCAAATCAGCACTCTTAGTCAATGTCTGGGAAATTGAAATGATTTTCTTCCAGTGGGAGGCTTTGGTCAGAAAAGCCAATGGGATTGTAAGACGAGGTCCCACAATCCTTCAATATGGTCTCTTTCTCCCCTTCCCTCCACCCCAAGGAGACTCCCAGACATTGTTGCTATCACCTCCCAGGTGGGAGGTCAAACCCACTCTTACTGGATCAAATCTTTCTTGCTTCAAAATAGATTTTCAGCAGTGGTGGGCACCTGTAATCCTAGCTACTTGGGAGGCTGAGGCAGGAGGATCGCTTGAGCCCAGGAGTTTGAGACTAGCCTGGGCAACATAGCAAAAACCTGCTTTAAGAAAGTCGGTTTTCCTACAGTGATATGTAGGGAGGGTTCCACTACACGTGGTCAGATGTTTTTTGTTTTTTGTTTTGTTTTGTTTTCAGACAGAGTCTTGCTCTGTCTCCCAGGCTGGAATGCAGTGGTGCTATCTCGGCTCACTGCAACCTCCACCTCCTGGGTTCAAGCGATTCTCCTGCCTCAGCCTCCCGAGTAGTTGGGACTACAGGCGTCCACCACCACGCTCGGCTAATGTTTGTATTTTTAGTAGAGACGGGGTTTCACCATGTTGGTCACGCTGGTCTCGAACTCCTGACCTCAGGTGATCTACCTGCCTCAGCCTCCCAAAGTGCTGGGATTACAGGCGTGAGCCACTGTGCCCACCCTCACGTGGTCAGATTCTTCTAAGGGGCTTAGGGTCTGCAGTAGCTTGAGTCGGATTGCTTCTCACCCATGCAATGGTAACCAGTACTCAGTCCTCTGGAGGTACAGCGTTAAAACAGGAAGAGGTGGCCAGGGGCAGAGGCTCGTACTTGTAATCCCAGTGATTTGGGAGGCCAAGACGAGAGGATCACTGGACCCCAGGAGTTTGAGGCCATAGTGAGCCATGATTGTGCCACTGCACTCCAGCCTTGGTGACAGAACCAGGCCCTGAATCTAAACAACAACAAAAACAACAAAAACCCAAACCCCCAAAACCAGGAAGAGGACATTTCTGAGCCCTTAAAGAAAACTTCGGGGGGAGGTGTCTTGGTTGGTTGTTACACAGTCACCCAGAGACAACCTCAGCCGGGCTCAGATCCCAGGCTGTGGGGCTGGATTTGGGGGAGACTTCAGGGACTGCGGAAGAATTAGGAGGTGAGCTGTCAGAAGTAGTCGTGGTCCAGAGTACTCTTCCCCTGCGCCTCTCCCTGAGGGACCACACTGAGGTTTCTGGCTGGGATTCCCAAAGCCAGCTCACATCCCGGAGGACGGGACTCCAGCTCACATCCCGGGGGACGGGACTCCGGCTCACATCCCGGGGGACGGGACTCCGGCTCACATCCCGGGGGACGGGACTCCGGCTCACATCCCGGGGGACGGGACTCCGTCACACCAAGCGCAGAAACTTCCTCTTCTCTGCCCCAGTTAGGACAGCTGGGGCTTCCCAGAGGTCAAAGACCAAAAATCAAGGGTGGGGGCATTGGCTGGGGGAATGGTAGGGCTGTAAAACCCCGGTTCCCACCCCGCATTAACATTTTTTTTTTCTTTAGAGGCAAGGTCCTACTCTGTTGCCCAGGCTGGAGTGCAGGGGCTCAATCCTAGCTCACCGCAGCCTCAAACTCCTGGGCTCAAGTGATCCTCCCACCTCAGCCTCCCGAGTAGATGAGACTACAGGTACACATCACCACATCTGGCTAAGTTTTTCATGTTTTTGTTGAGGCAGGATTTGGCTGTGTTGCCTAGGCTGGTCTTAAACTCCTGGACTCAAGTGCTCCTCCTGCCTCGGCCTCCCAAAGTGCTGGGATTACAGGCGTGAGCCAGTGCACCTGGTCCCTACCCCACCTTAAGGGTACAGTGACTGAATGTCTGCTCTCTCTGCAGCCTGCTAGCCTCCTGGGGTCAACACTGCCTCCATTACTGCCACCCCTGGGAAAGAGGCCACCATCTCCATTATCTCATCACGGCAGACGGTACCCCTGTCCAGCTCCCTGACCTGGTCAATCTACCAGGAGGGCCGTGTGCGTGGGAATCCTACTAATGACTCCTCACTGGGGTACATCAGGCAGAGGACAACAGCAGGGAGATCCCAGCTAGGGTCAACACTGGACTGCTTTAACCCAGAAGAGAAAAAAAATTGTAGGAGCCTCCAAATCTGTGAAAGGACTCAGTTGGAATCAGAAAGGGCATTCCTGCCAGGCAAGATGGCTCATGCCTGTAATCTCAGCATTTTGGGAGGTGGAGGCAAGAGGATTGCTGGAGCCCAGGAGTTCAGGAACAGCCTGGGCAACATAGCAAGATCCTGTTGCTACAAAAAATAAAAAAATTAGCTAGGGCCAGGTGCAATGACTCATGCCTGTAATCCCAGCACTTTGGGAGACTGAGGCAGAAGGATCGCTGGAGTCCAGGAGTTCAAGACCAACCTGGGTAACATAGGGAGACCCCATGGCTACAGGAAAATAAAAAAATTAGCCTGGTGTGGTGGCACACACTTGTAGTCTCAGCTACTCTGGAAGCTGAGGTGGGAGGATCGCTTGAGCCCAGGAGTTGGAGGTTGCAGTAAACTATGATTGCACCACTGCATTTCAGCCCGGGCAAAAGAGCAAGACTCCACCTCTTTTTTTTTTTTTTGAGACAGAGTCTTGTTTTGTTGCCGAGGCTGGAGTGCAGTGGTGCAAAGAAAGCATGATCTCGGCTCACTGCAACCTCTGCCTCCCGGGTTCAAGCAATTCTTGTGCCTCAGCCTCCCAAGTAGCTGGGATTATGAATGTCCGCCACCACGCCTGGCTAATTTTTTTTTAATTTTTATTGAGATGGAGTCTCGCTCTGTTGCCATCCTGCAGTGCAGTGGCGCGATCTCGGCTCACTGCAATCTCCACCTCCCGGGTTCAAGCAATTCTCCCTGTCTCAGCCTCCTGAGTACCTGGGACTACAGGAGCGTGCCACTACACCCAGCTAATTTTTGTAGTTTTATTAGAGATGGGGGTTTTATCATGTTGGTCAGACTGGTCTCGAACTCCTGACCTCAAATAATCCACCTGCCTTGACCTCCCAAAGTGCTGGGATCCCAGGCGTGAGCCACCGCGCCCAGCTTATTTTTGTATTGTTGTTATTGTTGTTGTTGTTTGTTTTTTTTTTGAGACGGAGTCTCGCTCTGTTGCCCAGGCTGGAGTGCAGTGGCACAATCTCGGCTCACTGCAAGCTCCACCTCCCGGGTCCACGCCATTCTTCTGCCTCAGCCTCCCAAGCAGCTGGGACTACAGGCGCCCGCCACTAAGCCCGGCTATTTTTTTTTTTTTTTTTTTTTTTTGTATTTTTAGTAGAGATGGGGTTTCACCATGTTAGCCTGACCTCCTGACCTCGTGATCCACCCGCCTCAACCTCCCAAAGTACTGGGATTACAGGCGTGAGCCACCACGCCGGCTTAATTTTTGTATTTTTAGTAGAGACGGGGTTTCACCACATTGGTCAGGCTGGTCTCGAGCTCCTGAACTCACATGATCCACCCACCTCGGCCTCTCAAAATGCTGAGATTACAGGTGCGAGCCACCGTGCCCAGCTAAGAACCCTTCTCTTAAAAAATAAAATAAGGGTGTTTTATGTATGCCCCATGTGTCCTGCCCCATCGGAAACCTAGTCCTATTTCTGTCGTCACGCACACTTCTGCCTTGCATCCAAGCACACTCCCTACCCCGTGCTTTGTGTCCCCCTGATGACACTTGGGTCACACAAATGTATAGACATGCTGCCTCACGTCACATACGCGTGCTGTCATTCACGTTTGCCAACACACCCGAGCCCCTGGTGCGGTCACGCGCCATCCTGAGCCGAGACTCACACACTCACCATTGGACACCTGCAGCTCCATCCGTAGCTTCATCACCTCCTCCCGGAGTCTTTCCAGCAAATCTGAAGCTGCGTTCCTCTCGTTCAATTCTTGGGGATTCGACAGGGGGTGGTGCTCAGAGACCGACTGGCAGGCCCCCTCCTTGTCCGTTCCCTCTCCCACTGCCCCATCCCCTCCCCCACTGCCCCATCCCCTCCCCCACTGCCCCATCCCCTCCCAAGCCTCACCCTGGGACTTGAAGCTGCTCAGATCTGCTTGAAGCCCGTTCAGGTTCCAGGACAGCTCCGAGTCTGTTGTGTGTAGGAGCACAGGGCTGGTCTCAGGGAGGATGTGTACAGGCCAAGGGCACCCGCCAAGCCTGGTCCCCCAGCCTCACGGTTCCCCAGAGCTCCGAGACACTCCCTCCTTCCCACTCAATCTGGCTCCATACCCCCGATCCCAGTCTCTCACCCTGAGATTTCAATCTCTGCTGTTCAGCTCGAAGTTCCTCCAGGTCCTGCCAAATCTGCGTGGCTGTTTGCAGGGGAGGGGGCTTTGTGGTCAGCAGGTCCTCACTGTCTCCCCCATGTACCCCTACCCATCCCCTGGCCTCTGCCTGGGTTCTTAAAGCCACCTGCTCAGTTTGCAGTTCCCGGGTGTTGGGGGTGGGGTACAATGAGTCTTAATGCTCTGGGTCCAGGAAGTCATCCAAGACCCCCTCGCCTTTCCCCCCTGCAACCCCCACTGCAGGGGTCACTCACACTGGGATTTTTGCGCCATCTGGTCACCGTGGTGTCTTTCCAAGTTCTTGGAAACTTGAGAGACTGGAGCGGCGGGAGAGAAGAGATATCCCAGGAACCTCAAAGGCAGGTCCTTGGACCCCGCCCATGCCCCAGGCTCAGGGACCCTCTCACATAGTCACAACAGCTGCTGTTGCTGTTTGTTCATTTACTGGGGCAGCAGGAGTGTACTCAGGAAGGTATATGCAAGAATATAATGAACCTCTGTACCTTTCCCTCACCCAGGATTAACTATAAAAGCAGTAGGCAACTATCAGAACACTTCACAAATCTTAGAGCTTGTTTCTGTCTCATGGCACTAAAATTATGCCCATTTTACAGATGAGGAAATGGAGGCACAAAGCAGTTACAAACTCCTTATGCTACAGATGCTTAAGGCTGCCCGACTTACAATGGCTCAACTTACAATAGCTCGAGTTACAATGGCTCGACTTTACAATGGTCTGAAACCAATATGCATTTAGTGGAAACCTTACTTCTCTTGCAATTCTGGGCAGTGGTAGGGAGCCAAAGCCTTTAGCCAGCCACACAGTTTTAACTTACACTATTTTTAACGTACTATGGGCTTACGGGGACATAACCCCATTGCAAGCAGAAGAGCATCTGTATTAAGATGCTATCAGGCACTTTTCCAAGCTTCCCTGGGTCCCCGCCTTCCCTAGGACAGGGATCAACTTAGGCTGACCTTCAGTTCCTTAGCGAGGGGACACTGAGGCTCAGAGAGGAGCGGGATGAGAGCTGGGCGTCCTAACCCTCACCGCCCCCTCCCACCTCCACCTTGACCCCTTCCTACCGTTCCGGGCAGCCCTCTCTTCCAGCTGTTTTACAGTCTGTGTGGTGTCCCAGTCTGGGGAGGGGGAGAGAAGAGGAGTAGAGAGTGGGGATTGTCAGTACCCCCACCTGCCTGCACCCTATCTCCCAGCTGGGGATGGAGGTCTTGGGTATAAGCCATGGAGGTGCTGAAAGGATGGAGGACAGGGATGCTGGGTTGGGGGTGACGGGCTCTGGGGAGTGGGGCATGGGAAAGGGCTGGCAGTGCCAAGGTGGAAGGAAGGATGGGAGAATTGGGCTTTCAAAGGTGCGTTGGGCTCCCCAGGCTCTGAGATGGGGATGTGGGAGGGAACACAGAAGAGCCCCATGAGTTGCGGGGACCATATGGGGCTGGGGATGTCCTCACGCCACAGGAGAAGGAGAGTCAGCAGCCCGGCCCACAGAGCAGCGGTCACCAGCCCCAGCAGCACGATCTGAGTTCCGCGCCTGCAACACCGCTTCCTGGGAAGCTCCTCGATCTCTGCCAGGGGTGGAGGGACTGACTATGGGTGCAGGGCGAAACTGGACACTGGCCCTGTCCGTCTCCCCATTACCCAGAGCCCCCAACAACCTGGGAGCCTGTCCAGAGCCCACACTGAAGCAGGGGGTCTCAGTGGACCCCTAGCTCCATTTGCACAGCTTCCTTACCTGACTTAGATCTGGGTCACTGTCCACAGAGACAGATCTGGGACCAAGAGCTAAGACTCCCTCAGTCCCCACAACCAATGCCAGACCCCCAGCCTTACTTCCAGAAGACCAGTTCCTGCTTTTTCCTTCCCCTCTGACCCCCAGCGCCCACCCTTATACCTCTGCACCTGTCCCCAACCCAGAGTCCCTTCCCTAAAACCAGGACACTGAGTCCCAGTTCTTCCCCAACATCGGAGCCACTCCCCAGCCGCTTTCCCAGGTGTCATCCAACATCCAGACCTCCAAAGCTCTCCCAGACCCCACCCAAAGGTCTATCTGGATGTCCCACCCCAAGCCCCTGGCCCTCTGCACTCACCCTGGCTTGGAGGATTCATTATGCTAAATTCTGCTTGTTCCAAGTTCCTGTTCTACTTGGCCTCTGACTCTATTGGGCTCCCAGCTTCCTAGCTGGAGCCGTTTGGTTTTTTTCTCTTTCTTTTTCTTTTTTTGTTAGGAGGGTGTTGAGTCAAAAAAAGGAGGGGCCCTCAATTTTCCACTCCTTCCTGGCTCTGCACCGGGAAAGTCAGTCCGGCCTCACCTCCTTACTCATACCAGTCACTTTCTCAGAAATTCACCTCTTTTCCAGAGAGGGACTGGGGAGCCCCCCTTCTCTCCTGGGTGAAAGGCAGTAGGTAAGGGTCATTGCTTCTGCCAGTGTTAGAACCAGAGAGTCCTCCTACCTGAATATTGACCTTCCTCCATGGCGGTCCTCCTTGGATTCTCCCGAAGATGGGGCACTTACTCCCTGACAACGCAGTCCACTCAGCGGGCACAATCACAGCTCCGGCCGGGATCTGGGTTTTAATGATGGTTAGGGTGAGGCGTCAAACCTTAGTTGCCAGCGCAGGGTAGCATCTGGGACTTAGGGGGACTCAGTGACTATCTGCTGATTTTGGTTAGTCTACAATCTGGACTCACTAGCGTAGTTAACGGGGAGACACAGCTGGTGTGGAGAGAGAGCAGCCTGACATCAGAAGTGGGGCACCCCCAGAGTCCATCACACTTGAGCTACACAGCAGGTGCACCCATGAGATCTTGACAAATGGCTTAATTAACCTGGAAACTTCTTTCCTCATTCGTAAAATGATGATACTGAGAACACCTATACTGTGGGTTGGTGATCTGTGCTAAAAATATCACCACCTTTTATTATAATTGCCTTGCCTGTGCACCCTCAGCCGAGGATTCAGCCTCAGTTTTCCCCTCTGTAAAATGAGCTGATGACAGCACCCAACTCATGAGGCCAAGATAGGATCCAATGAGATCACAGCATACCTGAGGCTTTTGGTGCGGGGCTGTGCGCAGTGGGTCTTCAGATTCTAAACGTTTATGAAGCATCTACTCTTAGCCACGTCCCACTGGGAAATGCTAAGAGCCCATAACCCAGGCCTCAGCCTTCTCCTCTGCCAGTGTCCCCAGGGCATCTGTAAAGTGCTCTGACTTTATTTATTTATTTGTTTATTTATGTATTTTTTGAAATGGAGTCTCACTCTCTTGCCCAGGCTGGAGTGCAGGGGCACAATCTCAGCTCACTGCAACCTCCGCCTCCTGGGTTTGAACGATTCTCCTGCCTCAGCCTCCCTAGTAGCTGGGACTACAGGTGCATGCCACCACACCAGGCTAATTTTTGTATTTTTAGTAGAGACGGGGTTTCACTATGTTGGCCAGGCTGGTCTCAAACTCCTGACCTCGTGATCCACCCACCTCAGGCTCCCAAAGTGCAGGAATTACAGGCGTGAGCCACTGTGCATGGCATATTTTTTTAATTTTTTGAGATGGAGTCTTACTCTGTTGCCCAGGCTGGAGTGCAGTGGCACCATCTTGGCTTACTGCAACCTGTACCTCCCGGGTTCAAGCAGCTAGCCTCCCAAGCAGCTAGGATTACAGACGCCCACCACCACACCTGGCTAATTTTTGTATTTTGGTAGAGACAGGGGTTTGCCATATGGATCAGGCTGGTCTCGAATTCCTGACCTCAGGTGATCTGCCCGCTTCAGCCTCCCAAAGTGCTGGGATTACAGGCTTAAGCCATTGCACCTGACCAAGTCCTCTGACTTTAAAGCATCTAGTATGTGCTGAGGAGCATGGAACTTGGGGTCTTTTAGGTCTGGAGGTCACTGGCTACCTTCTTTCGCTGCCTGACTGTAGGCAAGTCCCTTCTCTCGGAGCCTCAGGGAGGTGGGGTGTGGGGCGGCCAGGCTCTGATTAGCTGCAGCTCAAGCTGGCCCTTTTGACATTGTGAGAGGAACCCAGAGGTGTCACCATTCTGGGACTGGGAGTGTCCACGGAGGCAGCCAGACAGACCTGAGCCTGAGTCCCGGCTTCTCCCTGGACGAGCAGCTCAGTTTGCTCATCTGTTAATTGGGACTATTCAAAGCAACAGCACACAGTAGGTGCTCAGTAAATCTACTAGCAGGATGCTGGGGGAGTGTCCTCATTCTGTGGGGCCTCTCTCAATGGAACACAGGTACCAAGAGGGTAAGTGATTTATCCCCATCACGCAATGGTGGGACTAAGACTCAAACCCGGGACACTTGACCTGGGAGCCTATTTGCTCAATCATCCGCAGACAGAATCTCATAGTGGGGTATCTACGGGTGAGTGCCGGTTGGCAGGATCCCAACTCCAGACCGTCCTTCTAACCCAAAAGCTCCTGCCCCTGCCTAGCGCCTTCCATGGCTCCCCAGGGCCCTCTATGATCGGCCCAGCACACTCACCAAGCTCATCTCAGACCAGATGGCCTGTTTTCACTTCCCCAAATCAGGGACCCGAATGCCTCGAGATTCTGTCCACAATGCGGCCCCCACCCCCACTCCCACCGCCTACCACCTCCCTTCTCTGGCTGTGACCTCCTCCTGCTCATCCCTTGAGGCTCAGCCAAAGGTCATTTTTTTCCAAGGGCGCTTCGATCGCCACTTCCCATGGCCAACCCCCGAAACACACAGATACGTACTCACTTAGTGGAGTTTGGAGCCTGTGTCTGTCCTCCTAGTGTGTTGGGGTCGACCAGAGAGATTGGCAGGGACCGTCAGGGACAGAGGTTTAAGCAGGAAGAAAGACACTTTCTTCTGAAAGTAGAGCCACTGACAGCTTCTATTTTCATAGACCTAAATATAAGCTTGCCGTCCGGATAACATTACACGCATGGCCTCTCCTGGTGCTCCCCACACCCCGGTGAAGTCCGTGTTATTATTATCTCCATTTCTCAGGTAAGAGAATCGGGTGAAAACCAGAGCTGTTAAGCAGCAAGTTCCCACAGGGCTGAAGGAGGTGAGCGGTAGCATCAAGATTTGAACCAGGGTTATTGCACACGGAATCATTATACCACTATGGCCGATCACAGAGGACCCTGGGGAGTCATGGAAGGCTCTAGGCAGAGGCAGGACCTCTTGGGTTAGAAGGACGGCCTGGAGTTTGGATCCTGGCAGCCAACACTTACCAGCAGACACCCCACTATGAGATTATGTCTCTTGATGATTGAGCAAATAGGCTCCCAGGTCAAATGTCCCAAGTTTGAGTCCCAGTAAGAAAAAAGGGAAGAGGAGAGACAGGCAGAGGAAGGGAAGAAAAAGACAGAAGGAAGGAGAAGGAGAAGGAGGAGCAGGAGGGAAGGAGAGAAGGGGGAAAAAGAAAGATACATGAGATAATATTCAGGTCAAATATGGACAATTTTGGCTGGGCATGGTGGCTCACATCTGTAATCCCAGCACTTTGGGAGGCTGAGGCGGGAGGATCACTTGAACCCAGGAGGCGGAGGTTGCAGTGAGCCGAGATCGTGCCATTGCATTCCAGCCTGGGCAACAAGAACGAAACTCCGTCTCAAAAAAAAAAAAAAAAAAAAGGCCGGGCGCGGTGGCTCAAGCCTGTAATCCCAGCACTTTGGGAGGCCGAGACGGGCGGATCACGAGGTCAGGAGATCGAGACCATCCTGGCTAACATGTTAAAAGCCCGTCTCTACTAAAAAAAAGTACAAAAAACTAGCTGGACGAGGTGGCGGGCGCCTGTAGTCCCAGCTCCTCGGGAGGCTGAGGCAGGAGAATCACTTGAACCTGGGAGGCGGAGCTTGCAGTGAGCTGAGATCCGGCCGCTGCACTCCAGCCTGGGCGACACAGCCAGACTCCGTCTCAAAAAAAAAGAAAAAAGAAAGAAAAACAGAAAAGAAACACCAGACTCCATTCCAGCCCCATCCTGGAAATAGACTTTATCCCGTGTCCTCACAACATGGCCCAGCTGGACTTATTCCCAAGCTTCCTCCTCCTCCTCCTCCTCCTCCTCCTCCTCCTCCTCCTGTGTCCCCATTGCTGGGACCGTCCGTCCATCCACCCAGAGACCCCGGCCCAGGCCTTGTCCAAGCACTTCCCAGTCCTCCACCCCGCCACTCACCCAGCACCAGGGCCTGGCTCTTCTCAAAAAAATAACCTGCTTCTCCCTATCTCCATAGCTGCTGCCTCTGACCACTCCCTCTTCCCCCTGGGCCAGGTGACATCCCCTCTTAGGGTTCCCCCTGCCTGGTTTGCCTTGTCCCTGGAACACCTCCTCCATGGCCTCCCCACTCCCATCCTGCCCCCATGACAGCCCTCCTTGGGGCTCCACCTCCTGTCTTCTCCCCCAAAACAGACCCTCCAGGGCCCTCACTCCCACCTGGCCACCACGGCAGACCCCCTTAGGGTCCCCAACACTACCTGCTCCCATGACAAATCCCCCAGGGACCCCACCCTGGCTTGGCCTCAAATGCTGTCCCTAATGTCCACCCAGCAGCCCCCAGCGACCTCTCCAATGCTCACCGGCCAACTCTTTCCCTTCCTTTTTTTGAGACAGAGTCTTGCTGTGTCATCCAGGCTGGAATGCAGTGGCATGATCTCAAGTCACTGTAACCTCTGCCTCCCAGATTCAAGTGATTCTCCTGCCTCAGCCTCCCAAGTACCTGGGGTTACAGGTGCGCACCACCACACCCGGCTAAGTTTTTGTATTTGTAGTAGAGATGGGGTTTCACCAAGTTGACCAGGCTGGTCTTGAACTCCTGGTCTCAAGTGATCTGCCCACCTCGGCCTCCCAAAGTGTTGGGATTACAGGCGTGAGCCACCGCACCCAGCCCCTCCCTCCCTTCTTTACCATCTCCGTCCTTGGCCATTACCCCAGATCAAGGTGGAGGGGACATTTTGGTACCCAAAGTGAACAGCTTCAGACCACCAGAGCCAGTCACTCACTCAACAAGCATGCACCAAGGGCCACTTGGTCAGACAAGGCAGCATGGTCCCAGCTGTTCTGGAATGCAGGGTCCAGGGAACATTCCAGCCAGGCCCCTCCCTGACATAGTGGAGACATCCAGCCCTAGTGGATGACCCAGCCCAGCCCCGTCCTGGTTGGGAGGTGGGTTGTAGGGGCACAGGTGAGCGTCTTCTGGAGTGAGAGACATGGGAGGCGGACCACTCAGAAGTGGAGATTTGAAGTTTTCCCAGTTCAAATGGGGAAGGGGTTAAGGATCAGGGGACACATTTTGGGAAGGATGAGGAGGGTAGGCAAAGTGCCAAGGGGTCTTAGCACACAGAAGGTTAGGTGGCATAGTGACTAGGGCTGCAGATGCCTGAACCACGCTACCTGGGTTCAAATTCCTGGCTCTGCCGTTGAAGTGCTGTGTGACCTTTGGCAAGTCACTTAACCTCTCTGTGCTTCACATAAGGCAGCCATGATCACCAAAGCATCAAATTCCTAAGATGGTGGTGAAAATTAGATGTGTTAATACGCACACAAGACACTAAGAACTGTGTCCGGCCGGGCGTGTCACGCCTATCATCTCAGCACTTTGAGAGGCTGAGGTCAGTGGATCACCTGAGGTCAGGAGTTTGAGACCAGCCTGGCCAACATGGTGAAACCCCGTCTCTACCAAAAAGTACAAAAATTGGCCAGAAGTGGTGGTGGGTGCCTGTAATCCCAGTTACTCAGGAGGCTGAGGCAGGAGAATCGCTTGAGTCTGGGAGGCGAAGGTTGCAGTGAGCTGAGATTGTGCCATTGCACTCCAGCCTGGGCCATCCCAGAAAACAAACAAAAAAACTCCTGTGCCCAGCACCCGTTGCTACTAAATAAAGGTACACAACAAAAGTGTCCATATTTTTTTTAGAGACGGGATCTCACTCTGTCTCTCAGGCTGGAGTGCTGTGATGCAATCACGGCTCACTGCAGCCTCCACCTCCTGAGGTTCAAGAGATCCTCCTACTTTCTTTTCTTGAGTAGCTGGGACCACAGGCACACACGACCACACCTGGTTCGTTTTTTACATTTTTGGTAGCAATGGGGTCTCACTATATTGCCCAGGCTGGTCGTGAACTCCTGGGCTCAAGTGATTCTCCTACCTCAGCCTCCCAAAGTGCTGGGATTACAGGCATGAGCCACTGTGTCCAGTTGGAATTTGGTGTCTCTGAGTTCTACAAGCCCAGCTGCCCCAGATCAACCCCACTGGCTCCACCGTGTCCTTCCCGGGGGCGAAAGCCTCCTGCCTGCTGGGTCCCTGCCAAGACTCAGCTCAAACACTAGGATGCTTTGGGGCCCCAGGGACCCAGTCACGGGACTGCCCCACCCGCTTCCCCTCTGCGGTGTTAACATGCCTCTTGCTCACTTCGGGAGAAAAACAGAAAGCTGTACGGATGTGGGCCCCAGATCTGTGGGTGTGGGTTCTTCTTTCAGATTTGGGATCCTCTGTGTGTTGGGGGAGGCCGTGTCTCGCTCCTCATTTGACCTACATCAGAATTCAACAGGAAGGAGTTTAGCGTGTCCAGCAACAAGGACCCTAAACCATCTCCAGCTGAGCTCTCATCCCAGCCCTGGTCCTGACCGTAACCCCAGCTCAACTGCAACTCGATCCCCTCACCCCACGACACTCTGATCCCAGCCCTAACCTCTGCTCTGCACAAGACGGAGGCACGTCGCGGCTCTAATCACAGAACCCCCACACCTGGGACAGGGTCTGGCGCTGTGTCCCAACGGGATGGAGCCTGGCGACCCTGACCCTAACCCCATCCCAACACAGCCCTGGGCTCCCCTACCTGTTTAACCTCTCCTGGGGTTACGAAGGGGAGAAGGAAAGGGTGCAGGGGTGGGGAGGAAGGGCGGTAGGTGTGTCAAATCCAGGGGGGCTTCCAGGAGGAGGTGTGTTCAAAGCTGGGTTTCTCCCGCACTGCACTGTTGAATTTGGGGCTGATGATCCCTCGTTGGGATGCTGTCCTGTGCATTGTTGGATGTCTAGAAGCGTCTCTGGCCACCAGTCGCCTATAGAGTCACCGTGGTTGAGAAGCGCTGCTTTGAAAACATGATTCCTAGATCACGCTTTGTTTTGTTTTCATTGTGGCAAAATATATATAAGATAAAAGTTACCTTCGTAGCCATTTTTAAGTGCACCATTCAGCAGCATGAAACACATGAACACTGTTGTGCAACCATTACCACCATCCATCTCTGGAACTTTCTCATCTTCCCAAACTGAAACTGTGTCCCCAAGAGACACTCACTCCCTATTTACCCAATTCCAGCCCCCACGACAGCTCCCCTTAGGGTCTTCACACCCATCAGACCCTCATGACAGCCTCCTTTAGGGTCTCCCTGAAACCCCTCCTCTGTGTCTTCCCTGAATGGCAACCACCTGCCCATGTCTTCTCTCTGCCTACAACCATCCATGGCTCCCTTCTGCCCATGGCCCAAAACTCCAGCTCCCCCATGCCCTGGAGTTCAAGGGTCCTGCCTGCTCAGGTCTGGCAGCTGGTCTCTCCAGCCACACCCATGCCTCTTCCTCCGAGACTCCACAGAGTGCCTGAACCTCACACAATTCTGAAACACCAGGCTCTCTCCAAGCCTTCACACGGGCAGCTCCCTGCCTAAAGTGCTGGGCCAACCCACAGCACCAGTTTGCATGGAAGCCTCCCTGACACCCATCCCAGACCCGCCCATAGTCCTATGGCCCCCTCTTTTCCCAGCCTTGAGCTCTTGCACTGGATGGGCCCCTCCTGAGACTGGGGGCTCCCCAGAGGCAGGACCTATGCCCCACTCCTAGAAGGGCCAGGAGGGCGGCCCTGAGTCACGGTCACATGCACCCCTCTCCCTCTGCTTCCTGACATCCACTCAGGCAGAGAGCCAGTCAACAGGAAGAGGAAAGGGGTGTGGGGGATGAGAAGAGCCTGGATTGCACTTTCGTCTTCCGGGAACCTCGGGATCCGGAGCCCAAACCCAGGCTGCTTTTTTTTTGGTGTGGATTGCGGCAGTGGAGCAGGGAGAGCTTGGGGGGACTGGTATGTGTGGCTGGGAGTCCTCAGGCTAAGAGGGGACACAGAGATGGGCTTGTCCACACCCTTCCCTCCAGAGGGCCCCCCAGAACTCCAGGAGGGGGTCCTGGACCACTCACTGCCTCCCTGCCCCCTCCCCTCAAGGCCCCAGGATGCTTCCGGGAACCAGAGAGCTGAGCCAGCAGGTCCTGAGGCTTCCGAGAGCAGCCCAGGCCCAGCCTGGGAGATTTGGGGATTTCTCTCCAAGAACGCCCTCAGAGACCCTGAAATCCTGGACTCCAGGCTCCACCCTCACAGACCCAGGCCTTCACCTTCCTGGAGACCCAGGAAGCCAGGCCCCCAGACCCCACCCTCAGGGACCCAGGCCCCCTAGACCCTTAGGGATTCAGGAAGCCAAGTCCCCGGACTCCACTCTCAGGGACCCAGGCTTAGTCTCTTAAGGACCCAGGAAGCCAGGCCCCCAGACCCCACCCTCAGGGATCCAGGCTTAGTCCCTTAAAGACCCAGGAAGCCAGGTCCCCAGACCCCATTCTCAGGGACTTAGGCGCCCCAGCCCCTTAGGGATTGCCTCAGGAAGTCAGGCCCTCACTCTCAGGGACTGAGACCCAGCTACTTAGGGGCCCAGGAAACCAGATCCCCAAGCCCCACCCTCAGAGACTCAGGCCCCCTAGCCCCTTAGAGATTCAGGAAACCAAGCCCCCAGACCCCACCCTCAGGGACTCAGGCTAAGCTCCCTAAGGATCAGGAAGACAGGCCCCCAAACCCCATCTTCAGGAACCCAAATCCCCAGCCCTTCAGGAACCCGGGAGGTTAGGACTCCAACCTCTCAATTCCTGAGACACCCAGGCCTCCAGCCCCGTAGGGACTTAGGAAGCCAGGCCCCCAGACCCCACCCTCAGAGACCCAGGCTTAGTCTTTTTTTTTTTTTTTGAGACGGAGTCTCGCTCTGTCACCCAGGCTGGAGTGCAATGGCGCAATCTCGACTCACTGCAACCTCCACCTCCCAGGTTCAAGTGATTCTCCTGCCTTAGCCTCCTGAGTAGCTGGGATTACAGGCACCTGCCACCACACCCAGCTAAGTTTTGTATTGTTAGTAGAAATGGGGTTTCACCAAGTTGGCCAGGCTGGTCTTGAACTCCTGACCTCAGTTGAGCCACCCACCTCGACCTCCCAAAGTGCTGGGATTACAGGTTTGAGTGAGGCTTAGTCTCTTAAAGACCCAGGAAGTGGCCGGGCCAGGTGGCTCATGCCTGTAATCCCAGGACTTTGGGAGGCCGAAGCGGGCGGATCACAAGGTCAGGAGATCGAGACCACAGTGAAACCCCGTCTCTACTAAACATACAAAAAATTAGCCAGGTGCTGTGGCGGGCGCCTGTAGTCCCAGCTACTTGGGAAGCTGAGGCAGGAGAGCAGCGTGAACCCGGGAGGTGGAGCTTGCAGAGAGCCGAGATCGCGCCACTGCACTCCAGCCTGGGGGACAGAGCGAGACTCTGTCTCAAAAAAAAAAAAAAAACAAAAACAAAGACCCAGGAAGCCAGGCCCCCAGACCCCTAGGGACTTCGGTGTGGGATCGTGTATTTTTCTCCTCCGTCCCTGCTGTTCTCATGCTGGTTTCTGGGTCTGCCAAGACAGTGGCGGGTGCTGCCTCTTTGCTGGACGCACCTGGTCACTGCCCCCACTGTGTAACCCCTGATGTGGGTGATTAAAGGCCATGGGTTCCCAGCCCAGCTGTACCCCTTTACCTGCTGTGTGACTTAATCCTCTCTGGGCCCCAGTTTTCTCATCTGTAAAGTGGGGATAACCACAGTTCTCTCACATAGGTTGCTGTGTGCATAAAGCCTTCGGCCCAATGCCAGATATCGGGAGGCTCTAAAAATGGGAGCATTTTTAGTGCAATTTCCTGAAATCATCTCTCCTATAATTAAGAAGCTCCCAACCTGGCAGCCAGCAAGGTCCTGTGTGGCTGACACCTTCTGCTCTCCATTGTCCTCTCTGTATGCCCCTCCAGTGACAATGACCCGCCTTTCTGTTTTATTTTTGGAGAGGTGGTCTCGCTCTGTTGCCCAGGCTGGAGTGCAGTGGTATGATCACGGCTCACTGCATCCTTGACCTCCTGGACTCAGGCGATCCTCCCACCTCAGTCTCCCAAGTAGCTTAGACCACAGGCACATGCCACCTGCCCAGCTAATTTTAAAATTATTTTGTAGGTCGGGCACAGTGGCTCATACCTGTAATCCCAGCACTTTGGGAGGCCGAGGTGGGCGGATCATGAGGTCAGGAGATCAAGACAATCCTGGCCAACATGGTGAAACCCCATCTCTACTAACACTACAAAAATTAGCTGGGCGTGGTGGTGACATGTGCCTGTAATCCCAGCTACTCGGGAGGCTGAGGCAGGAGAATCACTTGAACCCAGGAGGTGGAGCTAGCAGTGAGCCGAGATCACGCCACTGCACTCCTGGCAACAGAACAAGATCTCTGTCTCAATAAAAAAATAAAATAAATAAAATAAATTTTATAGAAACGAGGGTCTCACCATGTTGCCCAGGCTGGTCCCCAGCTACTGGCCTTAAAGCAATCCTCCTGCCTCGGCTTCCCAAAGCATTGGGATTACAGGCATGAGCCACCATGTCCCGCTCTTCCATCCTCTTCACAGCCAGAAGCACAGCCTCTTTCAGTCTCTCTCTGACTCTCATCCTCCTGCCTCCTCTTGTAAGGACTCTGTGATGACATTGGGCCACCTGGATAATCCGGGGTGATCTCCCATCTCAAGACCCTTGCGGTAATTCCATCTGCAGAGCCCCGTTTGCCATATAAGGTGACCTACTCACCGGTTCCAGGGATTAGAGTGTGACTATCTTTGGGCAGCTGTCATTCAGCTGACCACTATACCCTAGGAGACAGATGTTGTTGTTGTTGTTATTATTATTATTATTATTTATTTTTGAGGGGAGTCTCGCTCTATTGCCCAGGCTGGAGTGCAGTGGCGTGATCTCGGCTCACTGCAGCCTCCGTGTCCCAGGTTCAAGCGATTCTCGTGCCTCAGCCTTCGCAGTAGCTGGGACTACAGGTGTGCACCACCATGCCCAGCTAATTTTTGCATATTTTTTGGTAGAGATGGGGTTTCCCTATGTTGGTCAGGCTGGTCTCGAACTCCTGGTGTCAAATAATCCATCCACTTCGGCCTCCCAAAATGCTGGGGTTACAGGAGTGAGCCACCGCACCCAGCCCAAACTCTGGGCTTTCTGTTGGCGTCTGCTACATTCATCCTTTTGAGCTGTGTCTGGCTCGGCACACAGGAAAGGTAAGAATCCTCACGGGGGTTTGGGGGACAGGCCTGACAGGGAGACTCTGTCTGCCCCCCGCCTCTTTGGAGAGCCCCCTGGGGACTTCCCCACACTCCCCAGCCTTCCTAGGAAGAAGCCCTCGGGATCTGAGGGGGTTTCCTGGGATCAGGGGGAGAGGCGTGTGAGGTTGATAAGAACAGACTTCTCTGTCTCAAAGTCACGTCTTTGGAAAGTGGGATCACATAGGGCTGCTCTGTCCAGGAAACCCTAACTGGACTCCAAGCTCGGCAGCAATTTGCTGACTGAGAGAGTTGCCCTGTGGTCACTCAGGGGGCTATTGGTGGGGACACCCCCTAAAAAGAATCAGGGAGTGGCTGGAAGGTGCACTTTTCTGCCACCATGCCCTGCTTTCCAGCACAAACCCCCTTTGGTCTCTCCAGGGCAGACCCTACTTTCTCTCCCTGTACCCCACTCCCCAGGCTGGAAATGCAACGGAGGGGACATTGCTTTTCCAAAATTGTTCACGTCAAACCTCACCATGTGGGCACACCCTCTGTGTCTGTTCTCACCACCTCTTCCTCTCTGCCAGACTGTGGGCCCCAGGAGGGCAGCAACCATGACCCAAACCCCAACATTTCACTATGACAATTTTCTTTTCCTTCCCTTCCTTCCTTTCTTTTCTTTCTTTCTCTCTCTTTCCCTGCCTCCTTTCTTTCCTCCCTCCCTCCCTCCTTCCTCATTACCTTCCTGCCATAACTTCCTTCATTACTTACTTCCTTCCTTCACGTCATTCATTCCTTCCTTTCTTTCTTTTCTTTCTTTCTTCTTCTTTCTTTCTTTCTTTTCTTTTTCTTTCTTTCTTTATTCTTTCTTGCTTTATTTTTCTTGCTTTCTTCTTCTCTTTTCTTCTTTCTTTTCTTTTTCTTTTCTTTTCTTTTTTCTTTCTTTCTTTTCTTTCTTCTTTTCTTTCTTCTGTTTTTTCTCCTTTCTTTCTTTTCCTTCTTCCTTCCTTCCTTCCTCCCTCCCTCCCTCCCTTCCATCTTTCTTTTTCTTTTCTTTCATCAGAGTCTGCTGTGTTGCCCAGGCTGAAGTGCAATGGCACAATCTTGGCTCACTGCAGCTTCCACCTCTTGGGTTTAAGTAATTCTCCTGCGTCAACCTCCCGAGTAGCTAGGATTACAGGCATGCAACACCACGCCCAGCTAGTTTTTGTATTTTTTCATAGAGATGTGGTTTTGCCATGTTGGCCAGGCTGGTCTCGAACTCCTGACCTCAGGTGGTCCACCCGTCTTGGCCTCCCAAAGTGCTGGTATTGCAGGCATGAGCCACCACAGCTGGCCAAGTTTTTCTCTTTGTTTTTTTCTAATTAAATTTATTTTTATATTTTTGGCCAGGAATGGTGGCTCACATCTGTAATCTCAGTGCTTTGGGAGTCTGAGGCAGGAGGATGACTTGAGGCTGGGTGTTCAAGACCAGCCTGGGCAACATAGCAAGACCCCATCTCTAAAAAAAAAAAAAATAGCTAAGCATGGTGGTGTGTGCCTGTAGTTCCAACTACTAGGAAGGCTAAGGTAGGAGGATCACTTGAGCCCAGGAGGTCAAGGCTGCAGTGAGTTACGATTACCCCACTGCATTCCAGCCTGGATGACAGAGTGAAACTCTATCTCAGAAAAAATTTTTTAAAAAATATTTTTATTTTTAGGACTAAGTTTCTGTCTGGTGGGACAGGACAGATGGGGTACACATAAGAAGGCCCTTTCTTTCTTTTTTTTTTTAGAGACAGGGTTTTACTCTGTCACCCAGGCTGGAGTGCAGTGGCACCATCATAGCTCAGTGCAACCTCCCAACTCCTGGGCTCAAGGGGTCCTCCCACCTCAGCATCCTCAGTACCTGGGACTATAGGCATGTGCCACCACATCCAGCTAATTAGAAACACTTTTTTTTTTTTTTTTTTGAGATGGCATCTCACGCTGTTACCAGGCAGAAGTGCAGTGGCACGATCTCGGCTCACTGCAACCTCTGCCTCCTGGGTTCAAGCAATTCTCCGGCCTCAGCCTCCCAAGTAGCTGGGACTACAGGCGCAGGCCACCAGGCCCAGCTAATTTTTTGTATTTTTAGTAGAGACGGGGTTTCACCATGTTGGCCAGGATGGTCTCGATCTCTTGACCTCGTGATCTGCCTGCTTCACCCTCCCAAAGTGCTGGTATTACAGGTGTGAGCCACCGCACCCGGCCTTGTTGTTGTAGAGACAGAATCTCACTATGTTGTCTAGGTTGGTCTCCAACTCTTAGCTTCAAGGGGTCCTCACACCTCAGGCCTCCTAAAGTCATGGGATTACATGCGTGAGCAACCACGGGCTAATTTTTGTGTTTTTAATAGAGACTGGGTTTTTGTTTTGTTTTGTTTTGAGACGGAGTCTCGCTCTGTCGCCCAGGCTGGAGTGCAGTGGCCGGATCTCAGCTCACTGCAAGCTCCGCCTCCCGGGTTCACGCCATTCTCCTGCCTCAGCCTCCCGAGTAGCTGGGACTACACGCGCCCGCCACCTCGCCCAGCTAGTTTTTTGTATTTTTTTTAGTAGAGATGGGGTTTCACCGTGTTAGCCAGGATGGTCTCGATCTCCGGACCTCGTGATCTGCCCATCTCGGCCTCCCAAAGTGCTGGGATTACAGGCTTGAGCCACCGCGCCTGGCCAGCTATTTTTAAGCACACAGCTCAGTAGTGTTAAGTATATTCACGTTGTTGCACAACCAATCTCTGGAATTGTTTCATCTTATAAAACTGAAAAAAAAAAAACTCAACAAAAACTGAAACTTTACCGATTGAACAACAACTACCCATTGCCCCATGCCCCAGCCCCTGGCACCCCCCATTTGACTTTTTGTGTCTGTGAGTGTGGTGACTCTAGGGACCTCCTACGAGTGGAATAATGTGTAATCATACCATATTTGTCTTTTTGTGGCTGGTTTATTTGACTTAGCATAATCGCCTGTGTCCAAATTTCTTTCCTTTTTTTTTTTTTTTTTTTTTTTGAGAAGGAGTCTCGCTCTGTCACCCAGGCTGGGGTGCGGTGGCACAGTCTCTGCTCACTGCAACCTCCACCTCCCAGGTTCAAGCAGTTCTCCTGCCTCAGCCTCCCAAGTAGCTGGGACTACAGGTGTGCACCACCACACCCAGCTAATTTTTGTATTTTCAGTAGAGACAGGGTTTCACCATGTTGCCCAGGCTTGTCTTGAACTCCTGACCTCAAATGATCCACCAGCCTCAGCCTCCCAAAGTTCTGGGATTACAGGCGTGAGTCACCACACCCGGCCCAGAATTTCCTTCCTTTTCAGGGCTGAATTGTATTCTATCGTATGGATGGAGCACATTCCACTTATCCATTCATCTGTTTATGGACACCTAGGTTGTTTTAATCTTTTTTTTTTTTTTAGACAGAGTCTTGCTCTGTCACCCAGGCTGGAGTGCAGTGCTGTGATCTTGGCTCACTGCAACCTCCACCTCCTGGGTTCAAGCGATTCTCCTGCCTCAGCCTCCTGAGTAGCTGAGATTACAGGTACCCACCACCATGCCCGGCTAAGTTTTGTATTTTTATTAGAGACGGGGTTTCACCATGTTGACCAGGCTGGTCTCGAACTCCTGACCTCTGGTGATCCGCCCACCTCGGCCTCCCAAAGTGCTGGGATTACAGGCATGAGCCACTGTGCCCAGCCTATTTTTAAAGTAGAGATGAGGTCTTGGTATGTTGCCCTAGGCTGATCTCAAATTACCGGATTCAAGTGATCTTCCCACCTCTGCCTCCCAAAGTGCTGGGGTTGTTTACGGAAATACCAGGGGTTTGGTCTAGGTCCTGCTGTTCACCACACAGACAGCCAATCACTGAGGCAAGGATTATTGCCAAGCAAGAAGGCTTTAGGCTTTAATTGGATGCTGCAACCAAGGAGATGGGAGCTCAGTCTCAAATCCATCTTTCTGGCCGATTAAAATTAGGGGTTTATATAACGGGAGAAATAGAACAATATGTGGTAAAACAGGAAGGCAGGAGGGGTCAGGAAGCAATCGTGATGAATGAGCGGCCTGGTGTCTCGTCGTCTGCATGTGATGGTCTGCTGAGTTTCAACTCTGATGATTTTTGAGAGCCTGGGGGTCCTTTCCTGAGAAGGAACTCAGATAAAACAAAATGTTTTTGTTTGTTGATTTGAGACAGAGTTTCACTCTTGTTGCCCAGGATGGAGCACAGTGGCACGACCTTGGCTCACTGCAACCTCTCCGTCCCCGGTTCAAGCGATTCTCCTGCCTCAGCCTCCTGAGTACCTGGGATTACAGGCACCCACCACCATGCCCGGCTAATTTTTCACATTTTTAGTAGAGACGGGGTTTTGCCAAGTTGACCAGATTGGTCTCGAACTCCTGAGCTCAGGCGATTCATCCACCTCAGCCTTCTAAAGTGCTGAGATTGCAGGCGTGAGCCACTGTGCCCGGCAAGATAAAACAAATGTTAAATTTCAAGCTTTAAGACCACAGGGTCAATTTCTATGTTTATTGAAAAGAACTGTCTATGGCAGCAGTCCGCAATATTTTGGGCGCCAGGGACCGGTTTTGTAGAAGACAGTTTTTCTTTTTCTTTTTTTTTTTAGAGTTTTGCTCTGTTGCCCAGGCTGGAATACAGTGGCACAATCTCGGCTCAATGCAACCTCCACCTCCCCGGTTCAAGCCATTCTCCCACCTGAGCCTCCCGAATAGCTGGGACTACAGGCATGCACCACCACGCCCAGTTAATGTTTGTATTTTTAGTAGAGACGGCGTTTCGCCATGTTGGCTGGGCTGGTGTCAAACTCCTGACCTCAGGTGATCCTCCCACCTCAGCCTCCCAAAGTGCTGAGATTACAGGCATGAGCCATCGCACCCAGCCGACAAGTTTTCCACAGAGTGGGTTGGGGGATGGTTTCAGGATGCTTCAACTGTGTTACATTTATTGTGCACTTTATTTCTATAATTATTACATTGTAATATGTAATTAAATAATTATGCAACTCTGCATAATGCAGAATCAGTGGGAGCTCTGAGCTTGTTTTCCCACAACTAAGACGGTCCCATCTGGGGGTGATGGGGAACAGTGACTGATCATCAGGCATTTGATTCTCCTACGACTGGATCCCTCAATGTGCAGTTCACAATAGGGTTCATGCTCCTGTGAGAACCTAATGCCATTGTTGATCTGACAGGAGGCAGAGGTCAGGTGGTAATGTGAGCTAAGGGGAGCGGCTCTAAACACAGATGAGGCTTTGCTTGCTCACCTGCTGCTAACCTCCTGCTGTGTGTCCTGGCTCCTAACAGGGCACAGATCAGTACCGGTGTGTGTCCTGGGGGGTGAGGACCCCTGTTCTGTAGGACTGCTGGGTGGGTTTCATGATGACAGGTGCACACCACTGCACTCAGCCTCTCTTCCTTCTGCCTCAGCCACAGCTGGCACTTACTCAGCTCCATCCTCAGGAGAGATGCTGAAACCTCTTGTGCCTGCTTGTGCTGCTGTTGTACATTGTCATGACAGCCTGGCAGGGACTCCCCATTGAGGCTGTCAGTCAGACTTGAAGTCCATCTGTTGTTCTTTAAAAAAAAAAATTTTTTTTTAGACGGAGTTTCACTCTGTTACCCAGGCTGGAATGCAGTGGCATGATCTCGGCTCACCGCAACCTCTGCCTCCTGGGATCAAGCGATTCTCCTGCCTCAGCCTCCTGAGTAGCTGGGATTGCAGGCACCCACCACCATACCTGGCTAATTATTTTTGTATTTTTAGTAGAGATGGGGTTTCACCATGTTAGCCAGGCTGATCTCGAACTCCAGACCTCAGGTGATCCACCCACCATAGCCTCCCAAAGTGCCGGGATTATAGGTGTGAGCCACCGCACCTGGCCATGAAGTCCAACTGTCGTTCTGTCTCTGTTGTTCTTCAATTGGTCCAGAGTCTCCACCTCATTGTCAGTAAGTTTGATTAGAATCTGTCTGCATCTTCAAGACCATCAGTTAACCTAGCTCATCAAGGAGTTAGACCTCTAGGTAAGTATCTCACTGCTGAGACCTGGGAGTCTATCTCAGCTGACTCTGCCCTGTGCTGTGATGCTATGATGATTAATACCTGGTATCAACTTGACCGGATGGGGGATGCCTGGATGGCTGGTGAAGCATTGCTTCTGGGTTTGTCTGTGAGGGTGTTACCAGAGAAGGCTGATATTTGAGTCTGTGGACTGGGAGAGGAAGACCCACCCTCAATGTGAGTGGGCACCATCCTGTCAGCCGCCAGCATGGCTAGAATAAAGCAGGTAGAAGAAGGTGGGAGAAGCTGGCTTGCTCTTTGAGTAGGCTTCCTCTCTCTTCCCCTGCTGTGCCCATCACTTGGCTTCCTCTCCTCCTACCCTTGGACATCAGGCTCTAGGTTCTCTGGCCTTTGAACTCTGGGACTTGCACCAGTGGCCTCCCAGGGGTTCTCGGGCCTTTGGCTGCAGACTGAAGGTTGCACTGTTTCCTTCCATGGTTTTTGAGGCTTTTGGATTTGGACTGAGCCACGCTACCGCCTTCTCTCTTTCCCGGGCTTGCGGGCGGCCTACTATGGGACTTCGCCTTGTAATTGTGTGAGTTAATTCTCCCGAATCAACTCCCTTTACTATTGTGTTAGGCTGTTTTTTTTTTTCTTCCCCAAGACGGTGTCTCTTCTATCGCCCAGGCTGGAGTGCAGTGGCGCCATCTCGGCTCACTGCAAACTCCGCCTCCCAGGTTCAAGTGATTCTCCTGCCTCAGCCTCCCAAGTAGCTGGGATGACAGGCACCTGCCACCATACCTGGCTAATTTTCGTATTTTTAGTAGAGATGGGGTTTTACCATATTGGCCAGGCTGGTCTGGAACTCCTGACCTCAAGTGATCCGCCCGCCTCGGTCTCCCAAAGTGCTGGGATTACAGGCGTGAGCCACCATGCCCAGCTGTTAGGCCATTCTTGCATTGCTATAAAGAGATAACTGAGACTGGGTAATTTATAAGAAAAGAGGTTTAATTGGCTCATGGTTCTGCAGGCTGTACAGGAAGCATAGCAGAGGTATCTGCTTCTGGAGGGGCCTCAGGAAGCTTTCAATCGTGGCAGAAGACAAAGGGCAAGCAGGTGTCTTACATGGCGAAAGCAGGAGCGAGAGAGAGCATGGCAAGGGAGGTATCACACACTTTTGAACAACCAGATTTTGCATGAACTTCGAGTGAGAGCTCATTTATCACCAAGAGGATGGCCCAAGCCATGCACAAAGAATCTGCCCCTAGGATCCAAAACACTTCCCACCAGCCCCCACCTCCAACACCGGGGATCACATTTCAACATGAGATTTGGGTGGGGACAAATATCCCAACAATCTCTCTCTCTGTCTCACACACACACACACACACATACATATATCCTATCAGTTCATTCCTTCTGGAGAACCCTGGCTAATACAGATTTGTGAAGTCCCTCAATATACCCTGTCCTAATCCCTGGATCCTGTGAATGCCACCTTATACAGCAAAAGACACTTAGCAGATGTGATGATGGATTTCAAGATGGGAGGAGCTTGTGCGGTAAAGAATTTGTCCCCCGTTCCTGCTAGGAAGCGTCTAAGCCCTTGGAATTTTCCAAGTGCTGTGAGTCTTTATTATTCATCAGGGCCCTGGACCACACTTGGGTTTATATGAAGAGGTGGCTTAGGATGGGGGCGGGTCATGCCAGAAACATCAACCATGAGGGTTGGAATTTGCAGTCACTCAACCGAAAGGGGAACTGGAGATAAAGTTCAATCACACGGCCAATGATTCAGTCGATCCTGTCTATGTAATGAGACCCCACTAAAAACTCCCAAGGCGAGTATGCGTGGTTGGGGAATTCATGTGGAGGTCAGAGTGGAAGCAGGTGTGAGAGGGTCCAGCAGAAGAAAACATGGCTGCCAAAGTGTTTGAGTCCATTGGCAAGTTTGGCCTGGCCTTAGCTGTTGCAGGAGGCGTGGTGAACTCTGCCTTATATAATGTGGATGCTGGGCACAGAGCTGTCATCTTTGACCGGTTCCGTGGAGTACAGGACATTGTGGTAGGGGAAGGGACTCACTTTCTCATCCCATGGGTACAGAAACCAATTATCTTTGACTGCCGTTCTCGACCACGTAATGTGCCGGTCATCACTGGTAGCAAAGATTTACAGAATGTCAACATCACACTGCGCATCCTCTTCCGGCCCGTCGCTAGCCAGCTTCTTCGCATCTTCACCAGCATCGGAGAGGACTATGATGAGCGTGTGCTGCCGTCCATCACGACCGAGATCCTCAAGTCAGTGGTGGCTCGCTTTGATGCTGGAGAACTAATAACCCAGAGAGAGCTGGTCTCCAGGCAGGTGAGCGACGATCTTACAGAGCGAGCAGCCACCTTTGGGCTCATCCTAGATGACGTGTCCTTGACACATCTGACCTTCGGGAAGGAGTTCACAGAAGCGGTGGAAGCCAAACAGGTGGCTCAGCAGGAAGCAGAGAGGGCCAGATTTGTGGTGGAAAAGGCTGAGCAGCAAAAAAAGGCAGCCATCATCTCTGCTGAGGGTGATTCCAAGGCGGCTGAGCTGATTGCCAACTCACTGGCCACTGCAGGGGACGGCCTGATCGAGCTGCGCAAGCTGGAACCCGCGGAGGACATCGCATACCAGCTCTCACATTCTCGGAACATCACCTACCTGCCGGCGGGGCAGTCTGTTCTCCTCCAGCTGCCCCAGTGAGGGCCCACCCTGCCTGCACTTCCGTGGGCTGACTGGGCCACAGCCCAGATGATTCTTAACACCGCCTTTCTTCTGCCCCCACCCCAGAAATCACTGTGAAATTTCATGATTGGCTTAAAGTGAAGGAAATAAAGGTAAAATCACTTCAGATCTCTAAAAAAAAAAACTCCCAAGGCTTTGTGAGGTGGCTCGTGCCTGTAATCCCAGCAGTTTGGGAGGCCTAGGCAGGAGGATCGCTTGAGCTCAGGAGCTCCAGACCAACCTGGACAATATGGTGAAACCCCGTCTCTACAAAAAATACAAACATTAGCTAGACAGGGTGGTGGCATGTGCCTGTAGTTCCAGCTACTCGAGAGGCTGAGAGGTGGGAGGATCACTTGAACCCAGGAGGTTGAGGCTGCAGTGAGCTATGATTGTGCCACTCCACTCTAGCCTGGGCAACAGGGCAAGACCTGGTCTCAAAACAAACAAACACACAAAACACTGAAGCGGTAATTGGATCAATCCTGCCTACATACTGAAACCCCAATAAAAACTCAGGACACTGAGCTCAGTGGAGCTTCCTGGCTGGTGAACCCATCACCCTGGGAGTGGGAAAGATATAGAGAGAATGATGTGTACTGATGTTATGGGGAAGGACACAGAAGCTCTGTGTTTGGGACCTTCCAAGACCTCACCCTACATATCTCCTCATTTGGCAGGTCCTGATTTGTATCTTGTTAAGAAAACTGAAATCAGGGACAGGCGTAGTGGCTCATGCCTGTAATCCCAGCACTTTGGGAGGCTGAGGCGGGTGGATCACCAGGTCAAGAGATTGAGACTATGCTAGCTAACATGGTGAAACCCCGTCTCTACTGAAAACACAAAAATTAGCCAGGCGTGGTGGTGGTGTGTGCCTGTAGTCCCAGCTACTTGGGAGGCTGAGGCAGAATTGCTTGAACCCGGGAGGTGGAGGTTGCAGTGAGTTGAGATCACACCATTGCCCTCCAGCCTGGGCAAAAGAGCGAGACTCTGTCTCAAAAAAAAAAAAAAAGAAAGAAAGAAAGAAAAAAGAAAACTGAAATCATAAGTATAGCATCTTCCTAAGTTCTGGGTGTCATTCTATTGAATTATGGAACCTGAAGGGGTCATGAGAATTTGTAGGCAATTTATCAGAAATGTGGGTGGCTGGGGATCCCCAGACTTGTAGCTGGTATCTGAAATGAGAGCAGTCTTGGTAGGGACTGTGTCCTTAACCTGTGGGTGGAGTCTGCACTATCTGGGTGAATAGTGGCAGAACTGCATTTAGAATTACAGGAGGTCAGGAGTGGTGGCTCATGTCTGTAGTCCCAGCACTTCGGGAGGCCAAGATAGGCGAATCACTTGAGCTCAGGAGTTTGAGACCAGCCTGGGCAGCATAGTGAGACCGCTTCTCTACAAAAATTTTTTTTAAAAAAATTAGCCAGGCATGGTGGCACACGCCTGTAGTCCCAGCTACCTGGGAGGCTGAGGCAGGAGGATTGCTTGAGCCTGGAGGACTGCTGGGAAGTCAAGGCTGGGAAGTCAAGGCTGCTGTGAGCTGTGTTCATGCTACTGCACTCCAGCCCAGGTGACAAAGTGAGATCCTGCCTCATAAAGAAAAAAAAAAAAAAAACCACAGGAGATCATCCTGGATTATCAGGTCAGTCCCTAAATGCAATCCTAAGTGTTCATATAAGAAGGCAGCAGGACCAGCCTGGGCTGCATAGTAAGACCCTGTCTCTACAAAAAAACTAACAAATTAGTTGGGTGTGGTGGTGCATGCCTGTAATCCCAGCTACTTGGGAGGCTGAAGTGGAAGGATTTCTTGAGCCCAGGAGGTCAAGGCTGCAGTGAGCTACGATCGTGCCATTGCACTCCAGCCTGGGTAACAGAGCGAGACCCTGTCTCCAAAAAAAGGTGGTTGTGAGGGGGATGCATAGAGAGATTTGATACAGAAGAAGTCATTGTCATGGCTGAAGGTAGATGCTACCCTACTGCCTTTGAAGATGGAAGAAGGGTCCAGGAATCAAGAAAGATGAGGACAACAGCTCTAGAAGCTGGAAGAGGTAAAGAAACATTTTCCTTTTGATATGGTTTGGCTGTGTCCCCCTCCCCAAATCTCACTTTGAATTGCAATAATCCCCATGGATCAAGGGTGGGGCCAGGTGGAGATAATTGAATCATGGGGGCAGTTTTCCCCATACTGTTCTTGTGGTGGTGTGTAAGTCTCTCGAGATCTGATGGTTTTATTTTTAATTTTTTTTTGAGATGAAGTCTTGTTCTTTTGCCTAGGCTAGAGAGCAATGGCATGATCTTTCGCTCACTGCAATCTCTGCCTCCTAGGTTCAAGCAGTTCTCCTGTCTCAGCCTCCCGAGTAGCTGGGATTACAGGTGCTGCCACCACGCCCAGGTAATTTCTGTATTTTTAGTAGAAATGGGGTTTCATCATATTGGCCAGGCTGGTCTCTTGGCCAGGCTGGTCTCAAACTCCTGACTTCGTGATCCGCCTGCCTTGGCCTCCCAAAGTGCTGGGATTACAAGTGTGAGCCACCGCACCTGGCCTCGAGATCTGATTTCATAAATGAGAGTTCCCCTGCACAAGTTCTCTTGCCCGCCGCCATGTAAGACATGCCTCTGCTCGTCCTTTCTTTTCCACCGTGATTGTGAGGCCTCCTCAGCCATGTGGAACTGCGAGTCCATTAAGCCTCTTTCCTTTATAACTTACCCAGCGTCACGTACGTCTTTATTAGCAGCATGAGAATGGATTAATACATCCTTAGACCTTGGTTTTTGCCCAGCAAAATCCATTACAGTAGTGGTGGGAAACAAACACTCCTCCAAACCAGCTGTGTCTGGAAGTCCAGCAGCCTGGTCCTCAGTCCAGTAGGCAAGTCAGTAGGCTCCTGGACTTGCCCAGTGCCTGCTCCAGACTGCAGGTATAGAGCGATCAGAGGATAGAGAGGTTGACAGGTTACAGTGGAAGATTTCCACCTGGCCAGGGAATGTGATGGTGTTCCTTCTATTTCCTGCTCAGCTGATGCTGTTATACACTCCAGTAGCCTGGGGGCTCCCAGCAGCCTGTAGTTCTAGACTCAGTTCCGCACAGAACTAAAAGCTGCCAACCTGTCACTCCCCTGTTGAACCTGTCTCCATGGGAAATTCTTGGAGAGCCCCTAACTCTCCGAGATGGAAGCAAGGAACTGGGAGTGTAGGGTGAATTCAGATCAAAAGTCCCTGGTTGAGAAAGCCAGGTTCTATGTAACATACACCCCTGTGTGAATTCAGCTATCTGTATACCTTCCAACCTCCCAGGCTTCCTTTTTTTTTTTTTGAGACATGGTCTCACTGCATTGCCCAGAATGGAGTACAGTGACTTTATCAACCGGCGTGATCATAGCTCACTGCAGTCTCGAACTCCTAGGCTTAAGCGATTCTCCCACCTCAGCCTCCTGAGTAACTAGGACTACAAGCATGCACCACCACGCCCACTCTCCAAGCTTTTTTCTTCCTGGGACTTCTGCCTCCAAAGTCCTACCTTCCCAGCTTCATCTACTCAAATGCCATTGTCCCTTGGAAAATCCACCTTCTCTGGAATGCATTTCCTGACTGACCCATCCAATAGTCATAGACCCTAGATGCATGGAGTAGAAGGAACCTGCTCGTCCCATCAGGGTACCCTGTCCCCCACCTGCCTCAAGGGCTTGTCTCAGGATGCCCATAATCTCCACAATGAGGTGACAGTCTTCCCAAAATGGGTGCCACCACTGCAGTATCTCAGGACGGTCCCTCTCCCCAAAGACAAAGATGGGCAAATGCACAGGTGTCCTCTCCACACATTCCTCCATTAAATTACTGGTCACTTTGTTCCTGTGCCCAGCTAGACCAGAATGCAGAGGTCCCAAGGGAAAGAATTGCATCTGACCCATTTCTGTGTCCCCAGTACCCTCTGAGCCAAGCCCCATGCCATGGACTGAGGAAGTAATGGTGTAGAGGGGGAAACTGCCCCTACCTTCAAGACCTCCCGGCCCAGTGCAAGTTACCCACCAAAGGTCAAGAGGTCACTGAGAGAGTCCAGGGGTCACTCGTGGGGATTAAACTAGGACATCTGGGATAAAGCATAGAAGATCTCGCTAGAACCAGGATCCTGGATTCATTTCTCAGATATTTATTGATGCTTCCTCAGGCTGCAAAAACAGCTCCTAGTTTGGTGGAAAATGCGAGAAAACCAAACAGTTCCAGTCCTTAGTCACCTAACCTTGGTTAGAGAGAGAAGTAGAGTCATATCAGGGAGACTCAGGAGCAGGGATTTTGGAGCAAGTGGAGGTTAGGTTGGGGTGCGTGAGTGGAGTTGGGATGAGGTTGGCATGGAGGTCCCAGAGCCCAGGCACTGGATTGGACAGGGCTATGTTGGGCTGAGTGTTTCTGAGACTCAGTAGTGCTGGATGAGGAAGAAAAAACTCTTTGGTGATCAGCTCCAGGAGCCAGGGAGGTGAGAAGCCGCCAGGATACCACGTGCTGCAATGGGCGTGGCTCCGGGGTGCTGGGCGGGGTCAGCAGTTGTGCCTTTTCTCACAGATCCAGCCGTCCTTCTCGCTGTCACATGGTGCGTCGTTCCATAGCCCCGTGCGCAGCATCATGACACAGTCCTCACGGCCCCGAGCATCATTGGGCTCTCCCCGGTTCCAGTGGCTGCAGTGGTTGAGTGGGGATGTTGCTGGGAATCTAGACGGAGGATGAACGCGGGGTCCCGCCTTCCTCTCCACGCTGTAGCCTATTTATTGCTTGGGTCTACTCTAGACACCCCGGCTGTCTAACCTGAGCGTACACCTGGTATATAACTTTTTAACGCCCAGCATTTAACCTGAGGACAGTTCCTGGGGTCCAGCCTGCCCACGCCTAAGCGTGGAGCCCCAGCCAAGGGGTCTCTGAAATCTAGCCAAAGCATGTCCTCTAGAGTCTAACCTGTCTCCCTCCCCAGGTCTCACCAGGAGCCCTTCTCTCACCTGAAGCTGAGAGAGACTCCGTCCACCCACTGGTAGCCCTGAATCTTGCCCAGATGGCGCACAGCCCTCAGGCCCAGCCAGTAACCACGGCCACGTGTGTTCCGAGTCAGGAAGCCCTAGAAAGGAGGGGACGTCTGAGCCTGCAGTCTGCCCCGCCCCGCCCCACCGCCTGACCACGCCTCCTCCCTCTGCGCACCTGCTCTTCCAGGCCCCCAACGATCACCAGGTGAGCGCTGGCATTCGCGCAGTGACCCTGCGCCGCCGCCCACGTGGTCTTTGGCACAGAGAAAAAGTAGCAGGAGCCCTCGAAGGACAGCCACGACGTGGGGCACGGCTCGCAGGAGTCTGCGGGGTGGCGAGGGTCAGAGAGGTCGAGTGTTTCCAGGGGGAACGCACCGAGAGGATGCAGCGGGTAGGGGTTCGGCCCCGCAGGCTCAGGGGTGGAGACACAGAACCAGGCCAAGGTCCAAGAGAGTCAGGGTCCACTTACACCCTCACAGCCCGCCTCCCGCCCCTCGTGTTGCTCACTATTATGGAGCCTCACGGCCTCCAGCGCCCGGAACAGCTCAGTGCGGACGTCCTCACGGTTCCTGCTGGCTTCCGCCAAGCCCTGGGTCACTGCGGGGTCAACGGAGCGGGGATCAGGGTCAGGACCAGAGTCATGACTAGCTAAAGGTTAGGACCCCTGTCCGTGGTCATTGTGCCCTCGGTGCCAGCATCCAGGATGGCACAGGGTCAAGGGCGGTTACAACTGGGCGGGGTCCGGGTGTGGCCGATGCTGGGAGTCGCAGTCAAGGTCAGAGTGCAGCTTCAGGGTCAGGACAGGGTGCATGATCGGGGTCAGGGGTCAGCACTCAGGACGGGGTCGGGGTCCGGGGACACGGCCAGGACTTAGGGCTGGGGTCGCGTCGGGCACTCACCGCGCTCACGCAGTTCCCGCAGGGCGCTCTCCTGCTCCATCAGCTTCGCCTGCGCCTCCCCAAGCTCCGCGCGCGTGGTCTGCAGCTGCGCCTGCGTCCCGGAGCCTGGGAGTCGCCGGGTGAGAGGCCCGAGGGTGGCGAGGATGGGGCGGGACTTCGGAGACCAGCCTGCTCCGCCCCACCCGCCGCAGGCCTCGCCCCCGGCCCCCCTCCCATCCCGGCCACAAGACCCCCGCCCCTACGCCCACAGCCTCGGCCGCGCCCCCTCACAGCAGCTGCGGCAGACTCCGACCTCCTCCTTCAGGGCACCCAGCGCTGCCGTCTGCTTCGAGGCTGGAACGACCCCCGCCCCAAAACGCATGCCCCCCCCCGGGTCACTTGGGAGGACTCAGGGTCCCCCTTCCCCACCCTGGGGCCAGCCTCAGGGACCATAGAGTCCCCACGCACCCGAGACTCCATCTCCGGGGTCTCAGACGCTCCCACCCAGCATGTCCCGGGGGCCCAGGCGCCTGGCTCGGCACGCACCGTTTGTCCTCAGCAGGTCCTGGCCGCCGAGTAGCGCCGCGCGCTCCGTGGAGGCTGCGGAGAGAGGCTCCTGCAGGCGAGGCCAGGGACTCGGAAATCCTCCCCTCGCCCGGGGGGTGCGGGGTCCCCCGATTCGGGACCACAGAGCGGGCGGCCAGGCATACAGCGCACACGATGTGCACACACGCGGATGGGGGACAAACGCGCGGGGACTCGCACACATAAGAGCACGCCAAGCACACACGCGTGAGTGCAGACGGCCCGAAGATGTACACACACTCTGCTCACACTCAGACGCGAGCAGGAAGCCAGGGTGCAGCTGGTGCGCACTGCAATGGGGGTTTTGTGTCCCCAGGGGGGCCGGACGCAACCCCTCCCCATCGAGAGTCACTCACCCTTGGACAATAGGATACTCAGAATCACAGCCCACAGGACTATGGTGACCAGGACAGCCAGGGCCAAGAAGAGGGGTCTCCGGCTCCAGTGCACCCGGTGTCCCCAGTGCCCTGGCAGAATAAGGACAACATGCTGGGTCCCCCAGGACTGAGCCCTGGAGGCCTGGGTTCCTCCCAGGAAGCTGAGATTCAGAGAAGTTAAGTAACTGTGTGCATGGCCACACAGCTTCTAAGTGGCAGAGTTAAAATTGGACCCTGGTCCAACTGGCTCTGTGGCCTGTGATGTCTCTTCTGCACCCACGACCCTGGCCTGTATTGGCTCTTCCCTCCCCTCCCCCATCAAACCCCAGACACGGGCAGGGATGAGGCAGTCTGGTTGCTCATACCTCCGGGGACCTCCTCGGAGCTGCCGCCCCACTTGCTGTACCTGGTGGTGTCCATGGTGGTGCAGGCACCCAGTCCCTGGCAGAGATATAAACTTCACCCCCGTCCTCACTGGACCTACGCACTCCCTTCCTTCCTTCCCATTTTCTTGGCCTTAATTCCTGGCAATCGGAATCCATAGACCAATCACAGGATTGGGCCCTTTCTAGGCTGGGCTGGGCTGGGCTGGAATGAGGAGGGACGGTTCCAGCCTCCCGGTCCTGGCCGCTGCAGGTCCATCCCCAGGATGGTGTTGGAGGCTTCTCTTTGGAGCTAGGTCCCCATCTCTTATGGGCCTGGGGCTGGGTTTTATCTCGAGAGGGACCCACTGAACCCGACCAAATTGGCTCCTGAGAAAGCCCCCTCAGGCGTAGCCCCCACAGGCCAGTTCAGGTCCCGCCTCAACTCCCCTGCAGGTGCCTGCAGAGGCTGGGTTTGAACCTGACCTTGATCCAGTCCCTCTGGACCAGAAGGGAACAAACAGGTTTGTTACAGAGGTAGCTGGCTGAGCTGCAGGACTCTACCACTGTGTGGGTTCTAGGCAGCTTCTAGAAGCCTTAGTTTTCCCCTCTGTGTAAAGGAGATAGATATGGACCTCTCTCACAAAGATGCTATGATAAAGAAACGGGACAGTCTCACTGACTCACGCCTGTAACCCCAGCACTTTGGGAGGCCAACGTGGAAGGATCGCTGAGCCCAGGAGTTCCAGACCAGCCCGGGCAACATAACAAGATCCTCATTTCTACAAAAAAAAAAAAAAATATATATATATATATATATATATATATACATATGAAAAAGAAAATTGAAAACATAGAAAAAAGAAAGAAAATGAGGTTATACCTGTCTACCTAGGACCATCTCAGGCACATCAAAAACGCTCAATGTTCATGAAGTTCATGCATTCTTCCAACAAACATTGAGCGCCTGCCATATGTTAGGCATTGATCTTGGAACTGGGGCCACATCAGAGAATAAAATAAGCAAATTCCTCTCTTCTTGGAGCTAATATTCTAGGAGAAGTGTGGGGAGACAGACTCCATACTCAACATAATAAACATAATTGAAAACGTAAGTTGTATAACATAGTAGTTCTCAGCTGGGGGCAATTATGTCCACCAGGGGACATTTGGCTATGGCTGGAGGCACTTTTGGTTGTCACAGAATGTGTGTGTGTGTGTGTGTGTGTGTGTGTGTGTGTGTGTGTGTGTACGTGTGTGCTCCAGTCATCTAGTGGCTAGAGGCCAGGGATGCTGCCCAAGTCCTACAATGCCCAGGACATCCCTCATAGCAAAGAATGATCTGACTCCTAATATCCATAGTGCAAAAGGTGGGAACCCTAGTATACTATATTCAAAAGTCATAAATGCTATGAAAAAAAATGAAGGGAAGAAAAAGTTCAGTAAGATAAGTGCTTGGCAGGACTGGGATGGGCACTAAGCAGTGGGCAGTGGCTAGGGTGGCCGAGGCCAACCTCACTGACAAGGTGAAATGTTGAGCACTTAATGGAATATTCCAGTCCCTCTTGTAGATATGTAAACACACTCCATCTTCTTGAGCCTCTCAAAAACCCTTATCCATGGGTAACCATTCGAATGTGTTCTGGGGAAAGGATTTACATGGAAGTGATTGATCAGCCCTTATTGAGGAGATAGAATTAGTTCATTTGGGAAATTGGAGGAGGTTTTCTGGAAGAGACAGCATGAGATGTGTGGCTTCGAGGACATGTGTACTGTGGACCGAGAAAGGAAGGACACAGGCACACGGCACAGCCAAGGCAAAGGCAAGAGGGCAGGAAAGTGGGGCTCTGCTGGATACACCTGTGGCTGAAGCTGCCTTGGTGAGCTGGGGCGGAGCTGTCCAGCTTAGCGAGGAAGCCAGAAGGCTGCCCATCAATGTCCTGTGCCCAGACCTTGCTGCAGGGTAACTGAGAGGGGAAGAGAGGTCCTAGAAGGAGGCAGCAGACCTCTAACCTCTATCCCTGGCCCAGGACAAGGAAGGGAGGCCTGTTTCTCAGGTGGGTGGGGAACATGTAACAAGGGAATTTGAAGACAATATGATGAGTCTGGGAAGTACAAGAGACTGTGAGAACCACTGGAGACACTGGCTGAGCCTGGAGGGCTTCCTGAAGGAGGTGATGCCTGGGGAAGGAGTCAGAATTATTCCAGAGGAGATGGATACATTGAAGAACGGTCCCAACATGGTATCAGCACATGCAAAGATTGGGAGAGTAAGGGAACAGGACTTGTTGGAGAAGCTGAGACTAATTCAGGGGCAATCATCTGGGGCTAGGGTGTCAGCTGTGGTCACATCATACAAGGACCTGAATAGCAGGGACAAGAGGTTTGGGTGAATGTGGGAAGAAGGTAAAAGTCACAGGATTCAGCTGCAAGGCCATGACCACTCTGGTTTCCATTCTCTGCAGAGATGAAAGGATTGCTGTAACCAGGGAAGCCAGCCCACAGCAAAGGGCATGTGGTGTATTAGTTGTCGCTCTGAAGTCTGGCTTTGCTTTTATTTTTTATTATAAAGTATGCAAAGAGGTCTGGGTATGCAGGAAAAAATGAAAACGCTTATGCCTTCCACTCGGCTTTATCAAGTTTTGACATCTTCACATATTTCAGATCTTCTTAAAAATTATCACATAACAAATAACATAACGTAACAAATAACATCACATAACAAATAACATCATCACATAACAAATCATAGCAAACAGAGTGGAGGTCTCTTATACCCCACCCTCCTCTTATTCCCCTCCCCAAGGCCACTGCCCTCCCAAACTTGGTGTTTATCCTATTTTAAAATGCTTTAATTACCCATCTTTCCATGGTGAATATATTGGGCTGTTTTGCACATCTGGGAGCTTTATTAAAATGTCATCACATGGTCTATATCCTTCCGGAACTTGTTTTTGTCCTCTCCACATTACAATTATGAGATATGTCTATTCAACACTCATTCTCCATTTAAAATGAAGATAAGCACAAAAAAAAAAATGCTTAGTTAACAGAGAACAGGATAAAGCTTCCTTAATTTGAGAAGTGGCAATTTCCAGGATCCTACAGAAATGTCTTTCTTAATAGTGAAACATGAGACCATTTTTGGTAAGACCCAGAACAAATTTAAAATGTCCACTGTGTAGTAGGTTGAACAGTGTCCCCCAAAAGAAATGCTGGGACCAACTGTGGTGGCTTACACCTGTAATCCCAGCACTAGGCTGGAGAAGCACTCGAGGCCAGGAGTTGGAGACCAACCTGAACAACACAGGAAGACCCCCATCTCTAAAAAAAAAAAAAAAAAAAAAAAATTTAGCTGGCGTGATGACACTTGCTTGTAGTGCCAGCTTCTCAGGAAGCTGAGGTAGGGCAATCTCATGTCACTACGCTCCAGCCTGGGCAACAGAGCGAGATCCTCTTTTTTTTTTTTTTTTTGAGACAGGGTCTCACTGTGTTTGCCCAGTGGCAGAATCACAGCTCACTGCAGCCTTGACCTCCTGGGTTCAAGTGATCCTCTTGCCTGAGCCTCCCAAGTAACTGGGACTGCAGGGGAGCACCACCATGCCTAGCTTCTTTCTTTCTTTTCTTTTCTTTTCTTTCTTTCTTTCTTTCTTTCTTTCTTTCTTTCTTTCTTTCTTTCTTTCTTTCTTTCTTTCTTTCTTTCTTTCTTTCTTTCTTTCTTTCTTTCTTTTTCTTTTCTTTCTTTCTTTTCTTTTCTTTTCTTTCTTTCTTTCTCCTTCTTTCTTTCTCTCCTTCCTTCCTTCCTTCCTTCCTTCTCTCTATCTCTCTCTCTCTTTCTTTTTTTTTTTCTTTTTTTTTTGACAGAGTTTTGCTCTTCTTGCCCAGGCTGGAGTACAATGGTGCAATCTTGGCTCACTGCAACCTGCGCCTCCTGGGTTCAAGCAACTCTCCTGCCTCAGCCTCCCGAGTAGCTGGAGTTACAGGCACATGCCACCACTCCTGGCTAATTTTTTGAATTTAGTAGAGATGGGGTTTCACCATGTTGGCCAGGCTGGTCTCGAACTCCTGATCTCAGGTGATCCACCCACCTTGGCCTCCCAAAGTGCTGGAATGTGAGCCACAGCACCCAGCCAGTTTTTCTATTTTTTGTACAGTTTCGAGCTCACTTTGCTGCCCAGACTGGTCTCGAACTCCTGGCCTCAAAGAGGTCCTCCCACCTCTGCTTCCCAATGTGCTGGAATTATAGGCGTGAGCTGCCTCACGCAGCCCCTATCTCTTAAAAACAAAACAAAGCAAAATGAGAGGAGAGAGATACAGAGGGAAGATGATGTGAAGAGGGAGGAAGGGAGAAAATCATGACAACAGAAACAGAGATTCCAGCAAAGGGTTTACAAGCCAAGGAACGCCAAAGGTTGTCGGCAACCACCAGAATCTAGAGAGACGCAGGGAAGGATTCTTCCCTACACGATTCAGAGTGAACACGGCCCTGCTGACATCCTGAGTTCAGACTTTTGGCCTCCAGGACTGTGAGAGAATACCTTTGTGTTGTTCAAAGTCCCCGCTTTGTGCCACTTTGTTATGGCAGCCCTACCTCACTGATTCTGGCTGGATAAGGGGTAATTTCTGTGAACCTGCCGAAACGCCTTACTCAATAGTGAAATGTGAGAAGCATATTTAGTAAAATCAAGAACACGATAAAGATGTCCTCTTGCTATGTTGTCAATGCAATAAGAAAATATAAAGAATTAAGACCTGTAAACACTGGAAAGGATGAGTCAAAGCTGACAATATTTGGAAGCCGCGATCTTGTATCTAGGCAGTTCTAGGGACTTCTGGACTAATTAAAGATCTCAGCAAGGTTATTCTTTAAAAGGAGCAGCTTTCTTAGGTTGCAGCAGTGAGTATTTGCAAATACAGAAGGAAAGAAAACCCTCTTCACAATACAAAGAAGATTTGATTTACTTATTGATTTTAGAAACCTTGGTCTTGCTATGTTGCCCAGGCTGGTCTTGAACTCCTGAGCTCAAGCGATCCTTCTGCCTCCCACAGCATTGGGATTATAGACATGAGCTACTACAAGAAAAATTCTTGAACATTAAAGAATAATTATAGGAAGAGTATAGATTAACCCCTTACATGTAGCTAAGATCTGAATAACTAAAGACACAAGGCTGGACACAGCAGCTCACACCTGTAATCCCACCACTTTGGGAGGCCGAGGTGGGTGGATTACTTGAGGTCAGGAGTTCGAGACCAGCCTGGTCAACATGGTGAAACCCTGTCTCTATTGAAAATACAAAAATTAGCTAGGTGTGGTAGCAGGCACCTGTAATCCCAGCTACTAGGGAGGCTGAGGGAGGAGAATTGCTTGAATCCAGGAGGCAGAGGTTGCAGTGAGCCGAGATCTCACTGTTTCACTCCAACCTGGGTGACAGAATTACAAATGCCCACCACCATGCCTGGCTAAATTTTGTATTTTTAGTAGAGACGGGGTTTCACCATGTCGGCCAGGCTAGTCTCGAACTCCTGACCTCGTGATCCGTGTACCTTGCCAAGGCAGGCAGATCACTTGAGGTCAGGAGTTCGAGACCAGCCTGGCTGACATGGTGAAACCCCATCTCTACTAAGAATACGATAATTAGCCAGGCATGATGGCACGTGTCTATAATCCCAGCTACTCCAGAGGCTGAGGCAGGAGACTCACTTGAACTTGGGAGGCAGAAGTTGCAGTGACCTGAGATTGCGCCACTGCACTTCAGCCTGGCTGACAGAGTGAGACTTCATTTAAAGAAAAAAAGTGTGAACATATGCTAAAACCACCATGGCAATGAATAAATAAATATGTGAGGAGGAGGTGCTTTGAGTTATCCAAAACTCCTGTTTCTTTTTCCCATCTCACTTGTTGAATTAAGGCATTCAAGTTTAGATCTTGCCTGAAGCAATTATTTATAGGATGGTCTAATGGCGATATCCTATTTCCTTCATTCCTCGTTCACTTATTCATTGGAATCATTCTGTAAGGAAGACCAGATACATTTTAAAAATAAACTCTAGTTTCTAGAGTAGTTCTAGGTTCACAGCAAAATCGAGGTGAAGTACAGAGAGTTCTCATATCCCTCCTATCCCCACATAAGCACAACCTCCCTCACTGTCAACATCCCCCACCAGAGTGGTGCATTTATTTATTTATTTATTTATTTATTTTATTTAGAGATAGAGTTTCACTCTGTCACCCAGGCTGGAATTCAGTGGCGCGATCTCAGCTCACTGCAACCTCCGCCTCCCGGGTTCAAGAGAGACTCCTGCCTCAGTTTCCCAAGTAGCTGGGACTACAGGCACATGCCACCACGCCCAGCTAATTTTTTGTATTTTTTTTTTTTTTTTTTTTTTTTTTTTTAGTAGAGACGGGGTTTCACCACGTTGGCCAGGATGGTCTCGGTCTCCTGACCTTGCAATCCACCTGCTTAGGCCTCCCAAAGTGCTGGGATTACAGGTGTGAGCCACCACGCCCAACCAAGTGGTGTGTTTATTACAATTGATGGACTGACATTGACCTGTCATTACTACCTACAGTCCGTAGTTTAGATGAGGGTTCACTCTTGGTGTCCTACGTTCTACAGTTTTGGACAAATGTCTAATGACATGTATTCACCATTACGGTATCAGACATACGGAGTAGGTTCCTAAAAATCCTCAGGCTCTGTCTGCTCACAAATCGATTTTTCAAAATTCCATAGAAGGATTGCCAAACAGATTTAAAAACAAACCTGACACGCGGATTATCTGGAATATGATAGACAGGTTGCAACTAGGGAGAATAACCTCTTGAGGTCAGAGAATGAGGAGGGAGCCAGCTTTTGTTTCTGCTGTAGAGCTTGATGTTTCAGTTCCATGTGCACAGGTGACATTCAAAAAGCAAAATAAAAGGTTTAAAGATAGAGTAATTTAAATGTCATCTAAAATATTTCACAAGAGTGGCTGAGAACATTTTGAATAAAGAAGAACCATAACAGGGCAGGGTTTGGTGGCTTCTCCCTATAATCTCAGCTTTTTGGGAGGCTGAGGCAGGAGGATCTCTTGAGCCCAGGAGTTCGAGACCAGCCTGGGCAACATACTGAGACCTTGTCTCTAAAATAAAATAAAATGAAATAAAAAATTGTGTGGTGGTGCATGCCTCTAGTCCCAGCTACACAGGAGGTTGAGGTGGGAGGATCGCTGGAGCTCGGGAAATCGAGGCTGCAGTGAGCCACTATGATCACACTATTGCACTCCAGCCTGGGTGAAGAAGTGAGATTGTCACACACACACACACACACACACACACACACACACACACACACAATGCCATGCCTAGTAGTTATCAAAATATTATAAGCTGGCTTGGGTTTCCTTAGATGCAGAGCTTGAGACAAGGGTTTGGATACAAGTAGGTGATCTGGGAGCGGATTCCAAGAAGCACCAGCAGAGGATGGGGAAAGTGAAGACGGTCAAGTAGGGAAAGGAAAAAAGCCGATTCAGAGGCATCAGTGAGCTTCTGACCCACGTGGGTGACTGGACTCAGCTCCTCTGGGAGCCTCTGCACTCCGGGGAGATGGTACAGACAAGCTTTACAGTTCCCTTGTCTGTTGAAGGTTGACTCTAAATGAGATGGAATTTAGCCTGCAAGCTGTTTATGAAGGAATGTCCTTGGGGTCAACAATAGTAGAAGGGAGGTGGCATTTGTAGCATCTTTTTTACACCAAAATATTCTCTAATTCTAACACTAGCCACCTGGAGTTAGCACCACATTCCACAAGTTAAAAATCCCGGTCCCACAGGAATAACCCTATTTCAGATCCCAGGTGCAAAGGGGATGCCCAGGCCACCCACACTTCCGCCTGCCCAACAAAAATTGGGGGTATTCACAACTCCTTTCAGATCCAGTAATTTGCTAGAACGACACAGAATTCAGGAAAACATTTTGCTTATGTTCTTACCGAACTGAATCGGGTCTGTTTACGACATGCAATGGAAAACCAAACAACTAAACACAGATTTTGTAGAGATAAAAGTTTACTTCAAGGCAGCCAAGCAAGGAGAGAGGAGTCTGGCCCAAATCTGTCTCTCTGAGCTGGGGGCTGCTGCAGATTTTATATACAGAGGGTAGTGAGGTGTAACCTAATTGGATCATGTAACGAGGTGATGTGGGAGGCTTGATCTGATTGGATCATACCATGGGATGATGTCAGAGTGCAATCTGATTGGATCATAGATCATACCATGTGGTGTCCGCTTCTTAATTCAGTCCCCATTTGTTGGATCGAACACATAGGTTCTGCCTGTGGCTACTTGCTTGGTTCATCTGGGCATGATCAAGGTATGTACCTTGCAACCTGGCGGTCCATGTAACTGAAAAATAACTGGCCATTTTATTACACAAAGTTGAACCAGACTGGGCTACTTCTGTGGCTACAACGTTTACCAGTTTATTATAAAAGATACAATTCAGAAACAGCCAAATGGAAGAGATGCATAAAAGAAAGGAGGATGTGGGGGTGGAAGTGGTTGCATCCAGCCTCCATGCCTTCTCTAGGTGCCATTGGTTGACTGGGAGAATGAATTCCCTGGTGCTTCCAGCCTGCAGGACGAACTCTGGCAACCAGTAAGTCCCCAGTCAAAGGGGTGCAGGGGCTGGTAGACAGAAATTGAGCAGATGGTAGTTGGCACGGATGAGATAAAGCCTCAGGGGACACAGCAGCTACACATGGCAATCCAAAAACTCTAATCTCCAAAAGAAAGAGAGAGTAGGTTAATGGAACACACCAAGCCCACCCTCCAAAGGCATTCCACACCAGGTCACTTACAAAGCTCCAGAGATGAACCAGAAACACAAGCTCTACACCAGGGGACCTTGGAGGCATCCGAAGAAGGACAGACTGGATCCAGGCCCATGGGGATGAAGAATTTGACAGAGGCCAGGCACAGCGGCTCACGCCTGTAATCCCAGCACTTTGGGAGGCCAAGGCCATCAGATCGCCTGAGCTCAGGAGTTCAAAACCAGCCTGGGCAACATAGCAAAACCTTGTCTCTACAAAAAGTGTGAAAATTAGCAGGGCTTGATGCGTGCCTGTGGTCCCAACTACTCAGGAGGCTGAGGTGGGTTGGCTGCAGTGAGCTGTGATCATGCCACTGCATTCCAGCCTGGGTGACAGAGACCCTGTCTCACAAAGCAAAACAAAAATAAAGAATCTGATAGAGAACAGTCCCAGAGATTTTGTGAAGGTCCAAGGATGGAGAGAAGGAACCCTGGCTTAAAAGTGGCGAAGTTCCGGCCGGGCGCGGTGGCTCAAGCCTGTAATCCCAGCACTTTGGGAGGCCGAGACGGGCGGATCACGAGGTCAGGAGATCGAGACCATCCTGGCTAATACGGTGAAACCCTGTCTCTACTTAAAAATACAAAAAACTAGCTGGGCGACGAGGCGGGCGCCTGTAGTCCCAGCTACTCGGGAGGCTGAGGCAGGAGAATGGCGTCAACCCGGGAGGCGGAGCTTGCAGTGAGCTGAGATCCGGCCACTGCACTCCAGCCTGGGTGGCAGAGCAAGACTCCGTCTCAAAAAAAAAAAAAAAAAAAAAAAAAAAGTGGTGAAGTTCCACTATGCCACATGGGCAATTGGGGATGCAGAGGCTGAGGAGAGAAGCTCCCCTTCATCTCTGGAGCAGGAGGCTGCAGACTTTTTGCAGATCCAGAATTTGGCAGCACTGCATTTGTCGTCATTCCAGCCATTGCCGTTAAATTCCACACAGTCTTCCTCCCCGATATTGTTGGGCTCTCCTCTGTTCCAATATTGCTTGAAGCTGCAAAACCCATACAGAATGTGAGCCTCTGCCCCCACCTGCTACATGAGCTGTGTTTCTACCTTCCAAAATCTTGATGCTTTTTCTTTTGAGACAGGGTCTTGCTCTGTCTCCCAGGCTGGGGTGCAGTGGTGCAATCTCGTGTCACTGCAACCTCCGCCTCCCGGGTTCAAGCGATTCTCTCACCTCAGCCTCCTGAGTAGCTGGGATTACAAGCGTGTACCACCAGACCTGGCTAATTTTTGTACTTTTGGTATTTTTTGTTGTTTGTTTTGTTTTTGACACGGAGTCTCACTCAGTCGCCCAGGCTGGAGTGCAGTGGCGTGATCTCGGCTCACTGCAAGCTCCACCTCCTGGGTTCACACCCTTCTCCTGCCTCAGCCTCCCGAGTAGCTGGGGCTACCCGGCTAATTTTTTGTATTTTCAGTAGAGACAGGGTTTCAACGTGTTAGCCAGGATGGTCTTGATCTTCTGACCTCGTGATCTGCCTGTCTCGGCCACCCAAAGTGCTGGGATTATAGGCATGAACCACCGCACCCGGCCATTTTTGTACTTTTGGTAGAGACAGGGTTTCACCATGTTGGCCAGGCTGGTCTCGAACTCCTGACCTCAGGTGATCCGCCTGCCTCGGCCTCCCGAAGTGCTAGGATTACAGGTGTGAGCCACCATGCCTGGCCTCTTGATTCTTTAATATCTTCCCTGCATGTGTATGCGGGACACACATTGCTCTGCACACCCCATAGTGTTTGAGTGACGTTGCCTTGAGTTCCGGCCTCTCTTGCTGCACCCCATCCTTGAAAGAACTTCACCTATTGAGGTTGTGATTTTCAAATACAAACCAACCAGTCTGGAGTTCACACCCTCAACCACCTGCCTTACTGGGCTCTTGCATTCATACCCACTATCTTCTTTTTTTTTTTTTTTTTTTTTTTGAGACAGAGTCTCACTCTGTCACCCAGGCTGGAGTAGTGCAGTGGCATGATCTCAGTTCATTGCAACCTCCACCTCCTATGTTCAAGTGATTCTCCTGCCTCAGCCTCCCAAATAGCTGGGACCACAGGCGCATGCCACCACATCCGGCTACTTTTTGTATTTTTAGTAGAAACGGGGTTTCACCATGTTGGCCAGGCTGGTCTCGAACTCCTGGCCTCAGGTGACCTGCCTGAGCCAAGTGTCAGACAGCTAGGGACAGAACCTACCCCTGCAGAGCCTGCCGATATAGGATTCATACCTGCCAATCCTAAGCCTCCTTGCCTGGCCCTGTCTGTTCCTTCCCACGGAATCTATAATAAAGGCTCTGGCTGACAGTTGCCCCCTCTCTGTCTCATGACCCATCTGGTGCTTCATCAGTTGTGATGTGTCCTCTCTCTAGGGATCTGTCAATATGACAAGCTACTCACAATGGCAGGTGTCTCCTGAGCTGGTGGCCTTACTAGACCTCAGACTTCCTATTAATACACTATATTTTAACACACCCACCCATGGGGTAAGCTCGTCCTGCAGCTCTGCTGGTGGAATTCTAGGCACCTGCCATGCTGTCTGCAGGTGAGTATGAAGACCACCTTCCTCAACTCAGTAAAAACCCCCAGATTCTTGGATCTAGGGTGTCAGGGAGTTGGGGAGGATCCCCAGGGAAAGTTCAAGTCAGAGTTGCAGAGCCCCAGCCCCAGTAGATAGGGTGCCCCTTCTGAGATCTACCTGGTTGACAGCGGTGAGTCGTCCACCCATTGCCACGTGCCTTCCTGATTTAGGTCTGAAAGTCCCATCCAGGTGAAGCGGTTACTTCTGGAAGACTGCAGCTGTAGGAAGTTCTGGAGGGTAGAGGAGGAGTCAGGAGGGAGCTCTGCTTCCCATTTTCCAGGTTCTGTCTCCCCATCTCTTGGCAGGAAGTTCTGCTTGTAGGCTAACCTTCAGCCTTCCAGTACACTGGGTCCTGAGCCCCACCGTGTCTGAGTCTCTCTCACATGTGTGTCCCACGGCACATGTGTCCTGACGTGCACACATCCATGCGCAGCTGGTCTCTCCTCACACACTCTTGCTAACACTGCGTGTTTATCCATTTTATACATTCTGTGCATGTCTGCACACATTTACTCATAACTGGGCTTAATGTATTGGAGTCAGATCCAACCATTTCCTAATTGCTGATCATGTGCATCTCCTTTCAGCTCTGCACTGAGTGACATCACATTGACAGCTTGAAATCAGCCACCTGGCCGGGCGCGGTGGCTCACGCCTGTAATCCCAGCACTTTGGGAGGCTGAGGTGGGCGGATCACAAGGTCAGGAGATTGAGACCATCCTGGCTAACACGGTGAAACCCCATCTCTACTAAAAATACAAAAAATTAGCCGGTCGTGGTGGCGGGCGCCTGTAGTCCCAGCTACTTGGAGGCTGAGGCGGGAGAATGGTGTGAACCCGGGAGGCGGAGCTTGCAGTGAGCCGAGATCGCGCCACTGCACTCCAGCCTGGGTGACAAAGCGAGATTCCGTCTCCAAAAAAAAAAAAAAAGAAAGAAATCAGCCACCATGGGAATATTTACACCAGAGAAATTGGCAGACATGACACATCAGGACTTCCTCCCCCAGAGAGCCAGTTGTTAACCACTTGTGGCATGCCTCTGGGGGTTACTTATAGTTTATATTTTCCCCAGAGCTTTCACACATGTACAGATTTGGTTTGTATCTGCTCTAAGAGTACCTGGGACTCCCTCATTCATATCCTTCTCTTCCCATCTTTTTAAGTGGAGCAAAGCCTCTCTTCTGCAAAATCCTCTCTGAGCACCTCCTCCCTGGTTGGCCAGAAGCCATGCCCCAGGCCAGGACGGGGACCCCCACCAGGTGTACCTGCTCCTCAGCACTTTTGATGATGACGAGCTGGGCCCCCACTTCCTGGCAGGCAGTGATGGAGTCGTGCCAGTTCCGCTGGGAGTTCGACATGAAATAACAGTTTCCTTGGAAGAATGTCCATTCCCAGGGACAGGGGCGGCACAGGCGTTCTGTTGGGGGAGGCTGGTCAGGGCTGGGCTCAGATGAGGTTTCCCATATTCCTGTATCTGCCCAGCCTTCAAGGTCTTGAGAGTCGGAGCACTTCCTTGACTGTCCACGCTGGGTGGACCATTCCCCTCCCCACTTCCCGAGACCCTCCCCCATCCCCATGAGAACCTGGGAGTCCTGGCCCCATCTCCCCCAGACTAGGAGAAGTCGGAGCTTTAGAGCACAGAATAGAAGGCAAGAGACTAGCTTGATTGAGTGCCTACTGTGTACCTGGCCCACTGAACACCAAGTGCAAGCATCGCTGTTAATCTGTGTTCTTATCTCACAGAGGAAGAAACTGAGGCTCAGAGAGGGTTAGTGACTCAAGCAAAGTCACACACAGTGGAAACCCTCCCAGGCCCAAGGACCCCTGGCATCTGGCCACTCACCCACAGCAGCCTTCAGCTGGGACAGGTCCTGGGAGATCTCATCCTGCTTGGACTGCTCCAGCCTCTGGGAGCTGGGGTTCTTGGAGACTGGGACAAGGAAAGAAATTGTAATGATTAAACACCTGCTGTGTGCCACACCCTACATTGTCCCCCTAAGGACGTCATTTCTGAGCTCAAAAATCTTGTTTAGGCCGGGTGTGGTGGCTCAAGCCTGTAATCTCAGCACATTGGGAGGCCGAGGCGGGCGGATCACGAGGTCAGAAGATCAAGACCATCCTGGCTAACACGGTGAAACCTCGTCTCTACTAAAAAAAATACAAAAATCTAGCCGGGTGAGGTGGCGGGCGCCTATAGTCCCAACTACTCTGGAGGCTGAGGCAGGAGAATGGCGTAAACCCGGGAGGCGGAGCTTGCAGTGAGCTGAGATCTGGCCACTGCACTCCAGCCTGGGCAACAGAGCGAGACTCCATCTCAAAAAAAAAAAAAAATCTTGTTTAAATCCTTTTTTGGATAAGGAAAACTGACACCCAGAGAAGGCAGCAGGGAAGGGACAGGCTCTCCTGTCCCCCTCCCCTCCCTTGCCCTGGAGATGAGAGTGGTCATGGGGAAAGGCCTCTGGAAACCCAAAGGGACAGAAGGCCAGCTTTTAGCCCTTCCTTCGTCTTGGAACTGGCCACCCCCAGCTGCGTCTACAGCAGAAGAACCAGGCCTGGGAGGCCAGGACTCTCAGAGCCTGCTGCTGACCTTGGACAAGGATGGCCACCAGCAGCCCGGTGAAGAGTGTGAAGAAGAGGAGCGGCAGCACCAGGGGTGTGCGGCCCAGACACCCTGCAGGAGAAAAGATTGCTTGGTTCCAGCATGCCAGTGCCCAAGCCTCAGCCTGGCCCAGGGAAAGCCTGGCCACAGCCCCACCGCCCCAAATGGCAGGAATGAAGGCCCCAGCCCCAACTCGCCACGTGGCAGGAGTCAAGTCCCCAGCCTCCACCTACCCAGGACCCAGGAGTGCAGGAACCCAGCCCTTACTTCCCAGGTCCCAGGAGTGAAGGCCCCAGCCCCCACCTCCCCAGCCCCCAGGAATCCAGGCCCCAGCCTCCACCTCCTAAGGTATCAGTAGTCCAGGCCCCAGTCCCCACCTCCTTAGGATGCAGGAGTCCAGGACCCTGCTCCCACCTCTCCAGGATCCAGGAGTCCAGACCCCAGCCTCCACCTCCCTAGGACCCAGGAGTCCAGGAACCAAGCTCTCACCTCCCAGGTTCCAGGAGTGAAGCCCCCAGCCCTTACCTCCCCAGGACCCAGGAACCCAGATCCCAGCCCCCACCTCCTCACATCCCATGAGTCCAGACCCCAGCCTCTACCTCCCTAGGACCCAGGAGTCCAAGCCCCCAGGCCCCACCTCCCCAGGACCCAGGCCCATAACCCCCACCTCCCCAGGACCCCAAAACCCAGGCCCCAGCCTCCACCTCCTCAAATCTCAGTAGTCCAGGCCCCAGCTCCTGCCTCCGTAGGACCCAGGAGTCCAGGCTCCAGCCCCCACCACCCCAGGTCCCAGGAATCCAGGTCTCAGCCCCCACCTCCCCAAGACCCAGCCTCTACCTCCTCATGTCCTAGGAGTCCAGGCCTCAGCCACCAGCTCCCCAGGACCCAGGAACTCAGGACCCAGCCTCCACCTCCCCAGGTTCCAGGAGTCCAGGCTCCAGCCACCTGCTCACCAGGACCCAGGAGTCTGGGAGGCTCTGTTCTCTCCTCCCTTCCAACTAACCCTTCTCTACCTGCTAAGCTCTTGTAGCCTCGAGTCTGCCGGAATCCAAAGTCTCTTGGAAAAAAATTCATACCGCTAGTTATCAGCTCTTCCTCTTCTAAATGGATAAATACGAACTCAGAGCCTGGGCAGGCTGAGGCCAGGGCTAGCCATCCCCTTCCCCACCCCAGGATCCCAAAGCACCTCAGGATCCTAGAGCACCCCAGGATCCCAAAGCCCCAGCTCAGCCTCACCCAGGAGGCCCAGCGGCTGTGCCCTCGGTTCCTTGGAGTCACTCATGTTACCCCCACCGTCCTACAATTTCCAGAACTTCTGGGGACCACAATGCTTATTTCCCACCCCGCGATTCTCACTCCCTAAATCTCTTCTTACTGAGGAAGAAAAACAGGAAACTGGGTAGGGATATAACACCCAAAAGGCCTGTGGGAGGGGTCAGAGCATGAGATGGCCCTGACTTTGCAGGAATTTCAAGGAGCTGGTGGGGAATGGTCTGAGGTTGACAGGGAGAAGGATTCGTCCACTCCTTCCATAGCTGAGCTGTGTGTTGCTTTTAATGAAATCCAGTAAGTTCTAATGAAAAGTGACTTCGTTATACCCCTCCACCTAGGGCAGGGATGGGCAGGCAGTACCCCTAGTTCCTGGAACCATCATCCTCCCTGACCACAGGCTTTGTTGCTGTGGTCTGCGGATGCCCTCATTTATGAGAATTTTTGCTGACTTTGGGAGTTGAGGCTGAATCAGAATTCCTTGTTTTTTTTTTTTTTTTTTTTTTTTTTTTTTGAGACGGGGCTGGAGTGCAGTGGCCAGATCTCAGCTCACTGCAAGCTCCGCCTCAGCCTCCGGAGCAGCTGGGACTACAGGCGCCCGCCATCTCGCCCGGCTAGATTTTTGTATTTTTAGTAGAGACGGGGTTTCACCATGTTAGCCAGGATGGTCTCGATCTCCTGACCTCGTGATCCGCCCATCTCGGCCTCCCAAAGTGCTGGGATTACAGGCTTGAGCCACCGCGCCCGGCCGAGAATTCCTTGTTTATTTAATGCCTATGATAGTCAAGCACTTTTCTAGTAAGTTTATAAACTCATTCACTTGAATCTTCCTACCCTATGATTTCCGTTTTGCAGATGGTAGATCGTATGATTTCCGTTTTGCAGATGGGGGATACTAAAGCACAGTGAGGTTATATAACTGGCCCAAGGTCACACAGCTAGCAAATGGGACATCTGGGATTTGAACCCAGACAGTCTGCCTCAATGACGGTCAAAGACAGTTCACCAAAAGACAGTCAAATGGCATCAAGGAGGAAATAAAATATTCATAATGGCTTTGAATTGTTCCCAAATTCCTAAACTTGGTTCTTTCCAAATTGGAACAACCTGTGTGGTCACCAGCATATATATATATGTCATATGTATCTGATATATATATGTATAGCTCAGAAGTCCTAGCCAAAGCAATCAGGCAAGAGAAATAAATAAAAGGTATCCACACTGGAAAAGAAGTCAAACTACCTTTCTTCACTGATGACATGATTTTATACATGAGAAACCCTGAAGATTCCACCAAAAGGCTCCTGGAACTGATAAATGGCTTCAGTAAAGTTTCAGGATACAATATCCATGTACAAAAATCAATAGCATTTCTATACAGCAGTAACATTCAAGCTGACAGCCAAATCAAGAAAGCAATTTCAGTCAGGTGCGGTGACTCGTGCCTGTAATCTCAGCACTTTGGGAGGCCAAGGCGGGCAGATCACTTGAGGTTAGGAGTTTGAGACCAACCTGGCCAACAGGGTGAAACGATGTCTCTACTAAAAACACAAAAATTAGCCCAGCGTGGTGGTGCATGCCTGTAATCCCAGCTGCTCAGGAGGCTGAGGCAGGAGACTCACTTGAACTAGGGAGGCGGAAGTTGCAGTGAGCTGAGATCACACCACTGCACTCCAGCCTGGGTGACAGAGCGAGACTCCATCTCAAGAGGAAAAAAAGGATACAATTCCATTTACAGTAGCCACACACACAAAGATTATCTAGGAATGCATCTAACCACCAAGATGAAAGATCTCTACAGGGAGAATTACTAAACAGTGCTGAAAGAAACCACAGATGGCACAAACAAATGAAGAAACATTCCATGCTTGATACGGTTTGGCTCTGTGTCTCCACTCAAATCTCACCTTGAATTGAAAGCATTTATGCAGCCAACAAATATGAAAAAAGCTCATCATCACTGGTCATTAGAGAAATGCAAATCAAAACCACAATGAGATACCATCTCATGCCTGTTAGAATGGCAATCGTTAAAAAGTCAGGAAACAACAGATGCTGGAGAGGATGTGGAGAAATAGGAACACTTTTACACTGTTGGTGGGAGTGTAAATTAGTTCAATCATTGTGGAAGACAGTGTGGCGATTCCTCAAGGATCTAGAACCAGAAATACCATTTGACCCAGCAATCCCATTACTGGGTATATACCAAAGGATTATAAATCATTCTACTATAAAGACACATGCACACTTATGTTTATAGCAGCACTGTTCAAAATAGCAAAGATGTGGAACCAACCCAAATGTCCATCAATGATAGATCGGATAATGAAAATGTGGCACATATACACCGTGGAATACTACGCAACCGTAAAAAAAGGATGAGTTCATATCCTTTGCAGGGACATGGATGAAGCTGGAAACCATCATTCTCAGCAAACTAACACAGGAACAGAAAACCAAACATCACATGTTCTCATTCATAAGTGGGAGCTGAACAATGACAACACATGGACACAGGGAAGGGAACATCACACACCAGTGCCTGTTGGGGTTTGGGGGACAAGGAGAGGGGGAGTATTAAGATAAACACCTAATGCATGTGGGGCTTAAAACCTAGATAATGGGTTGATGGGCGCAGCAAAACACCATGGCACATGTATACCTATGTAACAAACCTGCACATTCTGCACATGCATCCCAGAACTTAAAGTAAAATAAAAATAAATTTAAAATAAGAAAGCAAAGGCCAGCCTTGGTGGCTCAGGCCTGTAATCCCAGCACTTTGCGAGGCTGAGGCGGGAGGACTGTTTGAGCCCAAGAGTTCCAGACCAGTCTGGGCAATACAGGGAGATCCCATCTCTACAAAGAATTTTTTAAATTACCTGAGCATGGTGGTGCATGCCTGAAGTCCCAGGGGGTTGAGGTGGGAGGATCACTTGGGCTCAGGAGGTTGAGGCTGCAAGAAGCCTCGATTGTGTCCACTGCATTCCAGCCTGGGTAACAGAGGGAAAGAAAACCCTGACCAAAAAAAAAAAAAAAAGAATTGAAAACAAGGACTCAAAAAGATAGTTGTACACTCATGTTCACAGCAACGTGATTCACAAGACCCCAAAGGTGGATGCAATCTGAGTGTCCATTGACAGAGGAAGGAATAAACAAGATGTGATATAACCATCCAGTGAAATATTACTTATCCTTTAAAAAGGAAGGACAGTGGCCAGATGCAATGGCTCACGTCTGTAATCCCAGCACTTTGGGAGGCCAAGCCAGGCAGATCACGAGGTCAAGAGTTCAAGACCAGCCTGGTCAATATGGTGAAACCTCATCTCTACTAAAAAAGAAAAAAATACAAAAATTCATCAGGCGTGGTGGTGCATGCCTGTAGTCCCAGCTACTCGGGAGGCAGAGGCAGGAGAATGGCATGAACCCGGGAGGCAGACGCTGCAGTGAGCCGAGATCGCGCCACTGCACTCCAGCCTGAGCGACAGAGTGAGACTTCGTCTCAAAAAAAAAAAAAGAAAGGACATAGGACATTTTGACACATGCTACAACATGATGAACCTTGAGGACAATATGCTAAGTGAAATAAGCCAGTCATGATAAGACAAAGGCTATATGAATCCATTCATACAGGTTCCGTAGAGTCGTCAGATTTATATAGACAGAAAGTAGAATGGTGGGTGCCAGGGGCTGGGGAATGGGGAACAGGGAGTCAGTGTTTCCTGGGAACAGAGTTTCACTTGGGAAGATGAAAAAGTTTGTGAGATGGATGGTGGTGATGGTTGCACAACAACATGAATCTACTTTGTAAAAGAAAATAAAATTTCATAGGCTGGGCACGGTGGCTCACGCCTGTAATCCTAGCACTTTGGGAGGCCAAGGCGGGTGGATCACCTGAAGTCAGGAGTTCGAGACCAGCCTGGCAAACGTGGTGAAACCTTGTCTCTACGAAAAATACAAAAAAATTTCCGAGCGTGGTGGCGGGTGCCTGTAATCCCAGCTACTCAAGAAGCTGAGGCAGGAGAACTGCTTGAACCTGGGAGGCAGAGGCTGCAGGCAGCTGAGATCGCACCACTGCCCACCAGCCTGGGCAACAGAGTGAGACACTGTCTCAAAAAATAAAAATAAAAAATAAAAATCCTCTGGGCTCCACCTACTCCACAGATAGATTTTCAAAATTCTATTGAAGGATTTCCAAACAGATTTTAAAACAAACTTGACAAGCTCATTATTTGGAATATAATAAAGAGGTTATATTCTTTACTTGGGAATAAATAGCAAAGGTACAAGTGGGGACAGTAACCTCTTGAGATGGGAAGATGGGGACGGAATGAGCTTTAGTTTTCACTGTAGAGATTGATACGTTTTGGTTCTGTGTGCACACGTGACTTATTCCACAAATAAATGAAAACCTTTAAAGCCAGAGTAGTTTCAAAAATCATCCAAAAATTGCATAAGAATACCTGAGAACATTTTGATAGAGAAGAGCCATGACCAGGCAGGACATAGTGGCTCATGCCGTAAACTCAGCACTTTGGGAGGCTGAGGCAGGAGGATGAGTTGAGCCTGGGAGTTCAAGAACAGCATGGGCAACACAGTGAGACCCCATCTCTACAAAAAATTTTTAAAAAGTAGCTAGATATGATGATGTACAAGTGTGGTCCCAGCTACTCAGAAGGCTGAGGTGGGAGGATCACTGGAGCCCATGAGGTCAAGGCTACAGTAGGTCATGATTGCACCTCAGCACTTCGGCCTGGGTGACAGAGCAAGACCTTGTCTCACACACGAAAAGAGCCATGCCTGGTAGTTATCAAAATATATTATAAGCTTGGCTTGAGTTTCCTCCAGTGCAGAGCTTGAGACAAGGATTTTGATATAAGTAGCTTATCTGGGAGGAGATTCCAAGAAGCACCAGCAGGGGATGGGGAGAATGAAGAGGAGCAGGTAGGGAAAGGAAAGAACCCAATGCAAAGGCACCAATGAGCTGAAAAGGGCAACTGGGCCCAATTCCCCTGGGAGCCTCTGGGAGCCGACACAGAACAAGCCTCACAGTTCCTCTGCCTGTTGAAGGTCAACTCTAAGTAAGATGGAATTTAGCTTACAAGCTGTTTATGAAGGAGCATCTTTGGGATCAACATCAGTAGAAGGGAAGTGATGTTTGTGGGGTCTTATTTACACCAAAAAAATTCTCTAATTCTAACACTAGCTTCCTGGAGTTAGCACCACATTCCACAAGTTAAAGGACTAGATCCCAAAAGACTGACCCCGCTTCAGATGCCAGGTGCAAAGACAGTGCCTTTACACTGTCTACCCACACTTATGCCAGGCTGGCAAAAAACTGGGGCTTCCGATAAGCCTATCTTAAGTTCAGTAATTTCCTAGAATTATTTAGAGAACTCAGGAAAACATTTTGCTTATGCTGTTGCTGAACTAAATTGGGTCAGTTCCCTGGCTCACAGTGGAAAATCAAACACTGAAGCACTGGGGTTTTGTAGAGAGAAAAATTTATTCCAAGGCAGCCAAGCAAGGCGACACCAGTCTGGTCCAAATCTGTCTCTCCAAGCTGGGGGCTGGGGCAGATTTTATACACAGAGGGTAGTGAGGCATGATGTGATTGGATCTTGTAATGAGGGGATTCAGGAGGCTTGATCTGATTGGATCATGCCCTGGAGTGATGCCAGGGCTCAATTTGATTGGATCACAGATCATGCCACGTGGTGTCCACTTCTTAACTCAGTCCCTGTTCCTCCATCTGAGCACTTAGGTTCCGCCTGGATCTGTACACTTGGTTCATCTGGGCATGCCCAGGGTACGTAACTTGCAACCTGGGGGTCCACGGCAACTGAAAAACAACTCGCCATTTTATTACACAAAGTTGAACCAGATTGGGCTGGATCTGCGGTTACAATGTTTACCAGTTTATTATAAAGGATACAACTAGAGGGGTGGGGCGGTGCTGGCAAGATGGCTGCGCCGGAGAAGATGACATTTCCAGAGAAACCAAGCCACAGAAAGTACAGGCCCGCCCTGAAGAAGGAGAAACGAAAGAAACGCCGGCAGGAACTTGCTCCACTGAGGGACTCAGGACTCTCACTGAAGGAGGAGGACACTTTTATTGAAAACCAACAACTAGAAAAGCTATGGGGAAGACAGAGGCAAAGATTACATAAGGAGCAATTGCTGAGCAGAAGGCACAGGAAGAATTCAGAATAAAGAAGGAAGAGGAAGAGGCGGCTAGAAAACGGCAAGAACAAGAGCGAAAGTTAAAGGAACAATGGGAAGAACAGCAGAGGAAAGAGAAGAAGAGGAACAGAAACGACAGGAGAAGAAAGAAAAACAGGAAGCTGTCCAGAAGATGCTGGATCAGGCTGAAAATGAGTTGGAAGATGGCGCCACATGGCAAAACCCGGAACTCCGCCTTGGATTTCAGAGTCATGGAGAAGGATCGAGCTAATTGTCCCTTCTACAGTAAAACAGGACCTTGCAGATTTGGAGATAGATGTTCACGTAAACATAATTTCCCAACATCCAGTCCTACCCTTCTTATTAAGAACATGTTTACAGCGTTTGGAATGGAGCAATGCAGGAGTGATGACTATGACCCCGACGCAAGCCTGGAGTACAGCAAGGAAGAAACCTACCAACAGTTCCTTGATTTCTATGAGAATGCGCTGCCCGAGTTCAAGAACGTGGGGAGAGGCCGGGCGCGGTGACTCAGGCCTGTAATCCCAACACTTTGGGAGGCTGAGGCGGGCAGATCACGAGGTCAAGAGATAGAGACCATCCTGGCCAACATGTTGAAACCCCGTCTCTACCAAAAGTACAAAAATTAGCTGGGTGTGCACACCGCGCCCAGGAGAGGTACAGTTCACCAAGTAGAGGAAGAAATAGTGACCACAGCAGGGGCCGGTGCAGCCGGAGCCAGAACTGCAGGAGCCTTCACAGCTGGAGCCAAAGTTCTCTAGGTCCTGAAGTCATGGCAGGAGGAGATCAGGTAGCAGAGACAGAACTATTCAGAGTCCCAAATCCAAATAAACCTGTTTTATTCTTACAAAAAAATAATAGTCCAGGTGCGGTGGCGCACACCTGTAATCCCAGCACTTTGAGAGGCCGAGGCAGGCAGATCTCCTGAGGTTGGGAGTTGGAGACCAGCCTGACCAACACGGAGAAACCCCATCTCTACTAAAAATACAAAAAATTAGCCAGACCTGGTGGCACATAACTGTAATCGCAGCTACTCAGGAGGCTGAGGCAGGAGAATCACTCGAACCCGGGAGGCGGAGGTTGCAGTGAGCCAAGATTGCGCCATGGCACTCCAGCCTGAGCAACAAGAGCGAAACTCCACCTCAAAAAATAATAATAATAATAATAACATAAAGAATACAACTTAGAAACAGCCAAATAGAAGTCATGTATAAGACAAAGGAAGATGTGGGAGGTGGGAGCGGTTGTGTGGAGACTCCATGCCCTCTCTGGGTGCCATTGGTAGACTGGGGGAATTAATTCCCTGGTACTCCAGCCTGCAAAATGAGCTCTTGCAACCAGTAAGTCCCCAGTCAAAGGGGAGCAGGAGATGGTAGGTGGAAGTTGAACAGATTGTAGGTTTGCATATATGAGATAACGCCCCAGGGGACATAGAAGCTACACATGGCAACCCAAATATTCTGATCTCCAAAAGGAAGAGAGAGTGGATTCTTGGCACACAAGTCCACCCCCTCAAAGGCATCCCACACCAGCTCACTCATAAAGCTCCAAAGATGGGCCAGAAAAGCAAGCTCTATACCAGGGGAACTTGGAGGCATGACAAGGACAGAATGTGGACCCAGCCTTCTAAAGGAGAAAGAATCTGACAGAGAATAGTCCCAGAGATTGTGTGAAGGTCGCAGGATGGAGAGAAGGAACTGTAGCTTAAAAGTGGGTGAAGTTCTGCTACTCAGGAGGGGGGTTTGGGGTGGTAGGGGCTGGGGAGAGCAACCGTTCTTCATCCCCGGAGCAGGAGGCCGCGGACTTTTTGCAGATCCAGAATTTGGCAAGATTACATTTGTCATCGTTCCAGCCACTGCCACTAAATTCCGCACAGTCTTCCTCCCCAATATTGTTGGGCTCTCCTTTGTTCCAATACTGCTTGAAGCTGCAAAGCCCATGCAGAATGTGAGACTCTGTCCCCAATTCCCCCCGCCCCGGCTACATGAGCTGTGTTTCTACCTTCTGTCATCTTGGTGCTTTAACATCTGCGCTACGTGTTTATGCTGGACATGAACCCCTCTGCATACCTGATGACTGACTCACGGTGCCTTGGATTCCTGCCTCTCTTCTCACAACCTGTCCTTGGGTGGACTCCACCTATTGAGGGTGTGATTTTCAAATACAAACCAACCAATCTGGAGTCCACACCCCCAGCCACCTGCCTTACTGGGCTCTTGTACTCCAAGCCACTATCCTGTGCTGATCAACCCGAGGCCAGATGTTAGACAGCTAGGGGCAGCCCCTGTGCCCCAGGGCCCACAAATGCTTCATACTTCCCAATCCTCAGCCTGTTCGCCTGGCCTTGACCTTTGCTTTCCATACAAACCACAACAAAGGCTCTGGCCCACAGTCACGCCTCCCCACCACTCTGCCTCATAACAGACCCTGGTGCTTCCCCAGGTGGCTCCCAGCTGTGATGTGTGTATATGAGAAGCTACTCACAATGGTAGGTGTCTCCTGAGCTGGTGGCCTTACTAGACCTCAGATTTCCTATTAATACACTATATTTTAACACACCCACCCACGGGGTAAGCTCGTCCTGCAGCTCTGCTGGTGGAATTTTAGGCACCTGCTATGCTGTCTGGAGGTGGGTAAGAAGACCACCTTCCTCAACTCAGTAAAACTCCCAGATTCTTGGGTCTAGAGTGTCAGGGAATTGGGGAGGATCCCCAGGGAAAGTTCAAGTCAGAGTTGCAGAGCCCCAGCCCCAGTGGATGGGATGCCCCTTCTGAGATCTACCTGGGCAACAGAGGTGAGCCATCCACCCATTGCCATGTGCCTTCCTGATTTAGGTCTGAAAGTCCCATCCAGGTGAAGCGGTTACTTCTGGAAGACTGCAGCTGTAGGAAGTTCTGGAGGGTAGAGGAGGAGTCAGGAGGGAGCTCTGCTTCCCATTTTCCAGGTTCTGTCTCCCCATCTCTTGGCAGGAAGTTCTGCTTGTAGGCTAACCTTCAGCCTTCCGGTACACTGGGTCCTGAGTCCCCTCGTGTCTGAGTCCCTCTCACATGTGTATCCCACAGCCCATGTGCCCTGATGTGCACACATCCGTGCGCAGCTGGCCTCTCCTCACACACTCTTGCTAACACTGCGTGTTTATCCATTTTGTACATTCTGTGCATGTCTGCACACATTTACTCATAACTGGGCTTAATGTATTGGAGCCACATCCATTTCCTAATTGCTGTTCATGCACATCTCCTTTCAGCTCTGCACTGAGTGACATCACATTGACAGCTTGAAATCCGCCGCCCTGGAATATTTACACCAGGGAAATTGGCAAACACGACGCATCAGGACATTTTCCCCCACAGAGCTGGTTGTTAACCACTTGTGGCATGCCTCTGGGAGTTACTTATAGTTTTATTTTCCCCAGAGCTTTCACATATCTTCAGACTTGGCTTGTATCTGCTCTAAGGGTACCTGGGACTCCCTCATTCATAGCCTTCTCCTCCCATCTTTTTAAGTGGAGCAAAGCCTCTCTTCTGCAAAATCCTCTCTGAGCACCTCCTCCCTGGTTAGCCAGAAGCCATGCCCCAGGCCAGGACGGGGACCCCCACCAGGTGTACCTGCTCCTCAGCACTTTTGATGACGACGAGCTGGGCCCCCACTTCCTGGCAGGCGGTGATGGAGTCGTGCCAGTTCTGCTGGGAGTTCGACATGAAATAACAGTTTCCTTGGAAGAATGTCCATTCCCAGGGACAGGGGCGGCACAGGCGTTCTGTTGGGGGAGGCTGGTCAGGGCTGGGCTCAGATGAGGTTGCCCATATTCCTGTATCTGCCCAGCCTTCAAAGTCTTGAGAGTCGGAGCACTTCCTTGACTGTCCACGCTGGGTGGACCATTCCCCTCCCCACTTCCCGAGACCCTCCCCAATTCCCATGAGAACCCAGGAGTCCTGGCCCCATCTCCTCCAGACTAGGAGAAGTCGGGGCTTTAGAACTTAGAACAGAAGGCAGGATACTGGCTTAATTCAGTGCCTACTGTGTACCCGGCCCACTGTAAGCACCGAGTGCCATCATCACAGTTACCCTGTGTTCTCATTTCACAGATGAAGAAACTGTGGCTCAGACAGGGTCAGTGACAAGCAAACTCACACCACACAATGACCATCTCAGGCCCAAAGAGCCCTGGTTCCAGGAACTCACCCACTGCAGCCTTCAGCTGGATCAGCTCCTGGTAGATCTCCTGTTGCTTGGACCTGTCTGGCAACCCATCGACTGCAGCCTTTAGCTGGGTCAGCTTCTGGTAGATCTCCTCCTGCTTGGATTTCTCTGGGAGATCACCCACTGCAGCCTTCAGCCGGGATAGCTCCTGGTAGATCTCCTGCAGTTTGGATTTCTCTGGAAGCTCATCCACTGCAGCCTTCAGCCGGGTCAGCTCCTGGTAGATCTCCTGCTGCTTGGATTTCTCTGGGAGATCACCCACTGCAGCCTTCAGCCGGGTCAGCTCCTGGTAGATCTCCTGCAGCTTGGATTTCTCTGGAAGCTCACCCACTGCAGCCTTCAGCCGGGTCAGCTCCTGGTAGATCTCCTGCTGCTTGGATTTCTCTGGGAGATCACTGACTGCAGCTTTAAGCTGGGTCAGATTCTGGTAGATCGCGTCTTGTTTGGATTGACTTAGGGAGCTAGGGACTTTGGACACTGGGTCAAGAAAGAAAAGGAACTGCAATTATTAAACACCTACTGTGTGCCAAGCCCTGAACTGAGCCCCATAGGGATATCATTTGTGACAGCCAAGGTCTCCGTTAATCGCCTTTGAAGATGAGGAAAACTGACACCCGGAGAAGGCAGCACAGAAGGCCAAGGAGAGCCAGGTTCTTCCCCTCCTTCTCCTCCTCCTCCCTCTCCTCTCCTGCCCTACAGTGGGGAGGAGCTGTGGGAGAGGCCCCTACAAACCCCCAGGGACAACACCTTGACTCTTAACCCCACCTCCCTCCCAGACTGGGCTGCCCCAGGCTGTGTCCACAGCCAAAAGCCAGGCCTGGGGACCCCAGAGCCTCAGAACCTGCGCCTGACCTTGGACAAGGAGCCCAGCCAAGAGTGTGAAGGAGAGGAGTTGCAGCACCAGGGGGCCATGGCCAAGACACCCTGAGAGAGGATACATGCGTCAGCCTGTCAGTGTCCCCACCTGAGCCTGGCCCAGGGGGAGCCTGGCCTAAATCCCTCAGCACCCCAGGACTCAGGAACCCCAGCCCCAGCCCCCTCCATTCCAACACCTGGGAATCCAGGCCCTAGCTCGCACCTCCCCAGTACCCAGAAATCCCAGTCCCAGTCGCCTCCACTCCAACACCTGGGAATCCAGGCCCTAGCTCACACCTCCCCAGGACCCAGAAACCCCGTCCCCAGCCTACCCCTCCCCAGGTCCCAGGAACCAGGTACCTGGTTCCACCTCCCCAGGACCCAGGAATCCAGGCCCCAGCCTCTACATCCCCAGGTCCCTGGAACCCAGGCTCCCAGCCCCCACCTCCCCAGGACCCAGGAACCCAGGACCCAGCCTTCCCCTCCCCAGGTCCCAGTAACCCAGGTACCTGCTCCCACCTCCCCAACACCCAAGAATCTGGGTCCCAGCCCATACATCCCCAGGTCCCAGGAACCCAGGCCCAAGTCCCCACCTCCCCATGATCCAGGAGTCCAGGCCCAGGCCTCCACCTCTCCAGAACCCAGGAGTCTAGCCCCTGACCCTACCTCCCCAGGACCCAGGAACCCAGGCTTCAACTTCTATCTCCCCAGAACCCAGAAGTCTTGGCCCCAGCCTCCACCTTCCCAGGAACCAGGAATTCAGGCCCCAAACTCAACCTCCCCAGTTCCCAGGAGTCCAGGCCCCCAGCCCCACATCCCCAGGACCCAAGAGTCCAGGCCCCAGTGTCCAGCTCCTCAGGACCCAGGAGTCCAGGAGTCTCTCTTCTCTCCTCCCAAGCTGCTAACTCCTCTCTACCTGCTAAGCTCTTGTAGCCTCGAGTCTGTCGGAATCCAACGCCTCCCAGCTGTTCCTCCTCTGAATGGATAGACGTGAACTCAGAGCCTGGGCAGGCTGAGGCCAGGGCTGGCCATCCCTTCCCCCTTCCCAGAATCCCAGTGTCCCAACCCAGCCTCACCAAGGAGGTCCAGCTGCTGCAGTCTTGATTCCTTGGAGTCACTCATGTCACCCCACTCTCCCACAGTGTCCAGAACTCCTGGGGGCCGGAGCTTTTATTTCCCATCCTGTGATCTTTACTTCCTAAATCTAGACTCCTCCAGGAAGAGAAACAGGAAGTTGGGTAGGTATCTGTCACCCAAAAGGCTAGTGGAAAGGATCAGAGCATGAGATGGGCTGGATCTTTCAGGAGGGGGTGAATTTCAAGAATTTCAGGGAGGGGGTGGGTGATGGTTTGGGGTTGACAGGGAGAAGGACTGGTCCACTCATGGATGGCTGAGCAGTGGGATGCTTTTAATGAAATCTGATAAATTGTAAGAGAAAGCTACTGTGTTACAACCCCTCCACCTAGGGCAAGGGTGGGCAGGTAGCACCCCCAGTTCCTGGAAGCACTGTCCCTTGTGACCTCCTGGCTTTCCTGCCTTGAGCTGCTGCCGTCCTCATTTTCGGGAATTCTTGCTGACTTTGGGAGTTGGGGCAGAATCATAATTGCTTGTTTATTTAATGCCTAGGATAGTCAGGTACTTTTTCAACAGCTTTATAAACTCATTCATTTAATGTTCCTACCCTTCAGTAGATCATATGACCTCCATTATACAGATGGGGAAACTGAGGAGTCACTGCAAGGTTAGCTGACTGGCCCAAGGTCACACAGCTGGTAAATGGTGGTGTTGAGACTTGAACCCAGACAGTTTTACTCCACAGTGCATGCTGTTAACCAAAGAGTGAAACAGTACCAAAGAGGAAAGAAAAGATCCATAGCAGCTTTATTTAAAATGATCTGAAATTGGAATAAACCCTGTGCCCACCAGCAGGTGAATGATAAAAAATATGGCATATTTAGAGATTGGAATACTATACAGCAATGAAAAAGCTAAGTACTGATACATTTAATAACATAGATAAATCTCACAAAACAGGAAAAGGACCAAGACAGAGTGCGTACACACTGTAAGATTTGATTTTATGTGACTTTTGAGAACAGGCAGAACTAACCTTTGAAGGAGACTCAGAATGGGAATTATCAGGAAGGAAGCAGTGGAGATTGACAATGGAGTTTCTGTATGCTGGAAATGTTCTATATTTTGATCATAGAGATGTGCATTTACCACATATGTGTTAAAAACCTCAATTTAAATATGGAAATACCTATGTGTATCATAATCAAATAGTGGTTTTGACCTGATCTTTACTTTGTATTCTTAAAATGTTTTAATTTTAGAATAATTTTGGGTTTATAGCGAAGTTGCAAATGTAGGAAAGAGATTTCCCATATGTAAATTCCTCACCTTGGGATCCCCATTGTGAACCCAGTTTCTCCTAATGGTAACATTTCACATGATAATGAGGTAGGAAACTGGTATAACTTGTTTTCTGGCCACAACCCTGCAGACCTATACAGAATCTGGTCCAGATGAGATGATGTGAAAAAACCAGCAGGAACCAGCAGATGGCAACAAAAGCAATCCTTGGCTGCCTCATTGCTCGTGGGTATAAGATGCTCCCACCAGTGCCATCACTATTTACCAATGCCATGGCAATGACCCAGAAGTTACCACCTCTTTCCATGGAAACAACCTGGATGTTGCTGCCCTTTTCCTAGAAACTTCTAAAGAAACTGCCCCTCAATTTGCATTGACCCACCCCTTAACTGACATATAACTGAAAGTGAGTTGACATGAGTATAACTACAGTTGCCAAGAGCTTGCGTGTTGTTGACTCTGGGTGCACTGCCTATGAGTTAGCCCTGCTTCACAAGGAGCAGTACCATTACATAAAAAAATCTCTGTCTAAAGCCAGGTGCAGTGGCTCACGCCTGTAATCCTAGCACTTTGGGAGGCCGAGGTGGGCGGATCACAAGGTCAGGAGTTCGAGACCCTCCTGGCTACATGGTGAAACTCCATCTCTATTAAAAAATACAAAAAATTAGCCAGGTGTGGCACATGTCTGTAATCCCAGCTACTCAGGGGGCTGAGGCGGAAGAATTGCTTGAACCTGGGAGGCTGAGGTTGCAGTGAGCCGAGATTGCAACACTGCACTCCAACCTGGGCAACAGAGTGAGACTCCATCTCAAAAACAAACAAACAAACAAGAAAACGGTGGCTCACGCCTGTAATCCCAGCACTTTAGGAGGCCAAGGCGGGCACCTGAGGTCAGGAGGTCGAGACCAGCCTGACCAACATGGAGAAACCCTATCTCTACTAAAAATACAGAATTAGCCAGGCATGGTGGCTGATGCCTGTAATCCCAGCCACTCAGGAGGCTGAGGCAGGAGAATCACTTGAACCCGGGAGGCAGAGGTTGCGGTGAGCCAAGATTGTGCCATTGCACTCCAGCCTGGGCAACAAGAGTGAAACTCTGTCTCAAAAAAAAAAAAAAAAAATCTCTGTCTAACATCGCTGGTTCACCCTTGAATTCTTTCCAGAGTGAAGCCAAGAACCCTCCCAGGCTAAGCCCCAATTTTGGGGTTCACCTGTCCTGCAACATTTGGTGACCATGAAGGGACAAAGATGGTGAGCAACAAGCAATGACTGATGCAGCACTGCCGACGGTGATTGGTAGTGAGACAGCGAGATGGTAGGGATCACTGAAGAATTAGTAAGACAGCAGAGACAGTGGCAATTGGTGATTGGCAGAGAGGTGAATCAGCAAGGGGTGGCAACACAGCAAGACGACAACTGGTCAGGTGGCTAGAGGCGGCCATCGGTGATAGGTCAGTGGGACAGAGAGGTGGTAATCAGAGAGTGATGGAGTGGTGGCAAAGAAAGACAGAGAGGTGATATATGAGTCTGTTTTCACGCTGCTGATAAAGACGTACCTGAGACTGAGCAATTTGTAAGAAAAAGAGATGCCTTTTGGCCGTAACCGCCATCTTCCAGTAATTTGCCAAAATGATTAATGCAACGGGAAAGAGGAGAGGCACCCAATATATGTTCTCTAGGCCTTTTAGAAAACATGGAGTTGTTCCTTTGGCCACGTATATGCGAATCTATAAGAAAGGTGATATTGTAGACATCAAGGGAATGGGTACTGTTCAAAAGGGAATGGCCCGCAAGTGTTACCATGGCAAAACTGGAAGAGTCTACAATGTTACCCAGCATGCTGTTGGCATTGTTGTAAACAAACAAGTTAAGAGCAAGATTCATGCCAAGAGAATTAATGTGTGTATTGAGTGCGTTAAGCACGCTAAGAGCTGAGATAGCTTCCTGGAATGCGTGAAGGTAAATAATCAGAAAAAGAAAGAAGCCAAAGAGAAAGGTACCTGGGTTCAACTGAAGCACCAGCCTGCTCCACCCAGAGAAGCACACTTTGTGAGAACCAATGGGAAGGAGCCTGAGCTGCTGGAAACTCTTCCCTATGAATTCATGGCATCGTAGGTATTAAAAAACAAAAACAAAAACTTCTGGACTGTAAAAAAAAAAGAAAGAAAGAAAGAAAAAGAGGTTTAATGGACTTATAGTTCCACATGGCTAGGGAGGCCTCACGATCACAGTGGAAGGCAAAAGATAAGTCTTACATCACAGCAGACAAGCGCGAATGAGAGAGCCAAGCAAAAGGGGTTTCCCCCTATAAAACCATCAGGTCTCATGAGACTTATTCACTGCCACAAAAACAGTGTGGAGGAAACTGCCCCCATGATTCAATTGTCTCCCACTGGGTTCCTCCCACAACAATGAGGGAATTACGGGAGCTACAATTCAAGATGAGATTTGGGTAGGGACACACCCAAACCGTATCAGGTGGTGATCAACAGTCGGCAGGATGATGATTGGTGAGACGGAGAGGCAGCAGTAGACGAGAGACAGCAAGACAGCCATCAGCACTACGGTAATGAAAACTGCAGAGCTGTAACACTAACCAAAGACTCTTTGAAGAACCATCATCTTCCCTAGTAGGCAATGGAGCTGAGCAGATGAACATTCGGCTGTAGTGCCATGTAATGTGGCACCTGCCACTCTGACCAGCAGGCCAATAGGCTACTGGTCCCCTGTGACAGCTGAGCTGGGCCCAAGCTGGGAAACCTGAGGACCTGGCCTTGGTGGAGGAGACCTCCACCCAGGCCCTAAGTTGGAGAACAGTCAGTGCCATTTTGGCTCCTGGAGTCAGGTGAGTGTCCCCTCTGCCCCCACCTCTACAGTATTGTGTGAGTCAGGAAATAAGACTTTTGATTGGTCAATTCAAAATCCCCCATAGCACATCTGACCAACTACGTTCTTATCACCCCTTTTCTTGGTTCTTTCTCCTCTAATATTATTTTATTTTTCCATCAGCCATTTATTTTATTTTATTTCATTCTGAAATGTATGTTTGGTTCACAGTTTTAGTTTTTTTGTTTTTGTCTGTTTATCCCATGATATTTCTTATCATGATATTGTTTATCATGGATATTATATATTACTTATCATCAGCCAAGCTTGATGACTTGGCTGAGGTACTGTTTGTCATGTTTCTCCCTATACACACATTATGATCAAATAAAGTTTTTTGACAAACACATGGATGGCATCAGAAAATCTATTAATAAGAGCATACAAACCAGGCACGGTGGCTCACACCTGTAATCCCAGCACTTTGGGAGGCTGAGGTGAACGATCACCTGAGGTCAGGAGTTCGAGACCAGCCTGGCCAACATGGTGAAACCCCATCTCTACTAAAAACACAAAATTAGCCGGCATGGTGGCACATGCCTATAATCCCAGTTACTTGGGAGGCTGAGGCAGGAGAATCGCTTAAACCCGAAAGGCAGAGGTTGCAGTGAGCCAAGATTGTGCCATTGCACTCCAATTTGGGCTACAGAGTGAGACTTCATCTCAAATAATAATAATAATAAACCAAATAAACAATTTAGTAGAAAACCTACATAAGTATCACAATAGATCAAATTAAAGTGTTCAATAAAACTCAACAGTAACTCATGATTTACATTTTTAAAAGTCTTAGTCAATTAAGAGTAAAAGGAAATATCTTTTTTTTTTTTTTTTTTTTTTTTGAGACAGAGTCTCACTCTGTCGCCCAGGCTGGAGTGCAGTGGTGCAATCTCAGCTCACTGCAAGCTCCACCTCCTAGATTCATGCCATTCTCCCGCCTCAGCCTCCCAAGTAGCTGGGACTACAGGCGCCAGCCACCACGCCCAGCTAATTTTTTGTATTTTTTAGTAGAGACAGAGTTTCACCTTGTTAGCCAGAATGGTCTCGATCTCTTGACCTCATGATCTGCCCACCTCGGCCTCCCAAAGTGCTGGGATTACAGGCACGAGCCACCGCGCCCGGCCTATTGTACACTTTATTTCTATTATTATTGCATTGCAATATATAATGAAATAATTATACAGATCACCATCATGTAGAATCAGTGGAAGCCCAGAGCTTGTTTTCTTGCAAATAGACGGTCCCATCTGGGGGTGATGAGAGACAGTGACAGATCAGGCATTAGATTTTCATAAGCAGTGTGCAACCTAGATTCCTCATATGCACAGTGCACAATAGGGTTCCCACTCCTATGAGAATCTAATGCCACTGCTGATCCAACAGGGGGCAGCACTCAGGCAATAATGCAAGCAATGGGGAGCGGCTGTAAATACAGATGAAGCTTCACTGGCTCGCCCTCCATTCACCTCGTGCTGTGCAGCCTGGTTCCCAAGATGCCATGGACCAGTACTGGTTTGTGGCCCAGGGGACAGGGACCCCCATTCGACATCATCTCCCAGAGGCTCCCGGAGAAACTGAGTCCCAGTTGCCCACATGGGTCATAAGCTCGTCCATGCCTGTAAATTGGCTTCCTTCCTTTCCCTACCTGACCCTGTTCACTTTCCTCCTTGTCTTCCGGTACTTCTTGGAAGTCCCTCCCCGATAAACAACTTGTATCAAAATCCTCGTCACAGGATTTGTCCCTGGTGAAACTCAAGCCAAACTTATAATATGTTTTGTTACCTGTCAGTCATGGTCACATCAAAATGTTCTCAGCTATTCTTGTGCAATTTCTTTTCTTAGATGATTTTTACATGACTCTTGCTTTCAAGGTTTTACTTTACTTTTTGAACAAGTCATGTGTGCACCTGGAACCAAAACCCATCAGTCTCTACAGTGATAATGAAAGCTGGCTCCCGGCCGGGCGCAGTGGCTCACGCCTGTAATCCCAGCAATTAGGGAGGCTGAGGTGTGTAAATCACCTGAGGTCAGGAGTTGGAGCCCAGCCTGGCCAACATGGTGAAACACCGTCTCTACTAAAAATACAAAAATTTGCTGGGCGTGGTAGCACGTGCCTGTAATCCCAGCTACTCAGGCGACTGAGGCAGGAGAATTGCTTGAGCCCGGGAGGAGGAGGTTGCAGTGAGCTGAGATCACGCCATTGAACTCCAGCCTGGGCAACAAGAGGGAAACTTGGTCTCAAAAAAAAAAAAGAGAGAGAAAAGAAAGAAAGCTGGCTTCCTCCCCATTCTCTGATCTGAAGAAGTTACTCTCCCTAGTTGCAACCTCTATATCATATTCCTGATAATCCACTTATCAATTTTGTTTTAAAATCTGTTTGGCAATCCTTCAATAGAATTTTGAAAATCTCTTTGTGAGCAGGTGGAGCACAAAGGATTTTTTAGGGCAGGCAGGGAAACTACCCTGTATGATACTGCAACATCGTTACACATTTGTTCAAATCATAGAATGTACAACCAAGAGTAAACTCTGATGTAAACTGCAGGCTCTGGGTCACAATGATTTGTCAGTACAGGCTCATCCATTGTAACAGTGCGCCACCCACTCTGGTGAAGGATGTTGAGTAAAGGATGTTAACAGTGATACAAGCAAGTTGCTCAGGTATTACCTTGTGTTGGTGCTCTCCAAAGCTCAGCCCTACCCAAGAAAATCTTATGCATCGGTATCTAATTTGGGGGGACAATTGGCAGAAATGTCCATCAAGGCGAATGTGAATGTTTTGGGGAAAACGTCAAATGTAAGCAAACCACCGTGGCGTGCTGCAAGTGTTTTAACAGCCAGCTCTCAGGAGGGAAAGTATCAGTACTTTCAGAACGCTTAAAGTACTTTCAGAAAACTTAAAGGCCGGGAGAGAATGGGATGATATATTCAGAGTACTGAAAGAAAGAAACTGTCAGGCGAATGATACGGCTGTAATCCTTTGCAGTGAGTCACTCAGTCCAGCCCCACTCAAAGGAGTTTAAAAATGTGTGAACATATGTTAAAACCACCATGCTGATTAGTAAGTATTTGAGGGGGAGGTGAAACTTGGAGGTTATGGATCTGCAGCATCTCAGCTCTTGCCTCATCAGAGGAAAGAATTCATCTAAGAGGAATAAGGCAGAAAGTGAGACTGAGGCAAGTTTTAGTGAAGGAGTGAAAGTTTATCAAAGAGTTTTAGAGCAGGAACAACAGGAAGTAAAGTACACTTGGAAGAGGGCCACCCAGGCAACTTGAGACATTGAGGTGCTCAGTGCAACCTTTGACTTGGGGTTTAATATGTTGGCATGCTCTGGAGTTTCACGTCTCTTCTCCCCTGATCCTTTGTTGTTGAGGTGGAGTTTTGTTCTTGTCGCCCAGGCTGGAGTGCAATGGCACAGTCTCGGCTCACTGCAGCCTTTGCCTCCCGGGTTCAAGTGATTCTCCTGCCTCAGTCTCCCAAGTAGCTGGGATTACAGGCACCTGCCACCACGCCTGGCTAATTTTTTTGTGTTTTTAGTAGAGATGGGGTTTCATCGTGTTGGCCAGGCTGGTCTGAAACTCCTGACCTCAGGTGATCCACCTGCCTCAGCCTCCCAAAGTGCTGGGATTACAGGCGTGAGCCACTGCGTCTGGCCTCCCCTAATTCTTTCACTGGGCTGAGCTGTCTGCATGTGCAGTAGCCTGCCAGCACTTGCGGGGTGCCACATGAACCGTGTATTTACTGAAGTTGTGCACGTACTTATTTGAGGCGTTTTTCCCTTACCAATCAAGTGGTCCTAGAATAAGGTCATATACCAGGTAAACTCCACCCACCAGGTGCGGTGGCTCACGCCTGTAATCCCAGCACTTTGGGAGGCCAAGGTGGGTGGATCACTGAGGTCAGGAGTTCGAGACCAGCCTGGCCAGCATGGCAAAACCCCGTCTCTACCAAAAATACAAAAATTAGCGGGGCAAGGTGACATGCACCTGTAGTCCCCGCTACATGGGAGGCTGAGGCACGAGAATCGCTTGAACCCAGGAGGCAGAGGTTGCAGTGAGCTGAGATTGCACCACTGCACTCCAGCCTGGGAAACAGAGCAAGACTCTGTCTAAAAACAAACAAAACCTCTACCAATTGCCTCTTGGTGCGCATGCTTGAGCTGACTTGCCCAACTCCTGAGATCTTATGGGGAAGCTGCCAATCACCAGCTCCAGGTGTTTTCTGTCTATTGGGAGCCTGCCTTTCCCTAGGACCAGCTGCAACCAATTATTATTTTAGCGAAACGGTTTAACAACCACCTGATCATCACCTTGTAGCAGGGGGGTTCTCCTGTCCTGCTGATGTCTGCCTAACTACCTACTGCCTGCTCTAAATGGGGAGACTGGTCGGGAGAGGACACGGAATATTCAGCAACTCTCCGCACCCTCCACCCAATCTGCATGAACCTAAAACTTCTCTAACAAATGAAGTCAATTTGTAAAATATATGGGTCTTCCTTGGATAATAATTCCAACTAATAAATGTAGAAGGAATGAAGGAACTAGGAAATCGCCATGAATTGCTGCATGCAAGATCCAAAGCCGAATGCTCTAATAAATGGAAGAGACTGGAAAGAGAAACAGGATATCAGCCTAACCTTAAAGTATCACCTCCTCCTCAAATACTTGCTAATTAGCATGGTGGTTTTAACATATATTCACACTTTTCTCTTCTTTGAGACGGAGTCTCACTCTGTCACCCAGGCTGGAGTGCAGTGGCGCAATCTCGGCTCACTGCAACCTCTGCCCCTCCAGGTTTAAGCAATTCTCTGCCTCAGCCTCTGGAGTAGCTGGGATTACAGGCGCCTGCCACCACGCCCGGCTAATTTTTTTGTGTTTTCAGTAGAGATGGGGTTTCGCCAGGCTGGTCTTGAACTCCTGACCTCGTGATCCACCCGCCTCGGACTCCCAAAGTGCTGGGATTACAGGCGTGAGCCACTGCACCTGGCCGTGTTCACGTATTTTTATACTCCTTTGAGTGGTGCTGGACTTAGTGACTCACTGCAAAGGATTATAGCAGTATCATTCACCTTGATAGACATTTCCCCCAATTGCCCCCCAAAATTAGATACCAACGCATAAGATTTTGTTGGGCAGGGGGCGGGGGCAGTGACTCACGCCTGTAATCCCAGCACTTTAGGAGGCCGAAGTGGGCGGATCACTTGAGGCCAGGAGTTTGAGACCAGCCTGGCCAACATAGTGAAACCCCGTCTCTACTAAAAATACAAATTACAGGCGTGGTGGTGGGCGCCTGTAATTCTAGCTACTCGGGAGGCTGAGGCAGGAGAATCACTTGAACCCGAGAGGCAGAGGTTGCAGCAAGAAGAGATCATGGAACACTCCAGCCTGGGTGACAGTGTGAGACTCCGTCTCAAAAAAAAAAAAAAAGATATCGTTGGGAAAGGCTGAGCTCTGGAGAGTGCCAAGACATGGTGATAGCTGAGACTCTTTGTGGCCCTCAAAGAAATAGTTTTCTTCCCCTCAGGAGCAATGTCAACCCTGTTAAGGCAAGGAAGAGAGTATGGAAAGACAAAAAGAGTGATTCTGTAGTAAAGACACCTGGCAGATACCACCTTAACCAAGGCTAGCATTGTCAATAAAAGGCATGTTCACATGGATATCATACACACACCCCATAGGATGTGTCTAGAAGGGCACCTAGCCTTTGTGATATTCTTTTTTCTTTTAGATGGAGTCATGCTCTGTCACCCAGGCTGGAGTACAGTGGCTCGATCTCAGCTCTCACTGCAACCTCCACCACCCAGGTTCAAGTGATTCTCCAGCCTCAGCCTCCCAAGCAGCTGGGATTACAGGCGCGCACCACCACGCTTGGGTAATTTTTTGTATTTTTAGTAGAGATAGGTTTTCACCATGTTGGCCGGGCTGGTCTCAAACTCCTGACCTCAGGAGATCTGCCTGCCTTGACCTCCCAAAGTGTTGGGATTACAGGTGTGAACCACTGCACCCAGCCTGTGATACTCTTAACTCCAAACTAACAACCTCCCTCTAACCACTGGACAACACTGGAAAAATCCAAATCAAGGACCATTCAACACATACCTGATGAATACTCTTCAAATCTGTCAATATCATGAAAGACAAGAAACCTGTCAGCATTTGCAGGAGATGAAGGAGAAGTGATGACTGATACGAACTGGATTGTTCCTCCTAACAAATTCATAAGTTGAAGTCCTAACCCCCAGTGCCTCAAAATGTACTTGTATTCGGAAATAGGGTCTTTGTAGAGATGACTAAATTAAAATGAGGTCATAAGAGTGGGTTCCAACCCAATATGACTGGTGTCCTTTTTTTTTTTTTTTTTTTTTTTTTTTGAGACAAGGTCTTGCTCTGGCGCCCAGACTAGAGTGCAGTGGCAAGATCTCAGCTTGCTGCAACCTCCACCTCCAGAGTTCAAGCGATCTTCCTGCCTCAGCCTCCTGCGTAGCTGGGATTACAGGCGTGTACCACCATGCCCAGCTAATTTTTGCATTTTTTTAGTACATGTTGATCTCAATCTCCTGACCTCAATTGATCCTGCCGCCTCGGCCTCCCAAAGTACTGGGATTACAGGCATGAGGCACTATGCGTGGCCTATGACAAGTGTCCTTCTAAAACGGGAAAATACGGACACAGACACATACAGAGGGAAGACAGCTGAAGACACAGGGAGGAGGCGCCAGACATAAACCAAGAAGAGACGCCTGCAGTAGATCCCTCCCCCACAGCCCAGAAGGAAGCAACCCTGCCGACACATTGATCCTGGACTTCCAGCCTCTAGAACTGGGAAATAACGGATTTCTGTTATTTAAGCCCCCTCTGCCCAGCCAGCGGTGCTCAGTTACTGCAGCCAGGGCAAACTCCGTCACTGCCTGAATGCAGGGTGGGATCCTGGATGGGATCTTGCCACAGAAAAAGGACATCCGTGGAAAAACTAGTGAAATCCGAATGAGGTCTGTAGTTTTCAGTTCAGAATATTGCACCAATATTAATTTCTTCATTTTGACATATGTGCAATGGTAATGCAAGATGTTAACATCGGCCGGTTGTGGTGGCTCACGCCCATAATCCCAGCACTTTGGGAGGCCAAGGTAGGTGGATCACCTGACGTCAGGAGTTCGAGACCAGCCTGGTCAGTATGGTGAAACCCTGTCTCTAATAAAAATACAAACATTAGCCAGGCATGGTGGCACCCGCCTGTAGTCCCAGCTACTCAGGAGGCTGAGGCAGGAGAATCGCTTGAACCCAGGAGGCGGATGTTGCAGTAAGCCGAGATTGCACCACTGCACTCCAGCCTGGGTGACAGAACGAGACTCCACTCCAAAAAAAAAAAAAAAAGATTTCACATTAAAGAAAGCTGGGCAAAAGATATAGAGAAGGGTCTGTACTATCTTTGCAACTTATCTGTAATCTAAAATGATCGCAAAGTAAAAAGTTTGAAAAAAGACTCAAAAAACCTATTTAGGATTCCACTCTTCAGGATTCCACTTATACGAGCTACCCAGAGAAATGTATAATGAAAGGAAGTAGAGGCCAGGCACGGTGGCTCACGCCTATAATCCCAGCACTTTGGGAAGCCGAAGTGGGTGGATCACGAGGTCAGGAGTTCAAGACCAGCTTGGCCAACATGATGGAATCCTATCTCTAGTAAAAGTACAAAACTTAGCTGGGCATGGTGGGCAGGCACCTGTAATCCCAGCACCTCAGGAGACTGAGGCAGGAGAATAGTTTGAACCCAGGAGGTGGAGGTTGCAGTGACCTGAGATCATGCCAGTGCACTCCAGCCTGGGCAACAGGATGAGACTCCAGGAAAGAAAGAAAGAAAGAAAGAAAGAAAGAAAGAAAGAAAGAAAGAAAGAGAGAGAGAGAGAGAGAGAGAGAGAGAGAGGAAGGAGAAAGAGAGAGAGAGGGAAGGAAGGGAAGGAAAGGAAGAGAAGAAAGGAAGAAGAGGGAAGAAGAAAAGAAAGGAAGAAAGAAAGGAAAGAAAAAGAAAAAGAAAGAAAGAGAGAAAGAAAGAGAAAGCAGAATGGTGGTTACCAGGGGCTGGGGAGAAAAAGGAATAGGGACTTTGTGTTTCACAGGGACAGTGTTATAGTCCGGAAAGCTGAAAAATCCCAGAGACGGAAGGTGGTGATGGTTGTACAACAATGCGAATGAGCTTAATCCCCCTGAACTGTACACTTACAAATGGTCAATGTTTTGTTATATATCGTTTACCACAATTTTTTTTTTTTTTTTGAGACGGAGTCTCGCTCTGTCGCCCAGGCTAGAGCGCAGTGGCCGGATCTCAGCTCACTGCAAGCTCCGCCTCCCAGGTTTACGCCATTCTCCTGCCTCAGCCTCCCGAGTAGCTGGGACTACAGGCACCTCAATTTTTAAAAAGCTCTATCAGAAAATCTATTTAGGAATTTTATTGGGATGATCATTTGTCTTACTGTAGGGTGTTTTTTTTTGGCGGGGGGACAGAGTTTCACTCTTGTTGCCCAGGCTGGAGTGCAATGGCATGATCTAGGCTCACCACAATCTCTGCCTCCCTTGTATTTTCAGTAGAGATGGGGTTTCTCCATGTTGGTCAGGCTGGTCTCAAACTCCTGACCTTAGGTAATCCCTGCCTGCCTCGGCCTCCCAAAGTGCTGGGATTACCGGCATGAGCCACTGTGCCTGGCCTACTCTAGGATTTTTAGGATGGAGGAAACCCCTTCAGTGATTAGGAGAGACAAGAGGTGGAAATAAAGGTTGCATTACTTGGGGGTCCTGGGGAGGGAGGGCACGGCACTTCCAGAGGCCACACACACACACATACACTCATACACACACACACACACTCATACACACACACACTCATACACACACTCATATACACACACACATACACTCATACACACACACACTCATACACACACATATACACTCATACACACACTCATATACACACACACACTCATACACACACTCATATACACACACATACACTCATACACACATACATATACACTCATACACACACACTCATGCACACACACTCATAAACACATACATATACACTCATACACACACTCATATACACACACTCATGCACACATACACACATAAACACACACATACATATACACTCATACACACACTCTCATATACACACACACTCATATACACACACATACACTCATACACACACATACATATATACTCATACACACACTCATGCACACACACACTCATGCACACACACTCATATACACACACACATACACTCATGCACACATACACACACACACGCACTCATACACACACACAAACAAGTCAGGGAGAGCTTTTGCAGGGAGACAGAGGGGGAGCACCCGGTGTGATGATGCCATGATTGAGTTCAGGGTGTTATCCACACAGGTTTCCCTCGGGGAATTTTTTTTTTTTTTTTTTTTTTTTGAGACGGAGTCTTGCTCTGTCGCCCGGGCTGGAGTGCGGTGGCCGGATCTCAGCTCACTGCAAGCTCCGCCTCCCAGGTTTACGCCATTCTCCTGCCTCAGCCTCCTGAGTAGCTGGGACTACAGGGGCCCGCCACCTCGCCCGGCTAGTTTTTTGTATTTTTTAGTAGAGACTGGGTTTCACCGTGTTAGCCAGGATGGTCTCGATCTCCTGACCTCGTGATCCAGTCTCGGCCTCCCAAAGTGCTGGGATTACAGGCTTGAGCCACCGCGCCCGGCCCCCTCGGGGAGTTTTAATTGGTGACTTTCATGGAAGCAGGTGTGAGTCTCAGGAGGTCATGCTGTGACTGAGAAGCGGTCACTGCACCGTATCTGCAGTCTGTGTAAGATGTGGATGGGTGGTGTGGGGATCTGCAGAGCCCATCAATAGGCTGTGTCCAGCTGCCCCATAAGCAGGTGGTCACCGGAGGGAAGTTGGATAAAGCAGATCTGGATTGACCACATTGAGGAACTAGGAGTAGGTGGGGAACTGGAAACTGTGTCAAGGCTGACTGAACCCTGTTTCTGGAAGGAGGGTCAAACTTATTCAGAAAGGGGCTGATGCAACACAAATTAGAGGAATTCACTACGGCATTCGATTTATAAATTCATTTTGGAAGAAATAAACTTTCTGAAATACTGAGTGTTTTGGGGGAAACTCATCCTGTGTCTTTCTTTGTTCAGATCTTAGTTAAGCATAAGAGCTTTACCCGTATTCTTCTTATGACTGTTCTTTAATGTTTAAAAGCTTTTCTTGCCCTGTGAAGAGGGTTTGTTTCCTCCTGCATTTGCAAATACTCATTACTTCAACCGAAGAAAGCGGCGGCTCCTTTTATAGAGAAATCTTGCTGTGAGTTCTAACCACTCCAGAAGTTAAGCCTCTAGAACTTCCTAGATACGTGATTATGGCTTCAAACTACAGTCAACTTTGACTCTTGCTTTCAATATTTATAGGTCTTATTTATTTATTTACTTATTTCTCTCTCTTTTTTTTTTTTTTTTTTTTGAGACAAGGTTTCACTCTGTTTCCCAGGCTGGAGTGCAGTGGCATAGTCATGGCTCACTGCAGCCCCAAACTCCCAGTCTCAAATCCTCCCACTTCAGCCTCCTGAGTAGCTGGAACTACAGATGTGCACCAGCACAGCCGGCTAATTTTTGTTTGTTGTTGTTGTTGTTGTTGTTGTTTTGCAGAAATGGGGTCTCCCAATGTTGTGGAAGCTGGTCTTGAACTCCTGGGCTCAAGCAGTCCTCCCACCTTGGCCTTCCGAAGTGCTGGGATGCACAGATATGAGCCACTGCACTGGGCTTCTTTTTATTTTCTTATTGCATGGGCAAAATAGCAAGAGGGCCATCTTTATCTTGTTCTTGACTTTACCAAATATGGTTTTCATATTTAATTATTACGGAGTTTCTGTAGGATTGTGGAAATTGCCCCTTATCCCACCAGTATCAGGCAGCTAGGGGCTGTTGTAGCCAATTACCATGAACTGGGAGGCTCCAAACAATGCTAATTTATTATCTCACAGTCCTGGAGGCCAGAAGTCTGAAATCAAGGTGTCAGCAGGGCCATGTTCCATCTGAACCATGTAGGGAAGAATCCTTCCCTGCCTTTCCCTAGATTCTGGTGATTGCCTGTTGGGAGCTGAAAAGGCCAAAGGGATCGTGACCAACTCAGCATTTCACTGGAGGATATATGATCAAACAGTAAACTGTTTAGTACGAACGCAGCATGTGGGCAAACTCATGACTGCACCTACTCCCAGAAGGTTTGCTGAGGGCAATCACTCCCTGGCACCATGCTCATTAAGGTTATCTACTGGGACATCTAGAGCCTATTGCTCAAAGAATGCAGTCTTGCAAACCTGCTGTAAATCAAGCTGCTGACTGACAACCACCCTTGCCCCCATCTCCTTTACCCAGTAAAATGCAAAGGGCTCTAAAGCTCAAGGCCCTTGTTCACTAGAAGCAAGGAGCCTCCGACCCCTTCTTCCAAATATACTCTTTTGTCTTTATATTTATTCCTGCATTCGTCATCCTTTGTTCAGTACAACAGGGATAGAATCCATGGCAAAGTGGCAACCCAGAACAGGGACTTGAGGACCTTGCAAAGTGGTATCTGAACACAGGGACCTGAGGACATGAACGAAGAAGGTCGGCTGGAGCAGAGGAACTGAAAATGACAAGATGAACAGGGACCCCGGGACGAGTCACCCAGCAGCGGGTTTAGGGTCAGTGCCCTAAAGGGGTACTAGGAGCGATATAAGGTCAGTGCTCTAAAGCAGTACTGGGAACGGGAAGTTTTCTGAATCAGGGTAACATGGGGCAGAATTTGTCTGTTGAAGAAAAACATTATGTGCAGTTGCTTAAAGTTCTGTTGAGACAGTCTGGAGCTCAGGTTAATTTGCAGACACTAACTAACCTCCTGCAGAAGCCACAAAATGTTATTACGCATCACCCATGGTTTCCACAGGCAGGCACCCTTGATGTGGAAAACTGGGACAGAGCAGAAGGATTAAAACAGGCTCATCAAAAAGGTCTTAAAGTTGATTCTTCTGTATTCTCCACTTGGAGTCTAGTTCCTACTGTACTTCTGCTGTTATCTCCTTGTTATTTTGCTGGACGGCAGGCTGAGTCTAAAAATCTGAAAGAATCTGTTGTCCCACCCACGGCTTCAACTGAAAATAAAAAACAGGAGAGGAAGGATAAAAATTGGCCTATACCGCCACCTCCAGTTGCAGAAGCATCTGTACCGCCTTCTTCGGTAGCAGGAATAGAAACTCCAATACAAAGAATTTTACGCTCTGCCGCCGTAGCTGGAGAGCCCATAGGACCTTGTGCTTTTCCTATTTCCATAAGTCCTGATTCAAATAATCCACAGCAGTTTATTCATGAACACACCCCACTAGAGTTTAAGTTGTTGAAGGAATTAAAAACCAATATAGTTAATAATGGGGTACAGAGCCCATTTACTTTAGGATTGCCATAATCTGCATTTGGTGCTATGCGCCTTCTACCCTTTGATGTAAAACACTTGGCTCGAACTTACTTGTGTGCTAGTGCATATCTGACATGGAATTTAAATGGGCAAGAAGTGTGTACAGACTAGACCAGACAGAATCGTGCTGCCGGACACTGAGACATTGCAGAGGATTTGCTATTGGGTAATGGCCCTTATTCAGACCTGTAACATCAAATGGAACTCCGAGACGCTAAGTGCGCCACAATTCTTGAAGAGGGAGTCACAGTACAACCCTTTTTACACATCATGCAAGAGTCACAGGAGCTCTATGGGCAATTTCTTGCAAGATTACAAGAGGCAGTGAAGCGTCAAATACCACATGCCACTGCCACAGAAATGCTAACCTTAACTTTAGCTTTTGAGAATGCAAACGCAGATTGTAAACTTGCACCAGCACCCGTGAGGTGTACTGAAAACTTGGGAAATTTTCTCAGAGTTTGTCAGGATGTAGGAACTGACCTTCATCGCTCTGCAATGTTAGCGGAAGCAATGGCAGATTTAGTAGTTGACAAATCTCAAAGGAGCCAAGGATTAAGCCCTAAAGTGGGAAAATGTTATGATTGTGGGAAAACTGGACATTTTAAAAAGGAAAGCCGCCAGGCGCGGTGGCTCATGCCTGTAATCCCAGCACTTTGGGAGGCTGAAGCGGGCGGATCACGAGGTCAGGAGATCGAGACCATCCTGGCGAACACGGTGAAACCCCGTCTCTACTAAAAATACAAAAAAATTAGCCGGGCGTGGTGGTGGGCGCCTGTAGTCCCAGCTTCTAGGGAGGCTGAGGCAGGAGAATGGCGTGAACCCAGGAGGCGACAGAGCTTGCAGTGAGCGGAGATCGTGCCACTGCACTCCAACCTGGGTGACAAAGCGAGACTCCGTCTCAAAAATAAATAAATAAATAAATAAATAAATAAATAAATAAATAAATAAATAATAAAAAAATAAAAAGGAAAGCCGCCAGTTCTCGGGACAGAAAGGACCTTACAATGCAGTATCCCCCTCAGTGGAAAAAAACTCCAGGACTTTTATTTACTTTTATCTACCCAATAAAATGCGAAGGGCTCTAAAGCTCAGGGCCCTTGTTCACTAGAAGCAAGGAGACCCCTGATGCCTTCTTCCAAATATACTCTTTTGTCGTTATCTTTATTCCCACATTCGTCATCCTTTGTTCAGTACAATAGGGATCGAGGTCAGTGACCGTTGCCGACAACCTTTGGCATTCCTTGGCTTGTAGACCCTTGGCTTGACTCTCTGCCTCTTTTGTCATGCGGTTTTCTTCCCTCTTGCCCCTTTTTTTTTTTTTTTTTTTTTTTTTTGAGATGGAGTTTCGCTCTGCCGCCCAGGCTGGAGTGCAGTGGCTGGATCTCAGCTCACTGCAAGCTCCGCCTCCCAGGTTTACGCCATTCTCCTGCCTCAGCCTCCCGAGTAGCTGGGACTACAGGCGCCCGCCACCTCGCCTGGCTAGTTTTTTATATTTTTTAGTAGAGACGGGGTTTCACCGTGTTAGCCAGGATGGTCTCGATCTCCTGATCTCGTGATCCGCCCGTCTTGGCCTCCCAAAGTGCTGGGATTACAGGCTTGAGCCACCGCGCCCGGCCCCTCTTGCCCCTTTACACAATCTTCCCTCTGTATCTTTCTCCTCTTCATATAAGGACACAGTGATATTGGATTAGGGACCACTCTCATGACCTTACCAGAATGTAGTTATATCAGCTATTTCTCGGCCAGGCACAGTGTCTCACGTCTGTAATCCCAGCACTTCAGGAGGCTGAGGCAGGTGAATCACTTGAGGTCAGGAGTTCGAGACCAGCCTGACCAACATGGAGAAACCCTGTCTCTACTAAAAATACAGGGCATGGTGGCACACACCTTTAATCCCAGCTACTCAAGAGGCTGAGACAGCAGAATCACTTGAACCTGGGAGGCAGAGGTTGCAGTGAGCCAAGATGTTACCACTGCACTCCAGCCTGGGCAACAGAGTGAGACTCTATCTCAAAAAAAAAAAAGACCCTATTTCCCAATTTTAAAGGTCACATTCACAGATACCAGAGGTTAGGCATTCAGCAAGTCTTTTAGGGAGATGTAAATCAACCCACTAAACCGTGGACATCTTTATTTGTTCTTCATTTTACCTAAAATGTTTCTCATATTTTAGTATTATGTAAGATATTTCTGTAGGATCCCGGAAACTGCCACTTCTCAAATTAAGAAAGCTTTATTCTGTTCTCTGTTTACTAAGCATTTACTTTTTGTGCTTGTCTTCATTTTTAAATGAATAATGAGTGTTGAATAGATATATTTCGTAAGTGTAATGTAGAGAGGACAAAAACAAGTTGCGGAAGGATATAGACCATGTGGTAACATTCCTGTAAAGTTTCCAGATGTGCAAAACAAACCAACATAGGTCAGGCGCACTGGCTCACACTTGTAATCCCAACACTTTGGGAGGCTGAGGCGGGTGGATCACCTCAGGTCAGGAGTTCAAGACCAGCCTGATCAATATGGTGAAATCCTGTCTCTACTAAAAATATAAAAATTAGCTGGGCATGGTGGCGTGTGCCTGTGGTCCCAGCTATACAAGAGGCTGAGACAGAAGAATTGCTTGAACCTAGAAGGCGGAGGTTGCAATGAGCCGAGATCATACCACTGCACTCCAGCCTGGGTGACAGAGTGAGACTCCTTCCCCCCGCAAAAAAAAAAAAAAAAAAAAAAAAAAAAAAAAAAAAATCCAAAATATTGTCCTTGGGTACATGCATAACTATTTTAAATAGGATAAACACCAAGTTTGGGAGGGCGGTTAACTTAGGGAGGGGAATAGGAGCAGGGTGGGGTACAAGGAATCTCCACTCTATTTGTTATGATTTGTTGTGTGATGATGCTTTATTTTTAAGGTGATCTGAAATACATGAAGATGTCAAAACTTGAAAAAGCTGAGTGGAAGGCATCAGTGTTTATATTTGTTTCTACATACCTCTTTGCATGCTTTGTAATAAAAAAGCAAAGCCAAAATTCATAGCGACAACGAATGTGCCACATGCCCTTGCAGTGGGCTGGCTTCCCTGGTTACAACAATCCTCTCATCTCTGCAGAGAATGGAAACCAGAGTGGTCATGGCCTTGCAGCTGAATCTTGTGACTTTCACCTTCTTTCCACATTCATCCAAACCTCTTGTCCCTGCTCTTCAGGTCCTTGTATGATGTGACCACAGCTGACCCCCTAGCCCCAGATGATTGCCCCTGAATTAGGCTCAGCTTCTCCAACAAGTCCTGTTCCCTTTTCCTCTATTCTTGCATGTGCTGATACCATATTGAGAACATTCATTAATGTATTGATCTCCTCTGGAATAATTCTGACTCCTTCCGCAAGCATCACCTCCTCCAGGAAGCCCTCTCGAATCCTCCAGGCTCAGCCAGTGTCTCCAATGGTCCTCACAGTCTCTTGTACTTCCCAGACTCATCATATCGTCTTCAAATTCCCTTGTTACATGTTCCCCGCCCACCTGAGAAACAAGCCTCCCTTCCTTGTCCTGGGCCAGGGATAGAGGGTAGAGGTCTGCTGCCTCCTTCTAGGACCTCTCTTCCCCTCTCAGTTACCCTGCAGCGAGGTCTGGGCATGGGACATTAATGGGCAACCTTCTGGCTTCCTTGCTAAGCTGGACAGCTCTGCCCTGGCTCCCCAAGGCGGCTTCAGCCACAGGTGTATCCAGCAGAGCCCCACTTTCCTGCCCCCTTGCCTTTGCCTTGGCTGTGCCCTGTGCCTGATGTGTCCTTCCTTTCTCGGTCCACAGTACACATGTCATCGAAGCCACACATCTCATGCTGTCTCTTCCAGAAAACCTCCTCCGATTTCCCAAATGAACTAATCTATCTCCTCCATAAGGGCTGATGAAACACTGCCATCTAAATCCTTTCCCCAGAACACATTCTGATGGTGGCCTTGGACAGAGATTGTGCAATCCTTGTGGTTTTTTCCAATTTCCTCCCATTGAGCACCTGTCCCTGAAAGCCTCGTAATGAAGAGGGTGTGCCCTCCAAAAAGTTCTGCCCTACGGTTAAGCCTGCTGCTAAGTCAGCTTTCAGTGCCTGTTGACATGGCTCGGTTTCTGATGATGAAAGCAAGATGAGTCAAATGGTTTGGGAACAAGGGAACTTCTAGAAGGAAGAGTCTAGGAAGCTAAGTTTTGTTAACCCTTCAGCGTCTCCTAAGCACTGCGAACTTTACCATAGACATTCATTCTGATGTGTTTGATACATGCCCTTACATTAGTTTTTTAAAGAAAATACACTTACGTTTAGTGCTGGGATTACAGGCATGAGCCACCATGCTCGACTGTCTTTTTTTTTTTTTTTTTTTTTTTTTTTTAATTTGCAGAAGTATTTTTGCATATTCCTGGAATAAATTGCTTTTTAAATTTATTTATTTATTTATTTATTTATTTATTTATTTATTTATTTTTTCTTTTGAGACGGAGTCTCGCTCTGTCGCCCAGGCTGGAGTGCAGTGGCCGGATCTCAGCTCACTGCAAGCTCCGCTTCCTGGGTTTACGCCATTCTCCTGCCTCAGCCTCCCGAGTAGCTGGGACTACAGGTGCCCGCCACCTCGCCCGGCTAGTTTTTTGTATTTTTTAGTAGAGACGGGGTTTCACCATATTAGCCAGGATGGTCTCGATCTCCTGACCTCGTGATCCGCCCGTCTCAGCCTCCCAAAGTGCTGGGATTACAGGCTTGAGCCACCGCGCCCGGCCGCTTTTTTAATTTATAAGCAGCAATTATCTCCCCCCATCTGCTACTCACCTGTTAATTCTATCTATTATGTCCTTGGTTTAACAGAGATTCTTAATTTTGATATAGTCAAATGTATCTTTTCTTCTCCTTTGCTATGGGATCAACTTCAAGTTTTTCTCAACTCTAGGCCACAAAGACAAGTGTCTACTTTTTCTTCAATTAGCCTAACAGTTTTGTCTTTTATCATTAGCTCTGAGATGCTGCTGAATTCCAGATTTGTATATGTTGTAAAGGAGGAGTTTTTTCTCCATATACTGAACCAGTTTTCCCAAAATCTTGTTCTACATAATCCAATTGTGTTATATTTTTTCCATTTAATCTAGTTGCCTCTTTCTACACCAACACCACACTATTTTTTTAAATTAATGTTTTATCAAAATGTGGTTTACAGTCTGGTAGGGCTAGTCTTCCTATATTAACTTTTTTTTCCCTAAAGTGACTTACAATTCATGAAAAATTATTCCTCCACATACATTTTAGAATAAGTTTGTTAAGGTCCTCAAAGAAATTGAGCTGGAATTTATATTTAGTCTGTAGCTAATTTGTAGGTTAAATTGGGAAGAATTGGTACCTTTATGGGTTTTTTTGTTTTTGTTTGCTTGTTTACTTTGAGATGGAGTCTCGCTCTGTCACCTAGGCTGGAGTGCAGTGGCGCAGTCTTGGCTCGCTGCAACCAACTAAAAATACAAAAATTAGCCAAGCATGGTGGCACACCTGTAATCCCAACTACTCGGGAGGCTGAGGCAAGAGAATTGCTTGAACCTGGGAGGCGGAGGTTGCAGTGAGTCGAGATTGCACCACTGCACTCCAGCCTGGCAAACAGAGGGAGACTCTGTCTCAAAAGAAAAAAAGAAAAAGAAAGTTGAGGCTTCCTGAAGCTACACACCACACACCCCCATCCACCACCCAGCGAGTGGTAGAGTCCTGCAGCTCAGCAGACCACCTCCTCAACAAAACCTGTGTTTGCTTTCTTCTGGCACAGAGGGACTGAATCAAGGTCAGGTTCAGACCCAGCCTCTGAGGAGGGACCTGAACTGGCCTGGGGAGCTACACCTTGGGGGCTTTCTCAGGAGCCAGCAGAGAAGCCTCCAGCACCAGCCTGGGGATGGAGCTGCAGCGACGAGGACCGGGAGGCTGGAATACCCGCCTCACTCCCAGCCCGGCTCAGCCCAGCCCAGAAAGGGCCCAGCCCTGTGATTGGTCCTTGGGTCCTTGTTGCCAGGATGAGTCCAAGAAAATGAGAAGGAAGGGAGTGCGTAGGTCCAGTGAGGACGGAGGTGAAATTTATATCTCTGCCAGGGCCTGGGTGCCTGCACCGCCATGGACACCACCAGGTACAGCAAGTGGGGGGGCAGCTCGGAGGAGGTCCCTGGAGGTATGAGCAATGAGACTGCCTCATCCCTGCCCCAGTGTCTGGGGTTTGATGGGGGAGGGGAGGGAAGAGCCAAGACGGGCCAGGGTCGTGGGTGCAGGAGAGACACCACAGGCCACAGAGCCAGTTGGACCAGGGTCCAATTCCCACTCTGCCACTTAGAAGCTGTGTGACCACAGGCAAGTTACTTAACTTCTCTGAATCTCAGTTTCCTGGGAGGAACCCAGGCCTCCAGGGCTCAGTCCTAGGGGACCCAGCATGCCGTCCTTGTTCTGTCAGGGCACTGGGGACGCTGGGTGCACTGGAGCCGGAGACCCCTCTTCCTGGCCCTGGCTGTCCTGGTCGCCACAGTCCTGTGGGCTGTGATCCTGAGTATCCTATTGTCCAAGGGTGAGTGACCCTCAATGGGGAAGCGTTGCGTCCGACCCCCCTGGGGACACAAAACCCCCATTGCAGTGCGCACCAACTGCTCCCTGGTGTCCTGCTCGCGTCTGAGTGTGAGCAGAGTGTGTGTACATCTTCGGGCCGTGTGCACTCACGCGTGTGCACATGGCATATTCGTATGTGTGCGAGTACCCGCGCGTTTGTCTCCCATCGACTTGTGTGCACTTCGTGTGCGCTCTACGACTGCCGGCTCGCTCCGTGGTTCCGAGTTGGGGGACGGGCGAGGGGAGGATTCCCCAGTCCCTGGCCTTGCCTGCAGGAGCCTCTCTCCGCAGCCTCCACGGAGCGCGCGGCGCTGCTCGGCTGCCAGGACCTGCTGAGGACAAACGGTGCTTGCAGAGAGGACAAACGGTGCTTGCAGAGCGGGACGCCTGGGCCCCCGGGCCGTGCGGGGCGGGAGCGTCTGAGATCGCGGAGATGGAGTCTCGGGTGCGTGGGGACTCTATGGTCCCTGAGGCTGGCCCCGGGGTGGGGAAGGGGGACCCTGAGCCCTCCCAAGTGACCCGGCGGGCATGCGTTTTGGGGCGGGGGTCGTTCCAGCCTCCAAGCAGACGGCGGCGCTGGGTGCCCTGAAGGAGGTCGGGGTCTGCCACAGCTGCTGTGAGGGGGCGCGGCCGAGGCTGTGGGCGCGCAGGGGCGGGGTCTTGTGGCCGGGATGGGAGGCGGGACGGGGGCGAGGCCTGCGACGAGCCGGGCGGGACGGGCTGGTCTCCGAAGTCCCGCCCCATCCTCGCGGTCCTCGCCCCTCTGGTCCAGCTGCTCTTAGGCTCGCCGACGCAGACGCAGCTGCAGACCAAGCGCGCGGAGCTTGGGGAGGCGCAGGCAAAGCTTGGAGCAGGAGAGCGCCCTGCGGGAACTGCTTGAGCGCGGTGAGAGCCCGACACGACGCCAGCCCTGAGTCCTGGCCTTGTGCCCCGACCCCGAACCCGATCATGCACCCCGTCCTGACCCTGACGCTGCACTCTGACCTTGACTGTCACTCCTAGCGCCGGCCACACCTGGACCCTGCCCAGTTGTAACCGTCCTTGACCCTGTGCCATCCTGGTCGCCGGCACCGAGGGTACAATGACTACGGACAGGGGTCCTGACCTTTAGCTAGTCATGATCCTGCTCCTGACCTTGAGCCCAGCCAAAATCCCCATTCCCTTGACCCCGCAGTGACCCAGGGCTTGGCTGAAGCCGGCAGGGACCGCGAGGACGTCTGCCCTGGGCTGTTCCTGGCGCTAGAGGCAGTGAGGCTGCAGAACAGTGAGAGTGACGGGGAAAGGGGGTAGCGGGGGAAAGGGGGGTGGGAGGGTGTAAGTGGACCCTGCCCGTGTGCCTCACCGGCCCCCCTCTTTGACCTGGGCCTGGTCCTGTGGTTCCACCCCTGGGCCCTTGGGGCCAAACCCCTACCCCCTGCATCCTCTTGGTTTGCTCGACCTCTCTGACCCTCGCCACCCCGCAGGCTCCTGTGAGCCCTGTCCCACGTCGTGGCTGCCCTTCGGGAGCTCCTGCTACTATTTATCTGTGCGGAAGACCACGTGGGCAGAGGCGCAAGGCCACTGCGCCGATGCCAGCACACATCTGTAGGGGGCCTGGAGGAGCAGGTGTGCAGGAGGAGGGGGCGTTCACCCGAGGGGGCGTGGCCGGGCGGTGGCGCGGCGCGGGAGGGGGCAGGACTCTGCAGGCTCAGGTGTCTCCTCCTTTCTAGGACTTCCTGAGTCATCACACTAGCGCCCTGGAATACTGGATCGGCCGCAAGGCGGTGCAACACCTGTGCAAGGTTCAGGGCTCCTCCTGGGTGGACGGAGTCCCACTCAGCTTCAGGTAGGGGAAGGGCTCCTGCTGAAACCTGGGGCCACAGGTTAGACTCTAGAGGACATGCTTTGAGGCCGAGGCGGGCGGATCACCCGAGATCAGGAGTTCAAGACCAGCATGTGAAACGTGGCGAAACCCCGTCTCTACTAAAAATATAAAAAATTAGCCGGGTGTGGTGGCGCACCAGCTAACCCGGGAGGCTGAGGCGCGAGAATCACTTGAACCTGGGAGGCAGGGGTTGCAGTGAGCCGAAATCGCGCCACTGCACTCCAGACTGGGAGAGGGAGTGAGACTCTGTCTCAAAAAAAAAAAAAAAAAAAAAAAAAAAAAAAAAAGACATGCTTTGGCCAGATCTCAGGGACCCGCTTGGCTGGGACTCCATTCTTAGGGATGGGCAGGCTAGACCCTAGAAAGTTTCCTTGGGTTAAATTCTGGGCGTTAGTAAGTTACATCCCAAGTGTACTCAGGTAAGACATTTAGGGTGTCTAGGGTAGACCCAAGCAATAAACAGGCTAGAGCCTGGGATGGAAGACAGGGGTCCGGAGTTCATCCTCAGGCTAGATTCTCAGCAACACCCCCTATTCAACTGCTGCAGCCACTGGTTACAGGGGGAACCCAGTGAATCTTGGGGGTGCGAGGCCTGTGTCATGATTCTGGGCATGGGGCTGTGGATGGACCCACCATGTGATGAGAAGGCTGGCCGGATCTGTGAGAAGAGGCATGGTGCTGAACCCGCCCGGTGCTCCAGAGCCATGCCCAGTGCCCAACGGGGTGCTATGCACCATCCCGGCTCCTGGAACCCACTGGCAAAGATTTTCTTTCCCCATCCACCACTGCCAGAACCAATTGGCCAGGCCCAGCCCTGTCCAGTGCCTGCACTCTGGGACCTCTGCTCTGACCTCATGGAGACCTAACCTAACCTTCACTGGCTCCAAAATCTCCATTTCTGGATCCCAGTGGTCTGACCCCACCTCTCCTCCTAGCCAAGGTCAGGCAACTGAGGAATGGAGCTATTTGGTTTTCCTGCACTTTCCTGCAAAGGGGAGAATGGTACTTCCTACAAAGCTCTCTTCACAGCCCGGGGGAGCATCAATAAAGGTTTGAGAAGTGGATCCAGGCTCCCGGCTCTGGTGAGCTCTTCATTCCTTCTTTCTTCCCTTCCCTTCCCTTCCCTTCCCTTCCCTTCCCTTCCCTTCCCTTCCCTTCCCTTCCCTTCCCTTCCCTTCCCTTCCCTCCCCTTCCCTCCCCTCCCCTCCCCTCCCCTCCCTTCCCCTCCCCTCCCTTCCTTTCCTTCCTTCCTTCTTTTCTTACTTCTTTCCTTCCTTCCTTCCTTCTTTTGAGATGGAGTCTCACTCTGTTGCCCAGGTTGGAGTGCAATGGCACAATCTCAGCTCACTGCAACCTCTGCCTCACAGGTTCAAGGGATTCTCGTGCCTCAGCCTCCCAAGTAGCTGGGATTACAGGCGTGTGTCACCATGCCTGGCTAACATTTTAGTTTTTAGTAGAGACAGGGTTTCTTCATGTTGCCCAGGCTGATTTCAAACTCCTGACCTCAAGTGATCCATCTGCCTCAGCCTCCCAAGTGGCTGGGATTAGAAGCATGCACAACCACACCTGGCTCATTTTTGTATTTTCTGTAGAGATGGGGTTTCACCATGTTGCCCATGCTGGTCTCAAACTCCTAGGCTCAATCGATCCAGCCGCCTCAGCCTCCCAAAGTGCTGGGATTACAGGTGTGAACCACCTATGCCCGGCCCTCTGGTGAGCTCTTCTAAGCTTTATCCCAGAGGCCCTGATATGAACCCTGTGAGTGACCCCGATCTCTCTAAGTGACCTCATAGTCCTATGATGCTTCCAAACCCAGTGAGTAACCTGCACTAGGCCATGAGGGCTTGAAAGTAGGGGCAGTTGCCCACTCAGCACTGTTAAAATGATCATCACCCGACACAGAGTTTGGTTCAGAGGGTGCTGGGGACACAGGAATGGGTCAAACCCAGTCCTTACCCCCAGGACCTCCACATTCTGGTCTGGCTGGGCACAGGAACAATGTGATCCGTGATTTAACAGAGGAATGCATGGAGCAGGTAGCTGATGGGCATAGGGGAGCCACTTTTTGTTGGGGTCCAGCCTCAACACTACTCGTGGATACCCAAAGTCTGGTGGTGACAAAGGAATGAGAAAAGGCCAGTTAAGATTTTAGGCTGGGCGCGGTGGCTCACACCTGTAATCCCAGCACTTTGGGAGGCCGAGGCAGGTGGATCACGAGGTCAGGAGATCGAGACCATCCTGGCTAACATGGTGAAACCCATCTCTACTAAAAATACAAAAAATTAGCCAGGCATGGTGGCGGGCGCCTGTAGTCCCAGCTACTTGGGAGGCTGAGGCAGGAGAATGGCATGAACCCAGGAGGCAGAGGTTGCAGTGAGCCGGGATCGCGCCACTGCACTCTAGCTTGGGCGACAGAGCAAGACTCCATCTCAAAAAAAAAAAAAAATTTTTTTTAAAGCAGGTCCAGAGGGCCAGTTGCTGGAGTGAAGGCTGCAAAAGACCCAGAGCTCTGGTTGCCTGGCAATGTATTGAGTACAGTCTTTTGATCTAAGAAGCAGCTGGTAGGGGGTGAAACGGTGAAGGAGGGGGAGTGTATGTCATTGGAAAGATCTATAGCAGTGGCGGTTATATGAATTTCCTTTAAGCTAAAAGCGTATGTCTAACTACGAAGATAATCTTTAACTTATCGGGTTGCAGCTGGTGGGGGCTGGTTTTATAGGAGCCAGGATGTCTGGTCACATTCCAGTGCTTCAAGGGAGTGTTTCAGCCCAGAACGGGTCATGCTGTCTGACCTGGGAACTTAATGGTTTGGGAAGATGATTCTCCTCAGGGACCTCTACGGTTTTCCAGAGGTGTCCTACGCAGGGCGACTGACTAAACTGGCACCCCATAAACCTTTCCACCAGCACTTGCCCCCTCTTCTTTTTTAATTAATAACCACCATTGCTATCATGGCTCGCTCGCAGTGTCTGACTTCTCTCCTGGGGCATCTTCCTCACCTGTAAACTAAAAATAAACAGCACAGACAAACACAAATTCAAGCAAAGTTTGCAGCAGTTGATCCTCCAACAGTTTTAATCCATTTCAGAGGATTCGGGTCAGAGAGCCCATCAACAGCTCCATTAAAGGCATCAGCACCAGGTAAGAGAGTTAAGTGAGCTTGAGATGCCTCAAAAACTTGTTCCTTTAATTTTGCTATATCCAGTGTTAAATTTTCCTCTTTTCCCTCTAAACGGCATTTGACCTTATCCCAATGATGCACAGAGGCATTATAAGATTGAGGAGTAATGCAAAAATCAGAAGTATTCCAATCACCCTGCATTTATCTTCTATGTTCCAAGTTCATAATCTGATCTCCCATCCACAGTACTGTTTAACAGAGATCATTAATTTGATTAGCTAATTTTTGATCAATTTGCATCTGCATATTCCAAAGCTTGGAAGAATTATTTTGCTACTGGTTAACATAATCAGCAGTTTGAACAGAAGAATGTAAAGCAACACCTGTGGCTGCAGCCGTGGTGGTAACAGCAATAATGCTCATGATTATTGCTGTAAGAGTAAAAATAAATATCTTGGTTCTGTTTAATATTCCCTTTAGAATTTCAGTTACTATGTGTATAGAACGGGAGGCTTCCCAAGGTCTATTAAGGGAAACAGGTATCTGAACTCCCTCTCGGGCTCTGACAAGCAAGATACTGTTATTCTTATCGATTGTAGAATCAATGCAAGTGAAAAGACGACAGTCAAGACATGATGTAGTTTGAGAATCAGGTAGAATATTGATTTGTCCTACTACCAACATAAAAGGAAGTTTAACACAGCCCTGTAATGTGGTTGTCCATTTAGAGGTCAAAGTTACAATAAATGGAACTTTTTTACTATGGGTTTATGGGTTTTTTGTTTTTGTTTTTGTTTTTGTTTTTTGAGATGGAGTCTCGCTCTGTCGCCCAGGCTGGAGTGCGGTGGCACAATCTCGGCTCACTGCAAGCTCCACCTCCCAGGTTCACGCCATTCTCCTGCCTCATCCTCCTGAGTAGCTGGGACTACAGGCCCCCACCACCACGCCCGGCTAATTTTGTTTTTGTATATATATTTTTTGTATATTTAGTAGAGATGGGGTTTCACCATGTTAGCCAGGATGGTCTCGATCTCCTGACCTCGTGATCCGCCCACCTTGGCCTCCCACAGTGCTGGGATTACAGGCGTGAGCCACTGCGCCCAGCCAGGTTTGTGTTTTATATTCTCCTGTCCAAATCTGTACTGGGGTTTGGACCATCATTAATTTCCACAGTTCTGGGTGTTCTGGGCCTACTATTGGATCAATCATTTTAGGGCGTGGAGGAGCCATACCGCTGCCTTCCCAGAAGACAGGAAAGTTGGCTTTTATTCTATCCTTTTGGGTAGGTGCCTCTTCGGAATAGTCAACTGGGAAGCCCCGCTCTTGACATCCCTTGTGCTGTCCAGTACAATTTACCGCAAGTCGCCCCTTAGGGGTCCAGTCAATGACGATTCCATAGGAGTTATTTTGCAGCACTGTTTGCAATGCAATCTTCCCAGGTCAGCACCTCTGCTTTCTTAGACCATACTGTCAATCGTTCTGGGCATTTTTTCTTTCTTGGTCTAACTTGATTAGTAAGAATATTAGCTATATGATAGGAATTTCCTGAGGATATGACTTTAGTTTTAGATTGAAAGCTCCTTCCACTAACTATATGAATAGAGGCCTCTGATTCACGATGTGTAGGGACATAAACCATCCAGCTTTGTTTGTCGTCATCTAAACATCCTGCTGCAGGCCCCAGACGTATAGGAGGAAAGCAATAACCAATGGACACGTTTATTAACATTCCTTCCTCCTCTGGATGAATAGGGCCTCGGTTATCAGTTGGTCCAGGCACCCAAATACTGTCATTAACATAAACCTCAACCGGGGAGTTCCAACCAAGTGACAGGCCTAATTAAAGGTGGGAATGGGACATATATCCAATAGGTATAATTTTGGGCTGCTGTAGCCCCAGAAAGGCTTACCGCCGTAGCAATTACCACAGTTATATCCACGATCCTGAGTGAATCCCAATACCTCCCCGTTTTTTGTTTTCTGTGTTAGAGTTTTTTGATTGCAGAGCGTAGATACGTGCAGCCACAGGTTTGTCAGGCAAGGAGGTCACTGCTTTTATTCCCTCTTTGCTTCCTAGGATTAGTAAATAACAGAAGACAAACATGAGTATAGTTAGCAACATTTTTTTTCTCCAGTCAAAGAGTGACCTGTAGTGTTACTTGGCATCTTAGTTTACTATATGTTATTAACGAGGAACCCCACTGGGGGTATGTTAATTATTTTAGCCAAGCAGTTATGTTATTAGAAGCTGAGAAGGTGGTGTTTGTCAAAGTAACAGGGCAGAAGAAAGACGGATTTAAGATATGAGCTTAACAGAGTGTAGTAGGTATAGGTAGTAGGAAAAGTGAGAGAATGAAAAATGAATGAATGATTTGGCTTAGTCTTCTGCTTCTTCAGCATGATGTCTGGGGCCTGGAAGCTGCATTGTTGAGGCTGCAGTTCCTGTAGGGTCTTTCTTAGGCTGACTTGAATTTTTTCTTCTTTCCATCCTTTGATGAGGTCATAGTCTTCAGGCTGGTACTGGAAATCCTGGGGGGTGGTACCTGCACTAAAAGACTTTTTCAATCTTTAAAGAGCAGGTTAGTGTTTTAAGAAAAACTTGTGCTTTATTTTAATGTTTAGTGTATAGGAAAACTGGATGATACCTTTTTAACTTTAGCAAATATGTTTACATACAGAATTTTTTACAGTTATTATTTTAAAACTTGCTTAGACCTTCAAAACAAAAATTATAAAACCTTTCTTGCATAAATTCCTTTTTATAACATTTTTCACGACTTTCACAGACAATCTTCAACGTACCTTAACTTTATTTTCTTTTTCTTTTTTTTTTTTTTTTTGAGACGGAGTCTTGCTCTGTCACCCAGACTGGAGTGCAGTGGCATGGACTTGGCTCACTGCAAGCTCCGCCTCGCCGGTTCACGCCATTCTCCTGCCTCAGCCTCCCAAGTAGCTGGGACTACAGGCACCCGCCACCTCGCCCGGCTAATTTTTTGTATTTTTAATAGAGACGGGGTTTCACCACGTTAGTCAGGATGGTCTCGATCTCCTGACCTCGTGATCTGCCCACCTTGGCCTCCCAAAGTGCTGGGATTACAGGCGTGAGCCACCGCGCCGGGCCTCTCCCCTCATTATTGAGAAGAGATTAGACATAGCATTAGTAGGAATTCCTAAAGTGGGCCAAAGCCAATTAATATCTCCTAACAATTTTTGAAAATCATTTAGGGTTTGTAAAGAATCTTTTCTAATTTGAACCTTTTGAGGCTTAATGGCTGTCTCCTGTACTTGCATTCCCAAATACTGAAAAGGAGTGGTTGATTGAATTTTGTTAGGTGCTATAAGCAATCCAGTGTTTGTAATTGCCTTTTGCAAAGATGAATAACATTGAATAAGCTGGTCTCTATTTTTTGCTGCACAGATCTGGAAATTGATCTCTAACAGGCTGGATAGTTCTGCCTACAAAAGTTTGACAAATTGTGGGACTGTTTAACACACCCTGGGGTAAAACCTTCCAGTGATATCTAGCTGCAGGTTCTTTATTATTAACGGCAGGAATGGTAAAAGCAAATTTTTCGAAATCTGCCTCTGCTAAAGGAATTGTAAAAAAAAAAAAAAAAAAGCAGTCTTTTAAATCTATAATAACAAGCGGCCAGTCGTTAGGGATTATATTGGGGGATGGGATGGAAGCCCTGGTTGTAAAGCTCCTGTCGGTTGAATGACAGCGTTGACAGCTCGGAAGTCGGTCAGCATGCGCCATCTGCCGGACTTTTTCTTAATTACAAATACTGGGGAATTCCAGGGAGAAAAAGTGAGTGAAACTAGAAAAATTACTAGTTTTTTTTTTACGGTGGCTCAAGCCTGTAATCCCAGCACTTTGGGAGGCCGAGACGGGCGAATCACGAGGTCAGCAGATCGAGACCATCCTGGCTAACACGGTGAAACCCTGTCTCTACTTAAAAATACAAAAAACTAGCCGGGCGACGAGGCGGGCGCCTGTAGTCCCAGCTACTCGGGAGGCTGAGGCAGGAGAATGGCGTAAACCCGGGAGGCGGAGCTTGCAGTGAGCTGAGATCCGGCCACTGCACTCCAGCCTGGGCGGCAGAGCAAGACTCCGTCTCAAAAAAAAAAAAAGAAAGAAAAAAGAAAAATTACTTTTTCTAGTAATTCTTTAACTATTTCATGAAGCACCCCCAGTTTTTCCTTAGGGAGCGGCCACTGTTCGACCCAGACAGAGCGCTGGGTCATCCATTTTAAGGGAAATTGCTCCTTCACCGTAATGAACAGCAGGGCGAGCCTGAATTTTACCGCGCCCGGCCTCAAATAATTCTTGTGTCTACTCTCAGGCCAACCCATAATTTCCTGTTGTTACCCTGGAATTCTCCGAGCGCCCCGCTTACCTGCAGAGCTTAAAAACCTTTTCATCGGCCAGGCGCGGTGGCTCACGCCTGTAATCCCAGCACTTTGGGAGGCCGAGGCGGGCGGATCACGAGGTCAGGAGATCGAGACCATCCTGGCTAACCCGGTGAAACACTGTCTCTACTAAAAAAATACAAAAAACTAGCCGGGCGAGGTGACGGGCACCTGTAGTCCCAGCTACTCGGGAGGCTGAGGCAGGAGAATGGCGTGAACCTGGGAGGCGGAGTTTGCAGTGAGTCAAGATCGAGCCACTGCACTCCAGCCTGGGCGACAGAGTGAGACTCCGTCTCAAAAAAAAAAAAAAAAAAAAACTTTTCGTCCTCGAGAGTCCTCCATCTGTCAGTCCTTCGTCTTCCACGCTAGAGCATTCCTTCACCAGGTTATTTGGGGGATACCACGTTGGGTGCCAGATGTTGGGGTCCAGCGTCAACACTACCCATGGGTACCCGAAGTCCGGTGGCGACAAAGGAATGAGCAAAGACAAGTTAAGATTTTAAAGCAGGTCCAGGGGACCAGTTGCTCGAGTGAAGGCTGCAAAAGGCCCAGAGCTCTGGTTGCCTGACAATGTATTGAGTACAGTCTTGATCTAAGAAGCAGCTGGTACGGGGTAAAACGGTGAAGGAGGGGGAGTGTACGTCATTGGAAAGATCTATAGCAGTGGCGGTTGTATGACTTTCCTTTAAGCCAAAAGCATATGTCTAACTATGAAGATAATCTTTAACTTACCGGGCTGCAGCTGGTGGGGGCTGGTTTTACAAGGAGCCAGGATGTCTGGTCACATTCCAGTGCTTCAAGGGAGTGTTTCAGCCCAGGGCATTCTGTGTAAAGCCGCAGAGCAGGTCATGCTCTCTGACCTGGGAACTTAATGGTTTGGGGAGATGACTCTCCTCAGGGCCCCCTACGGTTTCCCAGAGGTGTCCTACGCAGGCGTGACTGCCTAAACTGGCACCCCATAAACCTTTCCACCAGCACTTCTGTTTCAGGCTCCTGGCTGTGGTGAGCTCTTCTTTTTTGGTTTTGTTGCATTTATCTATCTATCTATCTATCTATCTATCTATCTATCTATCTATCTATCTATCAGATGGAGTCTCACTCTGTCGCCCAGGCTGGAGTGCAATGGCGCGATCTCGGCTCATTGCCACCTCTGCCTCCTGGGTTCAAGCGATTCTTCTGCCTCAGCCTCTTGAGTAGCTGGGATTACAGGCATGAGCCACCACGCTCAGCTAATTTCTGTATTTTTAGTAGAGACAGGGTTTTGCCATGTTGGCCAGGCTGGTCTCAAACCCCTGACCTCAGGTGATCCACCTGCCTCGGCCTCCCAAAGTGCCAGGATTACAGGCATGAGCCACCCCGCCCAGCCAAAAAGAATTTTAAAATAAATGAGCTGGCCGGGCAAGGTAATCCCGGCACTTTGGGAGGCTGAGGTGGAAATATTACTTGAGACCAGGAGTTCAAGACCAGCCTAGCGAACACAGTGAAACCCCATCTCTACTAAAAATACCAAAAAAAACAAAAAAAAAAGTGTGTGTGGTGGCACGTTCCTGTAATCCCAGCCACTTGGGAGGCGGAGCTTGCAGTGAGCCAAGATTGTGCTACTGCACTCCAGCCTGGGCGACAGAGCAAGACTCTCTCTCAAAAAGTAAACAAAAATGAGCTGGGCATGGCATGGTGGAACATGCCTGTAGTCCTGTCTGTTCAGGAGGGTGAGGCAGGAGGGTCACTTGAGCCCAGGAGTTGAAGGTTACAGTGAGCTATGATCACGACACTGCAGTCCAGCTGGGTGACAGAAAACGACCTTGTCTCTATTTAAAAAAACAAATCAGGCTGGGCACGATGGCTCACGCCTGTAATCCCAGCACTTTGGGAGGCTGAGGCAGGCGGATCACGAGGTCAGGAGATCGAGACCATCCTGGCTAACACGGTAATACCCTGTCTCTACTAAAAAAAAAAATACAAAAAATTAGCCAGGCGTGGTGGCAGGTGCCTGTAGTCCCAGCTACTTGGGAGGCTGAGGCAGGAGAACGGCATGAACCCGGGAGGCGAACCTTGCAGTGAGCCAAGATCGTGCCACTGTACTCCAGCCTGGGCGACAGAGCGAGACTCCACCTTAAAAAAAAAAAAAAAAGGCCAGGCACGGTGGCTCACACCTGTAATCCCAGCACTTTGGGAGGCCTAGGCCGGTGGATTGCCTGAGCTCAGGAGTTTGAGACCAGCCTGGGCAACATGGCGAAACCTGTTTCTGCCAAAAATACAAAAAATTAACTGGGCGTGGTGGCACACACCTGTGGTCCCATCTACTCAAGAGGTTGAGGTGAGAGGCTTGAGCCTGGGGGGCAGAGGTTCCAGTGAGCTGAGGTCACGCCACTGCACTCCAGCCTGGGTGACAGAGCAAGACCCTGTCTCAAAAAAAAAGGGGGGGGGGCTTTCCCTGCAGAAGCCCTTTGTGATTTCCTGAGAGGCTGATAGGACAGAGCCCGTTCTCATGCTGCTAATAAAGACATACCCGAGACTGGGTAATTTATAAATAAAAGAGGTTCAGACTAGGTGCAGTGGCTCGCGCCTGTAATCCTAGCACTTTGGGAGGCCAAGGCAGGCGGATCACCTGAGGCCAGGTGGGTTCTTGGATCTCACACAAGAAAGAAATCAGGGCAAGTCCATAGAGTAAAGTGAAAGCAAGTTTATTTGGAAAGTAAAGGAATAAAGAATGGTTACTCCACAGACAGAGCAGCCCTGAGGGCTGCTGGTTGCCCATTTTTATGGTTATTTCTTGATAATGTGCTAAACAAGGGGTGATTATTCATGCCTCCCCCTTTTAGACCATAGAGGGTAACTTCTTGATGTTACCATGGCATTTGTAAACTGTCATGGCGCTGTCATAGGAGTGTAGCAGTGAGGACGCCCAGAGATCACTGCTGTCACCATCTTGGTTTTGGTGGGTTTTGGCCGGCTTCTTTACTGCAACCTGTGTTATCAGCAGTCTTTAAAACCTGTATTTTGTGCCGACCTCCTATCTCATCCTGTGACAGAATGCCTAACCATCTGGGAATGCAGCTCCCAGGAGGTTTCAGCCTCATTTTACCCAGCTCCTATTTAAGATGGAGTTGCTCTGGTTCACATGCCTCTGACACCACCACATCTGGCTAATTTTAAAAAACAATTTTTTTGGCTGGGCGTAGCGGCTCACGCCTGTAATCCCAGCACTTTGGGAGGTCGAAGCAGGTGGATCACCTGAGGTCAGGAGTTCGAGACCAGCCTGGCCAACACGGTGAAACTCCTCTCTACTAAAATTACAAAAGTTAGCTGGGTGTGGTGGCACGTGCCTGCAATCCCAGCTACTCAGGAGGCTGAGGCAGGAGAATCGCTTGAACCCAGGAGGTGGAGGGTAGAGGGTGGAGGTTCCAGTGAGCCGAGGTCACACCATTGCACTCCAGCCTGGGCGACAGGAGCAAAAGTACCTCAAAAAATATATATATATATATTTGTAGAGACACAGTCTTGCTATGTTGCCTAGGCTATCTGAAACTCCTGGCCTCAAGTGATCCTCCTACCTCAGCCTCTCAAAGCGCTAGGATTACAGGTGTGATAACCATGCCTGATTGGTCTCTGTTCCATCAACCTGTGGCTGAGGCTGCCTTAAGGGTCTGGGTGCCACTGTCTGGCCTAGCAGGAAACTCAGAAGGCCACCGTTCCCTAATTCCTGCCCACAGCCCACAGTGGTCCCTTCCTGAGCAGAAGTGAGAGGGCAAAAAGGCATCAGGCTCCAGGCTGGACACAGACCTCTGGCACAGGTCCCAGGGAAAAACATAAGCCCCATTCTAGGGCATGTGCCCAGAACTGCGGACAGCCCTGCTTGGTCTAACAGAAAGCCACAACCTCCTTCCCAGGCTGGCCCTGGCAGGTGGCCCCAAGCTGGGTCTGTGGACATTAGCTGAGGTTCTGGAAGTCTGGTGCCAGCAAGTTCTTGAGAGCCCAGGCCAGCCCGGCCTGCACGTACCAGAAAAGGAGGCCGAGTCTCTAGAGTACCACGTGGTGCCTGTCTGAGTCATGGGGCATGTGAATGGAATGTGACCTGTAGCAGATGGTCAGGGAAAGCCTCCTACGCTCAGGTCAAAGCTAGGGTGTGGCAGGTCTGTGCAGCCCAAGAGGTTAAGGAAGGGACTCCAAGTGGGTGGAGAAAGAAGACTTCCTGGAGGAGGTGGTATCAAACGACTATGAGATTTGTTAGTAAAAGAGAAGTGGGCCAGGTGCGGTGGCTCATGCCTGTAGTCCAGCACTTTGGGAGGCCGAGGTGGGTGGATCGCTTGAGCTCAGGAGTTCGACACCAACTGATGCAACATAGTGAGATCCTGTCTCTAAAAAAAAAAAAAATTAGCCAGTTGTGGCGGTGAGTGCCTGTAATTTCAGTTGCATAGGAGGGTGAAGTAGGAGGATTGCCTGAGCCTGGAATGTCGAGGCTGCAGTGAGCCATGATCATGTCACTGCACTCAAGCCTGGGCAACAAATTGAGACTCTGTCTCAAAAAAGAGAGAAAGAAAGAGGGAGGGAGGGAGAGAGGGAGAGAGAGAGAGAGAGAGAGAGAGAGAGAGAGAGAGAGAGAGATGAGGCCAGTAGCAGTGGTTCAAGTCTTTAATCCCAGCACTTTGGGAGGCTGAGGTGGAAGGATTGCTTGAGCACAGGATCTAGAGACCAGCCTGGGCAACATAGCAAGACCCCGTCTCCACAAAAAAATACAAAAATTAGCCAGGAGTGGTGGTGCACAGCTGTAGTCCCAGCTACTTGGCAGGCTGAGGTGAGAGAACCACCTAACCCTGAGGAGGTCAAGGCTCCAGTGAGCTGTAATCACGCTGCTGTACTCCAGCCTTCCAGCCCGGGTAACAGAGCAAGACCCTGTTTCAAAATAAAAGAAAACGTACATATATGGGCATGACAGTGTGCCGCTGTAGTCCCAGCTACTCAGGAGGTTGAGGCAGGAGGACTGCTTGAGCCCAGGAGCTCGAGGTTGTAGTGAGCTATGATCATGCCACTGCACTCCAGCCTGAGAAACAGAGCAAGACCCTGTCTCAAAGAGAGAGAGAGAGAGGGGTGAGATGATGGAGGTGAATGTAGAATGGAGTAGACATGTGTCTGTGTGTGGTGTAAAAGTTGAACCAGGAAGTGGCGTGGAGCCAACATTTTACTCACTAACTTAGTTTGTTCACTAGAGATTTGTTGAGCACCTACTGGTTGCGAGGCACTGTGTTGAACACCAGGTCTACAGCACGAATCAGGCTAACACTATCCCCCATTGGGAGCTCATAGTCAGGACAGGGGAGACAGATTGGACAACAGGAAAATTCTGCACAGGGTGCATACAAGGGGCTGGGAGAGCCCAGAGTAGGCACCTGAATCCAGGGTGACTTCCTGGAGGAGGTTACATGCAGGGGGAAGGTTACATTCTAAAGGATGAATTGTACAAGGAGAAATGGAATGTGGTGGCAGGAGAAAGTGTTTTCCGCGAGAGAGATCAGCTGTGCAAAAATCACGAAGTCAGGCTGGGTGCAGTGGCTCACGCCTGTAATCCCAGCACTTTGGGAGGCCGAGGCAGGTGGATCACCTGAGGTCAGGAGTTCAAGACCAGCCTGACCAACATGGTGAAACCCCTACTCTACTAAAAATACAAAACTCAGCCAGGTGTGGTGGTGCATGCTTGTCATCTCAACTACTCCTGAGGCTGATGCGGGAGAATCGCTTGAACCCAGGAAGCAGAGGTTGCAGTGAGCCGAGATTGTGCCATTGCACTCCAGCCTGGGCGACAAGAACAAATCTCCATCTCAAAAAAAAAAAAAAAAAAAAAAAAAAATCAGGAAGTGAAAAAAAGGATGTGCTCTTTTGGAGGAACTGAAAGTTATCCAGTGAGACCTAAAAGGCCCAAAAAGGAAAACAGAGGGTTACTCCCCAATCCAATCCCGAGACATTGAACACCAAGTAAAAGGCTTGATAGATAATTAATATGGGGGGGGGAATACCCCACCCAGGAGAAAGCATCACGTTTGGCTTTCCAGCTAGGGGCAGGGGGTTGATGTTCTCGTTCTGCCAATGTGTCTCTAGAGGTAAGAAAGTCCCCACCCCTTCAAGAAGCCCAGCTAAGCACAAAAAGCATATCAAGCCGTGCAGACCTGACCGTGGACTTCAGCTCTGCCTCTTGCTGGGTTGCCACGAGCAGGTCATCCGAATTCTCTGAGCCTCAGTTTTCCCCATCTGTGAAATGGTGACACAGACCTACTTTATAGGGCTATCATGAAAAAGAACCTTGCACAGGTCTCTTGGTACCACACAGGTGCCTAATAAATGTCATTTCCCAGCTGGGAGTGGTGGCTCATGCCTGTAGTGCCAGCACTTTGGGAGGCCAAGGTGGATGGATCACCTGAGGTCAGGAGTTCGAGACCAGCCTGACCAACATGGTGAAACCCCGTCTCTACTAAAAATACAAAAATTAGCCTTGCATGGTGGTGTGCACCTGTAGTCCCAGCTACCGGGGAGGCTGAGACAGGAGAATTGCTTGAACCTGGGAGCCAGAGGTTGCAGTGAGCCAAGATTGTGCCACTGCCCTCCAACCTGGGCCACAGAGCGAGACTCCATCTCAAAAAAAAAAGTCATTTCCCTCCCCACCCCATCTGTTTTGTTTGTTTGTTTGTTTGTTTGTTTTTGAGAGGGAGTTTCACTGTTGTTGCCCAGGCTGGAGTGCAATGGCACGATTTCTGCTCACTGCAACCTCTGCCTCCTGGGTTCAAGCAATTCTCCGGCTTAGCTTCCTGAGTAGCTGGGATTACAGGCATGCACCACCACGCCCAGCTAATTTTTTTTTTTTAAGTAGAGACGGGGTTTCACCATGTTGGCCATGCTGGTCTTGAACTCCTGACCTCAGGTGATCCACCTGCCTTGGCCTCCCAAAGTGCATGAGCCGCCATGCCCAGCCCCTACCCTGTTTAAGAAATAACGTCTCCTCCAATAGGTCTGCCACCTGTTCCCAAGTGGATCTCCCACACTCTGCTCAACCATTCCACCAGCATGGGTCACTCTGGTCACGTCAACCACTTCTTCACCACAAATATACAAGCAATACTAATGTATCAATTTATTCCTTTAACACACATTGATGGAGAACAAAAACCTACCACGAGCCAGGTGCTGTTCTTGATACTGAAGATACAGCAGTGAAGAAAACATATTCCATCTCCTCCCTTTGATCAGCCTGCCCCTAGTTGTTTCGTAAACAACTTTATTTACAAATAATCATGTATTAGTTTATGCCTCTAATACCAGCACTTTGAGAAGCCAAGGGGAGAGGATCGCTTGGGGCCAGGAATTTGAGACCAGCCTGGGCAACACAGCAAGATCCTCTCTCTACAAAAAAAATGTAAAAATTGGCCAGGCGCGGTGGCTCACATCTGTAATTCCAGCACTTTGGGAGGCCAAGGCAGGTGGATCACTTGAGGTCAGTAGTTCAAAACCAGCCTGGACAACATGGTGAAACCCCGTCTCTACTAAAAATACAAAAATTAGCCGGGCATAGTGACAGGTGCCTGTAATCCCAGCTACTTGGGAGGCTGAAGCATGAAAATCGCTTGAGCCTGGGAGGTGGAGGTTGCAGTGAGCTGAGACTGCACCACTGTGCTCCAGCCTGGGCAACAGAGTGAGACTCTGTCTCAAAAAACAAATTAGCCAGGTGTGGTGGCATGCACCTTTACTCCTAGCTACCTGGGAGGCTGAGGCAGAAGGATTGCTGGAGACCAGGAGTTTGAGGTTGCAGTGAGCCATGATTGCACCACTCCAGCTTGGGTGACAGAGCAAGACCTTGTCTCTAAAAAAAAAAAATAATAATAATAATAATAATTTATTTATAAAAACAAATAGGTTTTTGGTTTGGTTTGGTTTTTTTGAGACGGAGTCTCGCTCTGTCACCCAGGCTGGAGTGCAATGGCACGATCTCGGCTCACTGCAACCTCCGCCTCCCGAGTTCAAGTGATTCTCCTGCCTCAGCCTCCTGAGTAGCTGGGATTACAGGCACGCCCCACCACGCCTGGCTAATTTTTGTATTTTTAGTAGAGACAGGGTTTCACCATGTTGGTCAGGCTGATCTCGAATTCCTGACCTCTCAGGTGATCCACCCACCTCAGCCTCCCAAAGTGCTAGGATTACAGGCGTGAGCCACTGTGCCTGGCCTGTTTATGACTTTTCTGAACTACAGCTGTAAAGTCTATATTCTCTGTCATGGCCACTGACGTCTCTGCTCAGTTGGCTTCATGGTTAGCTAATGATTGGACAGAGATTGCCTTGAATGTCTGGAATCAGAAGAAGTCTGCCAGTCTTTGCCAAGGAGCTCCGTGTACTTATTAGGTACACACCTTCAACACTCACTCAGGAAATTTACAACTCTGCTTCAGCTCTTACTTCCTGCTCGCACAGAGCCTCAAGGTCAGCTAGCGGTGTGAGCTTAGGGCTGTCTCAGGTCCTTCCTAAACATGCACATATCCCCAGAAATATATCAGAATTTTTCAGAAGTCCCTCTGAACATGTAATGCCTTCATTTTTCCTTCTAAGATTTTTAAATTTCTTTTCTTTTTTTTTTTTTTTTTTTTTTTGAGACAGATCTCGCTCTGTCGCCCAGGCTGGAGTGCAGTGGTGCGATCTCGGCTCACTGCCAGCTCCGCCTCCCGTTTCACGCCATTCTCCTGCCTCAGCCTCCCAAGTAGCTGGGACTACAGGCGCCTGCCACCACGCCCGGCTCATTTTTTTGTACTTTTAGTAGAGACGGGGTTTCACCATGTTAGCCAGGATTGTCTCGATCTCCTGACCTCGTGATCCGCCCGCACTGGCCTCCCAGAGTGCTGGGATTACAGGCGTGAGCTACTGCGCCTGGCCCTTTTCCTTCTAAGATTTTTAGTTAGGCTATTATTTCCCCAAATGTTAAGTATTGCCACAGGTAGCTATGATGTGAAAACATTTAACAAGTAGCCCCTGGGGAGAAATGTTTAGCCTTGGGTAGGTTCAAGTGAGGTCAGGCCTTTTCAGAGCAGGGTCTTCCAGAGTACCACTAAACAGGTCAATAAATGACTCTTCTTGGCCGGGCGTGGCAGCTCACACTTGTAATCCCAGCATTTTGGGAGGCCGAGGTGGGTGGATCACTTGAGGTGAGGAGTTTCAGACTAGCATGGTCAACATGGTGAAACTCTGTCTCTACTGAAAACACAAAAATTAGTCAGGCATGGTGGCAGGTGCCTGTAGTCCCAGCTACTCAGGAGGCTGAGGCAGGAGAATCGCTTGAACCCAGGAGGAGAAGGATGCAGTGAGCTAAGATCACGCCACTGCAACACACACACACACACACACACACACACACACAAGATCATATCTTGAATGAGGCTTTGAAGGAGCTGCGCCTCTGTTCCTTTCCCTGTGGTATCAAGATTGTGAGCTGTTGTTATTTTTCAAGGCTACCCTCCAAGCTGGAGAGCCGGGAATAAGACTAGAGTGAGTTAAAATTCTACAGAGCTTGCTGATTTTTTTATGTGCTTTTTTTTTTTTAATTAAATGCTCTGCAAATTACTGTAAGCTTTTGGTTAATTTCCAGAGTTGTGAAAATGTTGATTCTGTCAAATTTTACTGATTTTTTTCGTTGCTTTTGTAGAAAGGCAAATTTTACTCTGTCATTTTGCTGACGTTCTTTTTTTTTCCTTTTGATGCTTAAATTATCTTTAATTTGGCCAGTGAAAGCTTTTCTCTCTGGCTTCAAGGTCCTTTTGACATATTCCTATTGGTTTTTTGCTGACCGTTTTTTCTTCCTTTCTGGCCTCACTAGATGTTCTAGGCTTCCCCCTCCCCCAACCCTGCCTCAGCCTCCCAAGTAGCTAGGACTACAGGAGCACGCCACCGTGCCTGGCTAATTTTTACATTTTTTGTAGAAATGGGGTCTTGCTGGGCCGGGCGCGGTGACTGACGCCAGCACTTTGGGAGGCCAAAGCAGGCAGATCACGAGGTCAGGAGATCAAGACCATCCTGGCTAACAAAGTGAAACCCCGTCTCTACTAAAAATACAAAAAATTAGCTGGGTGTGGTCACGGGCGCCCATAGTCCCAGCTACTTGGGAGGCTGAGGCAGGAGAATGGCTTGAACCTGGGAGGCGGAGCTTTCAGTGAACCGAGATCACCCTACTGCACTCCAGCCTGGTTGACAGAGCAAAACTCCGTCTCAAAAAAAAAAAAAAAAGAAATGGGGTCTTGCCATGTTGCCCAGGCTGGTCTAATTTTTCCAAAAAGCCCTGGGCTAGGTGGAGATTGGCAGTCAGAAACGATCTGGGTGTTAAGTGTGCACATTGTTATTGGGGTATGTGGCTCCCAGACCCTCTTAGCAGATAAATGGGAAAACACACACACACCACACACAAACTTACTTCTGTATTTATCTATAGATTTTGAAAACCATGAATTCACAACAGTACCTCCAATTCAATAGGGATTATTCTTGATTTTTTTGTTTCTTTTTTATTTTCCTTGAGACAGAGTCTCGCTTTGTCACGCAGGCTGGAGTGCAGTGGCGCAACCTTTGGCACAGTCTCAGTTCACTGCAGCCTCGACCTGCTGGGCTTGAGCAATTCTCCTGCCTCAGGCTCCTGAGCAGGTGGGACCACAGGCCCACACCACCATGCCCGGCTAATTTTTAACTTGTAGAGACAGGGTCTCACTATGTTTCCCAGGTTGGTCTGGAACTCCTGGACTCAAGAGATCCTCCCGCCTTGGCCTCCCAACGTGCTAGGATTGCAGTGGCTGGGTGCAGAGGCTCACGCCTGTAATCCCAGCACTTTGGGAGGCCAAGGCGGATGGATCGCTTGAGTCCAGGAGTTTGAGACTAGCCTGGCCAATGTGGTGAAATCCTGTCTCTACTAAAAATACAAAAATTAGCCGGGCGTGGTAGCAGGAGCCTGTAATCCCAGCTACTTGGGAGGCTGAGGCAGGAGAATCGCTTGAATCTGGGAGATGGAGTTTACAGTGAGCCGAGATCGTGCCACTGCACCCAGCCTGGGTGACAGAGCGAGACTCTGTCTCAAAACAAAAACAAAAATAAACAGAAAAACGAAGTACTGGGATCAGAGGCATGAGCCACCACACCCGGCCTCTGCATTTCATGAGCACTTATTTTGTGCTGTGTGCTTTTTGTATATGACCTCAAAGAATCCTGTAATACAGCTGCCCTCATTCTCATTTTAACTACGAACATAGTGGCTCAGAGATGAGTCACCTGCCCACAGCCCATCAGCTGATAAACCCTGGAGTTGGGTTTGAAACTCTGAAAAGCAATGAGGACCACATCATTTTCACTCCCCTTCATGGCTCCAACTCAAACCAACACAAGAAAGAAGACGTGGGGATTGTGTTACCTTTCATAACTGGGAAGCGCGGGTGAGTGGAGGGGGCCAGATTCAGGATCTGCCTTTTTTTTTTTTTTTTTTTTTTTTTTTTTTTGAGACGGAGTCTCGCTCTGTCGCCCAGGCTGGAGTGCAGTGGCGAGATCTCGGCTCACTGCAAGCTCCGCCTCCTGGGTTTACGCCATTCTCCTGCCTCAACCTCCTGAGTACCTGGGACTACAGGCGCCGCCACCTCGCCCGGCTAGTTTTTTGTATTTTTTTAGTAGAGACGGGGTTTCACCGTGTTTGCCAGGATGGTCTCGATCTCCTGACCTCGTGATCCGCCCGTCTCGGCCTCCTAAAGTGCTGGGATTACAGGCCTGAGCCACCGCGCCCGGCCTTTTTTTCTTTTTTTTTTTTTTTTTGAGACGGAGTCTTGCTCTGTTGCCCAGACTGGAGTGCAGTGGCACGATCTCGGCTCACTGCAACCTCCGCCTCCCAGGTTCACGCCATTCTCCTGCCTCAGCCTCTCGAGTAGCTGGGACTACAGGTGCCCGCCACCACGCCCGGCTAATTTTAGGATCTGCCTTTCTTTATCTGTCTATGATCTGTTTGCTCCAGAATGTAACCTTCTAGACCAAAGGTTGGCAAACATTTGAAAAGGGCCAAATAGTAAATATTTTTGGGCCTCGAGGGCTCTCTGCTACAACTCTGCTGTCATAGCACAAATGCATCACAGACAATACATAAATGCATGGGCATAAGACAATTTGTTGGCCGGGCACAGTGGCTCACGCCTGTAATCCCAGCACTTTGGGAGGCCAAAGCAGATTAGGGTTTTCCAAGGCTGCAGGGAGGCAGGAGTGTGGAGTGACTGCTTAGTAAGTATGGGAGGCTGGGCATGGTGGCTCACGCCTGTAATCCCAGTACCCTGGGAAGCCAAGGGAGGAGGATTACTTGAGGCCAGGAGTTTGAGACCAGCCTAGGCAACATAGCGAGGCCTCATCTCTACAAAACATTTAAAAATTAGCTGAGCATGGTGGCACATGCCCGTGGTCCCATCTACCCAGGAGGCTGAGATGGGAAGATTGCTTGAGCCCAGGAGGCTGAAGCTGCACTCAATCGTGATTGTGCCACTGTAGTCACCCTGGGTGACAGAAGAAGACCCTCTCTCAACAAAAACAAAAATAAATAAATAAGGATGGGATGTCCTTTTGGGGTGATGAGAATGTTCTGGAACTAGATAGTAGTGACAGTTGCACAACATTGTAAATGTACTAAATGTCACTGAATTGTATACTTTAAATTATATGCTTTAAATGGTAACGTTTATGAAATGAAGGGAATACTTTAGGATGAAAGAACACTAGACACTAACTCAAACCCACATGAAAGGCCAGGCATGATGACTCTTGCCTGTTATCCCAGCACTGTGAGAGGCTGAGGCAGGCAGATCACCTGAGTTCGGGAGTTTGAGACCAGCCTGGCTAACATGATGAAACCCCGTCTCTACCAAAAAATACAAAAATTAGCTGGGTGTGGTGTCATGTGCCTGTAGTCCCAGCTACTTGGGAGGCTGAAGTAGGAGAATCACTTGAACCCGGGCGGCCGAGGTTGACGTGAGCTGAGATCGTGCTATTGCCCTCCAGTCTGGGCGACAAAGTGAGAACCTGTCTCAAAAAAAAAAAAAAAAAAGAAGTTCACATGAAGAAATAAAGAGCCCCTTCCCACCACTGGCATTTTCTGCAACTGCCTCCCACATAAATTCCTTTTGTCATCAAATTTGGGTCTGCTTAGTGTAGTGATTAAGCATGTACTCGGGGCAACTTGCCTAGGTTCGAATCCCAGCCCTATCACTTACAAGCTGTGTGACCACAGTCAATTGTTGACCTCTCTGTGTCTCAATTTTCTCCTCTGTAAAGCAGGATAATAACTGTGCTTTTCTCGTAGTGTTATTGTGAAGATTTTTAGTGTCCCCCTCACCCACCCAGTCAGAGAACACCAGAATCACACATGTGGTTGAACAATGTCTTTTCCTCCCCTCCCCTCCCCTCTCTTTTCCTCTTTCTTTGAGGCAGAGTCTCGCTCTGCTGTCCAGGCTGGCGTGCAGTGGTGCAATCCCGGCTCACTGCAACCTCCATCCTCCAGGTTCAAGCAATTCTCCTGCCTCAGCCTCCTGAGTAGCTGGGACTACAGATGCGTGCCACCACGCCCCGCTAGTTTTTGTATTTTTAGTAAAAACGGAGTTTCGCCATGTTGGCCAGGCTGGTCTTGAACTCCTGACCTCAAGTGATCTGCCTGCCTCAGCCTCCCAAAGTGCTGGAATTACAGGCATGAGCCACCATGCCCAGCCAGTTGAACAAATTTCAATGTATTACTTGTCACAGCAAAGGAGAATACACACCACAGGTAGCTGTTACTGAAACACTAGTTCAGTCAGCTGCTTGCCACACAGAAAGCCAATCACTGAGACACTAGTACTGCCCATGAAGAAGGTTTTGATTAGGTGCTGCAACTGAGGAGATGGGAGATCAGTCTCAGATCCATCTTCCTGACTGATTAAAATTAGGCGTTTAGGCTGGGCATGGTGACTCATGCGTGTAATCCCAGCACTTTGGGAGGCCGAGGCAGGCAGATCACCTGAGGTCGGGAGTTCGAGACCAGCCTGACCAACACGGAGAAACCCTGTCTCTACTAAAAATACAAAATTAGCCAGGCGTGGTGGCACATGCCTGTAATCCCAGCTACTCAGGAGGCTGAGGCAGGAGAATTGCTTGAACCCAGGAGGCAGAGGTTGAAGTGAAGTGATATAGCGCCATTGCACTCCAGCCTAGACAACAAGAGCAAAACTCCGTCTCAAAAATAAATTAATTAATTAATTAAAAATTAGGGGTTTATATAGCAGGGAAGAAATGTAACAATGTGTGAGAAAATGACAGTTAGGTGGGGTAAGGAAGAGAAGCTGGTCAACAGGAAGCAGATGGTCAATTAGGCAATCTTGATGGGTGAGGGGTCTGACATCTCATTGTCCAGGTGTGTTCTGCTAAGTTTCAGCTCCTTGATAGCATCTGGGAGGCCTGATGGTTGGTGTCATTGGAAAGGAACTCAGATAAGACAAATGTAACTTTCTCAAGTCAATTCTATGTTTATTGAAAGAAATCATTAATATAAGTTCTATGGGACAATGGGGATAGTTTCATAACCATGGGGTATCTCAGTAGGAGAGTGGGGTTTGTGTTAAGTTCTTTAGGGGAGGATTCTAGGTTGGATGCTATCAGGAAGAGGGGGTAATCTTATGACTAGGCATTCTAATAAGTCTTTTTTTTTTTTTTTTTTTTTTTGAGACCGAGTCTTGCTCTGTTGCCCAGGATGGAGTTCAGTGAGGCAATCTCAGCTCATTGCAACCTCCACCTCCCAAGAAGCTGGGATTACAGGCATCTGTCACCACGGTTAGGTAATTTTTTGTGTTTTTGTAGAGACAGGGTTTCACCATGTTGGCCAGGTTGGTCTCGAACTCCTGACCTTAAGTGATCCACCTGCCTCGGCCTTCTAAAGTGCTGGGATTACAGGCGTGAGCCACCAAAGAACTAACAAATCTTAATATGCAAGGAGTAAAGACTAGACTGAGGCTAAAGCCATGATTGACAAAAGAGAGTGCTATGAGCTGAGTGTTTAATTACCTCTAAAATTCATATGTTGAAATCCTAACCCATAAGATGATGCTATTAGGAGGTGGTAATTTGGGGTTAGTAATTAGGTCATGAGGTCAGAGGCTTCATTAGTGCCCTTATAAAAGAAACCCTAGAAAGCTTCCTTCACCCTTTCCACCATGTGAGAACACAGCAAGAAGGCACCATCTATGAATCAGGAAGCAGGCTCTCGCCAGCTACAAAATGTACCAGCACCTTGATAGCTGGAAGTGCTGGGCAAAGTTCTAGCAATGCCATGATCAGCTGGAGGACCAGACGAGCTCCTAGAACACCATGGTCACCTAGCAAGTCCATGGCAGCTCCTAGCAACACCAAAGCCAGCTGTGAGCTTCAGGCCTGCTCTTGACCACTCTTCTCCTCTCAGGATTAAACTAGCTATGTTATGTAGAGTATGTAGAACAATGTCTGATAAATCTTTTTTCGAGACAGAGTCTCACTCACTGTATCACCCAGGCTGGTTGCTCATTGCAACTTCTGACTACTGGGTTCAAGCAATTCTCCTGCCTCAGCCTCCCCAGTAGCTAGGATTACAGGTGTGCATCACCATGCCCAGCTAGTTTTTGTATTTTGTATTTTTTTAATGTTTTAGCAAACTTTGTTGTATAGAACAAAAAAAATACATCATGATTTTGCATGATTTTCTCTCCCACAAAAGCATGGGTGAAAACCAGTAACTTACCTATAAAAATATTTTATTTAGGACTCTAATAAGATAATATGTACATTTATACCTTGTCTCCTGAGTATTTAAATGGGGAGACGTTCACCTGAAAAAAGTTTTCCCCAGGAAACCCATAGTTTCTTGGCTCAACTGATCCATTAAAAAAGTCCACCTAGGGCCAGGTGCAGTGGCTCACGCCTGTAATCCCAACACTTTGGGAGGCAGAGGCAGGCAGATCACCTGAGGTTGGGAGTTTGAGACCAGCCTGACCAACATGGAGAAACCCCGTCTCTACTAAAAATACAAAATTAGCTGGGTGTGGTGGCACATGCCTGTAATCCCAGTTACTCAGGAGGCTGAGGCAAGATAATTGCTTGAATCTGGGAGACGGAGGTTGCAGTGAGCCGAGATCACACCATTGCACTCCAGCCTGGGCAACAAGAGCGAAACTTCGTCTCAAAAAAAAAAAAAAAAAAAAAAAAGCAGACCATCCTGTCCAATGATACCCATTCCATTGGCTCGTCCTCAGCTGTCAATAGACACCATCTCTGGTTCCATGTCTTTATTAGCAACCACAAAATGGCCATAGATGAGATCTCCAACCTGCACATATGGTCTGTTTCTTCTAGTTGCACCTTCAAATGCCAAGTAAAACAAAGAAGCTGGCTCACTCCCTCCAACATCAACTCTGAATATATCTCCAGATTTAGCTGTTACTATGCCAATCACATGGTCTCCTTTCACTCGAACATACTCTGTTCCCGGGGCTGCAGCACTCCCAGCCCGGCAGTGTCTCAGTTTTCCCTGTCCTAGTTCTTGCATTTTTTAGTAGAGACAGGGTTTCACCATTTTGGCCAGTCTGGTCTCGAGCTCCTGACTTCAAGGGATCTGCCTACCTCAGCCTCCCAAAGTGCTGGGATTACAAGCGTGCGCCACCAGGCCCGGCCTGATAAATCTTAAGTGCTGTAATTACTGAGTATCCATCATTCAAACAGGCAATTTACACCTATTACTAGTGCACTATATTAAAACTCATAGTAACATGTCCAGGCATGGTGGCTCATACCTGTAATCCCAGCACTTTGGGAGGCCAAAACAGGTGGACCCACCTGAGGTCAAGAGTTCAAGGCCATCCTGGCCAACATGGTGAGACCCCGTCTCTGCTAAAAATACAAAAATTAGTGAGGCAGGGTGGTGCTCACCTGTAATCCCATCTACTCTGGAGGCTGAGGCGGGAGAATCACTGGAACCTGGGAGGCAGATGTTGCAGTGAGCTGAGATCACGCCACTGCACTCCAGCCTGGGCGACAGTGAGACTCCATCTCAAAAAATACATAAATAATAAAAAAAAAATAAAACTCACAATATCAGTGTGAGGCACTGTAGTTGTCTCATTTCACAGCTGAGGAAACTGAGACTCCCAAAAAGTGAGGCTCAAGGTATCAGCATTGTATATGGGTTCAGATAGAGTATTTTGGCACTGGAGGTGATTGGCTAGTTTCTGCCTGGCCTCTAAATGACTCTCCTCTGTGTCAGGTGCTTCATCGCTCACCCCACTTTTCAGGAAGGGTGTGTGCCCCCATCCTGTTCCTTGCTCTTCTTCCTGGCTTAGGGAGATGTAGTTCTGAGGAGGGGCTGCAACGCATGCGGTTATAAAAACCCACAGTCGTCTGGGCACGGTGGCTCAGGCCAGTAATCCCAGCACTTTGGGAGGCCGAGGTGGGCGAATCACAAGGTCAGGAGATCGAGACCATCCTGGCTAACACGGTGAAACCCCGTCTCTACTAAAAAATACAAAAAACTAGCCGGGCGAGGTGGCGGGCGCCTGTAGTCCCAGCTACTCCGGAGGCTGAGGCAAGAGAATGGCGTGAACCCGGGAGGCGGAGCTTGGAGTGAGCTGAGATCCGGCCACTGCACTCCAGCCTGGGCGACAGAGCGAGACTCCGTCTCAAAAAAAAACAAAAACAAACAAACAAACAAAAAAAACCCACAGTCCAGAGAGGGGATGGAGAGCGAAGGGAGTAGAGAGAAGGAGAAGATGGAGGAAGTGTGTGAGCCCAAGGAGCCAGTCAACCCTGGTGAGGTTGCTCCCACACCTTCCGTGGGATGTTGGTAGTGAAACAGAAAAGGTTCCCTTGTCCCTCTTGCAGGGCGTGTGACAGGGGGTGTGGCTCACATCTTCGCTACCCCGCTGCTCAAACCTCCAGGGGGAGCGTGCAGACGGGCAGGTTGTGGGGCTCTAACCCCATGGCAGCGTCTGGGGGTGAACACTTACAGCTCTTGAGGGCCCCGTGGGCATGTGTTACAGCGTGCTCTTTCAGTTTCGCCGTCCGCAGGTGGCTGATGTTCATGAGCTCAGTTAGACTCTGCCTTATTGCAAGGACAGACGGCTTTCTCTCTCCCGGGGTTTTGGCCTTAGTGTACTGGAAAAATTGGATCACATGTGATCCAACTGGTTGATCCGAGTGGAGAGTGGGTGCAAGTTTTTTTTCCTGAGTGGTGGTAGCTCTCAGCGAGGTGCATGGGGACGTCAGAAAGGGAATGGAGTGGGAAGGTGGTGGTCTTCCCCTGGAGTTGGGCAGCCCAGCGGTCAGGCTATCCTCCTACCGCCACAGCCAAACTCCACATTGTTCGACGGATTGAAGGCCTGCCGGCGTCTGCTGGTGTCTGTCGGTGTTCTCTCCTGCTGTGTGTTCCTCTGGACTTCCAGCCACTTGTGTCTCTGCCCGCCAGGGTCTCGGGGTTTTTATAGACACAGAATGGGGGCATGCAGGCTAGGGTGTTGGCAAATGCAATATTTTGGCACAAAACCAGAAATGCTTGTCTTTGGGCCGGGGGAGGTGGCTCACATCTGTAATCCCAGCACTTTGGGAGGCCGAGGTGGGCAGATCACTTGAGGTTAGTAGTTCAAGACCAGGTTGGCCAATGTGGTGAAACCCCGTCTCTACCAAAACCACAAAAGTTAGCTGGGCTTGGTGGCAGGCGTCTGTAATCCCAGCTACTCAGGAGGCTGAGGCAGGAGAATTGCTTGAACTCAGGAGGCGGAAGTTTCAGTGAGCCCAGATCACGCCGCAGCACTCCAGGCGGGGTGACAAGAGCGAAACTCCGTCTCAAAAAAAAAAAAAAGGGGGCCGGGCGCGGTGGCTCAAGCCTGTAATCCCAGCACTTTGGGAGGCCGAGGCGGGCGGATCATGAGGTCAGGAGATCGAGACCATCCTGGCTAACATGGTGAAACCCCATCTCTACTAAAAAGTACAAAAAACTAGCCGGGCGAGGTGGCGGGCGCCTGTAGTCCCAGCTACTCGGGAGGCTGAGGCAGGAGAATGGTGTGAACCTGGGAGGCGGAGCTTGCAGTGAGTTGAGATCCAGCCACTGCACTCCAGCTTGGGCGACAGAGCGAGACTCCGTCTCAAAAAAAAAAAAAAAGAAAGGAAAAGAAATGCCTGTCGTCACCTAGGTCTGTGGGCACAGGCCCCAGGGGTACAGCCCTCACCAGAGACCCCGCCTTTCTCCTATCAGCACTTCCCTGCCCCCCTGGCCTATCAGTAGGCAGGGCAGGTGCCCAGGGTCGTGGGGGAGTCTGAGTCTCACCTCCAGCTTGGGGTGGGCAGTGGAGTGGCTGAGCTTCTAGTCCTGGGCATGGGATGCAGCAGGCCTCAAAGCTTAGCTGAGGGTGTTCTGCCCCGATCAGAGGAGAAAGTAACACTCTGGAACCAGAGATTTCCTGAGAGAGAATCCGAGCATCTTCCTCACAGCTCAAGGAGCTTGCCAGGCACTGGGCGGGTAGTTCAGGAGCTGTGGGTGGCTGGGAGGGTCTCTCCAGTATGGGCAGAGCTGGGCAGAGCAGGGCAGGGACTATCCACCAGTCCCCAGCTCTGCCCATCTGCTGGTCCTGAGGGATGACTGACCCGGGCCCCTCTGCCTCTGCTGCTGTTTCGCATCTCTTTGAGCCTTCTCTCTGTCCTCCTGGTGACCACTCTGGTTCAAGGTGAGTCAGGGAGGGGGCTGGGTGATGCTGGAGCTGGGGGCCTAGAGTCCTGGTTCTCTTTGGGTTTTCTTTCTGGGATGATTCTCTCTCTGTCTCTAGATCCACCAGGGCTGGGGTGTACAAGCTCCATGCCCTTTCTGTGTGGCAATTCATTGCCCCTCTCTGAACATATTTCTTCTTCTTCTTTCTTTTTTTTTTTTTTTTTTTTTTTTTGAGGCAGAGTCTCGCTCTGTCGCCCAGGCTGGAGTGCAGTGGCGCGATCTCAACTCACTACAACCTCTGCCTCCCAGGTTCAAGCAACTCTCTGCCTCAGCCTCCCACGTAGCTGGGACTACAAGCGCCGCCACCACGCCCGGCTAAATTATTTGTTGTTGTTGTTTTTGTTGTGTTTTCAGTAGAGACGGGGTTTCACCATCTTGACCAGGCTGGTCTTGACCTCCTGACCTCATGATCCACCTGCCTCAGCCTCCCAAAGTGCTGGGATTACAAGTGTGAGCCACTGCACCCGGCAGAGCCTGTTTCTTAATCTGTGTAATGAAGCTTGTCTTCCCCTGTGAAGAACTTAGGCTCTCAGAGATCTTAACCCCCCATTTATGCCAGAGGTTATGATTTTTTCTTTTTTGAGATGGATTCTTGCTCTGTCACCCAGGCTGGAGTGCAGTGGCGCAATCTCAGCTTACTGCAACCTCTGCCTTCTGGGTTCAAGCAATTCTCTGGCCTTAGTCTCCCTGAATAGCTGGGATTACAGGCACCCACCACCACACCAGGCTAATTTTTGTATTTTTAGTAGAGACTGGGTTTCACCATGTTGGCCAGGCTGGTCCACCTGCCTCAGCATCCCAAATTGCTGGGATTACAGGTGTGAGCCACTGTGCCCAGCCTGTTGTGAATTTTTTTGTGAAAAATCAAACCTTGGTGATGACCCGGAGTAGTAGGATATAAATATCTCCCACAAGCTTAGCATTCCAATAATGGAACACTAGGCATAAATGGGTTAAGCTAGACTTGACACAGGGTGAGGCATACAGTAGATGCTCATCAAAGGGGATGCTCTGCTCTCTTGCAGTCTCCAGGATCCACCAGCGTCCACCAGGGGACACCCAGGATGATCAGAGGAACCACAGCTTGGGTGAGGGGCTGGACACTGGAGGTCCTGGGTGGGAGAGGACTTCAAGGCTGTGTGACCTCGGACAAGATACCACCACAAGGGTGACAGATGTATGGCAGGAGCAAGGAGGGGACTGACCCTTTGTGTGAGGTCATGGGGACTAGCAATGCCGGACAAGTCCCTCTCTGAGCCTCAGTCTTCTGGTCTGTAAAATGGGCTGTCAGAGTCACTATGACACCCACAGGTAATGTTCTCATGGGACCCTCTCTCGCTTCATAATTGAAGTCCTCTTCTTCCAGTTGTTGTTTCTCGTGACCAGATATACTCAAACCTGGAGAGGATCCGCCGACAGCTGACCTGGATGAACGCCACGCTGGGTGACGGTCTGATGCCCAGGTTAGGAGAGAGTTGAGGAGTCATAGGAAAAGCTGGGACTCGCCTTCCACTGCTGTCGGTCTGTGAAGGCCAGGGTAAAGCTGAGCTCTCTCTCTCTCTCTCTCTTGTGGATTTCTTGGGGACTGAGCTGACAGCTGGACAGGCGGGACCCATCCTGGGTTCCCAAAGCCTGAGGGGCAGGGGGTCCCAGAGTCGAGCAACCGGTCCAGTCCCACCCCTCCTGCCCAGCTGGTCTATGCTGTCCCTGCCCCTGGAATTGGGAGCCCTTCCAGGAAAGCTGCTGCATCTTCTCCCGGACCCTGGGCTCCTGCAAAGCATCCTGTCTGCCTATGAGGACATGAAGGCTCACCTGGTGATTATCAACAGTATGCTGAGCAGGTGGGCCAGGTAACCTTCCAGCCTGGGACTGGGCTATGCAGTGGGTCAACAGAAAGCCTTTTTCTACCTTCCTCTGCCCTCTGAGAAATGGAAGCCCAGTGGGCAGCTAGTAGTGGGGGGAGTTGGAGGAGATGCAGTCAGGGAAGGCTTCCTGGAAGAGGAACCATTATGAGTTTAGAGAGGTCAGGTGGGAGAAAAACATGTATGAAAGGAGTGCCTGGACAGAAAGGGAGCTCAGAGCACCTTTGATACCATACATAATCCTTCCTTGGACAGATATATGGACTGAGACACAAGTTAATACATTTCCCCGTGTGTAGGTGCCCTAACACAGATACATAACACACATGCATTAACACACATAACACACACGTACACTCACACATAACACATGTGTGCAAACATACATGCATAACACACGTGTGTTAACATACATACACATGTGCATTGATGCACATGCATGATATATGCACTCACATAGCACACATGCATTCACACAGATATATAATACACACATTAACACATACATAACACATGTGCACTCACACCCATACATAACCCACATGCATACACAGACATATAACACACACGTGCATTAACACATACGTAACACATGCACTCACACACATACATAACACACATGCATTCACACAGATATATAACACGCACATGCATTAACACATAACAAGTGCATTAACACACATACATAACACACACATAACACACACATACACTACACACATAACACATGCATTAACATACATAACACACACGTGCATTAACACACATACATAACACGTGCATTAACAGATACATAACATGTACACTCACACACATACATAACATGCATGAACAGATATATAACACGCGTGCATTAACATACATACATAACACACGTACACTCACACACATACATAACATGCATTAACAGATACATAACACACATGTGCATTAACACGCATACATAACACACGTGTGCACTCACATATACATAACATGCATTAACATATATCTATGCATTAACACACATGCATTAACACACAAACAACACACATGTGCACTCACATATAGATAACACATGCATTAACACACATAACACGTGCACTCACACACATACATAACACACATGCATTAACAGATATATAGCACATGCATTAACACACGCAAACACGTGTGCTCACACACATAACACACATGTGCACTCACACACATACAAGCACACATGCATTAGCAGATACATAACACACATGCATTAACACACATACATAACATACATGCATTAACACAGATACATAACACACATGTGCACTCACACAGTACATAACAGATGTGAATTAACATGCATGCCTGACACATGTGCATGTATGTGCATTAACATACACACATGCCACGCTAGACTGGGTTCCCAAGGCCTGAGGCGGGGGGGTCCAGAGCTGAACAATCTGTCCCAATCCTGCCCCTCCTGATCCCCTGGCCTGTGCCATCCCTGCCATGAGTGGCAGGAGACACTGGGAATACAGACAGACATAGGAGAGGTGGTGTTCAGCGGTCTTCCTCCTCCCCAGAAATTCCTGAAGTTCTGGGATGTCCAAAAGAGCCAAGGCACCTGGATCGGCCTCAATGACCTCCCCAGTGAGGGTTCCTGGTGCTGGGTAGACAACACCCTCCTCCAGCTCAGGCTCAGGAGACCTCTCCCAGACACAGTGAAGCAGAAGAGGGTGGACAGAGAAAAAACCCATTATTTGGGTCCCTTTAAACCAGGGGTGCTCGGCCGCTGATATTAAAACACATTCTCTGGGAAACTTGGTGAAGTCCAGAGTTCTGGCCCTATCCTGGAGGGGCTCTGATTCTATAAGCATAACTATTGGCCCCAGAATCTGCGTTTTTACTTTACCAGAGCTGATTCTGAGGGAGGTGGGGGTTTGAACCCACATTTTGAAAAACTCTGCCTCAGCCGGGTTCATGCCTGTAATCCCAGCACTTTGGGAGGCCAAAGCATGTGGACTGCCTGAGCTTAGGAGTTCCAGACCCCCCTTCCCTGCCCTCCCCTCCCCTCCCCTCCCCTTGCCTTTCTGTTTTTCGTTTTTTGTTTTTTTGTTTTGTTTTGTTTTGAGACAGAGTCTCACTCTGTCCCCCAGGCTGGAGTACAGTGTGCAATCTCGGCTCACTGCAAACTCCGCCTCCTGGGTTCAAGCAATTCTCCTGCCTTGGCCTCCCGAGTAGCTGGGATTACAGGCACCCACCACCACCCCTGGCTAATTTTTGTATTTTTAGTAGAGACGGGGTTTCACCACGTTAGCCAGGCTGGTCTCCATCTCCTGACCTTAGGTGATCTGCCCACCTTGGCCTCCCAAAGTGCTTGGATTATAGGCGTGAGCCACTGCACCTGGCCTTCTTTTTTCTTTGAGATGGGGTCTCAGTCTGTCACCCAGGTTGGAGTGCAGTGGCATGATCTCAGGTCACTGCAACTCCACCTTCCAGGCTCAAGCGATCCTCCCACCTCAGCCTCCCGAGTAGCTGGGACCATAGGCGCATGCCACCACACCCAGCTAATTTTTTGTATTTTTAGTAGAGACGTGGTTTCACCATGTTGCTTTTCTCCTCTTAGAGAAAAACCTCCCTCCATCCTCTAGGTGTTGCCAAACTTCTTGAAAAAGGGGCTGTGAGTGGTGGCTGTAGTCCCAGCTACTTGGGAGGCTGAGGTGGGAGGATCACTTGAGCCCAAGAGTTTGAGGCTGCAGTGAGCTATGATCACACCACTGCACTCCAGCCTGGGTGACAATGTGAGACCTCGGTCTCTACAAAAGGAAAGAAATAAAAGAAAAAGGGCTGTCTAGCAAAGACATGGAATCTACCCATCAATGATAGACTGGATAAAGAAAATGTGGTACATATATACAATGGAGTACTATGCAGCCATAAAAAAGAATGAGATCACGTCCTTTGCAGGGACATGGATAAAGCTGGAGGCCATTATCCTTAGCAAACTGACACAGGAACAGAAAACCAAATACCGCATGTTGTCACTTGTAAGTGGGAGTTAAATGATGAAAACACATGGACATATAATGAGGAACTACACACTGGGGCCTATTGTAGGTTGGAGAGTGGGAGGAGGGAGAGGATCAGGAAAAGTAACTAATGGATACTAGGCTTAGTACCTGGGTGATGAAATAATCTGTACATGACACATGTTCACTTATATAATGAATCTGCACATCCTGCACATATACCCCTGAACTTAAAGTTTAAAAAATCAAATCATTCCTCTTTAAAAAAAAAAAAAAAAAAAAAAAAAAAAAACAGAAACAAAACAAAGAAAAAGCATTTTCACTTCTGCCTTCACCTGCTCCCTCTAACGCTCTGATGGCTGCCCCACCTGCCACCACATTCCTGAAATGACCAAGGAGAATAACTACTTACCGTTCCTTTGTGAAAGCCAACAAGACTTGTTTCTATCTTGTTTCCACTCATTAATGGGTGGCCACTCCCTCCCCCTCCCTTGAAACTCCTCTCTCCCAAGACTTCCCTGATGGCCTCACCTCCTGGTTCTCCTCCTGTCTGCCTGACCGCTCCTTCTCCATCTCCTTCATGGGCTCCTCTTCTGCCTGACCTCAAAATGTGCCTGTCATTTACAAGTCTTTACTATCCAAATTCACTCTTGCTGCTGGGAAGGCAAGAAGGAAAGAGAGTCACAGCTGGACTGTCTTTCAAGTTTCTCCAGAGTTGGAGCCAGTGAGGCTACACTGGGTAGCAAAGTCAGAGGAAGGAGCCAAGGCAAGAACTAAGTGAGAAACCAACCAAGTTCCAATCAGCCAAGAGTGAAAGTCCAAACTGGTTGTAGAACCTAAATGACCATGGCTGGGTGCAGCGGCTCACGCCTGCAATCCCAGCACTTTGGGAGGCCAAGGCAAGTGGATCCTTTGAGTTCAGGAGTTTGAGACCAGCCTGGGAAGCATGGTGAAACCTCATCTCTACCAAAAATACAAAAATTAACTAGGCATGGTGATGCATGCCTGTAGTTCCAGCCACTCAGGAGGCTGAGGTGGAAGGATGGCTTGAGCCTCAGAGGCAGAGATTGCAGCAAGCTAAGATTGTGCCACTGTACTCCAGCCTGTGTGACACCATGAGGCCCTGTCTTTAAAAAAAAGAAAGAAGGAAGAAATTAAATGGCCACAAGCTAGGGTATGGAGATGACCAGGGTCAGCCCATAAAATTATCTGGGCCTGGTGCCTTTCTTCTTACTAGATCTCTAATTACCTTCTTTTCAGCTGTTTTCAAATTGCCAAAGCATCCACAAGTTGCCAGATCTAGCCAGCCCACAAGCTGACCACAGATAGCCTCCTATAATATCTAGTCTGCTCAGGTTTCCTATTTCAGATGATTTGTATCACTCTGTGATTAATTTTCAAATTATTACTATGTTTGTTCCAACTCTGTCTCCCCCCACCCCACACCCAATAGTTGTTATTATTATTTTTTCTTTTGAGACAGAGTCTTGCTCTGTCGCCCAGGCTGGAGTGTAGAGTTCAGTGATGCAATCTTGGCTTACTGCAAACTCCACCTCCTGAGTTCAGACCATTCTCCTGCCTCAGCTGGGACTACAGGCGCCCACCACCACGCCCGGCTAAATTTTTGTACTTTTAGTAGAGACGGGGTTTCACCATGTTAGCCAGGATGATCTTGATCTCCTGAACAGGATGGTCTTGATCTGCCCGCCTCAGCCTCCCAAAGTGTTGGGATTACAAGCATGAGCCACCACGCCTGGCCACCCAATAGTTATTGATTGCCACACATGGCCCAGCTTAAACAACATACCTTTATTATTTATAGTTTTTACTGGGCATGACTTAGCTGGATCCTTTGCCCTAGGGTCTCTAGCAAGACTGCAATCAAGGAGATGGCCAGGACTAAGGTTTCATCTGAAGGCTCAAATGGGGAAGGATTCACTTCCAAGCTCATTCATGTGACTGTTAGCAGAATCAGTTCCTTTTGTGCTGTTGGGCAGATTAACTCAGTTCCTAGCTGGCTGTTGGCCAGAGGACACCCTCAGCTTTTTGCCACATGGGTTTCTGCAACATAGCAACTTGCTTCATCAAAGCCATCAAGAGGAAAAGTCTGCTAGCAAGATAGAAGTCAGAATATTTTGTAATATAATCTCAGAAGTGACAGTTTCTCAATGATGAAGTATTCTATTGGTTAGAAGCAAGATAATCACCAGCAGAAGGCCATGAATACTAGGAGGTGGGGGCCATTTTAGAAGCTACTTACTATACCCCACCAGAACATAAATATATAAATTCTATTAGAGCAGGAACACTTTGGTTCATGTTAACCATCACTTCTCTAGTGTTTTAATGAGTGAATGGAGGCTGGGCATGGTGGCTCACACCTGTAATCCCAGCACTTTGGGAGGCTGAGGCAGGTGGATCACCTGAGGTCAGGAGTTCAAGACCAGCCCAGGCAACATGGTGAAACCCTGTCTTTATTAAAAATACAAAAATTAGTCAGACATGGTAGTGTGCATCTGTAATCCCAGCTACTCAGGAAGCCAAGGCACAAGAATCACTTGAACCTAGGAAGCAGAGGTTGCAGTGAGCTGAGATCATGCCATTACACTCCAGCCTGGGTGACAGAGTGAAACTCTGTCTCAAAAAACAAACCAAAAAAACAGTGAATGGCATATAGTAGGTGATAAATTAATATTGGTAAAATGAAAGATTCAATGGGGTAAGCTATGTGGTTTTAGAGTGGAATAGCTAGAGATTGCTTCAATTCAACAATTTTTTATTACATTCAGGAATTCTATTCACAGAATCGTCAAGGAGCAGTGGATGGGTGTAATTGTCATGACAGGTAAAACCAGGGGTGATAAATTGTGGGGTGAACACAGACATAGAAGAGTCACTGGATAAATCTGCTGGCTTGCATCACTGTGTAGGGGTCCTAGATGTGGTCAGCCAATATTAGGTTTAGTGAATACCATACACCTACAAGGATGTATCAGTTAGCTATTGCTGCATAACAAAATGCTCCCAAAATTAATGGCTTAGGCTAATAATTTATTTGGTACACGATTGTGTGGTTCACCAACTTGGGTCAGATTCAGCTGGAAAGTTCTGCTGGGTATAGCTGGGCTCATTTATGCATCTGTGGTCAGCCGATGGGTTGGCTAAATCTGGCTACTCTTGAATCCTTTGGCAACTTCAAAATATAGCTGAAAATACTTTGACAAGGCTCTTCTTGAGAGGCAAACTCACTATCCCCTCTCCTAGAATCTGAGCAGACTTGGATTGCTTCAACCAATAGAGTACAGCAGAAGCGATATTATATAACCTCCAAGGCTAGATCATAAAACATCATGCAAGCGTCTGTCTTGTTTGCAGGAAGATTCACTTCCAGAGCCTTGAGACACCATGTAAAAAGTTCAACTACCCTGAGACTGCAGTGATGGAGATGTCATGTGGAGGGACCACATGGAGAGTTCCTAAAGCTACAGGGGGAGGGGGAGAGAGAGAGAGAAAGAGATCGATCCCCCAAGAGACTTCAATCATTTGAGTCATCCCAGTCCAGGAACCAGACATGTGAATGAAGAAGCTTCCAGATAATCCCAGCCACCAGATACCAGCTCCCAGCTACTGTAGGCGCTCCCCTACTCTTCAAGTCTCCCCACCGTAAGCCCTAGATGTCAGAGACAAACCATCCCCACTGTGCCCTGTCCAAACTTCAGACCAACAAAAACCATGAGCATATTTTAAAAAGGCCGGGCATGGTGGCTCACGCCTGTAATCCCAGCACTTTGGGAGGCTGAGGCGGGTGGATCATGAGGTCAGGAAATCGAGACCATCCTTGCTAACAAGATGAAACCCCATCTCTACTAAAAACACAAAAATTAGCCGGGTGTGGTGGCGGGTGCCTCTTGTCACAGCTACTCAGGAGGCTGAGGCAGGAGAATGGCGTGAATCCAGCAGGCGGAGCTTGCAGTGAGCCGAGATCCCACCACTGCACTCCAGCCTGGGCAACAGAGCGAGACTCCGTCTCAAAAAAAAAAAAAAAAAGATAGCTGTTTTATGCCACTAAGTCCTCGGATGGTTTCTTACACAGCAACAAAAAACTGGAACAGGGCTGGATGCAGTGGCTCATGACTGTAATCCCAACACTTTGGGAGGCTGAGACAGGTGGATCACCTGAGGTCAGGAGCAAAAGACCAGTCTGGCCAACATGGTGAAACCCCATCTCTACTGAAAAAAATACAAAAAGTTAGCCAGGCATGGTGGTGTGAGCCTGTAATCCCAGCTACTCGGAAGGCTGAGGCAGGAGAATTGCTTGAACCGGGGAGGCAGAGGTAGCATTGAGCCAAGATCACACCATTGCACTCCAGCCCGGGCAATGAGAGAGAAACTCCATCTCAAAAAAAAAAAAAAAAAAAAGAGGAAAAAGAAAAGAAGAAGGGAAACTGGAACAGATAACCTCACTCACAGCTGGAGGTTGGTCGGCTGACAGTTTAGGCCATGAGGGTGACTGAGCCATGGGCCTCTCATCTTTCAGGCTACCTCTGGCTTATTCACATGATGGTTAAGAGTGGCAAGATCAGTGCAAAATGACAAAGTAGGCAGTTCCAAACCCGCGTTCCCCACAGAAACATCAAAAAGCAAACAGAAACTGTCAGATGCAACTTTGTCAGAACTCTGGGAAACAGTCAAAGGTTTACGGTAGTCCAGTGAATGCTGAATCAAGAAGAAAGACAGCTTCAAAACGATAAAAAGCTTTTGATATTTCGACTTGCTTTTGCCCCCCTTGCCACTGCCCTCCCTTGTGTGACAGCAGTAGAGGGAAGAGGGAAGCCCACACTCGCAGCGTGAGACTCTCGTTCCTCCTTCCAGAGGGAGCAGAGCAGACTTTGCAAATGATCGTGTGTATCTGCTCTAAGCTGTCTGGGAGCTACCTGAAGGACAAGGTGCTCATCTCTGCTTTTCCTGCCTTGGCACTCAGGCTGGAAAAGTGGTGGCGCTGCTCAAAAACACTGTCTATTCCAAAGATTACAGTCAAAACACACAATAGACGGCCTAAGGCTCAGGAGCAAAAGCTGGGGAGAGTTTCCTGGGGAAATTAGAAGCACCTGCATGCATAGGGGGATTTACAAACACAGGGTTATGACCACGGCAAGATGCACGCTCAGAAAAAACCTGAGAAGACCCTAAGATAGGCTTAGCTGATCCCTAGGCTCAGTGCAAGCCAGAGGAAATGGTAAAAGAGTGCTCCAGGCCGGGCGCAGTGGCTCAAGCCTGTAATCCCAGCACTTTGGGAGGCCGAGATGGGCGGATCACGAGGTCAGGAGATCGAGACCATCCTGGCTAACACGGTGAAACCCCGTCTCAACTAAAAAAAAAATACAAAAAACTAGCCAGGCGAGGTGGCGGACGCCTGTAGTCCCAGCTACTCGCGAGGCTGAGGCAGGAGAATGGCGTGAACCCGGGAGGCAGAGCTTGCAGTGAGCCGAGATCGAGCCACTGCACTCCAGCCTGGGTGACAGAGCAAGACTCCATCTCAAAAAAACAACAACAAAAAAAGAGTGCTCCAGCACAGGGCCAATCTGCAAAGACTGAGCGAGGGAAAGATTTTTTGTTTGGGTGGTTTGCTTGCTTTTTTAACTCTTGGTGTTCAAGAAAATCTGTCAAAACACTAGCTGAACACAAGCTAAGGAAGAGAGACATCAGTGACCACATGCAACAAGTTATATAGTCTTTGCAAGAATTGTTTTGGAAAGTCATTAAACCAAAACTACTACAGTTTTTAACAATAAAACAACAAACCAGCAAACCCTGAGACAGTGGGAGAATCGGACATCCAAATTTATCACATTACAAATATTCAAATGTCCAGTTTTTAACAAGAAAAATCACAAGGTATAGAGAGAAATAGGAAATTATGGCCCATTCAAAGGGGAAAAAAATGACAAATTGACAGGAATTATTCCTGAGAAAGTCCAGATCTGAGACTTACTAGACGAAGACTTTAAAACAATTGTCTTAAATATGCTTAAAGAGCTAAGGCAAAACATGGACAAAAATCTAAAGGAAACCAGGAAACCAATGTATGAATAAAATGAGACTATCAATAAAGAAATGGCTGGGCGCAGTGGCTCACGCCTATAATCCCAGCACTTTAGGAGGCTGAGTTGGGTGGATCACTTGAGGTCAGGAGTTCGAGACCAGCCTGGCCAACGTGGTGAAACCCCATCTCTACTAAAAATATAAAAATTAGCTGGTCGTTGTGGCAGGCACCTGTAATCTCAGCTACTCAGGAGGCTGAGAGGGGAGAATCACTTGAACACAAGAGTTGGAGGCTGCAGTGAGCTGAGGTTGCGCTACTGCACTCCAGCCTGAGTGACAGAGTGAGACCTTGTCTCAAAAAAAAGAAAAAGAAAAAAAAAGTATGGAGGTCAGAAGACAGTGTGATGACATATTTAAAATGCTGAAAGAAAAAAAATCAACAAAGACTCAACATCTTTCAAAACTGTCTTTCAGGCCAGGCACGTTGGCTCACGCCTGTAATCCCAGCACTTTGGGAGGCCGAGGCGGGTGGATGACCTGAGGTCAGGAGTTCGAGACCAACCTGACCAACATGGAGAAACCCCATCTCTACTAAAAATACAAAAACTACCTGGGCATGGTGGCACATGCCTATAATCCCAGCTACTCGAGAGGTTGAGGCAGGAGAATTGCTTGAACCCAGGAGGCAAAGGTTGCAGTGAGCGAAGATTGTGCCACTAAACTCTAGCCTGGGCAACAGAGTGAGACTCTGTCACACACACACACACACAAAAAAAAAGGGAAGAAAGAAAGAAAAAGCAGAGACTGGCAGGATATTTTATTTTATTTTTGAGACAGAGTTTCCCTCTTTTTGCCCAGGCTGGAGTGCAATGGTGCGATCTCGGCTCACTGTAACCTCCGCCTCCCAGGTTCAAGCGATTCTCCTGTTTCAGCCTCACAAGTAGCTGGGATTACAGGCGCCTGCCACCACACCTGGCTAATTTTTTTTATTTTTAGTAGAGACGGGGTTTCACCATGTTGGCCAGGATGGTCTCGATCTCTTGACCTTGTGATCCGCCCACCTTTCGGCCTCCCAAAGTGCAGAGATTACAGGCGTGAGCCACCGCGCCCAGCCTAGATTGGCAGAATAATTTTTTAAAACGTGATCTATGCCTTTTTTTTTTTTTTTTTTGAGACGGAGTTTCACTCTTATTGCCCGGGCTGGAGTGCAGTGGCGCGATCTCGGCTCACCGCAACCTCTGCCTCCTGGGTTCAAGCGATTCTCCTGCCTCAGACTCCCGAGTACCAGGGATTACAGGCACCCACCACCACATCCACCTGATTTTTTTGTATTTTTAGTAGAGACGGGGTGTCGTCATGTTAGCCAGGGTGGTCTTGAACTCCTGACGCCCGGCCTAAACATGATCTATGTCTTGTCTACAAGAGACTCATTTTAGATGCAAAGATACAAACAGATTGAAAGTGAAATGATGAAAAAGATATTCCATGCGGCCGGGTGAGGTGGCTCACACCTGTTATCCCAACACTTTAGGAGGCTGAGACAGGCAGATTGCCTGAGCTCAGGAGTTCAAAATCAGCCTGGGCAACATGGCGAAACCCCATCTCTACTAAAAATACAGGTTCGGGCATCGAGGCACATGACTGTAGTCCCAGCTACTTGGGAAGCTGAGGCAGAGAATTGCTTGAACCTGGGAGGCAGAGGTTGTAGTGAGATGAGATCGCGCCACTGCACTCCAGCCTGAGCAACAGAGCGAGACTGTCTCAAAAAATAATACTAGCCGGGCGCGGTGGCTCAAGCCTGTAATCCCAGCACTTTGGGAGGCCGAGACGGGCGGATCACGAGGTCAGGAGATCGAGACCATCCTGGCTAATACGGTGAAACCCCGTCTCTACTAAAAAATACAAAAAACTAGCCGGGCGACGAGGCGGGCGCCTGTAGTCCCAGCTACTGGGGAGGCGGAGGCAGGAGAATGGCGTGAACCCGGGAGGTGGAGCTTGCAGTGAGCTGAGAGCCGGCCACTGCACTCCAGCCTGGGAGGCAGAGCAAGACTCCGTCTCAAAAAAAAAAAAAAAAAAAAAAAAAAAAGAAATCAAAAAATAATACTAATAAATTTTTAAAAAGTTATTCCATGCAAATAGTAATCAAAAGAATTAGTGTGCCTGTACTAACATCAGATCAAACAGACTTTAAGTCAAAAGTCATCACAAGAGAAAAAGAAAGACATTATATATTGATAAAAGGATTGGTTCATCAAGTAGACATAACAGTTATACATGCACCAAACCAAAGAGGGCTAAAATATATGAAGCACACATTGACAGAGTTGAATGGAGAAATAGGCAGCTCTCCAGTGAAAGTTGGAGACTTAAGTACACCACTTTCAATAATGGAGAGACTATCTAAACAGAAGATTAATAAGAAAATAGAGGATTCGAGGTCAGGCACGGTGGCTCACGCCTGTAATCCCAGCATTTTGGGAGGCTGAGGTGGGAGCATCGCTTGAGTCCAGAAGTTTGAGACCTGCCTGGACAACATAGAGAGAATCCGTCTATACAAAATACATATATATATTTTTTCTTTTTTTTTTTTTTTTTGAGATGGAGTCTCGCTCTGTCGCCCAGGCTGGAGTGCAGTGGCCGGATCTCAGCTCACTGCAAGCTCCGCCTCCCGGGTTTACGCCATTCTCCTGCCTCAGCTTCCCGAGCAGCTGGGATTACAGGCGCCCGCCACCTCGCCCGGCTAATTTTTTGTATTTTTAGTAGAGACGGGGTTTCACCATGTTAGCCAAGATGGTCTCGATCTCCTGACCTTGTGATCCGCCTGTCTCGGCCTCCCAAAGTGCTGGGATTACAGGCTTGAGCCACCACGCCTGGCTCCATATATATATTTTTAAATTAGCCAGGCATGATGGTGCACACCTGTGGTCCTAGCTACTCGGGAGGCTGAAGTGAGAGGATTGCTCGAGCCCAGGAGGACAAGGCTGCAGTGAGCCATGACTGCACCACTGCACTCCAGGCTAGGTGACAGAGCAAGACTCTGTCTCAAAAAAAAAAAGGAAGAAAGGAAGGAAGGAAGGAAGGAAGGAAGGAAGGAAGGAAGGAAGGAAGGAAGGAAGGAAGGAAGGAAGGGAGGGAGGGAGGGAGGGAGGGAGGGAGGGAGGGAAAGAGAGAGGCAGAGAAACAGAAAAAGAGAAAGAGACAGAGAGAAAAAGAGAAAGAGACAGAGAAAAGGGAAGGGGAATGGAGGGGAGGAGAGGGGAAGGGAGGGGAGGGGAGGGGAGGGAAAGGGAGAAAACACAACACACCAAAGTTTATGAGCTGCGGCAAAAACGGCACTGAGGCTGAGGCAGGAGAATCACTTGAACCTGGAGCCAGAGGTTGCAAAGAGCCAAGATCCCGCTACTGCTCCAGCCTGGGCAACAAGAGTAAAATGCCATTAAAAAAAAAAAAAGCCAACAAAGAAAAGCCCACGACCAGATGGTGAATTCTACCAAACATTTAAAGAATTAACACTAATCCTTCTCAAACTCTTCCAAAAAATTGAAGCGAAGGAACACTTCCAAATTCATCCTATGAGACCAGCATTATCCTGTTACCAAAGCCAGACACAGACATTATAAGAAAAAAAAAAAACCAACAAATCAATATCCCTGATGCATATTGATGCAAAAATCCTCAAGAAAACAGTAGCAAGGGCTGGGAGCAGTGACTCAAACCTATAATCCCAGCACTTTGGGAGGCCGAGGCAGGCAGATTGCTTGAGGTCAGGAGTTCAAGACCAGCCTGGCCAACATGGAGAAACCCCATCTCTACTAAAAATACAAAAACTAGCCGGGTGTGGTGTTGTGTGCCTGTAGTCCCAGCTACTCGGGAGGCTGAGGCACGAGAATTACTTAAACCCGAGATCGCGCCACTGCACTCCAGTCTGGGCAACAGAGCAAGACTCAGTCTCAAAAAAAAAAAAAAAACACTAGCAAGTCCGGGCGTGATGGCTCACTCCTAAAATCCCAGCACTTTAGGAGGCCAAGACTGGAGGATCACGTAAGGCCAGGAGTTCAAAACCAGCCTGGGTAACATAGCAAAACCCCACCTCTACAAAACACACACACACACACACACACACAAATATACTAGCCAAGTGTGGTGGTACACGCCTGTAGTGCCAGCTACTCAAGAGGATCACTTGAGCCCAGGAGTTTGAGACTGCAGCGAGCTATGATTATGTCACTGCACTCCAGCCTGAACAACAGAGCAATACCCTGTCTACAAACAAACAAACAAAAGACAAAAAAAAAAAACCCACTAGCAAACAGAATTCAACAGTACACAGAAAGGATTATACACCATGACTAAGTGGGATCTGTTCCTGAAATATTATACAAACATGGTTCAACATATGAAAATCAATCAATGTAATACATCATATTAACAGAATGAAGGAAGAAAACCCCCAAGCACATAATCATCTTAATTGCTACAGAAAAAGCCTTTGACAAAATTCAACAACTTTTCTTTGGGTTGAAGCAGGAACCAAATAAATAAATAATTAAAATTCAATACCTTTGCATCTTTAAAAAATAAAATAAAATAAAGCCCACCCAATAAATCCCACTGGCTGCGTGCAGTGGCTTACGTCTGTAATACCAGCACTTTGGGTGCCACGTGCAGGACGATTGCCTGAACCCAGGAGTTCAAGACCAGGCTGGCCACCACAGCAAGATCCTCATTTCTAAAAATAAAATAAAGGACAGGAGCAGTAGCTCCCACCTGTAATCCCAAGACTTTGGGAGGCTGAGGCAGGCGGATCACTTGAGGTCAGGAGTTCGAGACCAGACTGACCAACATGGTGAAATCCCATCTCTACTAAAAATACAACACTTAGCCAGGCGTGGTGGCACATGCCTGTAATGCAAGCTACTCGGGAGGCTGAGGCAGGAGAATTGCTTGAACCTGGGAGGTGGAGGTTGCAATGAGCCAAGATTGCCCCATTATACTCAAGCCTGGGAAATAGAGTGAGACTCTGTCTCAAAAAAATAAATAAATAAAAAATAAAATTAGAAACAAAAAAAAAACCCATAAACAAAGAATAGAAGGAGACTTTTTTTTTTTTCTGACTACAGGTGCATGCCACCATGCTCGGCTAATTTTTTGTGTTTTTAGTAGAGACGGGGTTTCACCGTGTTAGTCAGGATGGTCTCCATCTCCTGACCTCATGATCCACCCACCTCAGCCTCCCAAAGTGCTGGGATTACAGGCATGAGCCACTGCGCCTGGCCTTTTTTTTTTTTTTTTTTTTTTTTGACAGAGTCTCACTCTCACCCAGGCTGGAGTGCAATAGCATGATCATGGCTTGCCAGAGCCTCAAACCCCTGGGCTCACGCGATCCTCCCACCTCAGCCTCCTGACTAGGATCAATGTAATACATCATATTAACAGAATGAAGGAAGAAAACCCCCAAGCACATAATCATCTTAATTGCTACAGAAAAAGCCTTTGACAAAATTCAACAACTCAGAAGACTACTTCAACATAGTCATGACTGTATATGGGGGCCGGGCGCAGAGGTTCACGCCTGTAATCCCAGCACTTTGGGAGGCCAAGGTAGGCAGATGACCTGAGGTTGGGAGTTCGAGACCAGCCTGAGCAACATGGAGAAACCCCGTCCTACTAAAAATACAAAATTAGCTGGGCATGGTGGCAGGCACCTGTAATCCCACCTACTCAGGAGGCCGAGGCAGGAGAATGGCATGAAGCCAGGAGGTGGAGGTTGTGGTGAGCCGAGATGGCACCATTGCACTCCAACCTGGGCAACAAGAGCAAAACTCCATCTCAAAAAAGAAAAAAAGAAAAACAATCTTTAATAAAAACAAAGTCAGGCCGGGCATGGTGTAATCCACCTGTAATCCCTCCCTCCCTCCCTCCCTACCTCCCTCCTTCCTTCCTCCCTCCTTCCTTCCTTCCTTCCTTCCTTCCTTCCTTCCTTCAGCCTCCCGAGTAGCTGGGACTACAGGCGCCTGCTACCACGCCCAGCTAGTTTTTTGTATTTTTAGTTTCACTGTGTTAGCCAGGATGGTCTTGATTTCCTGGCCTCCTGATCCACCCACCTTGGCCTCCCGAAGTGCTGGGATTACAGGCGTGAGCCACTGTGCCCAGCAATTTTTTTTTTTTTTTTTTTTTTTTTTTTTTTTTTTTTTTTCCTGAGACGGAGTCTCGCTCTGTCGCCCAGGCTGGAGTGCAGTGGCCAGATCTCAGCTCACTGCAAGCTCCGCCTCCCGGGTTCGCGCCATTCTCCTGCCTCAGCCTCCCGAGCGGCTGGGACTACAGGCGCCCGCCACCTCGCCCGGCTAATTTTTTGTATTTTTAGTAGAGACGGGGTTTCACCGTGTTACCCAGGATGGTCTCGATCTCCTGATCTCGTGATCCGCCCGTCTCGGCCTCCCAAAGTGCTGGGATTACAGGCTTGAGCCACCGCGCCCGGCCTGTATTTTTAGTAGAGACAGAGTTTCGCCATATTGGCCAGGCTGGTCTCAAACTCCTGGCCTCAAGTGCTCCTGCCTGCCTTGGCCTCCCAAAGTGCCAGGATTACAGGTGCAAGCCACTACCTGTCCCCAGCCCCTTCCCAGGATTTTTCTGTACCTCAGGAGCTCTTTTTTTTTTTTTTTTTTTTTTTTTGAGATGGAGTCTCACTCTGTCACCCAGGCTGGAATGCAGTGGCGCGATCACTGCTCACTGCAACCTCTGGTTCAGGCGGTTCTCCTCTGCAGTAGCTGGGATTACAGGCACCACCACCACGCCCAGCTAATTTTTGTATTTTCAGTAGAGACAGGGTTTTATCATCTTGGCCAGGCTGGTCTCGAATTCCTGACCAAAGGTGATCCACCCACCTCTGCCTCCCAAAGTGCTGGGATTACAAGCGTGAGCCACTGTGCCCAGCCTCTACATGAAATTTTAAAATTAGCCAGGCATGGTGGTATTTGCCTACAGTTCCAGGTATACGGGAGGCTGAAGACAGAGGATCACATGAGTCTAGAAGTCGACGCTGCAGTGAGCATGATTGTGCCACTGCACTCCAGCCTAGGCAACAAAGTGAGACCCTGTCTCAAAAAAAAAGAAAAAAAAAAAGAAAGAAAAAGAAAAAGTCCGGGCACGGTGGCTCCCTCCTGTAATCCCAGCACTTTGGGAGGCCAAGGCATCACTTGAGGTCAGGAGTTTGAGACCAGCCTGGCCAACATTGTGAAACCCTGTCTCTACTAAAAATACAAAAATTTGGCTGGGCTCGGTGGCTCACACCTGTAATCCCAGCACTTTGGGAGGCCGAGGTGGGAGGATCACTAAGTCAGGAGATGGAGACCATCCTGGCTAACACGGTAAAACCCCATCTCTACTAAAAATACAAAAAATTAGCCAGGCGCGGTGGCAGGCACCTGTAATCCCAGCTACTTGGGATGCTGAGGCAGGAGAATGGCGTGAAACTGGGAGGCGGAGTTTGCAGTGAGCCGAGATTGCACCACTGCACTCCAGCCTGGGCGAAAGAGTGAGGCTCCGTCTCAAAAAAAAAAAAAATTAGCCGGGTGTGGTGGCGCAGGCCTGTACTCCCACCTACTAGGGAGACTGAGGCAGGAGAATCGCTTGAACCTGGGAGGCTGAGGTTGCAGTGAGCTGAGATTGCACCATTCACTTCAGCCTGAGCAACAGGGTGAGACTCCATCTCAAAAAAAAAACAAAAAAAAAAAGGAGGAAAGTAAAGTCCTGTTATTTTTTAAATGGGGGAGAGAGTATAGGAGTGGGGAAGGGAGGAGGGGAGACATAAATTCTATTTTTACCACCCGTGTTTTTAGAAATGTTTGGGGGGCCGGGAGCAGTGGCTCACGCCTGTAATCCCAGAACTTTGGGAGGCCAAGGTGGGTGGATCACTTGAGGCCAGGAGTTCAAGACCAGCCTGACCAATGTAGTGAAGCCCCATCTCTACTAAAGAAAATACATATATATACAAAAAAAATTAGCCAGGCATGGTGGCACATGCCTGTAATCCCAGCTACTCGGGAGGCTGAGGCAGTAGAATCGCTTGAACCCAGGAGGCAGAGGTTGCAGTAAGCTGAGATCACGCCACTGCACTCCAGCCTGGGTGACAGAATATGACTTCATCTCAAAAAATAAAATAAAATAAGCAAATAAATATATTTAAAATATTTTTACAAATAGAAATATGTTTGGGTTTTGTTTCTGTTTTTTGTTTTTGATGGAGTCTCACTCTGTCGCCCAGGATGGAGTACAAACGGCGCAGTCTTGGCTCACTGCAGCCTCTGCCTCCCGGGTTCTAGCAATTCTCCTGCCTCAGCCTCCCAAGTAGCTGGGATTACAGGTGTCCAACACCATGCCTGGCTAATTTTTGTACTTTTAGTAGAGACGAGGTTTCACCATGTTGGCCAGGCTGGTCTCGAACTCCTGACCTCAGGTGATCCACCCCCCTCAGCCTCCCAAAGTGCTGGGATTACAGGGCCACCAGCGTGAGCCACCACGCCCAGCCTAGGGTTGTTTTTTGTTTTGTTTTGTTTGAGACGGAGTCTCGCTCTATGGCCAGGCTGGAGTGCAGTGGCGTGATCTCAGATCATTGCAACCTTCGCCTCTGGGTTCAAGCGATTCTGCTGCCTCAAACTCCCAAGTAGCTGGGACTAGAGGCACCCGCCACCATGCCCAGCTAATTTTTGTATTTTTGGTAGAGATGGGGTTTCACCATGTTGATCAGGATGGTCTGGATCTCTTGACCTCATGATCTGCCCGCCTCAGCCTCCCAAAGTGCTGGGATTACAGGCGTGAGCCACCGCACCTGGACCCTCGGGGGGATTATTAACAGTTCCAGAACGTTGGCAGATGCAAAATAGACCGGAAGAGGCAGGGAGAGGCAGAGGGAGCTGGACAGAGGCCGGGACCATGCATGGATGTCAGTCACTGCTTCCAAGACCACACAGAGTCCCCTACTACAGAGAAGTTGAGCTCTCAGACCTTAGGAAGTCCTGACATGCCCCTCCCTGGGTCCAGCCCTCCCTTCCCCATTCTGAATTTAGGATGTTTAGCTGGGTGAGGTAGCTCATGCCTGTAATCCCAGAACTTTGGGAGGCCGAAGTGGGAGAACCTGGCACCAGGAGTTCCCGACCAGCCTGAGCAATATTCCAAGACCTCAGACTCTACCGAAAAAAAATAGCCGGGCATGGTGTGCACGCGTCTGTAGTCCCAGCTACTGGGGAGGTTGAGGCGGGAAGATCATTGGAGTCCAGGAGTTCGAGGCTGCGGTGAGCTATGTTCGCATCATTGCACTACAAACTGGGACACAGACTGAGACCCTGTCTCTGAAAAATAAATAAATAAAAACACACTTATGACGTCACCCTCTCTGCTATGACAAGGTCCTTCCCTGCCCCACCCCCTCCAGGGCCCATCCCTGCATTTTGGGGAGGAAATAAGTCCATTTGGCTCAGTCTTTCCCGCTGTCAGTAACTGTCCCTACGTATTCCTCTCTAGCTTGAGGGATTCTCCACCCCTCCCTTCTCTGTTAAAAGAATCACGAGCCCATTCATTCATTCACTCATCAAACGTTTATAAGCAGGTCCCATGCTGGGGACCCGGAAGAGACCCGACCTAGGCCCGGCATCCCGACTCCCCGAGGATCTATCAGTCTGGGAGGATGGGGGATGGGAGGGCCTATCCCTCCCCATGATCACTGCGCTATCCGAGCTTTGATGGAGGAACACGCGGCGCTGTGAGCTTCAGAGAAGACACTTAACCTGGCCTAGAGTAAGACAAGGGACGGGCCTAAATCTTTTATGGGACCCCCAATCCCAACCACCCCGTCCCCAGCACAGAACTGAGCTCCTTGAGGATACGGTGCCATCACGTCCCTCTTAGTCGTCAGGATTTCTGGCCACGCCCCTTCTCAGACCCAACCCCCGAGCCCCTCCCTTGCGTGACCCCGCCCCATCTCTGGTCTAGGCCACGCCCTCCTCTTAGCCCCACCCCCATTTCATTCAACCCAGGCCTCAAGTCCCACCGCCCAGGACGCCCACCAATCTCACATACCCATTGGTCAGAGAGTGTCACTTTCCCGCCCTCCTTCAGTAATATTGGTTCCCTAGGTGTCAATCTTTATAGCGCCCCCAACAGTTGCCGGGGCACAGGTTTGAGGGGCAGATAATAATGGACGTCTAGGGACGTCTCGTTATTGGGCAGAAAGCCCGGCTCTGGGCTGGGCTTAGCGCCAAACGCTTGGCCGCGGCTGCCTGGTGTTCCTGAGGGCCGCAGCCTTTCCTCAGAGACACACCCCTCTTTCCTTGCTATTGGTCTCATCAGGTGTTGATCAACAGGATTTCTCATTGCGATACGTAAAGCTCCCTGTCCTTCATCGCTTCCTTCATTTCAATTCGCTCTCTCCTCAGAGGCGGCAACCTTCTGAACGTAGCCAGGGCCCGCCTCACGGAGTGGTCACAGATTGGTCAGACGCCCCGTCACTCCTGGCTGGTGGGCGGAGCCAGAGCGCCTAGGGGCGGCGAATTGGCGGATGGGGCCTCGGGGGCGGGGCAGCGGCTCCTGTCAGCGGGTGAAATGGCAGCGGCCGAGCCGGCGGCGGCCGCGGTCCCGGGGGGCGGCTGAGGGGGCCGGGCCGGGGCTGCGGGGCGAACGGCGCTGCTGGGATCCGGCGGCGCAGCCCGGGGCGGCGAGGCTCGGCACGGCGATGGCGGCGCGCTCGGCGCAGGTAGGGCGGCGCGGGCCGGGCCTCCCCGGCGCCTGCTCAGACCGGCGGCTCCGCGATGCGGCCCGAGGGGAACCGGCAGGACCGCGACTTGGGCCGTCGTGCCCCGGAACCCGCGCTGGGAGCCTCGGCATCCCCAGCTCGGGACCCATGGGGGACCCTGGACCCTGCCCACCCTCGTTGCCAATCCCTCCGGACCCCTCCCCGGGAGCTCCTGCGAGATCCCCCTCCCCCACTCCGTCCCCTCCCCGTGAGGACCCCGCAGGCCCTGGACCCCCGTCCACCCTTTGCAGTGACCCTCAGGACTCCTCTCCGGGAAACCCCTCAGGGCTCCCCATCCCCCCACACCGTCGATCAGCCCCCCACAAGCCCCCCCAAGTCCAAGAATCCCCGTCCACCTTCTGCCCTGATCTCTCAGGACCCCTCCCTTCTGGACAACACTTGCCACCCCCTCCCCGCACCCCCTCACTTCACGTCCTCCTATCTTGGGCGCAGAACTGCCCCCACCTCTCCCCAGGGAGACTAGCCTCAGGGCCCTACCCACCCCCCATGCTGACCTCACAGGACCCCTCTCTGGCCTCTGTAAATCGGATTTCCTACCCCTGCCCACAGCCCTCAGCTCAGCCTGCTAGCCCATCTCCCACCCCAGCTGCCCCATGCCCAAGGGCACCCCTAAACATCACTCCCCGGCGTCCACCCAGCACACTCTGGTAGCTCCACTGATCCTGCCCCATCTGGATCCTGGCTTCCTGAAAAATCCACCCATGCTCAAGACCTCCTGATGGATATTCTGAACCACCCCGCTCCCCATCCAGAGCCACCCATCTTTCTGAAAACCCCAAACACACACACACACGCACACAGTGGGTCACTTAGATCCCCCAGCACACACAGGAAAACTTAAGAGCTCCAAGACAGACCCCAGGCATAGCTGCCCCTGTCCCCACCCACTCAACACTTCTGCACTCCTCCTCAGATCCCACCTGTCCAGGCCCTCTCAGAGCCCCGGACAGCTCCCCCAGCTCAAGCAGAGACTCCAGAGACCATGAGGTGGTCTCGCACATCCCGCACCCTGGGAAGCCAATCTGCCCCCCTACCAAGCCAGCACCCACATCCCGCACCCTGGGAAGCCAATCTGCCCCCCTACCAAGCCAGCACCCACACTGGGGCCCTGGAGGGTGATGGCCCCAGAATCCCCCAGCACCTGTCCCTGCGGGAACCTGTCCCAGGCCTCTGCCAAGTTATCCATCCTTCCCTGCTGTGCCCTTTCAAAAGGAAGGGCGCTCACTTTCTCTCCTACACTAGTGTCCCACAGGAACCACTGCCCGCCCCCTGATTTATGCCACCCCCTGGCGGGAAGGAAGGGGATTCCAACATCTCCTGGCTTTGGTCCTGAAGTCTGCCCCCAGCCTCCTGACCCCATCACGCCTCCTGGCCTCAAATGGCAGAGCCAGCAGTGCAGTCCAGGTCGCTCCTCAGAGCTGGCCCCTGACAGCCCGAGTGAGTTCTTTCACCCACAACCACTGTGTTTGGCCAAAACAAAACGGCTTCTTTCTATCCCAGTATTTGAGACCCGGGTTGGGGCCTGCCAGAAGCAGGCAGCTCTTTGTTAAGGAATCTTTTCAGAAGGGAAAAGTGTGCTGAAGAGGCTGGGGTGGAACACGAATGAGTTGTCTGCTTCGTTTTATTCCCCCTCAGCCAGGCTGTGATTGAGCTAGAGGACCCGTGTCCCTGTGTCTTTCTGTCTTATGTGGCTCTTCCCCTCCATCCCACTGCCCTCCCCACTCCCATCTCTGGCCTCAGGGTCCAACCTGTAGGTTCCCCTGGGTTTCTGTGGTCAGCGGCAGGTGGTTTGGAAGGGATCGCGGGTGGCTTGGCCCTGGCACAGGGATGAGACGAGACAGGAGAGGAGACGCTGGCGCGACACTGTGGCCAGGACTGCAGGGGGCGAGGAGGAGCCGGGCCAGTCCAGCCCCGCGCAGCCTGGGCACTGTGCGTCTGGGGTCCTTCTGACAATATAACCGTGCTCGGAAACCCTGAGATAAAAAGCCCAAGCTTCCTTGTGGATATTCACTAGCGGATTATGGACCACCCGGGGAAAAAGCTCATACGGCTCAGTGCCTCAACTTCCCCATCCGGAAACTGGGGTGCCGGGAGAGCGGCTCAATTTTTAGAACAGAACTTGGAACTGCAGGGAGGCTAGGGTGTGGCTTGTGTGTTCCCCGAGTGCTATGTGGAAGGGGATGATAAGGTCTCAGAGGGGAGTCCTATGGGCTCCTGTGAATCACTGGCCACCCAGGTCCCTGCTGGAGTCTTCGTTGACGCCTCATTGGATAGTGGCCATCTTCCTAGGGCTGAATTTATTTCAGGGAGCCAGCTCGAATCAGAGCTGATAGAATGAAGATGAGAGACGGTCTCTTGCAGGATTTGTGGTTATACACAGGGTCTTCCCAGGAGGACCACGGGGAACGGGGTGGGCATGAGGGGCTGTCGGATAGCCATGCTGAGGCCCCACATAGATCTCTGATGCCCTGCATAGACCTCTGACGCCGGGTAGGAAGAGGTTTGTTCTGTCCGCTTGCTGAAGGAAGGCGTGGAGGAAAAGACTCTTGAAGGTCACGTGGTATCTCTTACGCACAGGAAACTAAACTCTACAGCCTCCCCAGGGTGGAATTTTGTGCAGAGACAGTGGGGTATGAAGGCTCCCGGGGAATGACTGTGAACGCTGTAGGAAACCACGAGGAGGGCTTGTCAGTGACACGAACACAGTTTTACCCGAGACTGGGTTCGTGGAGCTGCATCTTTGTTTGTGTGCTTTGAGAGGTGCAGGGGGATGAGGAGGAATGTATATTTCAATTTCCTCTTGCAGAATAGAGATGCCAGTTGTTACAGGGAAGCCCGGGGCCTGCAGTCAGATGTTGGGGTATGAAGGAATGTAAGATATGTACAATGTGGTCCCTGCTCTGCATCTAAAACCCCTCTTGCTGGCATGCGACGGCCTCCGCCACGTGCTCAGCACCATGCCAAGCACCACCGACATATTCTCTCATTTAATCCTCCCCAAAACTCGCAGGAACCAGGATTCCAGCACGCGCCCTTGCCATCCTGGCCTGAGACCTGCTGCAGGGAGCATAAGACAGAATTATGTACAGCAGGCTGCAACGGGAGCCTGGGAAAAAAAAGCCTGATGCATCCCTGGGGTGTTGGGGAAGGCACAGCAGGGATGACGTATGGGCCAGGTCACAGGCAGGTGTAGCAGAGAAGGGTGTTCCAGGCAGCAGAAGTACTTGGACACAGGCCCAGGAGGCAGGAGCAAGTGTGCTATGTTCAGGGAGGTGTGTCCCTGCACTTCCTTTGATGGGCGTCTTGTGTCCCCAATGCCATCTATACACTTGGCACACACGATGGGGGGCTCCCCAGCAAAGGGGAACCCTAAGCAAGGCCGCCCTTCCCAGAGAAGACTGCAGCACACACATGCTAGCAGCCCGGGCAATAGAAGGAAGGAGGTTAATTTAGGAGAACTAACTCAGCTCATCAGGGTCAAGGAGAGCTAACTCAGTTCTTCAGGGTCAGGGAAGAGACGTACCCTTTTGAGGGAGATGTGGAAGGCCTCACTGGCGTGGCTCATCTGCATTCGTTCATTTCTCAGCATGCCACGATGTGCTTGTGAGAGTGTTTCATTGAGGCCGGCGCGGTGGCGCACACCTGTAATCCCAGCACTTTGGGAGGCCAAGGCGGGCGGATGGCCTGAGGTCAGAAGTGTGAGACCAGCCTGGCCAACATGGTGAAACCCTGTCTCTACTAAAAATACAAAAAAAAAAAAAATTAGCTGCATGTGGTGGTGCATGCCTGTAGCCCCAGATCGCTTGAACCTGGGAGGCAAAGCTTGCAGTGAACCAAGAATGCGCCACTGCACTCCAGCCTGGGCAACAGAGTGAGACTCCATCTCAAAGACATAAATAAAAATTTAAAAATTAAAAAAAAAGAAAAGAAAAATGAGGTGTTTGCCAGAAGGGAACCTATTATAATAGCCAGAAGTAATCTGGTCAGGTTACAAGACAGAACATTTTTTTTTTGGTCAGAAAGGATTCTGCAGGTCAGAATGGTTCACCCCTCAGATTTTAGCCCAAAGGTGTGTGCTGCTGTTGCTGCTATTGTTATCAATAACGATGATTCTAGTTTTACTGTGTTTAGTCTTTAAACAGGATCACCACAGAAAGGGAGGGCCTGTTGAAGAGAGGAGGTTTATTTATCCCACAAATATGGGATGCCTGCTAGACTCTTAAGATCCAGTAGTGGACTAGATAGCCCCAGCCCCTGCCCTAGTGGAACTTTTCATCCAGGAGGGAATAAATATCACTTGTCAGGCTTGTCCTAAGCACATGACACGTTTAAGCTCATTGATTCCTTCCAACAAAAACTTTGGGGTAGCTACTGTCATTAGCCCTGTTTTCAGATAAAGAAATTGAGACAGGCCAGGTGCAGTGACTCACGCCTATAATCCTAGCACTTTTGAGAGGCCGAGTCAGGGAGATAACTTGAGGCCAGGAGTTTGAGACCAACCTGGGCAACATAGTGGGACTCTCTCTCTGCAGAAATAATAATAATAATAATAATAACAACAACAAAATTAGCTGGACATAGTGGCAAATGTCTGCAGTCCCAGCTACTTGGGAGGCTGAGGCAGGAGGATCACTTGGCGCTCAGGAGTTGGAGGCTGCAGTTGGCTATGATTGTACCAGTATACTGAAGCCTGGGTGACAGAACAAGACCTTGTCTCTAAAAATAAAATAAAAATAAAAATAAACAAAAAAATTGAGGCAAAATACATCATACCCAAGGTCACAAAGATAGAAAGAGGTGGAGGAGGCCAGGAGCAGTGGCTCATGCCTGTAATCCCAGCACTTTGGGAGGCTGAGGCGGGTGGATCATCTGAGGTCAGGAGTTCAAGACCAGCTTGGTCAACATGGTGAAACCCCGTCTCTACTAAAAATACAAAACTTAGCCATGTATGGTGGCGGGTGTCTGTAATCCCAGCTACTCAGGAGGCTGAGGCAGGAGAATTGTTTGAACCCAGGAGGCAGAGGCTGCAGTGAGCTAAGATCGTGCTACCGCACTCCAGCCTGGGTGACAGAGGGAGACTTGGTTTCAAAAAAAAAACAAAAGAAGAAAAAGAAAAGAAAGGGGTAGAGGAGGGATTTGAACCCAGGCTTCAAGCTCTGAAGTTCTCACCTGGAGCCAAGAGATCTGGGATAACAACCTACACTCCAAGACCAGGGATATGGAAACTTCCAGAACCATGTGGAGGAGCAGCTAGACTGGGCGCAAGAAGAGATCAGGCAGGGACCTCTGAATTCCAGCTGCTGTTCTTGTTATCCAAGGGGCAGCTCGCCTGTCAGTTGTCCACCCACCCCTTGCCAAGGAAGAGAGGACCTAAGGTGCTAGGTTGGGCCATCTCCCCAGGGGTCAAAGCCAGCCAGGACAGCAGCAGTCTGTCAGGCTAGACAAACCCGGATCACGTGGCATCTTGGGCTTTAGATTCAGAAATGAGTCTATGTCCCTGGTAATTATTAGATGAGGAGGAATCAGAAATGGGAGGCAGGGCTGGGCACGGTGGCTTACACCTGTAATCTCAGCACTTTGGGAGGCGGGCGGATAACCTGAGGTCAGGAGTTCGAGACCAGCCTGCCCAATATAGCGAAACCTTGTCTCTACTAAAAATACAAAAATTACCCAGGGTGGTGGCATACACCTGTAATCCTAGCTACTCAGATGGCTGAGGCAGGAGAAGTGCTTAAACCCAGGAGACGGAGGTTGCAGTGAGCCGAGATTGTACCACTGCACTCCGGCCTGGGCAACAGAGCAAGACTCTGTCTCAGAAAAGAAAAAAAGAAAGAAATGGGGGTAGGGGAGAAAGGGAAACAACATTGAAAGGAAACTCAGGATCTTCATTGCTGTCTCTGAAAATGCCACAGACTGAAAGATGCATCATATGCTCTCACCCTCTCTCCCTGTTGAAAAATAACGACTGTTTTCACTGAGTAACCCCTGCACTTGGGGTGTTACGTACATGTATCATTCCCAAAACAAAAGAATACAGAGAGAGCTGCAGCACAGCAGGTGGATTTACGGCAAAGGCTGTACAGTCAGAAATCCAGGTTCAAATCCTTCTTCCTCTACCACCTAGTCAAGGGACTCTCTGTGCCATATGGTACTTGTATGTTAAAGCCGTCGTTGGCTTTTCTGCTTACACTGTACAGAAATTTCTATTTTTATTTTTTTCATTTTTTTTAGACAGTCTCTCACTCTGTCCTCTAGGCTGGAGTGCAGTGGCGCAATTTCAGCTCACCGCAACCTCCGCCTCCTGGGTTCAAGCGATCCTCCTGCCTCGGCCTCCAGAGTAGCTGGGATTATAGCCATGCGCCACTATGCCCATCCATTTTTTTTTTTTTTTTTTTGTATTTTTAATAGAGATGGGGTTTCACCATGTTGGCTAGGCTGGTCTCAAACTCCTGACCTCAAGTGATCTGTCCCCCTCAGCCTCCCAAAGTGCTGGGATTACAGGCATGAGCCACCATGCCCAGCCTTTATTATTATTTTTAAAATAGACTTCGACTGAGGCAGGAGGATCCCCTGTGGCCAGGAGTTCAAGACCAGCCTGGGCAACAGAGTGAGACCCCTGTCTCAAAAATAAAATAAAATGCCTGAGGGATATGGAAAGTTTCATCTTCATTTATTCAACAAACATTTGTTGAGCATGTACTGAATGCCAGATTGTGCATTAGGGACTTGGAATACAGAATGAAGAAGAGAGGCTTTTGCCCTCGAATTGTGCATGACCACAGGGCAGGCAGGCAGGCAGGTATAGAAATAATTGCCATAGAATGTGCATTGGGCTTGGGTGTAGGTGGGGGGTGGGTGTGTTCAGGGAGGGAGAGGGGAGAAGTGAGCCAGGATGCTGGAAGAACGGAGGTTGACAGAGAAGTTTTCACAGAAAGAATTGCCAAACCAGCTGGGCACAGTCCCAGCACTTTGAGGAGCCGAGGCGGGAAGATTACGTGAGCCTAGGAGGTCAAGGCTGTAGTGAACAGTGAGCTATGATCATACCACTGCACTCCAGCCTGGGAAACAGAGCAAGACTCTGTCTCAAAAAAAAAAAAAAAGACAGCAGCTTCCAGCCTGGAGATCAGAGGCCAGTTGGGAGTGAGGTGTGGGGTGTGGGTGGTAGGCTTGGCTGAACTCTAGAACATGAGAAGGCAGCAGGAGAACACTCAGGCCTGGCCAGAGTGGGTGGGTGGAGGGGGCAGGTGGCACCGGGGACCCAGATAGATGTACCTGCAATAGGACAAGGGGCCGCTTCTGTCAGGAAAGGGTTGAATTTGAAGAGCATCTCCACATGGGGGGCCAGAAGGGTCTTTCTAAAATGCAAACCTCGGCCACGCGCAGTGGCTCATGCCTGTAATCCCAGCACTTTGAGAGGCCCAGGCGAGTGAATCCCTTGAGGTCAGGAGTTCAAGACTAGCCTAGCCAACATGGTGAAATCCTGTCTGTACTAAAAATATAAAATTAGCCGGGCGTGGTGGCGCATGCCTGTAATCCCAGCTACTCGGGAGGCTGAGGCGGGAGAATCGCTTGAACCTGGGAGGTGGAGGTTGTGGTGAACTGAGATCTTGCCATTGTACTCCAGCCTGGGCAACAAGCAAAACTCCATCTCAAAAAAAAAAAAAAAAAAAAATTCACCCCATTAAAGCTTACAGTTTGGTGGCATTTATTCTAATTGTTTTGTGCAACCATCACCACTATCTAATCCTGGAGCATTTCTATCACCCCAAAAAGAAACCTGTACCCACAAGCAGTTTCTTCCCGTTCCTCCCTCCCCCTGGCCCCTGCTGATCACAAATCCACTTTCTATCTCTATGGATTGGCCTATTCTGGACATTCTGTATAAAGGGAGCCACACAGTGTGTGGCCTTTTGTGTCTGGCGTCTCTCACTGAGCACCTTGTTTTCAAGGTTCATCCACGCTGTGGCCTGTCTCTGCGCTTCACTCCTTTTCATGGCTGAGTAATATTCCACTGTCTGGGTGGACCATGTTATTTTGATCCATTCACCAGTTGATGGACATTTGGATTGTTTCTGCTTTTTGGCTGTTGTGAATAATGCTGCTGTAAACAGATGTTTGCCATTCTCTTACGTTGAGCCCTAGGAGTGGATTTGCCAAGTGGCATGGTGACAGTGTGTTTGTCTTTTTTTTTTTTTTTTTTTTTTTTTTTGAGACAGAGTCTCGCTCTGTCGCCCAGGCTGGAGTGCAGTGGCCAGATCTCAGCTCACTGCAAGCTCCGCCTCCCGGGTTTACACCATTCTCCCGCCTCAGCCTCCCAAGGAGCTGGGACTACAGGCACCCACCACCTCGCCCGGCTAGTTTTTTGTATTTTTTTTAGTAGAGACGGGGTTTCACCATGTTAGCCAGGATGGTCTCCATCTCCTGACCTTGTGATCCGCCTGTCTTGGCCTCCCAAAGTGCTGAGATTACAGGCGTGAGCCACCGTGCCCGGCCGTGTTTAAGTCTTTGAGGAACCGCCTGACTGTTCTCTATCCTACCGTGTTGTTTACTGCAAGCGTTTATCTAAATCTGTGAAGGAGGGTCTGGGTGATTGTTTCTTGCTCTCTGCCCCGGACACTCCAAGAGGGCAGGTGTGATTCCTGCCCCAGTGGGGAAAACACAGAACATGGAATTGGGGGTGGGCCAGGGGCTGATGGAGCTGTTCTGGCAACTTTGGCCAGTTCTTGAGAGAAAGGAAAAGCTGGTGACATACATTTGGTCATTTGAGCCCCAAGAATGAGATCCCCAAGGGCATCAAGACCAAGGCCAAGGAGGGACCCGGGGAGGAAGAGATGCCACATGGGAGACTGAGAAGTCCTGGCCAGAGAGGCAGGAGGGAAGCCAGGAGCCCAGTCCTCATCAGCCAGGTGGGAGGGGGCTTAGGGAAGGAGGAAGCGTGCCCAGCAGTGCCCCCGAGAGGGAAAGTGAAAGGGAAGTCGAAGATGCCCAGCATTCCAGCACTTTCCATCCCCACGCCCCCCACAACCCCCCACCACAGCCCCTTTCCAGTGCTCTGGCCTGGCTCAGCTTCTGAAGCTGTGGGTGGCCCTGTGGAGGTGTGGCTGGAGTGGGTGCTGGCAGGGACAGGGTCCAGGACCCCCCTTCAGATGGCTGAGGAGCAGTTGAGGTGAAGCATTGAAATTAAGGACATGGAGAGGCTGCGACCCCAGACCCAGAGGCCAGTGGGTGGGTTGCCAAGGTCCGTGCCCATTCAGCATGGGGAGATGGAGATGGGACCTCCCCTGCCTCACTCCCCGCCATGTCTCCTGCCTAGACAGTGGCCGGCCCTCAGGTGGCCCTCAGTCAGCACCAGGAAGGAGTGATTGAGCCAGCGAGGGTCATGGCACGGTGGGAGGGGTGCAGGGCCACCCACAGAGTCAGGACAGCAGCCCGCCTCCACCCCAAACCCTCTCTGTTCCCAGGGGCTGAGGGCTGCTCGGCGCAGGAAGTGTGTGTGAGCGCGTATGTGTAGATGGGTGGGAATGAATGTGTGTGTGCCTGAGTGTGGGTGCGTGTGAGAGTGTGTGTCAATGAGTATGTTTTGTGTTGAGAAGTGTGAAAGAGTATGTGTGTATGCCTGAGTGTGTGAGTGTATGTCATGTGCATGTGTATGAGGTGTGTACTGTGTGTGTGAATGTGCATGGGTGTGTTTGTTGAGTGTGTGCATGTATATGTCCGAGTGTGTGAATGTGCATAGATGTGTGTGTATCCAGGTGTGTGCATGTGTACATGTGTGTGTGAATGTGCATGGGTGTATGTGCATTAAGTGTGTGCATATGTACATGTGTGTGAATGTGCATGGGTATGTAACAAGTGTGTGCGTGTATGAGAATGTGTGAATCTGTGTGTATGTATCAGATGTGTGCATGTGTGTGAAAATGTGTGAATGTGTGTATCAAGTGTGTGCATGTGTGTGTGTGAATTGCGTGGGGGTGTATCGTGTGTGTGAATTATGTGGGTGTGTGTATCAAGTGTATGTGTGTGTGTCAATGTGAATGGGTATCAAGTGTGTGCATGTGTGTGAAAATGTGTGGATGTGTGTGGTGCGTATGGATCAAGTGTGTGCATGGATGTGTGTGTGAAACGTATCGTGTGTGTGTGGATATGCATGGGTATGTGTGTATTGAATGTGTGCATGTTTGTGTGAAGGTACATGGATGTGTGTGTATCCATGTGTGTGCAAATATGCATGAGCACGTGTATCAAGTGTGTGCATGTGTGTGTGAATGTAGTTGTGTGTGTATACAGGTGTGTTCGTGTGTGAGCGTGTGTGTGGATGTGCATGGATATGTGTGTATTCAGTGTGTGTGCATGTATGTGAAGGCACTGTGTGTGTATCTGAGTGTGTGTGCACAAATATGCATGAGCATGTGTGTATCAAGTGTGTGCATGTGTGTGTGAAGGTGTATAGATGTGTGTGTATCTGAGTGTGTGTGTGTGAATGTGCACAGGTATGTGTGTATTGAGTGTGTGCATATGTGTGTGTGAAGGTACTGGATGTGTGTGTATCCGCATGTGTGCATATGTGTAAATGTGTGACTATGGATGAGCATGTGTGTCAAATGTGTGCGTGTGTGTGTATAGGTGTGTGAGCATGTGTGAGAATAGGCATGGGTGTGTGTGTCAAGCGTGTGCATGTGTGTGTGTATAGGTGTGTGTGTGTGTGAGAATAGGCATGGGTGTGTGTCGAATGTGTGCATGTGTGTGTGTATAGGTGTGTGAGCGTGTCAGAATAGGCATGGGTGTGTGTATCGAATGTGTGCATGTGTGTGTATAGGTGTGTGTGTGTGAGAATAGGCATGGGTGTGTGTGTCGAGTGTGTGCATGTGTGTGTGTATAGGTGTGTGAGTGTGTGTGAGAATAGGCATGGATGTGTGTATCCGAGTGTGTGCATGTGTATGTGTGAGAGTTTGTGAGTGGGGGTGGGTGTGAATGTATGTACATGCGTGAGGGAGTGGGGGTGGCTGTGAAGAGTGCATGTGTGTTGTGCATGCACACACGCTTCAGGAGGATGGTTTCCACTGAGAGAGTCTGGGGATGAGTGGAGAGAAAGTTCCGGTGGGATCAGAAGGTTCCTGCCTCTCAGACTGCAAGTTTCAGCCCTGCGTATTTAATACATTTCACTTCCTGTATGAAATACACACACATTCCTGATAAATAGCTGAACAACCTCTGCTAGTGGACGGCTCTGGGATTTGGGGATTTTTAAAATCAGAAACCGAGGCTCAGCCAGGCGCAGTGGTTCATGTCTGTAATCCCAGCACTTTGGGAGGCCGAGGCGGACAGATTACGAGGTCAGGAGTTCGAGACCAGCCTGACCAACATGGTGAAACCCTGTCTCTACTAAAAATAGAAAAGTTATCTGGGCGTGGTGGCGCACACCTGTAATCAAGCAGGAGAATGGCGTGAACCCAGGAGGCAGAGGTTGCAGTAAACCGAGATCGCGCCACTGCACTCCAGCCTGGGCGACAGAGCAAGACTCCGTCTCAAAAAAAGAAAGAAAAGAAACCAAGGCTCCGGCAGAGATTGGGTGGGGTTGATGCCCTGAGCTTGGGTTTCCTCGGTTCTGAAGCTCTCACTGCTCCCCAACTCCATCTGTGGTTCTGAGGCTCCAGCCTCGCCTCCACCACCTCCTCCCCATTCTCGCTGCTCTGAAGCTGCCCTCCCAGCCCTGCCCCCCACCCGAGAGGTTCTTCTCATCAGCACTTCTTGTCCACAGCCCCCGTCTCTGTCCTGGCAGACTTTGACTCTGTGGGAGGCCCCAAAGCGGCCCCCACTTTCCCGTCTGAGGAATGATTAACTCCTGGTTAGGTGGTGCCCAGCAGCTTGGTCTTTAGGGCAGGTGGCTCCGGCCCACTTGGCAATGAGAGAGTTCCTTCTGCTCCCCAAAATCCAAAACCCTCAGCACCCGGCAGACTAGGGGAACACTTGAGGGCCCAAGGTAGAGCCAGCGGCCCTGGGGAGCCACAGAGGCCTGGAGAAGGAGGGTTCTTGGTCCTCATGCGGTGAAAAAAGAATGGCGCACATCCCCCAACCCCATCCCAGGAGGACTGCGGTGGCCGGGGTCAAGTCCACCCAACCCGTGGGCCCTCAGGGCTTGGTTGGGGGCTGAGTCTGGGCTGTGGAAGGTACCCAGTGACCCAGCGGTAGCCAGGCAGGTATAGAGTGGTCTGCTGTGGTCCCGCCACTGTCCCCCTGCCGCCTGGGGGTCCAGATATCCCCACTCCAAGGACCCAGTGAGGCCCCTCCTGTAGGTGGAGCTGTCAGCCAGGTCAGGTGGGGCTAAGTGGCACACGGCGGACTCCTGCTACAGACCGTGCTGGGCAGTGGGCGGGCATGAGGGCCGCGCAAATAAAGAGGTGGGAGCAGGGTTTCCTTCCTGCCGCCAGGACCCTAGGTATCCCCATCTTCCCAGACGCTGGAGGCTAGCCTGGGCTCACCAGAAAGAAGCGTGAAGGAACACCATCCCCAGCCGCTGCCTCCACTCCCATAGCTGTCCCTTTCCCCTAGGGCCCCCTGCTAGGGGTCCCCTGGCCATCAGTCCCCACACAGGCCACAGCAGAACCCAGGAGCCCTGGCCCCAGGATGGACAGTGACAGCCAATGTCCGTGGGGCCGTCGCTGAGTGTCAGGCTCTGTTCTGACCACGGTATGTGCAGTCACGTGCTCAGTTTCCACAGCCACCCTTGAGGCTGGGTCCTGTATGATCTCAGTGTACAGAGGCTCAGAGACACCAAGTGACTGGCCCAAGGTCACACAGCTGGTCGAGGGGAGCCATGCTTCAGACACAGATCCATTTGAGCCCAGGGCCTTTGTTTTTGACATGGCATTGATCTGCCTCCTCCAGGCTGGCAGAAGGCGAGAGGTCAGTGTCCTTCAAGCCCCCAGAAGGGTCGGGCCAGATGACACGGCAAAAGGATAGGAGAGATGTGCATGGGACTCGCCTGGCACGTGGCAGGCAAAGATCTGGATACCGATCGGAGCCCACGGCTCTGGCTCTGTGTCTGCCAGGGCACAGATTCCCAGCACTCTGCCACGTCCCTGGCTTCCCAGCCCAAGGGGAGTCGACTCTTCCGGCCGTTGGCAGCACCAGACAATTAACAGTTGAGAGTAATTGCTCTTGGCCGTGCCAGCAGCCCACTTTGGTTGATGAGATGGGGAGAGTCAGACACTGATGTGGGACTCCCAGGGCAGGCCGCGGAGGGGACGGGGACCAAGCTGTTAGGAAGGGCCGGCAAAAGAGGGGCTCCTGCACCCCGAGGTCCCAGCAGGGTCCGTGGAACCCCGAGTGACAGGGAGCCTCCGCTCTGGGCCCTGCTCCAGCCTCAGGGGTGTCGAGTTGAGCCTTGGCCTCCATGCCCAAGGACAGCAGGACAGCTCACGTCCTGGCAACAGTCCTCCCGTCTCCATCCAGACGTCCGGCCTGATGAGACAGACAGGGATCCCAATCACCAGGGTCTCAAACAGAAGGAGCAGCATGGCTGTCAGCTGGGCTGGAGCACATGGGGATGAGGGGTGCACGGACTGGGGTGGACCAAAGGTAGGAAGCCCAGGGTGAGGAAATGTCCTGAGAGTGGGCAGGCAGGATGGAATGGGCACCCATCCAATGCCGACCATGCGTGTCTCTGGCCTCCAGACAGAGCTGTGAACCAACCCCGCTCACGGCTAACAAGGCCACCCACCATGGCGAGCCCCACTCTGAGCCCCGACTCCTCATCCCAGGAGGCCCTGTCGGCCCCCACCTGCTCCCCGACCTCTGACTCCGAGAACCTCAGCCCCGATGAGCTGGAGCTACTGGCCAAGCTCGAAGAGCAGAACCGGTGAGTTGGGGGCTGGGGGATGGGGTGGAATCTTGGGGTGCAGCCTGGGCCCCCACAGGAGTTCCTAGGTGCCCTCACATTCAGAGCCAGGCCCAATGTGTGCAAGGTGACAGCCACCTCCAGATGCTGGACGAGGGACACCTCCTTTCATCCCCCCAACCCTGGCTGAATATACGTGTCCCCACCCCGTTCAGATGAGACCGAGGGTTTGAGAGGTCAAGGGAATCTGGGAATCCCCCGTGGTTGATGGAGCCAGGACTGGAGGGAAAGTTGAGCGGGGCCTTCCTGCTTTCCTCCTCTGGCCCCACCCCCGTTTAAAATGCAGGTTTTAGGCTGGACGTGGTGGCTCACACCACCCAACACTTTGGGAGGCCGAGGCAGATGGATCACTTGAGGTCAGGAGTTTGAGACCAGCCTGGCCAACATGGTGAAATCCTGTCTCTACTAAAAACACAAAAATTAGCCAGGCGTGGTGGCAGGTGCCTGTAATCCTAGCTACTTGGGAGGCTGAGGCAGGAGAATCACTTGAACCCGGGAGGCAGAGGCTACAGTGAGCCAAGATCGCGCCACTGCACTCCAGTCTGAGCAAAAGCGAAACTCTGTCTCAAAAAAAAGGGGGTGCTGAGGGCAGTGGCTCACCCCTGTAATCGCAGCAGTTTAGGAGGCCGAGGCAGGTGGATCACCTGAGGTCAGGAGTTTGAGACCAGCCTGACCAACATGGTGAAACCCCATATCTACTAAAAACACAAAGTTAGCCAGGTGTGGTGGCATGCACCTGGAATCCCAGCTACTTGGGAGGCTGAGGCAGGAGAATTGCTTGAACCAGGAGGCAGAGGTTGCAGTGAGCTGAGATCGCACCACTGCACTCCAGCCTGGACAACAGAGTGAGACTCTATCACAAAAAAAAAAAAAAAACACAAGAGGGACCCAATCCCTGGTGTCCTCTGAGACCCCCAGGAGGATGGATTGGGTTCCCCAAGGATCCCTGTCCCCAGGGAGTCACTGGTGCTCCTCCGCTGGCCCTTCCTGTCCAGGCTCCTGGAGGCTGACTCTAAGTCCATGCGCTCCATGAATGGCTCGCGGCGGAACAGTGGCTCCTCGCTGGTGTCCAGCTCCTCGGCCTCCTCCAACCTGAGCCACCTGGAGGAGGACACATGGATCCTGTGGGGCCGGATCGCCAATGAGTGGGAGGAGTGGCGGCGCAGGAAGGAGAAGCTGCTCAAGGTGGGGGACGGCCAGGCAGGTGGGGCAGGGCCGACGGCGTGAGCGGGTGGTGTGGTCACTCAGCCACCGGGCCACGCCAGGGTCTGTGGGGCTTCAGCCTGGGCACAGTGGCAGCAGTGGAGATGTGCAGGCACTTTCAGAGTGTTCTGCCAGGGCACAGGGACAGGAGAGAGTGAGTGAGGGTGGTGCTGGACAGGCCCTGCACCTCAGGTGCCCATGTGCTTGCTGCCTGTAGTGCCCACAAAGAATGAGGGCACGGTGGCTCACGACTGTAATCCCAGTACGTTGGGAGGTCGAGGCAGGTGGATCACCTGAGGTCAGGAGTTGAAGACCAGCCTGGCCAACATGGCGAAACCCCGTCTCTACTAAAAATACAAAAAATTAGCCGGGCGTGGTGGTGGGCACCTGTAATCCCAGCTACTTGGGAGGCTGAGGCAGGAGAATCACTTGAACCTGGGAGGCAAGAGGTAGCAGTGAGCCAAGATCACGCCACTGCACTCCAGCCTGGGCAACAGAGTGAGACTCCATCTCAAAAAAAAAAAAAAGTTTAAAAACTAGCCAGGCATGGTGGTGCACACCTGTAGTCCCAGCTACTCAGGAAGCTGAGGCAGGAGGATCGCTTGAGCCCAGGAGTTCAAGGCTGCAGTGAGCTATGTTCGCACCAGTGCACTCCAGCCTGGGTGACAGAGTGAGACCCTATCTCTAAAAAATGGGGGTAAAAAAAGGATTGGGGACCATGAGTTCTGTGCCATACTCAAGGCCTGAACGAGCCACGCCTGAGGAGCCGGGCTGGGTGGCCATGGGGAGGCTGCACTGAGACCGAGTCCAGCCCCGGCTTCCCACTCCTGTGGCCAGGAGCTGATCCGCAAGGGCATCCCACACCACTTCCGGGCCATCGTGTGGCAGCTGCTGTGCAGCGCCACGGACATGCCAGTCAAGAATCAGTACTCTGAGCTGCTCAAGATGTCCTCGCCGTGCGAGAAGCTGATCCGCAGGGACATTGCCCGCACCTACCCAGAACACGAGTTCTTCAAGGGCCAGGACAGCCTGGGCCAGGAGGTCCTCTTCAACGTCATGAAGGTGAGGCCCAGGGCTCCCCACTCCCTCAGTCCCAAAGGAAGGAGCAGTTCCCCAGTTCACCGGCTGTGCTGGACGGCGGGACCGTGCCCTCAGGACTCGTTCCCTTCTAGGCATACTCGCTGGTGGACCGGGAGGTGGGCTACTGCCAGGGAAGCGCCTTCATCGTGGGCCTGCTCCTCATGCAGGTAGGTTGCTGGGGGGTGGCTGAGATCCTGCCAGACAACAGCCCACCCTGGGCTCAGCCTCCAAGAGATGAACAGAAGTGGCGTGTCCTCCACCCAGCGTCCTGCTAGGGGCAGATCCTCCCTCTCTATCCACACCCGTGATCTCTGCCAATCCCCAGGCCAAGGCCCAGTGAGTGGCACCTGTCAGATTGGGTCCTGTCTGCTGTACCATCCAGGACAGAGACAGGGTTTGGAGGGACAGGCTGTCTCTCTCTGCCACCTCTCAGGGTTGGACAGGAACCTCAGACTGGGGACTTAGGCCATCCAGCGTGGTGTTTATGGGCCTTGGGGCTCTCCTCCAGAGAAACTGGGGGGCTTAGGACAGGGAGAGAGGACGCAGCTGGGAGTGGACAGGAGGTGTCCTAACCAGGTGGGTGCTGGCAGCGGCCAGCCCTGGGTTCAAGTCCAGCTCCCCTGTTTCCCGCCAAGTGGCCCTTGACAGGTGACCTCACCCTCAGGTTTTCCATCAGTAAAACAGCAAGTGGGGACACAGGGACCAGCAGTGTGTTGTGAGGGTCTAGGGAACCAGATACCAACGTGGACACAGGCCCCTTACCCCAGGGCACTGATGAGCAGCGAGACGCTCCTCCCCACTGCCCTGAGCCCTCCCACCTGCCCATCCCCCCCAGATGCCTGAAGAGGAGGCCTTCTGTGTGTTCGTGCGGCTGATGCAGGAGTACCGGCTGCGGGAGCTCTTCAAGCCCAGCATGGCTGAGCTCGGGCTCTGCATCTATCAGTTCGAGTACATGCTGCAGGTGAGCAGGGCCACAGGTGGGCAGGGCCGCAGGAGGGCAGGGCCACAGGTGGGCAGGGCCGCAGGTGGGCAGGGCCGCAGGTGGGCAGGGCCGCAGGTGAGCAGGGCCACAGGTGAACAGGGCCACAGGTGAGCAGGGCCACAGGTGAACAGGACTACAGGAGGGCAGGGCCACAGGTGAGCAGGGCCACGGGGGAGCAGAACCACAGGAGGGCAGGGCTGGCACCCCAGGCCGTACCTGGGCATCTCTTGCACTGAAAATTCTAAGCTGTGAAATCACACCTGGATGTTCCAACTCCAAAAGGCACTCCTCTCCCCATGCCTCACTGCCCTGAAGGATGCTTGGAGGGACAGGAGAGCCACCACTGAAGGGGGGCTCCCAGGGCCGCTGAGGCAGAGGGGTGGGGCAGGCTCACATCGGACACAGCCGCGGCCACCTCCCTGTCTGCTTCAGAGTGTGGTGGAAGGAGGGAAAGTGTTGTCTGCCTGCCTGATTACCAGAGAGCCACAGACGTCTGTTTATAAATAGCAGCCCCCGCAGGGCCTGCTCCTGGCTGGCAGACAGAGCCGCCAAGGCTGTGCGCGGACATATACACATCCACATGCACACACACACACCGGCCTGCCTCAGCTGCCATAGTAGGTGGGGCTGTGCAGTCATCCCTGGATGTGACAGCCCCACTCCCTGGGCCTGGAGCATGGGCAGTGCTGTAGCCTAAGGGGGCCTGGTAGTGCCACAAGCAGGAGGCCTGGGCTGCAGAGAAGGTGCCACCCCACCCCAGGCTGGGTAGCAGAGCCCTCCCACAGCCAAGCTTGCAAACTCAGGGTGCAGAGAGCCCCCAGCACTGGGAGGAAGCCTGGGTTCCTAATGCCTTCTCCAGCCTCAGTTTCCCCAGCCATCTGCCACTTTCCGGCTGTCTAGAGTTCAGGCCAATCCAACACAGCTTGCACAAAGCTTTATGCTGGGGGCCGAGGGAGGTACAGCGACTGGCAGGTCATGTAACAAGGTGAGGGGGAGCTCCCCCCAGGGCCAGGGGCTTCCACCTGCCCATGCTCCACCTCTGGCTCTCAGGGTGTCTGTGACGAGTGATCCAACTCCCCCAGCCTCAGACACACCCTCTCAGGCTGTCGTGAGGACCCCATGAGCTGCCACGAGCGCATTGCCTACTCAGGGTGGGCCCCCAACGCACACAGGCAGCTGCAGCTCTTGCCATCCCTACCTTGTCCCCACCCCATGCTGCTCAAAGCTCTAGGGTGCTTCGGCCCCCCCCCCAGACACATTGCTGAGGGCACACCAGGAAGGGAGCCTCGGGCTGCCCAGCACAGGTCCAGGAAGGCTCCCTGGAGGCAGGGACACAGAGGCCCAGCACCCCCCGGTGGGAGGGCGTCCCCCTCACTGTGCCCACCTGGCCTCCCACCCCTGCAGGAGCAGCTCCCAGACCTCAACACCCACTTCCGCTCCCAAAGCTTCCACACATCCATGTACGCCTCATCCTGGTTCCTCACACTGTTCCTGACCACCTTCCCACTGCCCGTCGCCACCCGGGTCTTCGACATCTTCATGTATGAGGTGAGGACCGACGAGGCCTGGGGAGGGAAGAGAGCCCCTTGGGGGTGGCTGGAACAGGAGCCTCCCTGCCCTCCTCCTCCCACTGCCTTTGCCGCCTTTGCAGGGGCTGGAGATCGTGTTCCGAGTGGGCCTCGCCCTGCTGCAGGTGAACCAGGCGGAGCTGATGCAGCTGGACATGGAGGGGATGTCCCAGGTGGGCCAGGAGGGCCAGGGCTGGCGGGGCTGCCCCCAACCAGGGGCTCTGAGTCACAGGATGCCCTCGCAAGTGACAGAGAGGGCCTGGCTTCGAAGGTGGAAGGTGGCATGCCTGACCTCCCTGATCTGTTTCCATCCACTCTGTTCCCCTGAGGTCTCCCTGAGGGACCAGAGGACCCCCAGGCTCTGCCAGACACAGTCGGGGGCCAGCAGCCTGGTCCCAGGGAGACAGGAGGCCCAGGCCCAGGCTGAGCCCTGGGAGCCCCACTGCCCACCTCCTGCCCCAACCCTGCAGGTTCCCCAAAGCCTGATGGCAGATCATGAGTCTGGCTGACCATGAGGGCATCCCCACCCTGCCCCCTGGCCTGGTGAGGGCACAAGAGGGAGTGCAGGGGTCTAGGCAGCCTCACGCCTTGCCCCGCCTCGGCCTGGCCTGCCTGGAGGCCCTGCTGCTGGCCAGCCTGCCTCCCACTGCCACTTCTCTGCTGTGCAGGCTCCTGCCTCCTCCCAGCGTCCTCCAGCTGGTGCTTCAGGGAAGAATGCACAAAGGCCACGGTTGTGTCCGTGAACACGGGCAGGCATTGTCCACAGCTGCCAGAGGGGGCCAGCTGGGCTGGGTGTGGGAGCCGTGTCCCCCACCCGCTTACCTTAACCCTTTGCACAGACCCAAGGCCCCCAGCATGCCCATCCTCCTTCCCCCACGAAGGTCCCCTGTGTCAGACCCCCCGACCCTCAGCCTTCACTCCCAGGAGAGCCTCCTTGGCCTGCTTTTCTCTTTTCCTTTTTCTTCTTTCTTTCTTTGTTTCTTTTTTTTAAAGTCGGAGTTGCTCTGTAGCCCAGGCTGGAGTGCAGTGGTGCAGTCCTAGCTCCCTGCAGCCTCCACTTCCTGGGCTCAAGCAATCCTCCCGCCTCAGCCTACTGAGTAGCTGGAACCACAGGTGCACACCACCACGCCCAGCAAATTTTTTTTTTTTTTTCAGAGATGGGATCTCACTATGTTGCCCACATTGGTCTCAAACTACTGGGCTCAGGCGATTTCCCCCACCTCAGCTTCTCAAATCTTTGGGATTATAGGCGTCAGCCACCACATCCAGCATCTGCCTGCTCTTCTTCTGGAAACTAAGGCTTTGGCTGCAGGCGGCCCCCATTCCCTCCCCTCACGCTCAGTCTTTCCGTTGCTCCACAAACACTGAGGACATGGCGTTGAGGACATGGCGACATCCTGGGCAGACTGGTTCCTGCCCCCCTCCAGGGCAGTAGGGCTTGGGCGGCCCCCAGTGGTCAGGGCCTGCATGTTGGTGACCTGGTGACCGGCTGTGTCCCCACAGTACTTCCAGAGAGTGATCCCCCACCAGTTTGACAGCTGCCCGGACAAGCTGGTCCTCAAAGCCTACCAGGTCAAGTACAACCCCAAGAAGATGAAGAGGTCGGTGCCTACTGGGCAACCAGGGTACTGGTGGGAAGAGGGGACCCCCGAGGGCATGACAGTAACCATGGGGCCCTTCCACTTTGCAGGCTGGAGAAGGAGTACGCAGCCATGAAGAGCAAGGAGATGGAGGAGCAGATCGAAATCAAAGTGAGTCCAGTGGCCCGGGGGGCGGGGACAGGGATGGGAGGCCCTTGGCGGCTGCCCTCCGTACTTTAAGATCGGCCGCTAGGGGGCGGGCCTTCCCAGCGCACAGGCGAACTCGGCCGTCCTTGGCGGACAGGCCTCGGCCTACCTGCGCTGTCCTTCACCTGTTAGGCCAGCTGTGAGCGCCTCCCCCGCCTGATGCCGCGGTAACCAAGACAGTCAAGGTCCCTGCCCTGCTGGGCCGTCCAGCGTCATGGGGAAGCAATCAATAAACCACTGAACTGGAATGTGGACTCTAAATGCTCTGGACAAGGATGTGCGCGCGGTGGGCAAGGCTGACCTGGGCAGCGGCTCCGAGCCCAGGGTGTCCAGGGCTAAAGGCCCAGGGCAGCAGCGCACCTTGGGGGCTGGAGGAATTTCAAGAAAGTTGCAGTGAAGGACCCCCAGGGGACTGCCTTATGGGGAAAGATGGAGCACGCAGGGCCCAGACACCAGGGTGTGTAGGGCAGGGTGTGGGCACTTGCCTGGGGCCCCTGGTTCCTGGCCCGCCAGCCCTACCAGGTCAGGGGGTTCCCTGAGTGTGCAAAGCTTCTCTCTCCTTCCTTGCCCGTTCTTCCCTTTACACGTGATTTTAGTTATTTACTCAATAAGCATTTGTTGCTGGGTGCGATGGCTCATGCATGTAATCCCAGCACTTTGGGAGGCAGAGGCAGGTGGATCACTGGGGGTCAGGAGTTTGAGACCAGCCTGACTAATACGGTGAAACCCCGTCTCTATTAAAAATACAAAAATTGGCCGGGCGCGGTGGCTCAAGCCTGTAATCCCAGCACTTTGGGAGGCCGAGAAGGGAGGATCACGAGGTCAGGAGATCGAGACCATCCTGGCTAACACGGTGAAACCCCGTCTCTACTAAAAAAAAATACAAAAAACTAGCCGGGCAAGGTGGCGGGCGCCTGTAGTCCCAGCTACTCGGGAGGCTGAGGCGGGAAAATGGCGTAAACTCGGGAGGCGGAGCTTGCAGTGAGCTGAGATCCGGCCACTGCACTCCAGCCTGGGCGACAGAGTAAGACTCCGTCTCAAAAAAAAAACAAAAAAAACAAAAATTAGCCGGGCGTGGTGGCGCACACCTGTAATCCTGGCTACTCGGGAGGCTGAGGCAGGAGAATGGTGTGAACCTGGGAGGTGGAAGTTGCAGTGAGCCTAGATTGCGCCACTGCACTCCAGCCTGAGCGACAGAGCAAGACTCCATCTCAAAAAAAAAAAAAAAAAGAAGGAAAAAAAACCATTTATTGAGCACCTGCTGTGTGCCAAAGTCACAGCTGAGACTGAGGAAGCCCCAGTGATAGGAATGGACACACACAAACCCAACACAGCCTGGCTCCATGCTCTTCAGGGGCAGAGCCACACAGTGGCTAACACTGGAGTCCAACAGACAAGGATTGAAATCCAGCTCCAGCAGGCACAGTGGCTCACACCTGTAATCCCAACATTTTGAGAGGCCAAGGTGGGAGGGTGGCTTGAGGCCAGGAGTTGGAGACCAGTCTGGGCAACATAGCAATACCCCGTCTCACAAAAATATGGAAATAAATACAAAAGGCACGCCCAGCTCCTGCAAGGATGGCTGTGCTTGGTGCTATAATGGGTTGAAGCCAGAGAGATGACAGGGAAACCCAGGGGCCAGGGATCAGGGCTCCAGATTGCTATGAAGACCAGAGACCTGTGCCTGAAATAGCTCTGACCCAGCCGAACTGAGGAACTAGAGCAATGCCCTGCCCCACTCTCACTCAGTTTCCCCACATGACATGCATCACTGACTGTCAAGTCTGCGGTTCTGTCTGCATTTGCTTCCTGGGAATGAACTAGGTGTTTCCATCACCTTTTCTCCCCAGAAGAAACCCAGGAAATATTCTGTGTGACCTGCAGTGTGGCAGGACCCTCACTCACCTGCCAATCCAAACAATTTCTGTACCACCTTCGTATCAAGCAAGGGGGCGCAGGTACAGTTGAGATTCAACTCGTTTGCAAACCTCACCTGCTCCCCAAAGGGACCTGGGGAACCTAAAATGCAAATATCTTTTTCTTTTTCTTTTTTCTTTTTTTTTTTTTGGAGATGGAGTCTTGCTCTGTCGCCCAGGCTGCAGTGCAGTGATGTGATCTCAGCTTACTGCAACCCCCACCTCCCAAGTTCAAGTGATTCTCTTGCCTCAGCCTCCCCAATAGCTGGGATTACAGGCATGCGCCACCACTCCTGGCTAATTTTTGTGTTTTTGGTAGAGGCTGGTCTCGAACTCCTGACCTCAGGTGATCTGCCTGCCTCAGCCTCCCAAAGTGCTGAGATTACAGGTGTGAGCCACTGCACCTGGCCTAAAACTGCAAATATCTAGCCAAAATCCATCAGCACAGAATAGAAGGCAAGAGCAAGGGAAACGTCGTCGAAACCCCAGCCAGGGAACAGCGAAAACCACTGGGGACAGGTTGCTCCCGGCAGGTCACAGGAATGTAGTTGTCGAGGAAGGATGCGTGATCAGCACGCTGGACCCAGACTCAAAGAGGAGCCTGCCCCCGGAATTGAACCCGGGTGCTTGAGGCAAAGCAGCGAGGGGTGGGTGGGGGCTGCTCCACAGCTGCTTCCCCCACTGATTCCCCCACAACCCTAGGCAGACTGACCCACATGTGGGATGGAGTCTTCTGAGTGGCTGTGGGTACTGCCTGGCCCCCAAACACACACATGGCCACGAAGGGACTCACGTTATTTTTACTGAACCCAGGTTTCTTTTAAAACTTTATTTATTTATTTATTTATTTATTTATTTGTAATAAAACCAGTCTGGACAGGAATTGGCCCTATTTTCTGAAATCGCTGACCCAGAACGTAAGATGCTGGCTGCGCCCTGCCCGGAAAAGTGGCCTGGCCCTAAGGGGACTGACCCCCGCGGTGGGTGAATGAGGGGTGTGTGTAGACAGACGCGGGGGGCTGGGGGGGTGGCCTATGACGTGATCTCCCCCCACCCCCATAGAGGCTTCGGACGGAGAACCGGCTCCTGAAACAGCGGATTGAAACCCTGGAGAAGGTGAGGGGCGTGGCCACCGTGGGGACCTGGTCGCCATGGGGCGTTGTCCACCATGCGGGGCGTGGCCGCTAACCTGGGACCAACCCCTCCAAGTCTTTTCCTCTCTGGAGGACTAAGCAGCCCTACCCTCCTGCCCCAGGACCCGACCTGAACCCGATTTGGAGTGCCGTAGAACTGGAGGCAACTCGTATTGTGATTAATCCTGGAGTAGGGGCGAGTTACAACCCAGTGGCCTGCAGCCACGGGAATACGTTTGTGTTCCTCACCCTCCCCAGCTGCGCGGACGGGGAGGGGTGAGGAGGAGGGAGAACTGCCGCTTTGGTGGATGAGCCCCGTAATTGGGCCACAAGGCACCGCACCCTGTAATTTGGAAGTCTCGCCCTCAAAAGAAAGGAAAGGAAACCCAGTGGAGGAGAAGCGTGGCGCCATTGTGGGGAGCCACAGCCCGGATTCTGCTCCCCAACATGTTATGGGGGTGGAATCGGGGGCTCACTGAGCCCCAGCCCCGGAAGCCCCCACTTCCTGCTCCTCATTCGTCCTTACTTGACCCCCCACTGGCCACAGGAAGTGGGTCGGCAACCGTATTTGACTGCCCTCACCCCAAAGCCTTGTTCTGCCTTAAAATTAAAACGCACCCCACTCCTCTCCCAGTATCCGGGAGGTCTGCAGGAAGCCGAAATTCCCTCCTGCCCACAGTTTTCCAGCCAGCCGCAGCCCGGCTGGCCCTGGAGAGTGAGACTGGGTTTCCCAGCCCTGCAGCCTCCCCCGCAGCCGCGGGCACCCCCGACCTCGCCACTCACACCGAATCCCTCTCCAGGACGGAACTGGCTCTAGCTTTGTTCTTCCTCCGGGTCCTCTCCTGCTGGTTCTCTGGTCTTCCCTCCTCTCTCCCCCGCTTCTAGAGATAGTCCACTGCGTTAGTGACAAGTGGTTCTTGTCTGTCTCCCCTCTCCTGTCCCCGCGCCTTCCGCTCTGCCTCCTCCCCCTGTCGCTGGGAATCCCCTTCGCCGGGTAGGAGAGCGCTGCTCTGGCTGATAGGTTAATCCAGGTACTGTAGCTTTTTATCCCCTCTCCGGATTCCTTCCTGGCCCCTTCCCTGCACCCTGCACACGACAGCCAGTAACCGCCTCTTCCCTGCCATTCTGCGGGCAGGCCTGGCGCCATGCATGGGGCGGCTGGGGACTGCTTCTGGGGGACACAGAGGCTTCCCGGTGGGCGGGGCATGTGAGGTGGGGAGGAGTGTGTGTGTGGAGTGGCTGTCTGTGAGTGCGTTTGGGTGTGAATGTCTACACGCATGTACAGAAAGCTTCCTCCAGGCGACACAGGGTGGGGACCCAGGAGGGCTGGGGAACCTAAAAGCATATTTAAATAAGGCCCTGGTGTGTGCAGTGCTGCGGCCACACACACACAACACACGCACACACACACATGCACACACGCGCCCCGGCCCTCACACTGCTGCTCTCTGCTCCTACCTGCAATGCCTGCTACCACCTTCTCTAGCTCACCTGCTCCTGCTGCCACCTCATCTTGAATGGCTTTATCTGGAAGCTGCCACCCGCCACCTGGTGGCTTTGAGCCTGGAATGGGGGGCCCAAGTTGGGTAGTGGACGAAGATGAGGTGGGGGAAAAAAAGGGGATCTTAGCCCCAGGAAGGTGGAGGCCCCAGAGCCCAGGACCGGAGAAGATGCCCCCTGGGAGTCCAGCCCTGTCCTGCTGGGGCCTTGGCTGTCCCCAGATCCTCACCCTCACTGGCAGAGTCTGGCACGAATAGGCACAGGTGGCCTCGCTGTGCCCCTGGATAAGGACCCCAACTGGGGCAGAGACCGAGAGCCAGAATGGGGAAGGAGATTGAGCTTTCCAAGCCCAGGGCTAGCTCTGTTTCTCTCAGGCTCCTCCAGGTGTCCTATTCCTGCCTGTCACCCACCCACGTCCCCAGGCCCAGTGGGACGCCCATCCCAGGCTCTGAGTACGGGAGGCCCCCCACCTCACTTCCACCCACCTCCACTCTCTGGGCCTCCCCCTGTGGCGGGAGGCAGGGCCTTGGGTGGGAGCCGAGGGTCACGGCCTCCCCCTCCCCGCCCCCATCCTTGCTGTGCCCAGGGGCAAGTGACACGGGCGCAGGAAGCAGAGGAGAACTACGTCATCAAGCGGGAGCTGGCGGTGGTGCGGCAGCAGTGCAGCTCGGCCGCCGAGGACCTCCAGAAGGCACAGAGCACCATCCGGCAGCTGCAGGAGCAGCAGGTAGGGGCGGGTGTGCGGGGCTGCTGAGCGGGGCCACGCCCCGTGACCCCGCCCCACGGTTTTCTTTCAGGGCTCAGATCTGCGGGCCTCAGCGCCTGGCCCTCCTGTTCCTTTCTGGGGTAAGGGGAACCTAGAGACAAGCGCAGATTCTCCCCCAGCAACTCCACATTCCGGGACATCCTGATTCCCATTTCTTGCCACCTCGTAGGGTGTCTGCAGTGTCTGACTTCCCAACCCCCAGCCTCAGCAGGGAGACCTCTGAAGATCGGGCTACCCCTGCAAGGTTCCCTCCATGTCACAGGCAGCAGACAGGGCTGTGACTGCTTACGGAGGCCCTTGCCTCTCCCCAGAGTCTGAAGAATTGTTGGGTGTCCCCAGGGGGCCAGCCATGAAGAATGGGAGCAGGGCAGTCCAGGGCTGTTTGGGGAACTCTGAGCCAGCAGGGTGGGGCTGAGGGGGCACTCTGAGTGTCCTGTGGACCATGAACTTTGGATCCCATGATGGGCAGGCCCATGAGCTGGGTCCCCCCCAAAACAAAATCTGCTTCTCCTGAAAGCTTTTAGAACTTAACTGCGACCTGGCACAGTGGCTCACACCTGTAATCTCAGCACTTTGGGAGGCTGAGGTGGACAGATCACCTGAGGTCAGGAGTTGGAGACCAGCCTGGCCAACATGATGAAACCCCGTCTCTACTAAAAATACAAAAATTAGCCGGGTGTGGTGGTGGGCGCCTGTAGTCCCAGCTACTCAGGAGGCTGAGGCAGGAGAATCACTTGAAGCCAGGAGGCGGAGGTTGCAGTGAGCCGAGACGGCGCCACTGCACTCCAGCCTGGGTGACAGAGCAAGACTCCACCTCAAAAAAAAGAAAAAAAAAAACAAACAAACTTAATTGCAGCTGCACCTAGCAGTCGGGCTTCCTGATTGCAAAGACCACCAGTGGCTGCAGCCCTAAGCCCTGCAGGCCACAGGGACATATGCCCCAGAGGGCAGGGAGCGATGCTGTAGGCCCTGCTACCATCCTGGCCTGACCCAGCAGGGCCTGGCAGTGGGGTGTGGGTTGGAGAAACCATGGAGTGCTTGAGAAAGAAGAGCTATCCAATACAGAGGTGCCCCCTCCACCCCCAGGCCCAGAGACTACTCAAGCCTTGGCCCGGGGATTCTAGCTGATCCCCTGCTCCTGGGGAGGGGAAGGGCAGTTTCACTGTTTCTCACTTGTCCCCGTGAACCCCATCGGTATGATGCTGGTGTTGTGGCCCTCAGAGTCTGCGAGCAATCTCGTCCCACCTTGCTGTGAGGCAGCATGGACGTTAGGGAAACTGAGGCTGGGCTCATCCCACCCACCCCGCATGATGCTTCCTTTCAGGCTCGTCAGAGAGACTCCTGAGCTCTGGCCTTGGGGGGGATGCAGTGATGGGGGAGGCCCAAGGCCACGTCCTCAGGCCCAAAGGGAGGCCACTACAGGCAAGATGAGGTGGCCCAGAGGAGCCACGGCCTGGCAGGGCCCCCACATGGGGCCTGGAGGCCATCTGGGCTGAGGCAGAGCCACTGTCACACATGGATCTCAGAGACCCACAGGAAGAGGGTGGTGGCTGGGAGGGCTGAGGCAGTCCCCCAGAGAACTGCCCTACCAGGCCACAGGGTCAGTGAGAGGGAGCCCGGCTCCTACCCCAGGGGCCAGGTGTCCTTTTTCAGGTCCAGGTGGCAGTGTCCATCACTCCAGGGGCCCCCCCACTGGGGAACTTCTGAGAAGCCAGGGCGGGGAGCAAGAGGTTGATATCCACAAACTCTTTCCCCATCCTTCCCTGTTTTGAAATGGAGGGTGGGATGCAGAGGAGAAAGGTGGAGAGACAGGTGCACAGCCCCAGGCCTCGCCCCCACCCCTGGCCTTACCTACCATGTGGCTGGAACGATGACCACCCAGCAAGAACCCATCTCCCACCCTCACCAGTGATCCTGGAAAACCACAGTCACTGGGGTCCCTCGGGGCATCCGAAGGTCAAGGCAAGTCCCCTTTCAGAATGTCCCCTCTGTGCAGCCTTTCCAGGAAGGAAGCTGGACCAGGCCAGCTGCATGGGTGCCATGACCTCTAGGCCCTCTGCTCTGAGCATCAGGGGGTCCAGCCCACGATGCCCCAAACCTGGGCCCCTCTCCCTGCTGAAGGGCTCTGGGGAGGGAGGCAGAAGCCAGCAGGCATGGAGGCTGCCCATCCCCCAGCCATGGCCTGGGGCCCCACACAGCTCTCTGCCTCCCCCAGGAGAACCCCCGCCTCACAGAAGACTTCGTGTCCCACCTGGAGACCGAGCTGGAACAGTCGAGGCTGCGGGAGACGGAGACACTGGGGGCCCTTCGGGAGATGCAGGACAAGGTTCTTGACATGGAAAAGGTGTGACAGGAGGCAGGCGGGCAGGTGTCGGGGGGACCCTGGGGCATAGGAGGGGTCCTGGGTAAGCTTTGGGGGTGACCCCAGGTCAGAATCCCCCACCCCCATGCACACATAACCATACATATGCACACACACAGCACAACCCTACGTGGGGCATGCCCACCCTCCTGTATGAGGCAAACTCCAGCAGCGTGGCAGCTTCTATGAGCTTCCGGGATACCCCCATCCCACCTGTGCGTGTTTCCCCAGGTACTGGGTTCCAGGAAGGAGGGAGGGAGATAGGGGGATGGGGGAGGGGGACAGGAAGGAGAGAAAGGAAGGCCCAGGCCCATTGGGGCTCCCTCCCTACACATTCCCATGGAGACACCATCCCAGGCCTTCTGGGTCCCTCCCCAACTGCTCTCTGACTTGGCATCAACTCCACTCTCCCACGGAGCTCCCAGAGGAAGGAAAGCACCCAGAGACCCATTCACACATGCAGCAGGAGCCTCCCCACCCCTCCAGCCTGCGCTATTTTGGGAGTCCTCCCAAATGGAGGACTGAGAGGCCATCTGTTTCCAGGCCCTCATCACCAGCCAAGAGCTGGGCTCCGCTCCCACCTCCCTCCACTTCACAGGGAAGTGTGCCTCCAGGACATGCTGCTGGATCCTCCCAGCCCTAGACCCAAATACGGGGCAGTGCAGACTTCATCTAGAAAGCTGGATTTGGGTTCTGGAGCATCAATCCTCCATCACTGCGCCCTGGGGTGCCAGGACAGGGCCTAGGCTGGCACTCAGCCTGTTCCCAGGGAGAGGGACTGCCTGGCCTGGTGTGGCCTGGCCTGGGGGCCGGAGGGCAGACAGGGTGTTTCTGCTGGGTCTGGTTCTCTACCTGAGCATTCCCCTGAGCGGGTGGATCTCAGACCTCGGGGAGTCAGTGTGTGCAGGACGGCGTTTTTGGGGGTTGCCCTAGGACACCCTGTGAGAGTAGGTGCTGTTACCACACCCATTTTACAGCTGAGGAGCTCCAGCCGGGTTCCACAGGCGAGTCTGCTTCCCGTGGGCCTTGTCCAGGGGGTCTCCCTCCCCCATCTGAGCCGCCCAAGGCAGAGCTCAGGAGGAAACGTGGCTGAGGCGTTTGTCCTGCAGGAAGGGCCAGGCAGCTGCGCTCTCCCCCAGGCCCTGATCCCTCTCTCCCCGCAGAGGAACAGTTCGCTGCCCGACGAGAACAACGTGGCGCAGCTGCAGGAGGAGCTGAAGGCGCTCAAGGTGCGGGAGGGCCAGGCGGTGGCCTCGACGCGAGAGCTGAAACTGCAGCTGCAGGAGCTCTCGGACACCTGGCAGGTGAGGGCCGGGTGGGCACCGGCGGGCAGAGCGCCCCCTAGGGCCGTCCCCTCGGGGGTCTTGAGCGGAGGCTGACCGCCCCCCTCTCGGCTTCACCCCCTAGGCCCATCTGGCCCGCGGCGGCCGCTGGAAGGAGTCCCCACGGAAGCTGGTCGTGGGCGAGCTGCAGGATGAGCTGATGAGCGTGCGTCTGCGCGAGGCGCAGGCCCTGGCCGAGGGCCGCGAGCTGCGGCAGCGCGTGGTGGAACTTGAGACGCAGGTGGACTCGGGGTGCCTGCCCGTTGAGGGAGGGGCGTGGTGTCCGTGGCCAGCCCCTGGGTTAGGACCTGACCGCCGCCGTCCTCCGTCCTCCCTATCCCAGGACCACATCCATCGCAACCTTCTGAACCGTGTGGAGGCGGAGCGCGCGGCGCTGCAGGAGAAGCTGCAGTACCTGGCGGCACAGAACAAGGGGCTGCAGACGCAGCTCAGCGAAAGCCGCCGCAAGCAGGCCGAGGCCGAGTGCAAGGTGCAGACCCCCGCGGCCCCTCCGAGCCGGTGGCACCGGCCCCGGACGCCAGCCTACCTGAGGCCCCGCCCCCAATCCCCCCCTGTCCAGCCTCCTGATCCGTCCCCACCCTCGGCGCCCCGCCTCCTGACCCGCCCCCGCCCTCGGTCCTGCCTCCTGATCCGCCCCTGCCAGCGGTCTCGCCTCCTGACCCGCCTCCGTCCGTGCCCCGCCTCCTGATTCGCCCCTGCCCGCGGTCCCGCCCCCTGATGCGTCCCGCCCCCTGACCCTCCCTCCTTTTGCCCCCAACGCCCCCCGCCCCCCCGACCCCAGAGCAAGGAGGAGGTGATGGCTGTGCGACTGCGGGAGGCAGACAGCATGGCTGCGGTGGCCGAGATGCGGCAGCGCATCGCTGAGCTGGAGATCCAGGTGAGCGACGGGGGCGGGGGCAGGGCCTGGGGCAGGGCCTGGGGCAGGAGCGGGGCCGGACCGCAGGCCCAGCATGGCACTGGCCCCGTGTGACCTGGCGCACCCCGCAGAGGGAGGAGGGCCGAATCCAGGGTCAGCTGAACCACTCCGACTCATCGCAGTACATCCGCGAGCTCAAGGACCAGATCGAGGAGCTGAAGGCCGAGGTGAGCCGGCGCGGGGATGCCGGGGACAGGCCTGGGTGTCGTCGGCCTGGGACGAGCCGAGCGCCGGTGCCTTGCGGAGGATGCGGCTGGGAGGGCGGGGCAGAAGGCCGGTCCACGCCTGCAGCGCCGGTCCCCCGCCCCAGGTGCGGCTGCTGAAGGGCCCGCCGCCCTTCGAGGACCCGCTGGCTTTCGACGGGCTGAGCCTGGCGCGGCATTTGGACGAGGACTCACTGCCGTCGTCGGACGAGGAGCTACTCGGCGTAGGCGTGGGCGCTGCCCTGCAGGACGCGTTGTATCCTCTGTCCCCGCGCGATGCGCGCTTTTTCCGCCGTCTGGACCGGCCGGCCAAGGACAGCGAGGGCAGCTCAGACAGCGACGCTGATGAGCTTGCCGCGCCCTACAGCCAGGGCCTGGACAACTGAGGCCGTGCCCCGCGCGCCCGGATTCAGGAGACCGCAGTCGCGGGGGGCTCCCGGGCAGCCCGTGTTCTGCTCCCCACCTGCCGCACTTGACGAACTCCGCGCCCTCTGTGGCTCAGCCACCCCTAAAGCGAGGCCCGGCGAGGCAGCGCAGAGGGTAGGGTCCGGCCTGGGGCTCCTCAGGACCCCGGGACAGGTTCTCCCTCCCCAGCAGTGTTTACCCATCTTGGTCTGTACCCCTCCGGGCCCTCTGGCGTTCCGGGGTGCCTGGAGGGGCTGACTGCTCTCTTAACAGGAGGGCAGAGGGCAAGGGACAGATGACCCAGAGGTCCCAGCACTGAATGAGCAGACAGCTCCCACTTCCCAGCAGGATTCCTTCTGGGACAGGGGTGGCATTGCTGGGAAGCACCCAGGAGCTAACCGAGGCCTGAGGAAGGAGAGCACCAGCTCTGGGCTGGACATCAGCACCCCACAACACTCCTCGGGACGAAGTGACCCTTGACTAACCCCTGGCCATCTCTAGGGGAGTTGGGCCGCTGGGGACAGATGGCCAGGCCAGCCTCTCCTGCCTGGTGCAGGCACCATGGCCCCTGCAGCAGAAACCAAAGTCCCCCATACTGTGTGCAGGGCCACCTGGGGAGTGAGTGGCGAGCGGGAAGTGTCCCTGCTTCTCTGGGTGGGGCCAGAGCAGCTTCGAGGAAGTGAAGAGACCCCTCTCCCCAGCACCCCATATCTTGCTCTGGGAGACACTCGCACCCCCTATCCTGGACAGTGATGGAGGGGTATCTCTAGGGGGGTGCTCGGCTTCCATCTACTTCCTTTTCTTCCTGTGTTCCCAGCCCCACCCTCAGCCAGGGCCAGGCCCCCACCTAGGAGCTTCCTAGCGAGCGGCCTCCCCTCACTTCCTCCTGGTGGTCCTGTGGCCTCTGCTGAATCACAGCTGAGAACGGTGCCAAAATTCAACGATGCCCCCCCAGGCCCCTTCCTGTCTCCCCCCGGCCCCCCTGGGCCTCATGACCCTGGGGGCTGCCCCCCTCGGTGCTCCTGGAGCCTCCAGTAGAGTAGCGTCACAAGCAATCTCCCTGGCGCTTCCTGGGGTGAGGACCCCTGCTCTGTCCCCACTTCCTAGCTGCCCACTTTTCAGTGTTATGAAGCCTGGGAACCGGGGCAGGCACCCGCGGGGCTCTCCCACACGCCCCCCACACTGCCCACCACCATTTTGCACACTGCCTGTTCACTCCACATGTTGCCCAGGCGGGAAAGATGGAAAATAAAGTGTATTTACACAGTCACGGACTGGCCTGTGGGCTGGGAGGAGAATCGCAAGCAGCGGTGGGTGCCCAGCCCCCGGACCAAAAACCGTGCTCAGGGAAGGCGGGGATGTCCTCGCCCTCAGGAGCTCCCCACAGTCTCATAGAATGGGGGTGGGAGAGGACAGAAGGGCATTCGGTTTGGGGGCAGGGCATGATTTCCCACCTGGGTGAATCAACTTGGGCCTCCCCTGAAGGAGAGAGAGGGATGCCAAATCGCTGGCTTCAGGAAGCACAGGACCCAGTTGCGTTCATTCTGCTCACACCTCCAGGGGTATTGCGGGGTACTCTGCCCTTTGCCTGGCTCTGAGGGGGTCTCCAGTGGAGCAGAGGAGACAGGTACTAGGCAGGGGGGAGCCTGCACTAATGTGGTAAGTGCTCAATAGACAAATGTGCAGGGAGATCAGGGAAGGCTGCCTGGAGGAGGTGGTGTCAGGGCCTCTTCCAGGGGTAAAAGCATAAAGATCAGACCAACGGGAGGCACACCATGCCTAGAAAGGAGGAACAGGAAAGCCTGGGCGTGGTCAGATCAAGAAGGGACTGCTTACGTCAGGAGAGGGAGTTTGGGCTTTGAACTGGGGGCCATTGGGAGACCATGGAGGGCTTAGGTAAGGGGGCCCCACCAGATGGACCGCAGAGTCTGTGAGGGGCTAGTGCAGGGAGGACAGTGAGTAGGGGGCAGAAAGAGTCCTTTGTGGGGTTCCCCACAGAGCTGAGGCAGAATCCCAGCTGCTGGGTGGCGGTGTGGGGTGGGGTGGAGGACAGAGCCAGGAGTGGCAAGGCAAAGCTTCCTAGAGGCAGAAACATTTGTTTGTTGTTTTTTTTGAAACGGAGCTTCACTCTGTCGCCCAGGCTGGAGTGCAGTGGTGTGACCTCAACTCACTGCAACATCCGTCTCCTGGGTTCCAGTGATTCTCCTGCCTCAGCCTCCCAAGTAGCTGAAACTACAGGCACCTACGACCATGCCTGGCTAATTTGTTTTGTTTTGTTTTTTGAGACAGAGTCTTACTCTGTCACCCAGGCTGGAGTGCAGTGGCACGATCTTGGCTCACTGAAACTGCCGCCTCCTGGGTTCAAGTGACTCTCCTGCCTCAGCCTCCTGAGTAGCTGGGACTACAGGCACCCACCACCACGCCTGGCTAATTTTTTTTTTTAAGACAGGGTTTCGCTCTTGTTGCCCAGGCTGGAGTGCAATGGTGCAGTTTCAGCTCACTGCAACCTCTGCCTCCCGGGTTCAAGCAATTTTCATGCCTCAGCCTCCCAAGTAGCTGGGATTACAGGCATGCGCCACCACGCCTGGCTAATTTTGTATTATTTTTAGTAAAGATGGGTTTTTGCCATGTTGGCCAGGATGGTTTCGAACCCCTGACCTCAGGTGATCCACCTGCCTCCCAAAGTGCTAGGATTACAGGCATGAGCCACTGTACCTGGCCCAATTTTTTTTTTTTTTTTTAAAGTAGAGACTGGGTTTCACCATATTGGCCAGGCTGGTCTCAAACTCCTGACCTTGTGATCCACCCGCCTCGGCCTCCCAAAGTGCTGAGATTATAGGGGTGAGCCACCGTGCCCAGCTATTTTTTTTGTATTTTTACAAAAAATTTAGTACAGACAGGGTTTTGCCATGTTGGCCAAGCTGGTCTCAAACTCCTGACCTCAGGTGATCTGCACTCCTCGGCCTCCCAAAGTGCTGGGATTACAGGCATGAGACACGGTGCCTGGCCCCTAGGGGCAGAAACATAATTGGGTTCAGGCAGATGCCAGCCAGGGCCTGCTCTCTGTACCCAGTGTGGGTCCACAAAGTGCCCCTTGCCCCCATGCCTGACAGCCAAGCAAAGGACATGACACTGCTTATGCACTGAGACAGCCAAGTCCCATGTACTGTCCTATCACGTGCCACAGCTCTCCTGGCCACACACAGTGCAGATGTAACCCTGGGGACCCTGACAGTCACTGTCCATGCCTCCTGCTTCCATGGTAATTCCACCCCCACTGGCTCCCCAGGACACGGCAGGACCCCAGAGGAACTGTCTGAGGTTGTGCCCTGTCCTTCCTGGCAGTTGGCCTTGAGCCTCTGGCTACCCAGCATGTCAGGAGTCAGCCTTGGGCTTGTCCCAGAGTCTGGAAACAAAGACACCCAGGTCCCCAACCCCACCAGGGCCCGGCTTGAGAGAACACCTCTGTGGCTTGCCACAAAACTCTGAATTTGACCGAAGGACTGTGCTGGTATCCTCCTCCTTTAGCTCCCAGGGGTGCAGGTGGCACCCCTCCAGGCCAGAGCCCATTTCTCCTCAGACCCCAGGCTGGGAAGTCCCTTGTCTGGGATGGGGACGGGCAGGACCTGCTGGTCTGTGACTGACAGGAACTGATCACAGGATGGCGTAAGGGTACTGGGTCCAGGGGCAGAGGCAGGGCTGAGGGCCCAAGGCCAGATCCTACTCTGTCTTCTTAACCAGTTGGGGATGTTGCCATCATTCTTGGTGCCATGCAGGAGACCCAGGGGAGGAAAGGCCTAACGGGGGAGCTCTCTGCAGGGGCACCTGGGAACAGGGAGAAACTGGCTAGGGCTGAGGGGCTCCAGGGTCAAGGTGACTGAGCTAGGGGTCAGGGTTAGGGTTAGTTGGGGGAGGAAGAGCAGGAAACTCTGATTGGAGGGGGCCTGTGAAGATGTTTGGGATCTGATAAGGACGCCTGACGAAGGGCAAGGATGTCGTGGGGGTGGGATGCACCAAGTGGCACTTCGAGGACACTTGGAGACAGGGTGCAGTGTGAGGACTCCATCTCCCACCCAGCCCTGGGAGAGGCCACTTCTTCCTGCAATCCCCTACTGGGGCAGTTGGCCCGAGACCCTATATCAGCCGAAGGGCCATGGGAAGGGGTCCCCCGTCCTTGCCTCAGTGCCCTCTAATCTTCCCACCTGTTCCCTAGAAGTGCCAGTTCCCCGCATTGAGTTTGAAAAGTGTGCCAGACCAGGCACGGTGGCTCACGCCTGTAATCCCAGCACTTTGGGAGGCTGAGGAGGGCAGATCACCTGAGGTCAAGCAGAAGAAGAAAAAGAATCGAATGGAATCGAATCGAAAAGAGTGTTCCAGTCGCTCCTTCACCTCGGCCACGCACTGGCTCATCCACTAGGGCGCACAGCCCCAGCCAGGCCCCTCCTGCGCCGAACGTTTCCACCAGAAGTCGGACACCAAGAGGCCAAAGTTCACACACTTGGATGGGTGGGCGGCACCAGATGGCCGGGACTCGGCAGGGCCCCGCCCTAGCCCCTCCTGGCCTGCCCCTTATCTCCCAGAAGAGGAAAACCGTACTTAATCCAGAGCTCCAACCGGTTCGCGCACAGCCGCCAGCAAGACCTATCTGGCCTGGCCCCCCGCGCCGCTCAGCCCGCTGGAAGCCCCCAGCCCCGGCCCTCTCGGTGACAGCGAAGGTGTGCAGGCCTCAGTGTCCTAGTTTTATTGCAAACTCAGGCTGTGCGGGGTGGGCAATACACTGGACACGGGGCGGGGCTCGGGGAAATGGAACATGTCCTAGGCCAAAGGGGCGGAGCTCGAAGGGCGGGCCTAGTCAAAGCTGTGGGTAGATCCCGAGCCTCCGAGGCCCAAGGCAGGGGTGGAGCCTGGGCCGAAAGGCTCAGGCTCAAGGGAGCTAAGACCAATCCACCCAGCGGTGCTCCAGGGCAGTGGAGGCGGGGTCTAAAACAAACAGGCATACCCAGAGGGGCGGATCCTAAGGCAGGAGTGGGGTGTAGCAGGCGGGGCTGTGATCTGGCTCAGTGGAAGGTCTCCACCTCCACCACGGTCCAGTCACCCTGCGGAGAGGCCACGTCGTCCGGAGAGAAGCTGGTGACCGAGGTGATGCTGGCACGGGACTCGTCCAGGGGAGACAGTAGTTCGGCCCAGCGGCCGAGTTCGGCGTCGCTGAGTGCAGCCCGGGCGCCCCCCGTGACGCCACCACCCTCGGCGCCTCCTGGGCCCCCGCCGCTGCCGCCCGCGGCACCCTCGGCAGCTGCCAACAGCAGCGTCCGGCTTAGCAGGTGCTGCACGACGCTAGCCTGCAGCGCCCCCAGTGGCAGCTCGCCCAGGCGCGCCTGCTTCGGGCTCCGCGAGGACGCCCCAGCCCCGGCCCCAGCCACCGCCTTCCCACCGCTCGCGCCGGAAGTGGGCCCCGGATCCAGTGCGCCTGGGGCTGGGGTCGCCGACTCGGGCCCTTCAGTCTCGTAGATGGTGCACAGACCGTCAGCAGAGCCGGGTCCGCCAGCGGGAGGCCACGGCAGTTGCGCACCTGCGGGTAGAGACGCCAGGTGGGCGGTGGGGGTGATAAGACCTGCCCCTGCCTCAAGGTCCCGCCCCCTTGTCTAAGTTCCGCCCCGGACCCAGCTGTCCCGCCCCCGAGCTGGGAAGCCTCGCCTCCGACCCCGCCCACAGCCAGGCCCGGTCTGGGGTGCCCCTTACCTGGGGCTCCGCGGAAGGCGAGCGGCGGAGCGGGGCCTCGACTCCAGGCAGCCGGGTGGCAAGCGGCGAGCTCTGCGTCGGGGGGAGGGGAGGCTGCGGCGCCGCCCTCGGGCCCACTGTCGTAGCCACGCAGCTCCTCTGGCGTGCTCGTGGCGCTGCTGCTGTGGCCGGCCAGGTCCGGCCCGCTTAGCGTGCTGGACGGGCTGCGCGAGGGCGGCGGCGGCGGGCCGGGGGCCAACGCCAGGGTCAGCCGTGGGCCCGAGACGGAGGTATCCGGACCCGGGGTCGGGGGGCGGCGTGGGGCCTGCAGGGTGGGTGAGGCAGGGGGAGAGGGAGGAACCTGCAGAAGGGGCGCTGCCAGAACAGGTGGGGCCTGTGGAGGAGGCGTGGCTAAAGGAGACATTGGGGGTGAGAAAGGGGCCTGCCCAGGGAGTGAGGCAGGCGGAGAGGGAGGGGCCTGCAGAGGAGGTGTGGCCAGAGCAGGTGGAGCCTGTGGAGGGGGCTTGGCCAAAGGAGACATTGGGGGTGAGGCAGGGGGAGAGGGCAGGACCTGCAGAGGAGGAGCGGCCAGAGGGGGTGGGGTCTGTGGAGGGGGCGTGGCTGAAGAAGACATTGGGGGAGAGGCAGGGGGAGAGGGTGGGACCTGCAGAGGAGGCCCGGATAGCGGGGCTGGGGTCTGTGGAGGGGGCGAGGCTGAAGGAGACATTGGGGGAGAGGCAGGGGGAGAGGGTGGGACCTGCAGAGGAGGCGCGGTTAGAGAGGGTGGGGCCTGTGGAGAGGGCGTGGCTGAAGGAGACACTGTGGGTGAGGCAGGGGGAGAGAAAAGGGCCTGCCCTGGGGGTGAGGGAGTGGGAGAGGAAGGGGCCTGCAGAAGGTACACTGCCATAGCAGTTGGGGCCTGTGGAAAGGGTGTGGCCAAGGGAGACAGAGGGGGTGAGGCAGGTGGAGAGGGAGGGGCCTGCAGTGGAGGCAAGGCCAGGGCAGGTGGGGCCTGCGGAGGGGGCGTGGCCAAAGGAGACAGAGGGGGAGAGGGCAGGCCCTGCAAAGGGGGTGAGGCCAGAGCAGGTGGGGCCTGTGGAGGAGGCGTGGCTATGGAAGAGGGGGTCTCCGGAGGGGGCGCGATCAATGGCGAAGGTGGTGCTTGCAGAGGCCGTGGGGCTGGACAAGGTGGAGTCTCCAGATGGGATGTGGTCAGGGAACCAGAAGCTGTCTGCAGAGGGGGTGGGGCTAGAGAAGGTGGGCTCTCCAGAGGGGGTGTGGTCAGGGAAGCAGGAGGTGTCTGCAGAGAGGGCGGGACTAGGGAAGACTGGGTCTCCAGAGGGGGCATGGTCAGGGAAGAGGGAGGTGCCTGAGGAGAGTAGGAGGCCAGAGAAGATGGAGCCTGCAGAGGGGGTGTGGTCAGGGGTGAGTTTAGGGGTGAGACAGCAGGAGAGAGAGAAGTCTGCAGAGGGGGTGAGGCAGTAAGGGAAAGAGGGGCCTGCAGAGAGGGTGAATCAGGGGGAGTAGAGGAAGGTCGAGAAGGCGAGGTCAAAGGTTGGGTTTGCCTAGGGGACAGTGTCAGAAAAGAATGTGTGGCCTGCAGAGGGGGTGAGCCCAAAGAAGTTGTGGCCTGCAGAGAGGACGAAGCCAGAGGAGAGGGAGGTGCCTGCAGAGACGGTGAGGTCAGAGAATGTGGGACCTGTATTGGGGGAATGGTCTGGAGAGAGGGCGGGGCATGCATAGGGGGCGTAGTCATAGAAGGTGGGGCCGGTGAGTGGGGCGGGGCCAGGGGTGGGGGCGGGGCCTGCAGAGGCGAGGCCAAAAGAGAGGGAGAAACTAGAGGACGATCCTGCAGAGAGACTGTGGTCAAAGGAGAGGGAGAGGCCTGCAGAGGCAATGTGGCCAGAAGAGGAGGGTCCTGTGGAGGAAGAGTGGCCAGAGTGTGGGGCGTGGCCTGGGGAGGGGGCGGAGACGGGGAAGGACTGGCCGGAGGGGGCGTGGTCAGAGCAGAAAGGCCTGGCTGAAGGAGTGTGGCGAGGGGAGAAGCCGGATTCCCAAGAGATGTTGCCGGAGAAACAGGGCCTTGTAGAGGAGACATGGCTGACAGAGGAGGTGTGGCCAAGGGAGAGAGGAGAGTCGGAAGAGAGGGCAACGCTGGATTAGCTTGGGTGGGGGGCATACTCTGCAAAGGGGATGAAACTGATGGAGAGACTGAAGCCACAAAAGCGGCTATGGCCGGGGAAGAGACGCCTGCTTCTGGAAAGGATGTAATCACCTGTGTGGGTGGAACTTGCGAGGGGGGCGTGGCTGGTGGAGAGGGGAGGGTCTGCAGAGAGGAAGGAGCAGAGGGAGAAGGAGGGGCTAGAGGAAGAGGTGTGGCCAACTGACAGGTAAGGCTCGGCGAGTGGGGCGTGGCCGGCAGGGTGGGCGGGGCCTGACTTTGCAGTGCTGCTGGCAGAGGGGGCGTGACCGGTGGAGAGGGAGGGAGCGTGGCTGGCAGGGGAGTGGCTGCGTTGTAGGGAGGCGGTACGGGTCTTGCCTTGGTACCCGGTGGAGAGGGTGTGGCCAAAGGAGAAGAAAGCGGGCCTAGTGCTGGGGCTGCGTCCTTCCTTAGGGGTGTGACCTGCGGGGGGCGCAGAGCCTGCAGCCCTTTCGGTTTGGGCTGCGAGGGATGCGCAGGAGCCCTGGGTGTTCCGCGGGCTGAGGGCCCAGAACGGGCTGGGGAGGAGAGAGGGGTGGCGCTGGAGCTCAGGGGACGCGAGACCGGCCTCTGGAGACCCCCACCGGCGCTGGGCCGCCTCCTGGCAGCCGGGCTTGGCTCGGTGGTACTGTGCTCCGAGGCGCTGCTCACTAATTTCCGAGGGCCCTCTGTCGCTGGCCGTGGCCGGGCACTCGGACCTGGCCGGGGGAGCCCCCCCTCGGTGCCCGCAGCCCGGGACCGGCGGGCCATGGCCGGGGAGGGGGTTCCTGGGGTAGGCCCGGAAGTGTCTGGAGAAAAAGTAGGCCAAGGGTCACCGATACCTCTGAGGCAGCACCCCTCGCTGCCCAGGAACCCCACTCTTCTCCAGGTCACATACCTCTCCGTGCGCCGGCGCCGAGGGCACTCTTTTTGGGAGCCTCTGTAGCTTTTCCTCTGGCTACAGTTTCCTCCGCTGGGATCCGGAGTCCCTTTTGGCCAAGAGGGCCTGGCCTGGAGACAGAAGGGGCCACGCTCAGGCCTAGATCCTTGTTTGGCTTCCCAAGCCTCTATTTTCCCATCTGTGAAATGGGCATGCGCCTTCTCTGAGGACCAATAATGGCTTTCACCCAATTTGTGTCCAGTGACCTGCAAGTGCGCCCGCGCCCCAACTCGTGTAAAATAAAAGGTTCCAGACTCTGTGACGCCAACCCTGGCTGAGGGGACTGGGGGAGAGGGAGCAGGTTACCTAGTGGTCCCGCTGTCACGCCCTGGGCTAGAAACAGGGCCTGGGCTGGTCTTCTTGGCAGGAGGAGCTCTCTCCCCTCTCCCGGAGGCTGGGGCCCTGGAAGCTGCGGGGAGAAGGCCGAGTCACAGGTGCCCCGGAGAGGTGGTGGTGGAGGGGAGACGGGACAGGTATTGGAAGTGGGAGGGAAGATCGGGTCGGAGCTGAGGAAGGAGGCTGGGGTACCTGGGTTTCGGGAACTTGTCCCAGCACTCCGCGTTGGTCCCGCTCGGGGCGCAGACTCTGGAAGAGTGGTCCCGCCGATGCCCCCGGCTCGCTCTGCCAGAGGTTTTCGCCCCACAGCTCCCGCAGCTCCCAGAACTCGGAGGGCTGCGGGAGTTACTGGGGGAGGGGGTCGAGGAGAGCCTGGGGGCCTGGGAGTCAGAAGTCCAGGAGGGCGAGCAGCCGGCGTCCGCGCGGTGGCCCCTGCCTTCGCCTTGTCTCTCTTGTCCATCTTGCACCTGAAGAGACAAACTGGTCCGCCTCCCAGGTTCTGGACACCTACGTCGCCTCCAGAGACCTGGACCCAGGTACCTCACTGCCCTTTCGCAGCATCGCCACCCATGTACACTCAAACCTCGGCCTCGGCTTCCATCCGCTCGGCTCCCACGCACCTACACCCACTCGCCAGCCCCACTGCTCCTTGCTGTCCCCATGTCCCACCCCCCCACCGCTTTTCCCCAAAGCGAAGAGGCCCTGCCTGCCCCAGCCCGCCGCCTCCCCCGCCTCAGCTCCAATGCAGGACCGATCTCCACGCCCCTACCCCTCGCCCCTCAGGGACTCAGACCGCCAGCCTCCAGAGCAGGGGACTGCCACGGGCTCCTGATGTGGGGGACCGGAGCGCACGCCCAGGTCTCCCCGCCAGCCCCCAGCGGCCTCCCCCAGCCTCCTCCAGGGATGCTTGCACCTGCCGGGAGGCAGAGCGGCCCCGCTGCCCGCGAACGGGCTCCGGGAGACAAAGAGCCGCGTCCCGGGCCCGACCCCTCCCCCAGCCAGGCCTGGCCCGCGCCCAGCCTCTCCACCTGCTCGCGTTGCACTCACCTCCGCCTCCGGCCTCCGGCCGCTCCTCGCAGGGTCGCCTGGGGTGGGGCCCGGGCAGGAGCGACGCGGTGGCCGCCAGCGGCGAGGAGGCGAGGGGAGGGGGCTGCAGGCTGCGGCGCCGGGGTAGCCGAGCCTGTCCCGCCCCTCGGCCGCGGGCGGGAGAGCCGGGGGCGCGCGCTCGATCCGGACCCGGGAGCGCGGCCGGCGGAAGCGCGCCGAGGGGGATGGGGGAGAAGGGCGCGTTGGAGAGACGGGTGGCTTCTCCACGGTCCGGGGAAAGCTTGTTTCCCCAGTTGCGCCTGAGGAACCCAGAGAGTCAACGGTTGGGACTGGGGGAGCAAATCTCTGGGGTCCTCCACTGTCCTCCCCAACACATACACCTGCCCCGACCCCCACCACAACCACCTGGCGACCAAGGACCGCCTGGACGGGGATAGGCTGGGCCCTGGCAACCAGGAGGCGGGACCACCGCGCCTCTGGCCCACACACCAATCCGGCCGCTCGGTAGCCCTGGCACTTTCCAGTCCTTCGCATCTGCGGAAGCTAGGCCGCCCAGGGTCTCTGGGGGGCAGCCGCCCACCCCCTCATACCCGAAGGTGTTCCCCAGACGCCAGGAAACCCCTTATCTAGTTTCCTGGGGTCGGAGAACTGCTAAGAGAATGCCGCCCGGTGAATTTCAGGGATGCAAGGTAGACCCCAGATTTGGGGGGAGAGAGAAAGAAAGAAAGGAGGAGTAGGAGGGAGACAGGAGACACAGACTATCTGCAGGGTATTCTGTGAGAGGTGACCCAGCCATCTGCAGGGCAGAGCACGCCCACCCTCCACACCCTTCCAGCTAACAGGAAGTCAAGTCAGCAGACCCTTCCTGGCAAAGCTGGGCTTCCAGGACACTAGGTTATGTCGACCTGGGAGGTGTCAAAACAAGTGCATAAGGCCTGGCGCAGTGGCTCACACCTGTAATCCCACCGCTTTGGGAGGCTGAGGGGGGCAGATTACTTGAGCTCAGGAGTTCGAGACCAGCCTGGCCAACATGGTGAAACCCTATCTCTACCAAAAAATACAAAAATTAGCCGGGCGTCCTGGCGAGCACCTATAATCCCAGCTACTCGAGAGGCTGAGGCAGGAGAATGGCTTGAACCTGGGAGGCAGAGGTTACGGTGAGCTGAGATTGCGCCACTGCACTCCAGCCTGGGCGACAGAGTGAGACTCTGTCTCAAAAACAAAAACAAGCAAACAAAAAAGCCAAAAACACAAGTTCATGAAGGACACAGAAGATCCTGTACAAGGGTCCCAGCCCAGCCGGAGCAAGTGGGAGATGTCCTGTTGGTGACTTAAGCCAGGGCAGGGGCCTCGGTGGAGAGCTGAGCTCCAGGACTGTCGCATGAAGAGGGTGGGAGCCTGACGGTGGAAACGGCCATTCCTCAGCTCCCTCTCCTTATAAGAAGAGTCTGGCCTTGTCACCTCTGTCGGCCATGTCCCCTCCTCATCCAGCCTCCATGAGCTTTCCGCCTGGATGTCTCATCCCTCCAGACTCACAGCCACTTTTTACCACATTCCAAGAAACCAGCGTCCTCTGCCCAACACCAACCCCATTGCAAACTCCATACGCACAGTTCACTCCCTCCTGGAAATCAGGAGGCCTCCATGCACAGGAAACTGATAATGCGACTTGGCATCAAGTGAACTGGGGTGGGGGAGTAGGGACGTTGGGCCCATTTGAGGTTGCAGAAATGGAAGGCAGAGAAAAATGGCAGAGCTGAATGCCATGCTTTGGCCTCCCGATTGGATCATTCTAGGCCTTATCTTCTCCCTCAGTCTACCAATGATCACCCGTGTGAACCCCTTGTGGCAGGACACCAGCCTGGTTCCCTGTCTACCCACCCACACCCAGTGCCTCCTTCCAAATCACATCCACCTATGCAGATCCCTGCCCTCCTATTTATTTATTTTTGAGACAGGATCTCACTCTGTCACCCAGGCTGGAGTGCAGTGGCATGATCATCACAGCTTCACAGCTCACTGCAGCCTCGACCTTCCAGGTTCCAGTGATCCTCCCACCTCAGCCTCTCAAGTGGCTGGGACTATCAGCCGAGGTGGGTGGATCATTTGAAGACAAGAGTTAGAGACCAGCCTAGCCAATATGGTGAAACTTTGTCTCAATTAAAAATACAAAAAATTAGCTGGGTGTGGTGGCACATGCCTATAGTCCCAGCTACTCAGGAGACTGAGGCACAAGAATCACTTGAACCCAGGAGGCGGAAGCTGCAGTGAGCCAAGATCATGCCACTGCGCTCCAGCCTGCACAACAGAGTGAGACTCCTTCTCAAAACCAAAACAAAACAGTCTGGGCACGGTGGCTCACGCCTGTAATCCTAGCTCTTTGGGAGGCCGAGGTGGGCAGATCACGAGGTCAGGAGTTCAAGACCAGCCTGGCCAATATGGTGAAACCCCATCTCTACTAAAAATACAAAAATTATCCGGGCATGGTGGCACACACCTGTAGTCCCAGCCACTATGGAGGCTGAGGAAGAAGAATTGCTTGAACCTGGGAGGCAGAGGTTTCAGTGAGCTGAGATTATGCCACTGTACTCCAGCCTGGGTGACAGAGAGAGACTCCGTCTAAAAATAAAATAAAATAAAATACACACACACACACACACACACACACACAAACCCAGATCACCTGAGGTCAGGAGTTCGAGACCAGCCTGGCCAACATGGAAAAAACCCGTCTCTACTAAAAATACACAAATTAGCCAGGCACGGTGGCATGCACCTGTAATCCCAGCTATTCGGGAGGCTGAGGCAGGAGAATCACTTGAACCTGGGAGGCGGAGGTTGCAGTGAGCCGAGAGCGTGCTGTTGCACTCCAGCCTGGGAGACTGAGCAAGACTCTGTCTCAAAAACAAACAAACAAACAACAACAAAAAATAAAACAAGTAGCTGGGACTAAAGGCTACCCCACCATATCAGGCTAATTTTAAATTTTTTTTGTAGAAACAGGGTCTCGGTATGTTACCCAGGCTGGTCTCGACCTCCTGGGCTCAAGTGACGCTCCCACCTCAGCCTCCCAAAGTGCTGGGATTACAGGCAGGAGCCACCTCACCCAGCCTCTCCTGCCTTCTGACTATGATGCAAGGGTTTCTCCAGGGTACATGAAACCCACCCTGTAATTAATTGGGATCTGGACTCTGCCCTCTTATAAAAACACTCCCAAAACCTCCATCAACAGAGGGATGAGTAACATGAATCAAAGTGTCCCCTACAATGGAATGGAACTTGGCAATAGAAAGGAACAGACTACTGCTACTCTCAAAACAGGGACAAATCTCAAAAGCACGCCAAACAAAAGAAGCCACAAAAAGCACTCACTGTATGATTCCATTTATAGAACATTCTAGAAAATGCGAGCTCATCTGTAGTGACAGACAGCACATCAGTGGTTGCTTGGAACCGGTGGGGGAGGGACATTGAATGAACTATCCAGTGTAGCCACTCTTAGGCTTGTGACTCTCAGGTGAGGACTAGGCAACTATAGTCCCCACTACTGGGGAGGCTAAGACAGGAGGAACCCCTGGAGCTCAGGAGTTTGAGGCCAGCCAGGGAAATATAAGGAGACCGCATCTCTAAAAGAAAAATAAATAAATCACAAATATGTGTGCATGTGTATGTGTGTGTGTGTGTGTGTGTGTGTGTATTTTTTCTTTCTTTTTTTTTTTTTTTTTGAGACAGAGTCTCACTCTGTCACCCAGGCTGGAGTGCAATGGTGTGATCTTGGCTCACTGCAACCTCCACCTCCCGAGTTCAAGCAATTCTTCCGCTTCAGCCTCCCGAGTAGCTGGGATTACAGGCATGCGCCACCACGCCTGGCTAATTATGTATTTTTTGGTAGAGATAGGGTTTCTCCATGTTGGTCAGACTGGTCTCGAACTCCTGACATCAGGTGATCCACCCACCTTAGCCTCCCAAAGTGCTGGGATTACAGGCGTGAGCCACTGCACCTGGCCATATATATATATATATCTCCTGACCTTGTGATCCGCCCATCTCGGCCTCCCAAAGTGCTGGGATTTTAGGCTTGAGCCACTGCGCCCGGCCGAAAGGCAGAAGATTCTGATGCATGCTGTGACATAGATGAACTGTGAGGACATCATGCTCAGGGAAATAAGCCAGATATAAAAGGACAAATCCTGTGTGATTCCACTTTTAGGAGGTCCCTAGAGGAGTCAGATTCATGGGAGAGAGAAAGTAGAATAGTGGGTGCCAGGGGCTATGGGAGGGAGGTGGGGAGTTAGTGTTTCATGGGGACAGAGTTTCAATTTTAGAAGATAAGAAAGTTCGGCCAGGCAGGCGGATCACAAGGTCAGGAGATCGAGACCATCCTGGCTAAAACGGTGAAACCCCATCTCTACTAAAAATACGAAAAATTAGCCAGGTGTGGTGGCGGGCGCCTGTAGTCCCAGCTACTCAGGAGGCTGAGGCAGGAAAATGGCGTGAACCCGGGAGGTGGAGCTTGCAGTGAGCCGAGATCGCGCCACTGCACTCCAGCCTGGGTGACAGAGCGAAACTCCGTCTCAAAAAAAAAAAAAAAGAAAGAAAGCAAGTTCGGGAGATGGATGTTCGTGATAGTTGTACAACCATGTGACTGTTCAATGCCACTGAGCTGCACACTTAAAAATGGTTACAATGGCTGGGCACAGTGGCTCACACCTATAATCCCAGCACTTTGGGAGGCTGAGGCCAGAGGATCGCCTGAGACCAGAAGTTCAAGACCAGCCCGGGCAATATATCGAGACCCCGTCTCTATGAAAAAAATCTAAAAAATAGCTGAGTGCGGTGGCACACACCTGTAGTCCCAGGTACTTGGGAGGCTGAAGTGGGGAGGATCATGTGAGCCCAAGGGTTTGAGGTTACAGTGAGCTATGATGAAACCACTGCACTCCAGTCTGGGTGACAGAGCAAGACCTCATCTCCAAAATTTAAAAAAAGTTAAACTGGTCAATTTTTATTATATTGGACCAATATTTACATTTTTTTCTTTTTTCCTTTTTTCCTTTTAATTTCAGGAGAAACCTTAAAAGCCAATTGAAAAAATATATCTTGGCCGGGTGTGGTGGCTCACGCCTGTAATCCCAGCACTTTGGGAGGCCGAGGCAGGCGGATCATGAGGTCAGGAGATCAAGACCACGGCGAAACCCCGTCTCTACTAAAAATTCAAAAAAATTAGCCGGGCGCGGTGGTGGGTGCCTGTAGTCCCAGCAACTCGGGAGGCTGAGGCAGGAGAATGGTGGGAACCCGGGAGGCAGAGCTTGCAGTGAGCTGAGATAACACCACTGCACTCCAGCCTGAGTGACAAAGCGAGACTCCGTCTCAAAAAAAAGAAAAAATAAAATAAAAAGAAAAAATATATCTTCTTTCTTAGAGACAATGCCTCACTCTGTTGCCCAAGCTGGAGTACAGTGGTGCAATAGTAGCTAACTATAGCCTCAACTTCCTGGGCTTAAGCACTTCTCCCACCTCAGCCTCCCAAATAGCTGGAACCACAGGCATGTGCCACTGTACCCGGCTATTTTTCTTTTTTTAATTTTTGTAGAGACAGGGTCTCAGGTCTCACTGTTGTCCAGGCTGGTCTCAAACTCTTGGGCTCAAGCGATCCTCCTGCCTCAGCCTCCCAAAGTGCTGGGATTACACGCATGAGCCAACGTGCCTGGCCTATATATTTTTTTAAGCTAGATATTATCACGTAGTAAGGCTCACACAGTAGCAATGGGAATGTAAAGTGGGCAGCCTTTCTGATAAATAATTGGAAAGGATTGAGTATTGGTGTGCTATGACTCAGCCATCCCACTCAGCATCTATACCTGCGGCAGGTGCATCTATACTTGCAGCGGGTAAATCTATATCTACAGCAGGTATCATACCACCCCGTCCATATCCCTGAGCACTCACAGTCCCTGTGAGCAGGGAAGTCAGAAGTGCCAGAGAGTTAACACCTCTCTACCTCCCTTCTCTGGAGCAGCCGTTAGACAGGGACAGACAAGAGCTGGTGGAGAAATACTTCAATTCCTCGACCCTGTAATCCCAGCTACTCAGGAGGCTGAGGCAGGAGAATGGCTTGAACCTGGGAGACGGAGGTTGCAGTGAGCTAACACCACTGCACTCCATCCTGGGCAACAGAGCAAGACTCTGTCTCAAAAAATAAAATAAAAAAGATGCTAGGCCGGGCGCGGTGGCTCACACCTGTAATCCTAGCACTTTGGGAGGCCAAGGCAGGCGGATCACCTGAGGTCAGGAGTTTGAGACCAGCCTGGCCAACATGGTGAAACCCCGTCTCTACTAAAAATACAAAAATTAGCCGGGTGTGGTGGCGTGTGCCTGTAACCCCAGCTAGTCAGGAGGCTGGGAGACTCGCTTGAACACAGTGGAGGTTGCAGTGAGCTAAGATTGCACCACTGCACTCCAGCCTGGGAGACAGAGAGACTCCATCTCTCAAAAAAAAAAAAAAAAAAAAAAAAAAAAAGCTTATTTCAGCATGTGGTTGCAAACATCCCCAGGGCACAGATCCCCAGAAGCCTCTCAGAAGACAGGAAGTAGGCCAGGCAGGGTGCCTCATGCCTGTAATCCCAGCACTTTGGGAGGCCAACACGGTAGGATCTCTTGAGCCCAGGAGTTTGAGACCAGCCTGGGCAACATAGCAAGACCCTGTCTCTACAGAAAAATAAAATAAATAAATAATTCAGCAGATGTGGTGGTGCGTGCCTGTGGACCCAGCTACTTGGGAGGGAGGGTGAAGCCGGAGGATCACCTGAGCCCAGGAGTTCAAGGCTGCAGTGAGCTAGGATCATGCCACTGCATGCCAGCCTGGTCAACAGAGGGAGAAAAAAAGAGTGGAGGAGGAGGAGAACAGGAAGAGGAGGAGAAGGAGAAGGAGGGGAAAAGGGGAGGAGGAGGGGCAAAGAGAAAGGAAAGGAAAGAAAGAAAACAAAGAGAGAAAGAGAAGAAGGAAGGAAGGAAGGAAGGAGGAAAGGAAGGAGAGAGGAGGGGGAGGAGAGGGGGAGGGGAAGGACTGGTGTGGTGGCTCACACCTGTAATCACAACACTTTGGGAGCCTGAGGCAGGAGTTCAATACCAGCCTGGCCAGCATGGCAAAACCCCGTCTCTACTAAAAACACAAAAATTAGCCAGGCACAGTGGTGGGCGCCTGTAATCCCAGCCACTCTGGAGGCTGAGGCAGGAAAACCGCTTGAACCCAGGAGGTGGAGGTTGCAGTGAGCCCAGATCGTGCCATTGCACTCCAGCCATCTCAGAAAAATAAAAGAAAGCAAGAAAAAGAAGGCCGGACGCGGTGGCTCACGCCTGTAATCCCAGCACTCCGGGAGGCCGAGACAGGCAGATCACCTGAGGTCAGGAGTTCGAGACCAGCCTGACCAACGTGGAGTAAACTCCGTCTCTGCCAAAAATACAAAATTAGCTGAGTGGTGGTGCATGCCTGTAATCCCAGTTACTCGGGAGGCTGAGGCTGGGAATCGCTTGAACCCGGGAGGCGGAGGTTGCAGTGAGCCGACATCATGCCACTGCACTCCAGCCTGGGCAACAAGAGCGAAACTCCATCTCAAAAAAAGAAAGAAAGAAAGAAAGAAAGAAAGAAAGAGCCGGGCGCGGTGGCTCAAGCCTGTAATCCCAGCACTTTGGGAGGCTGAGACGGGCGGATCACGAGGTCAGGAGATCGAGACCATCCTGGCTAACACGGTGAAACCCCATCTCTACTAAAAATACAAAAAACTAGCCGGGCGAGGTGGCGGGCGCCTGTAGTCCCAGCTACTCGGGAGGCTGAGGCAGGAGAATGGCGTGAACCCAGGAGGCGGAGCTTGCAGTGAGCTGAGATCCCGCCACTGCACTCCAGCCTGCGCGACACAGCAAGTCTCCGTCTCAAAAAAAAAAAAAAAAAAAAAAAGAGAAAGAAAGAAAGGAAAGAAAGGAAAGAAAGAAAGAAAGGAAGAAAGAGAAGACAGGAAGAGTCACTCCAAAGGAGAGCCAACCTTTCTTAAAGGTCCCCTCCTCAAAGAGGTCTTCAAGGAGCCCCTCGCCCCTTGCCACCGCGTCACCTCGCTTTGTGATACACACAATACTTGTCACAAACTGGCATTACCTTGTTCTTTCATTTGTCTTTTTTTTTGTTTGTTTTTAAAAGCCAGGTTCTGAGCTGCCACTCAGGCTGGAGTACAGTGGTGCAATCATGGCTCACTGGAGCCTCCAACTCCCAGGCTCAAGCAATCCTCCTGTCTCAGCCGCTCGAGTAACTGGGACCACAGGTGCACAGTATCACACCCAGCTCACTTTTATTTACTTATTTACTTATTTTTGAGATGGAGTCTCGCTCTGTCACCCAGGCTGGTGTGCAGTGGTACAGTCTCGGCTCACCACAACCTCCACCTCCCGGGTTCAATCGATTCTCCTCCCTCAGCCTCCCGAGTAGCTGGGATTACAGGTGCCTGACTAATTACGCCTGACTAATTCTTCTATCATTTTAAATTATTTTTGGTAGAGATGGGATCTCACCATGTTGCTCAGGCTGATCTCAAACTCCTGGGCTCAAGCGAGCCACCCACCTTGGTCGGTCTCCCAAATTGCTGGGATTAAAGGTGTGAGCCACCCCACCTGTTCTCCTTTATTAGTTTACTTAGTGTATCTCTCTCACCCACTGGGACAGAAGCTCTTGGAGAGTAGGGAGCCTTGCTCGTCTTGTCCTTCAAGGAAGCTACAGGTGCTGACCAACAACAGGTGCCCTTAAAGCTCTACTAAATCCAAAAGGAAGTTTTGTCTTTGGACTCCCTGTGGCGGTGCCCAGAGGGTCCCTGACTTACAAGTTTCCAATCCTAGAGGTTTCCGGTCTCAGGCTCAGACCTGGTGAATGTCAGGGCCTTTTTTTTTCTTTTGAGACAGAGTTTTGCTCTTGTTCCCCAGGCTGGAGTGCAGTGGTACAATCTCAGCTCACTGCAACCTCCGCCTCCCAGGTTCAAGCGATTCTCCTGCCTCAGGCTCCCAAGTAGCTGGGATTACAGGCTCAAACCACCACACCCAGCTAATGTTTTGTATTTTTAGTAGAGATGGGGTTTCACCATGTTGGCCAGGCTGGTCTCGAACTCCTGACCTCGGGTGATCCACCCAAGTCAGCCTCCCAAAGTGCTGGGATTACAAGCATGAGCCACCGCGCCCGGCCAAGTCAGGGCTTCTTTTACCCTATCAGGGAGAACCCTCCCTCTCCCACCCTAAGTACAGGTAGGAACATTTCCATGGATGGTTTTGTTTTGTTTTGTTTTGTTTTGAGATGGAGTCAGGCTGGAGTGCGGTGGTGCAATCTCAGTTCACTGTAACCTCCGCCTCCCAGGCTCAAGTGATTCTCTTGTCTCAGCCTCCCAAGTAGCTGGGATTACAGGCGTGAGCCACCACACCCAGATAAGTTTTGTATTTTTAGTAGAGATGGGATTTCACCATGTCGGCCAGGCTGGTCTCAAACTCCTGACCTCAGGTGATCCACCCCCCTCAGCCTCCCAAAGTGCTGGGATTACAGGTATGAGCCACCGTGCCCAGCCCAAGCCTATAGTACCCAGTATTCCTAGGTGGTCTCCCATCCACGTACTAACCAGGCCCGACCCTGCTTAGCTTCCGAGATGAGACGAGGATCGGGTGCTTTCAGGGTGGTATGGCCATAGATATAGCCAAAGTTTTTCAGACTGAGAGCAGATCAAGGTCCAATTCCACAGGTTTCCTCATCTAAAACTCAGCTCAGACCTCCCTAGGTGGGGCGGCCAGGGTGGGAGTGGGGAGGTAGAGAAGCTGGGCCCCACAGGACTTTGGAGCTTGTCCCCCACCTCCCACCTAGAGGACAGACCACAGTGTTGGGCAGGGACAGACAGGTGGACATCCCCACTCTACTCAACTTCTGTTGATTCAGTCCAGTTCCTGCCTCATGGCCAGAGCCTCCCCTCCCCTGTCCTCTCCTCCCCCAACTCCACTCCCAGCACCTGAAAACTCCAGTCACCTGTGCCTTGGCTGGGCTTTAAGGCCAGGTGACTGGGCCTTGGGGGGTTACAGGAAGCCCTTCCACACTTTTTTGTTTTTTTTTGGTTTTTTTTTTGGAGACAGGGTCCTGCTTGGTGACCCAGGCTGGAGTGCAGTGGCATGATCATAGCTCGCTGTGGCCTCTCAACTTCCCAGGTTCAGGTGATCCTCCCACCTCAGCCTCCAGAGTAGCTGGGACTACAGGCACACTTCACCACACCTGGCTAATTTTTAAAATTTTGTTTTTGTAGGTTTTAAAACTTTTTGTAGAGATGTGGTACCACTATATTACTCAGGCTGGTTTCAAACTCCTGGGCCCAAGGTATCCTCCTGCCTCAGCCTCCCAAAGTGTTGGGATTACAGGTGTGAGTCACAGAGCCCAGCCTCCACATTTTCTTTTCTTTTTTTTTTTTTGAGATGGAGTCTCACTCTGTTGCCCAGGCTGGAGTACAGTGGTGTGATCTCGACTCACTGCAAGCTCTGCCTCGTGGGTTCACGCCATTCTCCTGCCTCAGCCTCCCCAGTAGCAGCGACTACAGGCGCCCACCACCACACCCGGCTAATTTTTTGTATTTTTAGTAGAGACGAGATTTCACCATGTTAGCCAGGATGGTCTCGATCTCCTGACCTCGTGATCCACCTGCCTCGGCCTCCCAAAGTGCTGGGATTATAGGTGTGAGCCACTGTGCCCGGCTTCGGCCTCCACATTTTCTCGACAGGGTCTGTAAGACCTGGTTCCCAGAAGGGTGGCCCTTTGGGAGTTCCGGGTCTCCAGCTCTCTCAGTTTCCCCAGCTGCCAGGGTCCAGCCAGACTGCAAAGCTGCAAAATTCTAAGACCCCTACATCTCCCGCCAGCCCCGAGCCCAGCAGTACAAAGCAGCATAGGACCACTCTCTTCCTCCAACCCCGCTAATCGCGCGGCGCCAGGAGTAGGGTCGACCTGGGAGCGCCTGCGACGAGGCGGGGCCGAGTCGTCCGGGGGCGGGGCGGGGCGGCTCCGGGTCTCCTGTCCCCGCCTGCCCTGACTCACCCTCGCGGCCCGCCCGGGAACTCTGCGGGAGTCGCGGCAGCTCGGCTCCCAGAGACCCAGGAGTTGGGCCCAGCGTCCCTCCCGGAACGGTGAGTAAGTGGCTCTTTGCCTCTGGGTACCCCACGAGGTGGTGGGGTGGGGGTCGGACCGGGAGTCCCCGGGTCTGGACTCCAGGGGAAGAGTCGCTCCAGGTGCGCTGGCCCCGTGGCCAGGGCAGGCCGTCCCAACACACCAGGAGTTGGGGTGGCAGTGCGGGCTAGGGCAAAGGGAAACCTGGCCCAGGAGGTGCCTGTCCTGGGAGCCAGGCAGACCCGGCCAAGTCTCAGCGTGAAGATAAACAGGCTGAAGATAAACTTGACTTTGGAGATCTCAACCACTTTCCCTCCCCTTAGCATCTGGGAAGACACTGACAACTCATCCCGGGGAGACCCTCAGAGCCCCAGAACCTACCCCTTGGGGTGGGTTCAACCAAGCCTGACCTCTGGTGCTCTTGAACTTATAGATGTCCCAGATTTTCAAGTCTGTTAGTAGCAGAGGCAGCTTGGAAAACCACCCCGCTGGGAATCCACAGGCCTGGAGCCTGACCCAGGATGGGCTACAAAGATGCCACCCTCCCCCACCCTAGACCCTCAGTTTCTCCCTCGTATAAAAGGTTGAAGCTCCGTCGGACACCGTGGCTTACGTCTATAATCCCAGCACGTTGGGAGGCCAAGGCAGCCAGGTCACCTGAGGTCAGGTGTTCAAGACCAGCCTGGCTAACACGGTGAAACCCCATCTCTACTAAAAATACAAAAATGAGCTGGGCATGGTGGCGCATACCTGTAGTCCCAGCTACTTGGGAGGCTGAGGCATTAGTATTGCTCGGACCCAAGAGGTGGAGGTTGCAGTGAGTTGAGATCCGGCCACTGCACTCCAGCCTGGGCGACAGAGCGAGACTCCATCTCAAAAAAAAAAAAAAAGGTTGAGGCCAGGCACAGTGGCTCAGCACTTTGGGAGGCTGAGGTGGGAGGATGCTTGGACTCAGGAGTTCAAGACCAGCTTGGGCAACATAGCGAGACCCCTATCTCTACAAAAAATAGAAAAGTTGGCTGGGCATGGTAGCACGCACCTGTAGTCCCAGCTACTGGGTAGGCTGAGGCAGGAGGATCACTTAAGCCCAGGAGTTCGAGGCTGCAATGAGCTATGATCGTGCCATTGAACTCCAGCCTGGGTGACAGAACAATACCATCTCTCTCTCTTTTTTTTTTTTGAGATAGAGTCTTGCTCTGTCGCCAGGCTGGAGCGCAGTGGCATGATCTTGGCTCACGGCAACCTCCGCCTCCAAGGTTCAAACGATTCTCCTGCCTCAGCCTCCTGAGTAGCTGGGACTACAAGCACGTGGCACCACACCCAGCTAATTTTTGTATTTTTAGAGATGGGGTTTCATCATGTTGGCCGGGATGGTCTTGATCTCTTGACCTCGTGATCTACCCGCCTCAGCCTCTCAGAGTGCTGGGATTACAGGTGTGATCCACTGTGTCCGTCAGGACCTTAAAAAAAAAAAAGTCTTAAAAAAAATGTTGGGCCTTGTGTTCTACAAAACCCTTCTTAGGGCTGAAAACTGCTGGATGTTTCTTCCTTCTTCCCTGCCTCTTAGCATGGGCTGTGGGTGTGGAGGGTCTCACTGTTCCACCCTTCCCCCAGCAGGAACTCGCCAGCACATATTTTGGAGGCAAGTGGCTTGAGGAGGACCTGGGAGGGAGGAGGGGTGAGGCATGGGTGGAAGGAACCAGGGCTGGTGGGAGCCACATGGTCTTAGGCTGGAAGGCCTTCCAGCCTGGCCTGCCGCAAATGCAGCACTGCTCTTAGGGGCTTTTGGCAAAGATACTGTTTTGCTGTTGTTGTTTGATGTTTGAGATAGTCTTGCTCTGTCGCCCAGGCTGGAGTGCAGTGGCGCAATCACGGCTCACTGCAACTTCCACCTCCTGGGTTCAAGAGATTCTCCCGCTTCAGCCGGGCGCGGTGGCTCAAGCCTGTAATCCCAGCTCTTTGGGAGGCCAAGGTGGGTGGATCACGAGGTCAGGAGATCGAGACCATTCTGGCTAATACGGTGAAACCCCGTCTCTACTAAAAATACAAAAAATTAGCCGGGCGAAGTGGCGGGCACCTGTAGTCCCAGCTACTCTGGAGGCTGAGGCAGGAGAATGGTGTGAACCGGGGAGGCGGAGCTTGCAGTGAGCCGAGATCGTGCCACCGCACTCCAGCCTGGGCAACAGAGAGAGACTCCATCTCAAAAAAAAAAAAAAAAAAAAAAAGAGATTCTCCTGCTTCAGCTTCCCCATTAGCTGGGATTATAGGCGCCCATTACTGCGCCTGGCTAATTTTTTATTTTTAGTAGACACGGGGTTTTACCATGCTGGCTAGCCTGGTCTCTAACTCCTGACCTCAAATGATCTGCCCGCCTTGGCCTCCCAAAGTATTGGGATTATAGGCATGAGCCACCGTGCCCAGCAAGATGCTGCATTTTAGTTAAGAGGCTGTCTCCCAAGAAGGAACAGAGCGGTTGCAATCCTACAGGCAGAACCTGGAGGCTGGATGGGTCAGGCTTCGAATGCCACTTGAACTATAGAAGCTTGAGCAAGTTATTTCTCTTCCCTGAGTCTGGAAAGCAAAGTCCCCGACATCCACAGTGCCTGAGTTGGGAGAAAAGGAGGCGTTCAGTGTGTGGTGGAGGAAGCTGAGTGTATATACGTCCCATCGTTGTTTTCCCTGGCTCTGCCCCAATTCTTCGAGCCCCTGTTCCCACCACCCCTTCCCACCACCCCTGCTCAGACAAAGTGGGGGCCTGTCTTGTGTCTGTGGAAATTTAATGGCAGGTTTGTGAGGATCAAGTTTGAGTCATGGAGACAGATAATGATAGCCCCTGTGGCTGCCCCCGGTCCCCTGAGAGTTTCTGCCTTCTTGTCTGTGATTGTGCACCTGGGATGGCTATTGGTGGAACTCACACCAGGGTGGCAAGGACAGGAAGTTGGTCCCGGCTCGTGTTTGTGTGTATTTTGTGTGATTTCTTCTGCAGTCCCCAGAGTCAGTAGTTTTTGTTTTGTTTTGTTTTGTTTTTTTGAGACGGAGTCTCAATTTGTCACCCAGGATGGAGTACAGTGGCAACATCTTGGCTCACTGCAGCTTCTGTCTCCTGAGTTTAAGCGATTCTCCTGCCTCACCCTCTCACCTGTAACCTATCTGGGATTACAGGCATCCACCACCATGCCTGGCTAATTGTTTAAGTATTTTTAGTAGAGACAGGGTTTCACCATGTTGGCCAGGCTGGTCTCGAACTTCTGACATCAAATTATCCACCTACCTTGGCTTCCCAAAGTGCTGGGATTACAGGCGAGAGCCACCATGCCCGGCCCGAGTCAGTAGTGTTTTGTTTTCTGTTTTTGAGATAGGGTCTTGCCCAGGCTGGTTCATGGCTCACTGTAGCCTCTAACTCCTGGGTTCAAGCAATTCTCCCACCTCAGCCTTCCAAGTAGCTGGGACTACAGGCATGCACCACCACACCTGGCAAATTTTTAGATTTTTTTGTAGAAATGGGATCTCACTATGTTGCCCCGGTGGCTTAAACTCCTGGGCTCAAGCAATCCTCCTGCCTCAGCCTCCCAAAGTGCTGGAATTACAGGCGTGAGCCACCGTGCCCAGCCTGGGGTCAGCGTTCTTAGGTAAAGCAACTGAGTACTGTCCCTGCAGGATCCTTCGAGGACTTAATGGATGGCCAGAACTGAAACAGGATGTGAGGGTCCCTGGTGCTGGGTCTCTCCGAAGCTCAGTGTGTGTATTTGGACTTTATACCCTCATGCACAAATATGCATGACCCAGAATGACCCCAAGCGTCCATTTTGGTGGGTGCAATGTACATATTCATCCCCTGGGGATAGTTGAGCTGTCCTGGTATGTTTCTAGATACTGGTGACCCAGGCAGACTGGGATATTTGTGGCTGGAGTGCAGTGGTGCAATCTCGGCTCACTGCAACCTCCGCCTCCCGGGTTCAAGGGGTTCTCGTGCCTCAGCCTCCCGAGTAACTGGAACTACAGGCACCCTCCACCATGACCAGCTAATTTTTGTATTTTTAATAGAGACGGGGTTTCACCATGTTGGCCAAGGCTGGTCTTGAACTCCTAACCTCAAGTGATCCGCCCACCTCAGCCTCCCAAACTATACTTGGCTTTGTGCTTAGGGCAGGGAGTATGAATGAGCATGAGAGCCGGGCGATGGTGTTTGGGACCCTGTGCTCTGGGCACCCCCTTGCATGTATTTGAGTCTGGGTGAGTCACCACCTGAGTCAGGGAACCCATGACTTTTTGTTTTTTGTTTTGTTTTGTTTTGAGACGGAGTCTCGCTCCATCTCCCATGCTAGAGTGTGGTGGCACGATCTCAGCTCACCACAACCTCCGCCTCCCAGGTTCAAGGATTCTCCTGCCTAGCTGGGACTACAGGTTCATGCCACCATGCCCGGCTAATTTTTGTATTTTTAGTAGAGACGGGGTTTCACCGTGCTGGCCAGGCTGGTTTAGAACTCCTGACCTCGTGATCCGCCTGCCTCGGCCTCCCAAAGTGCTAGGATTACAGAAGTGAGCCACTGCACCTGGCCCGACTCATGACATTTTACGCTTGCATGGTGAGTCCCCATGTGGGCAGGCGGTACCCACCCCCGTGCCTGCCTGATTCCCCAGACTGAAGTGGGGGCCTCTGAGGGGGTAAAAGGATGTGGTCTTTGGGGACTGCCTGGCCTTTAGCTTGGTGTGTGGAGCCTGCAGTCTGCCTTGTTTTTACCCACGAGTCACCCCAAAATATCGGGGGGACACAGAAACTGAAAAGGGAGGCTCAGGCGTGTCAGAACCATTGGCTGAGCTGTGGGTCAGGGGACCAGGGTTTCCCTAGATTCTTCCTGGGGAGATGGATGGGGAGCCAGAGAGAACTCCCTCATGGGCAGATGCCCTCCTTCCTGGCCAAACCCCTGTGCCCAGTTACAGATTATCTTTGTTTTTTTGTTTTTTGAGATGGAGTCTCACTCTGTCACCCAGGCTGGAGTGCAGTGGCACGATCTTGGTTCACTGCAACCTCCGCCTCCCCAGATCAAGACCCTCCCACCTCAGCCTCCAGAGTAGCTAGGATTACAGGTGTGCTTCACCATGCCCGGTTAATTTTTTATGTATTTTTAGTAGACCCGGGGTTTCACCGTGTTGGCCACCCTGGTCTCGAACTCCTAACCTCAAGCGATCTGCCCACCTCAGCTTCCCATAGTGCTGGGATTACAGGCGTGAGCCACAGCGCCCAGCCCCAGTTGCAGATTATCTATCTGGACAAGGACAGGAGGCTCCCAGGACTGGGGGAATTTGGATGTTGGCAGAAGTGGGCTGGTCTAAGGGTCTCCACCTTCCTTGTTCCACCTCAGCCTCTGGGGAAGTGGGTGCCTGCCTGGGAGAGTGACATATCAGCTCATGCCCCACGCCCCAGTGTGACTTGTGGCTGGCCTGTCTGTATCTGCAATAATGATACCTTGGTCTAAAAGGAGACCCTGGGAACAGACAGAGTGGGCCGGCCAGGAACCTGGCAGCACAGCCCTGGCCTGGTGGTAGGTGTCATCTGACAACTTTCCATTTGCAAGTCCTCCCTCCTCCTCGGACATCCGGACACCCCCTTTCCCCCTCTCAGAGCCAGGTCTCTGGTTTCTGCCTGTGATTCTGGGCTGTAGCCCCTTTAGAAACTCAAGTGTCGTGGTCACCTCTACCCCCAGGACTGACTAGCCTTCAGCTTGGCCACTCCCTGCCCCTGGGGCCCTAGTAACCAGAGCCAGGCTCCAGCCGGCTTTTCCAGTTGGAGGTTGGAGGTGGTGCCCAGAGTGCCCCTGGAGCGGGTGGAGGGGCCCACACCCTGGAAGTCCTGAGCCTTGTGACACTTTCAGGTCTGGTGGGGGTGAGAGCCGAGGCTGGCCCAGACACTGAGTGTCTGCGGTCAGGGAGCATCGAGGCAGATGTTTTCAGGCCTTGGTGTTGGGGTGGGAGAGGAATACCTGGTTTCAGTGAGGCAGCCACGTGAGGAGGCTGGAGGGCGGCGGCCCTGTGGACTAGCCCTACTGTGCTCTTTGAGGTCAGACAAGTCAGATCAGGTGCAGGGATGCCCAGAGGGGAACGGTGGCCGCTTGGTTCTGAGCAGGTGGTAATGTCTGCATGGAGGGTGACTGAGGCCAGGCTAAGAGGGAAGTGGGGGGTACACACCTTGAATGTCTGGACAAGTTTGAGCAGGGAGGGTCACGGGCAGATGAGGAGCACGGGCCTGCCTGTGTGTGGCTCCTCGGGGTACCCCCTGCAGAGCCTCCCATCCTGAGGGTCTCTCTCTACACCCCCCGTCTCGTCCCCTCCCACAGGCAGCATGATCCCTGTGGCCGAGTTCAAGCAGTTCACGGAACAGCAGCCTGCATTGAAGGTGCTCAAACCCTGGTGGGACGTGCTGGCCGAGTACCTCACCGTGGCCATGCTCATGATCGGGGTCTTCGGCTGCACCCTCCAGGTGAGGTGCTCCTGTGAAGGGGCATGACCAGAGGGGTGGGGCAGGTGTCTGGGGAAGTCAGGAAGCCTTCCCATCACCCAAGAAAGTGAGAGGAAACTGAAGACAGAGCCCCTCAAAGGCCCATCCAGACCCCTTATCTTCCTTACCTCCATAGCCAGGAGCACCAGAGTCCCACACTGCTATGCCATTCCATATCTTTTTTTTTTTTGAGATGGAGTCTCGCTATGTCACCCAGGCTAGAGTACAGTGGCGTGATCTCAGCTCCTTGCAACTTCTGCCACCTGGGTACAAGCGGTTCTCCTGCCTCAGCCTCCTGAGCAGCTGGGATTACAGGTGCCCGCCCGCCACCATGCCTGGCTAATTTCTGTAGTGTTTTAGTAGAGACGGGGTTTCACCATGTTATCCAGGCTGGTCTCAAACTCCTGACCTCAAGTGATCTCCCTGCCTGGGCCTCCCAAAGTGTTGGGATTACAGGTGTGAGCTACTGTGCCCAGGCTTTTTTTTTTTTTTTTTTTTTTTTTTTTTTGAGATGGAGTCTCCCTCTGTTGCCCAAGCTGGAGTGCAATGGCACGGTCTCAGCTCACTGCAACCTCTGCCTCCCAGGTTCAAGCAATTCTCCTGCCTCAGCCTCCTGAGTAGGTGAGACTATAGACACATGCCACCACACCCGGCTAATTTTTAGTAGAGATGGGGTTTCACTATGTTGGCCAGATTGGTCTTGAACTCCTGACCTCATGATCTCCCCGCCTCGGCCTCCCAAAGTGCTGGGATTACAGGCATGAGGCACCACACCCAACCCTTCTTTTTCTTTTTCTTTCTTTTTTTTTTTTTTTTTTTGGCTAAAAAGAGACAGGGGCCGGGCATGGTGGCTCACACCAGTAATCCCAGCATTTTGGGAGGGCAAGGTGGGAGTATCATTTAAGGCCAGAAGTTCGAGACCAGCCTGGCCAACACGGTGAAAACCTGTCCTTACTAAAGATATAAATATTAGCTGGGCATGGTGGTGGACACCTGTAATCCCAGCTACTCGGAAGGCTGAGGCAGGAAAATTGCTTGAACCTGGGAGGTGGAGGTTGCAGTGAGCCGAGATCACACCACTGCACTCCAGCCTGAGTGACACAGTGAGACTCCATCTTAAAAAAAATAATAAAATAATTGAAAATTAAAATAAAGAGGGTCTCATTCTGTCATCCAGGCTGGAGTGCAGTGGCATGATCACAGCTCAATGCAGCCTTGAACTCCTGGGCTCGAGCAATTCTCCCGCCTCAGCCTCCAGAGTAGCTGGGATTACAGGCACACGCCACCACACACAGCTAATTTTTTAATTTCATGTTGACACGGGGGTCTTGCTATGTTGCCCAGGCTGGTCTTGAACTCCTGGCCTCAAGCCATCCTCCCACCTCGGCCTCCCAAAGTGCTGGGATTATAGGTGTGAGCCATCATGCCCAGCCCCATATTTTCATAGTGCTCAATTTTCTCTCTGGACTCTGGAAAGGGCTGCAATTGCTATATGAGTTTGTTACTTTTGCTGTAACAAAGTAGCAGGGATTGAGTGGCTTAAATAGCAGAAATGTTTCCTCTTCCGGGTCCGGTTCTGGAGGCCAGAAGTCTGAGATCAAGGCGTCAGTTGACAGTGAGGGAGAATCTTCCAAGCCTCCCTGCTAGATTATTGTAGCTCCAAGGGTTCCTTGGCTTGTAGATGACATTCTCCCAGTACTTTTATTTATTTATTTATTTTTTAGACTGGAGTCTCCCTCTGTCGCCCAGGCTGGCGTGCAGTGGTGCAATCTCGGCTCACTGCAACCTCTGCCTCCCGGGTTCAAATGATTCTCCTGGCTTAGCCTCCCAAGTAGCCGGGATTACAGGCGTGTGCCACCATGCTCGGCTAATTTTTTTTTTTTTGTATTTTTAGTAGAGATGCAATTTCAGTATGTTGGCCAGGCTGGTCTTGAACTCCTGACCTTGTGATCTGCCTGCCTCCGTCTCCCAAAGTGCTGGGATTACAAGCATGAGCCACCACGCCCAGCCGAGACAGTTTTTTTTTTTTTAGCAAGCTCTGTCACCTAGGCTGGAGTGCAGTGGCGCAATCATAGCTCACTGTAACCTTGTACTCCTGGCCTCAAGCAATCCTCTCTACCACCCCGACTTGGCCCCCGTCCCACTGCCTCCCAAATCACTGGGATTACAAGCCTGAACCACCACACCCAGCCTCTCCCTGTCTCCTCGCGTCATCTTCTCTCTATGTGTCTGTCTCTGTGTCTATGTTTCCCCTTTCGCTAAGGCGCAGTCATACTGGGCCCACCCTGCTGGCTTTGTCTTAACTTGACTACCTCTGCAAAGACCCTATTACCAAACAGGAGCCGCCTGATGCAGCTCAAATAATACCACATTCATAAGGATTCAGAGCTGGGACTTCAACATCTTTTGGGGGGGACACGATTCAACCCAGTTCCTTTTCTCAAAGACCAGTGCTTTGTCGGTTGCGGTGGCTCATGCCTGTAATCCCAGCACTTTGGGAGGCTGAGGCAGGGGACCACTTGAGGCCAAGAGTTCGAGACCAGCCTGGCCGACATAGTGAAACCCCATCTCTACTAAAAATACAAAAATTAGCTGGGCGTGGTACTGCGTGCTTGTAGCCCCAGCTACTCAGGAGGCTGAGACAGGAGAATTGCTTCAACTGGGAAAGGGAGGTTGCAATGAGCCAAGATTGCACCACTGTACACAGCCTCGGTGACAGAGCGACACTCAGTCTCGAAAAAAAAAAAAGACCAGTGCTTAGAGGTTTAGCAAAACTCTTCCAAAGTCACAGCTGGCTGGCAACAGTCAGAGATGGGGGATGCGGGGGTCTCCCACCTTCAGCCTGTTTTTCCCCCATCTCCCTCATTTTCTCTCTTTTTTTTAAAAAAAAATTAATTTATTTATTTTTGAGACGGAGTCCTACTCTGTCGTCCGGGCTGGAGTACAATGGTGCGATCTCGGCTCACTGTAACCTCCGTCTTCCAGGTTCAAGCGATTTCTCCTGCTTCAGCCTCCAGAGTAGCTGGGATTACAGGTGCCTACCACCATGCCTGGCTAATTTTGTATTTTTAGTAGAAACGGGGTTTCACCATGTTGGCCAGGCTGGTCTCGAACTCCTGACCTCGAGTGATCCACTCGCCTCAGCCTCCCAAAGTGCTAGGATTACAGCCCTCAGTCTCTTTTGCTCCTCAGGTGACACAGGACAAGATCATCTGTCTACCCAATCATGAGCCCCAGGAGAACTTATCAGAGGCCCCCTGCCAGCAATTGCTGCCTCGGAGGATCCCTGAGCAGATGGGGGCCCTGCAGGAGGTTAAAGGCCTTAAGAACAATTTGGACCTGCAGCAATACAGCTTCATTAATCAGCTGTGCTACGAGACGGCCCTGCACTGGTATGCCAAATACTTCCCCTACCTCGTGGTCATTCACACACTCATCTTCATGGTCTGCACCAGTTTCTGGTTCAAGTTCCCTGGCACCAGCTCCAAGATCGAACACTTCATCTCCATCCTGGGCAAGTGTTTCGACTCTCCATGGACCACAAGGGCCCTGTCCGAGGTCTCCGGGGAGAACCAGAAGGGCCCAGCAGCCGCCGGACGGGCCTCGGCCACCATAGTGGCCACGGCAGGGGCCACGCCGGGGAAGGCAGGGGAGGGTGAGAAGGAGAAAGTGCTGGCAGAACCGGAGAAGGTGGTGACCGAGCCTCCAGTTGTCACCCTGCTGGACAAGAAGGAGGGTGAGCAAGCCAAAGCCCTGTTTGAGAAGGTGAAGAAGTTCCGTGTGCACGTGGAAGAGGGTGACATCCTGTACACCATGTACATCCGACAGACGGTGCTGAAAGTGTGTAAGTTCCTGGCCATCCTGGTCTACAACCTGGTCTATGTGGAGAAGATCAGTTTCCTGGTGGCCTGTAGGGTGGAGACGTCAGAGGTCACAGGCTACGCCAGCTTCTGCTGCAACCACACCAAGGCCCACCTCTTCTCCAAGCTGGCCTTCTGTTACATCTCCTTCGTGTGCATCTACGGACTCACCTGCATCTACACACTCTACTGGCTCTTCCACCGGCCCCTCAAGGAGTACTCCTTCCGTTCCGTGCGGGAGGAGACTGGCATGGGGGACATTCCTGATGTCAAGAACGACTTCGCCTTCATGCTGCACCTCATCGATCAGTATGACTCCCTCTACTCCAAGCGCTTCGCCGTCTTCCTGTCCGAGGTCAGTGAAAGCCGTCTAAAGCAGCTCAATCTCAACCACGAGTGGACGCCCGAGAAGCTTCGACAGAAGCTGCAGCGCAACGCCGCAGGCCGGCTGGAGCTGGCCCTCTGCATGCTTCCGGGACTGCCCGACACCATCTTTGAGCTCAGTGAGGTGGAGTCACTCCGGCTGGAGGCCATCTGCGATATCACCTTCCCCCCGGGGCTGTCGCAGCTGGTGCACTTACAGGAGCTCAGCTTGCTCCACTCGCCCACCAGGCTACCCTTCTCCTTGCAGGTCTTCCTGCGGGACCACCTGAAGGTGATGCGCGTCAAATGCGAGGAGCTCCGCGAGGTGCCGCTTTGGGTGTTTGGGCTGCGGGGCTTGGAGGAGCTGCACCTGGAGGGGCTTTTCCCCCAGGAGCTGGCTCGGGCGGCCACCCTGGAGAGCCTCCGGGAGCTGAAGCAGCTCAAGGTATTGTCCCTCCGGAGCAACGCCGGGAAGGTGCCAGCCAGTGTGACCGACGTCGCTGGCCACCTGCAGAGGCTCAGCCTGCACAACGATGGGGCCCGTCTGGTTGCCCTGAACAGCCTTAAGAAACTGGCGGCATTGCGGGAGCTGGAGCTGGTGGCCTGTGGGCTGGAGCGCATCCCCCACGCAGTGTTCAGCCTGGGCGCACTGCAGGAACTTGACCTCAAGGACAACCACTTGCGCTCTATCGAGGAAATCCTCAGCTTCCAGCACTGCCGGAAGCTGGTCACGCTCAGGCTGTGGCACAACCAGATCGCCTATGTCCCCGAGCACGTGCGGAAGCTCAGGAGCCTGGAGCAGCTCTACCTGAGCTACAACAAGCTGGAGACCCTGCCCTCCCAGCTCGGCCTGTGCTCGGGCCTCCGTCTGCTGGATGTGTCCCACAACGGGCTACACTCCCTGCCACCCGAGGTGGGCCACCTGCAGAACCTACAGCACCTGGCCCTCTCCTACAATGCCCTGGAGGCCCTGCCGGACGAGCTCTTCTTCTGCCGCAAGCTTAGGACGTTGCTTCTGGGTGACAACCAGCTGAGCCAGCTCTCGCCCCACGTGGGTGCCCTCAGGGCCCTCAGCCGCCTGGAGCTCAAAGGAAACCGCTTAGAGGCGCTGCCGGAAGAACTTGGCAACTGTGGGGGGCTAAAGAAGGCGGGGCTCCTGGTAGAAGACACCCTTTACCAGGGTCTGCCAGCAGAGGTGCGGGACAAGATGGAGGAGGAATGAAGCCGGGGTGGGGCCGTTTTAGGTAGAGCCTTAAAAATGCTTCCGCCCTGGAATCTCAACCATTGTCTTCCAAGACAGGAAGCCAAGTGGGTCCAGGCCAGCGGGGGGTGGGGGGGCGGGGGCAGCTGTGTCAGCTTTCTGGGACCCAGGAGGATCTGGGGCTGGTTTGTCTGGGGAGAGAGACAGGATGTTGTGGAGTTGGGGTGGAACCTGGTATGGAGGGATTAACTCAGTCATGGGATTCTCCAAAACCACACCTGTGTCTCTGGCAGCCTGGTTGGCCTTGCTCCCATCCCTAGACCAGAACTGCTGCCTCTCCCTGTATATTCCAGCTCAATTAGTGCCACATATGGTGGAAAGGACACATCCCAGTGGGATTTCCAACACTCCCCCTCCCCATGCAACAGACAAAACAACTTACATCTGGGGTTCTCTCCCAAGGAGAGGACACAGACATAGTTGTTTGCCGTGTTATATGTGAGCTCAAAACAATGGTTCTTATTTGGCTAGGCAGCAAAATCACCTGGGGAGTCGGTGCAAAACAAAATATCCCAGTCCCCACCCCTGAAAGACTGACTCAGAAGGTTTGGTTGGGGGCCAGGAGTCTGTTCCTAAGTATCCCAGGTAGTTCTGGTGCAAGTAAGTGGTCCTGACATGGCATGCTGGGAAATGCTGATGTAGGCCGGGCGTGGTGGCTCAAGCCTGTAATCCCAGCAGTTTGGAGGCCGAGGCGGGTGGATCACGAGGTCAGGAGATTGAGACCACCCTGCAGAACACGGTCTCTACTAAAAATACAAAAAACATTAGCCGGGCGTGGTGGCGGGTGCCTGTAGTCCCAGCTACTTGGGAGGCTGAGGCAGGAGAATGGTGTGAACCCAGGAGGCGGAGCTTGCAGTGAGCCGAGATCGCGCCACTGCACTCCAGCCTGGGCAACAGAGCAAGACTCCATCTCAAAAAAAAAAAAGTAATTTTGATGTAAAGCTATCAGGGCTGGGCTCTGTGGCTCATGACTGTAATCCCAGAACTTTGAGAGGCTGAGGCAGGAGGATGGTTGAGCTCAGGAGTTTGAGATCAGCCTGGGCAACATAGTGAGACCCCACCTCTGCCAAAAAAAAAAAAAAGGGGTATCAAAATATCTAGATTCTGATTTCTTTTGAGGTCCTAGACCCTTTAAGAAACTGATGAAGCCAGGCACCTCCTTCCTCAGGAAAATGTACAAATACACACAAAGCTCTTCAGGCAGCTGATAGATTTCCCCCAGCGAGATCAAGGACTTCCTAAGGTGGGCGGACTCCAGGGTTAGGACACCTGCTATAGAGGTGACATTTTTCCAAAGACAGACAGGGACTTTGGTCTTGATTGGTCCTTGGGTGCTTAATAAATAATACTAATTATGCAAATTCTAGTTTTGATCTTTTATGTGCACTCCTGTCATTGTCTAAAACTGTTTATTAGGGCCAGACATAGTGGCTCATGCTTGTGAACCCAGCGCTTTGGGAGGCTGAGGTGCGAGGATCACTTCAGCTTAAGAGTTTGAGACCAACCTGGGCAACATAGTGAGATCTCATCTCTACAAAAACACACCAAAAAAAGTTGGCCAGGTGTGCTGTGGGCCTGAGGTCCCAGCTACCAGGGAGGCAGAGGCAGAGGGACTGCTTGAGCCCAGGACCCAGGAGGTTGAGGCTGCAGTGAGCTGTGATTGCACCACTACACTCCAGCCTGAGCAACAGAACAAGACCCTGGTTTTTTTGTTTTGTTTTGTTTTTTTGAGACGGAGTCTGGCTCTGTCGCCCAGGCTGGAGTGCAATGGCACAATCTTGGCTCACTGCAACCTCCACCTCCTGGGTTCAAGCAGTTCTCTGCCTCAGCCTCCTGAGTAGCTGGAATCACAGGCACCTGCCACCATGCCCAGCTAATTTTCGTAGTTTCACCATCTTGGCCAGGCTGGTCCTGAACTCCTGACCTCGTGATCCACCTGCCTCAGCCTCCCAAAGTGCTGGGATTACAGGCGTGAGCCACTGCGCCCGGCCTGACCCTGTTTCTAAAAATAAGTAAATAAATAAGTATTAACCTTTTATTTTGTTTGCTTTCGAGATGGAGTCTTGCCCTGTCGCTCAGGCTGGAGTGCAGAGGCACCATCTCGGCAATCTCCCCCTCCCCGTTTCAAGCGATTCTCCTGCCTCAGCTTCCCGAGTAGCTGGGATTACAGGCGCCAAAACACCATGCCTGGCTTTTACGTAATTTTAGTAGACATGAGGGTTTTGCCAAATTGGCCAGGTTGGTCTCAAAATCCTGACCGCCCACCTCGGCTTCCCAAAGTGCTGGGATTACACGTGTAAGCCACCATGCTCGGCCAATATTAACCTTTTATTTCATGTGACCAAGTAACACCCGTGTGCCAGAATCAAGGATGAGTCTCGGTCTCAGAGCAGAGGCACAGAAGGCCGCCTGGAAGAGGGGAAGGTACAGACCTCAGCTATAACTCTATACTTTTGTGCGTTCCATCCACAAGTCGTCACCAGAGGAGTTCCGACAAGCCTGTAACACTCATCCCAAAGTGTTCCCTCGTTGGGCCAGAAGCTGGAAGGGTACTTGGCAGAGCCTGCCTGGCCCTGGCCACCTCCCAGGTGTCTCTGCAAAATCAGAACCTCCTCGCATCTAAGAGCAGAGGGAAGCTGCTCTTGGGGATCCCTGGGTTCCAGATGAGCCATTTCCCCAGCAACCCTCGGACCACTTCAAGAAGTGGTTTAGGCTGCCGGGGGCCCAAGCACGGGCACCTAACCCCAGGGCCCCTCCTCAGGAATTCTGCACGTGTAGGCGCTGGGCTCACGTTCCCGGTGCGAGAGAGATGACGGGGGGCGTCTTGAGGTTCCATGTGGGTCTGGCCAACAACTCTGGCCTTGACCTTGGCCCCGTCCCCGAGGTCAGGGGTCACACCGTCGGGTTCCCATGGCCGTCCCCTCCCGCCTGGTTTCGGCCAACTCTGAGCCTGCTCGGACTGGCAAGAAGGAAAAGGGCTCTCGACGGAGCCAATTACGGTGAGGAGGGGGCACCCCGCTGCCAGCAGGAGGCTAGGAGGCAATTAAGCACAAGAGGAATCCTGGCCGGGCGCGGTGGCTCAAGCCTGTAGTCCCAGCACTTTGGGAGGCCGAGACGGGCGGATCACGAGGTCAGGAGATCGAGACCATCCTGGCGAACACGGTGAAACCCCGTCTCTACTAAAAAAAATACAAAAAAACTAGCCGAGCGAGGTGGCGGGCGCCTGTAATCCCAGCCACTTGGGAGGCTGAGGCAGGAGAATGGCGTGAACCCGGGAGGCGGAGCTTGTAGTGAGCTGAGATCCGGCCACTGCACTCCAGCCTGGGCGACAGAGCGAGACTCCCTCTCAAAAAAAAAAAAAGAAGAGGAATCCTAATAATGCACCATCAGTGAGGAAGGCATTCCGAAAGGACGCCCAAGCCGACCGTGGAAAGCGAAGAGGCTAAGGTTGCACCGCCGTGGAGACCAGTAATCGACTGCCGCTTGGGAACGAGGTTCCAGAAATACGCATGCGCAAAAGCCACGCGCGTGAACACGCTTTTCCCTCCCTAAGCATGCGCGCCGCTCTCACCGCCTACCGCCATCAGAAGAATGGTGTTTCCTCGCAGCGCCTCTCTCCGGAGCGATCCGGAATTGGCGCATGCGCAGTACGGTGGTGGTGGCGCTGAAGGCGGGGGTTGCACGTTGCCTGCCTCGAGCTCTAGGTGGCGTCATCCTTCGGGCTGAGCCGAAGCACGCACGCGCGGAGGTTCGCACGCGGGGAAGGGCGGGTGCGCGCCGCGGGCATGCGCCGTGCGGGGCGAGACGGCGGCTCGGCGGGGTCATCCAGGCGCAGGCGCAGTGCGGTGTTTGTCTGCCGGACTGACGGGCGGCCGGGCGGTGCGCGGCGGCGGTGGCGGCGGGGAAGATGGCGGCGTCCTCCCTGGAGCAGAAGCTGTCCCGCCTGGAAGCAAAGCTGAAGCAGGAGAACCGGGAGGCCCGGCGGAGGATCGACCTCAACCTGGATATCAGCCCCCAGCGGCCCAGGCCCAGTAAGCACGGCGGCGTGGGGGAGGGGGCGGGCGGGGCGGGGCGCGCGCCGCGGGAGGCCCCGCCCCCGCCACAAGGCCCCGCCCCCGCTTCCGGGGCGCTTCGCGCTCCTCTCAGCCCCCCCGCTGTGGGCTCGCGGGACGAGGGTCACGGTGACCCAGGGGGCGTGGGGCCGGCGAGCTCTGGGGGGTTCGCACCCTCGGGGCCTGGGAGCCCAGTCCCTGGACCCAGGAGAGGCCCCCAGCTGATGACCCGCCCCCATCGCCGTGAACCTCAGGGTCGGGCTTCCCCGACTCCACGCGACCGTGACCACATCCAGGTCGCCCCGAAAACACATACATGTCCCCTTTGACCTGATGTTACCACTCTCGTCATCTCAGGGACTGTCTGGCGCCCCCCTCCCCCGACCTGGGGGCTTGTCAGCCCCGTGCAGCGGACGATCTACGCACACGCGCACGCCTGGCCCGGGGACACCTGAGGTTACTTTACCACAGAGAGCCCCTCCCCAACTCTTCTGACTCGAGGATTCTCCCTCTCGCTCTCCCTGTGACCGTGTCTGGGGTGAGGGGATGGGGGGGCTCCCTTCTCCCCCCGCCCCCCGTGACAGTGACTTTGGCATTGGGCTCAGCAGACCCCCTCCCACATACACCAGGCCCCCCCAAACCCCTGTGACCAGTTTCACTGTCACCATCTTGGTGAGCGTGTGGTGTCTGACCTCTCCAGAAATGCACATCGACCCCCAGCCAGCCCGGTGACTTTGTCACCTGTTTTCAAGTGATGGCTCCCCTTCCCTTTACACCCACACCCACCTGATCTGGGGACACTTGAGGCCAATGTGACTCTAGGCCTGCCCCCGACCCCCCAGCACACATCCTCCTGCTTTCTGATCAGTCCCACCATCTCGGTACCTACTTCCCTGAAACCTTGTCATCCTAGATCAGTATCTCTCACTCTGCACACTCCTGGCTTGGGAACACTGACCATATCTAGTCTCTTGGCTTTTTCCCCAAGAGCCTGGTCTGTAAATCCTCTGGGCTGGAGGGAATCAGATTTTCAAATCCTGCGAACACCACCCCTGACCCATGATCCTTTTTGTGTCTTTCTTGGCCCAGTAAAATGCTCTCATGTGTCCTCTGATGTGACCTTTGTAGTTTATTTAGCTCTCTATGGAGTCATTAGGATAGACGAGAAAGGTACCCCCTGTATCTGGGCACCCCACCCCATTCCCTGGTCACCCAGCCTGACCTTCACAACCTGACACACTCCTGTCACACTCCTGTCACTCTCTCTCCTGACCTGAGTCAGCGTGGGTTCCTCCTTGGGGAATCTCTTGGGGGTCCAGAGAAATCATGGAGGTGGAGATTCTGGCACAGGACACTGCCTGGGACGAGAAGCCCAGCTAAGACACGGGTCCCTGCTAGCCCCTGGGGGCTGTCCTCCCTCGCCCCTCAGTGGATGAGACAGGGTTGGGTCCAGGGTCCCTGGTGCCTTCAGGGGTGGCGGGGTGCCTTCAGGGGTGGCCGTTCCCATGCAGAGCTAGGAGGCCCGAGGCAGGCAGGCCCCCGAGGAGTCCCCTCCAGGCGTCTGTGTCTGTGTCAGCTCCATTCCATCCTCCCCGCCCTCCCCATTTCTGTCGGTTCCTAGCCATCTCTGCAGTTCGGTGCCTCCCCCTCCTCCTCGTTTATGATTTGATTTCTTTTCTTTTGGACGAATCGGTCATTTCTGTTGTGATTTATCGTGGTGTTGTTTTTTTTCTTCCTTCTCCCCATCCAGTTATTGTGATCACTCTAAGCCCTGCTCCTGCCCCGTCCCAGCGAGCAGGTACCAGCCTTTTTATCATCGCTGCTTGGACATCTGCACCATTGACCTAACCGCTGACCTGGCCGCAGAATGGCGTCCCCGGCCCCCATGCTCTGTGTGTCCCCATGTCCCTTCCCCTCTCACTTTCTCTCTCACTCCACTCAAGCAGCGGTCAGCCCAGCCCGGCCTCTTCTGTCCTCCCTCTTCCCCCTCCCTTCCTCTCGCCTCCACTTTGGACTCCCTGGAGGGGGAGGTGGGCTCCCCACTGAATGGGAGTCTATGGCCTTCGAGGGGGTGCACGCCTGTGTGTGTGTAACTGAGAGAAAGAGAAAGTCGGGCCTGGTGGGTGGCCTGTGCCTATGGATCTCTCTCAATAACTAGATGAACACATAGCACTTCCCCTCCCCGGGTGCCATACCAGCCCTGGGCGCCAGGGACACAGCAGTGAATAGAACAGACGGAGCTCCTCTCCTCTGTAGCGGGGGCTGTAGTGGGGGGCCCATTGGACAGGGAGCACATTCCCACCAGAGAGAACATTCTAGCCGGGTGAGTGGCCCTGCAGGGGGCCAGCCTGGGGGAACCTCTGGAGAAGGTGGGCATTGAACAAAGCCGCTGGGGAGGCCTGGCACAGTGGCTCACACCTGTAATCCCAACATTCAGGGAGGCTGAGGCAGGAGGCTCATCTGAGCTCAGGAGGTGGAGGCTACAGTGAGCCATGATCACACCACTGCACCCCAGCCTGGGTGACAGAGCAACATCCTGTCTCAAAAATTTAAAAAATGGGCCAGGCGCAGTGGCTGATGCCTATAATTTCAGTGTTTTGGGAAGCCAAGGAGGGCGGATCATTTGAGGTCAGGAGTTCGAGACCAGCCTGACCAACATGGTGAAACCCTGTCGCTATTAAGAATGCAAGACATGGCCGGGCGTGGTGGCTCAAGCCTGTAATCCCAGCACTTTGGGAGGCCGAGACGGGTGGATCACGAGGTCAGGAGATCGAGACCATCCTGGCTAACACGGTGAAACCCCGTCTCTACTAAAAAAATACAAAAATCTAGCCGGGCAAGGTGGCGGGCGCCTGTAGTCCCAGCTACTCGGGAGGCTGAGGCAGGAGAATGGCGTAAACCCGGGAGGCGGAGCTTGCAGTGAGCTGAGATCCGGCCACTGCACTCCAGCCTGGGCGACAGAGCGAGACTCCGTCTCAAAAAAAAAAAAAGAATGCAAGACATTAAGCCAGGCGCGGTGCCTCACACCTGTAATCCCAGCACTTTGGGAGGCCAAGGCGGGCAGATCACTTGTGGTCGGGAGTTCGAGATCAGCCTGACCAACATAGAGAAACCCCGTCTCCACTGAAAATACAAATCAGCCGGGCATGGTGGCGCATGCCTGTAATCCCAGCTACTCGGGAGACTGAGGCAGGAGAATCGCTTGAACCCGGGAGGTGGAGGTTGCAGTGAGCCGAGATTGCGCCATTGCACTCCAGCCTGGGCAACAAGAGTGAAACTCCATCTAAAAAAAAAAAAAAAAAAAACATAAAAGAGATTAGGTGGAGGTTGCAGTGAACTCAGATCGTGCCACTGCACTCCAGCCTGGGCAACAGAGCATGACTCCGTCTCAAAAAAAAAAAGAATGTAAAAAGCTCCCCCCCTCCTCTTGAAAGAGGTGGGGGGAGAGAAGACAGCCCTGCCCGGGCTTTGAGCGTAGTGCCAGCCTGTGGTGGGCATGCAGGCTGTGCCCCACGCCTGTGTTGGGAGAGAGAGTAGATGGGGTGCCTGGCCCTATGAGTGACTCTGTGTGTGTGTGTGTGTGTGTGTGTCTGATGGATGAGGGGGACTCTGTCCCAGCTGCATGGGTGTTGGGTCCACGGCGGCATGCCCCACGTGTGTGTTGTGCTTGTGTGCACTTGCACGGCGTGTGCGTGCATGTTATGGCAGCCTGCACACCTGTGGCTCCTGTCAGCAGACACGTGCCCTCCAGCCTCTCGCTCTCTCTCATCCATTCTCTTTCTCTCTTATCCTCACCCTCTTGCTCTCACTCCACCCTCCTGAGCTGCCATGTGGCCATCACCACCTCTGTGGCCTCTGTTCTCAGGGCCTTTGTGTACCTCCTTCCCCCAATGCCTACCTGAGCCCTCCCTTCCATCCCCCCGTGCTCCAGTGTGTAGGCCGGCAGCCTCCTCCCCAGGCTCCGGGGCCACCCTCAGAAGGCCTGGTGGGCTGTGCCGGGGAGGGGGCCCACAGGACTCCTCGAGGGCTGTGGTCCTCACCCCCTGAGTGCAGGGCGGGAGCGGGACTCAGATACTCTCTGAGGGCAGGAACCAGGCAGTGTCTCAAGAGACACTAGGTGCACAGGGGTTGGGGGCTGGGTGTGAGGGGAGCACAGGCCCTGGGGAGCCAGAAGGGGATCCGGGCTGTGGCTTGGGCCATGGACAGAGCAGAGGCACAGGGACCTGAAGAAGCAGAGGGGGAAACCTGGCCAACGCAGCGAGCTCCCGTCTCTACTAAAAAGACAAAAATTAGTTGGGCATGGTGGCGTGTGCCTGTAATCCCAGCTACTCAGGAGGCTGAGGCAGGAGAATCACTTGAACCTGGGAGGTGGAGGTTGCAGTGAGTTGAGATCACGCCATTGCACTCCGGCCTGGGCGACAGACCTATCTCAAAAAAAAAGAAAAAGCACCAGTGGAAGGTGACGTGGTGCTGTGGAAGCAGCAGTGGCCAGGACAGTGGGAGGGGCATGGGAGGTGAGGCCTCTAGGCCAGTTAGGAAAGCTGGGCCTGACTGTGTCCCCAGGTCCCCAGAGCCCTTCCCCAGCTCCTGCCTGGTCCTCCAGGAGGGGAGCAAGGGGACACAGCTCCTGCAGGGGCTGGCAGGACCAGGTAGGGGCAGTGCTGGGCCTCCTGCATTGAGACTGAGGTCAGCGTCCTCCTGCCTCTCCTACTGGCTGAGATCAGGGTCCCAGGCACCCAGGGGAGGGACGGGGTTTAGCTGCCAGCATGGAGCGGGTTTGTCTGTTCGTGTTAGTCCCTGGGCACCAGTCACCAGGAGCCTGCAGTACTGTGGGAAGAAAAGGTGGATGAGGCAGGAGGAAGAGGGGGAGAGAGGGGTTGTCCGTTGAGGGCTTTGGGAGAGTGGCAGACCCCAGCCCCTGTGGGAGGGGCACCTTGGGAGGTGTGTGTAGCCGTTGTCAGGGCCTCTAGAATGTGAGGTGTCAGGATTGGCTCCTCTGGAGGCCACGTTGGCATCCCGGCCTCTGTTCCTGCACCCCATTGCCAGCCCAGCCAGAGAGACCCTAGCTCCTCCAGGAAGCTGCCCTCCTGTCCCAGGCCCCTCTCTGGCCTGTCTGTACAGTGCCTCCTCTGGGCACCTGGGCCCGAGTCTTGGTTCCTGTCTGTCTGTCTGTCTCCTGCCCTCCCACCCCTAATGCTGCCTGCCCACCCCAGGGTGCCTGCTGCCTGCCCGCCACCTGCCCGCCCGCTGTAGCATGCCCGAGCTGCCCGCATGCAGGCTGCTGGATGAGCCAACCCCCGCCTGGCCCAGCATTGGCCCCACCTGGTCCCGCCAGCCCCTGCAGGAGCTGTGCCCCCCAACTCTCCTCCCAGATGATGCAGGCCCCCTGATGTCCTGTCCTGCCCCCACGGGCCCCAGCTCTGCAGGCCAGGCCGGGAGGCCCCCATGTCAGCCCACTGGCCCGAGGGGGCCCTCCCGACCCCGGAACAGAACGTGGGGCAAGGCAGCCTGAAACCTGGGTCTCGTGCCCACGGCCTCCCCGGAGTGGCCCCACTCGCTCTTGTCTGGGAGCCAAGTTTAGTGCTACCAGCAGAGCCACAGCCCGGGCCAGCCCCGGCAGGCCCTCCACCCCCGCCTGTCCAGCCTGTGGGCGCTGTGGTCCTGGGCCTGCTTCCTGGGCAGAAGTGGGAGGAAGCGCCCACACCTGTCAGGGAGGCTGCCCGGCCGAGGGACACCTCAGGTCCCCTTCTCGTTTCTCCGTCAGCGTAGACTTGGGGCTCCCTCTCCCCTGCCAGCCTCTTCCATCTCTTTCCACGTCAGGGGATGAGACAGGGGACCCTGAAGATAGTCTGGGGTGGGAGGGAGACCCCAGCTCCTCCAGCCCAGCAGGGCAGGGGCTGTGCCAGCCTAGCTAGGGAAGCCCAGGAGGGGAAGGTGAGGGTCCCGACCCCTCCCTGGAGTGCCAGATGTGGAGCTGAGACCAGCTGGGTGCTGACCCCTCCCCTGCCACTGGTTCTCACCCCCCCAGCCCTGCAGCTCCCGCTGGCCAATGATGGGGGCAGCCGTTCGCCATCCTCAGAGAGCTCCCCGCAGCACCCCACGCCCCCCGCCCGGCCCCGCCACATGCTGGGGCTCCCGTCAACCCTGTTCACACCCCGAAGCATGGAGAGGTGAGCCAGGGGCCTGGCAGGGTTGGGTGGGAAGCAGCATTGAGGGGCCACCGTGCCAGCCTCAGGAGGAGGGTGGTTAAACCGGTGAGAACCCCGGTATGGGGGGCTGGGGTGGCCAACCTAAGGTCAGGACCCACCTCCACCGGCACCTGCTCCATGTCCCCAGCATTGAGATTGACCAGAAGCTGCAGGAGATCATGAAGCAGACGGGCTACCTGACCATCGGGGGCCAGGTACCACCTTCACTGTGGCGGGAGAGGGAGGAGGCCCAGCCAGGCTGGACCCATCCTGGGGGCGCCAGTGGGGAGCGGGGGGCAGTGACAGAGGCCCCGGGGACCCTCCAACCCTCCCTCTCCTCCCAGCGCTACCAGGCAGAAATCAACGACCTGGAGAACTTGGGCGAGATGGGCAGCGGCACCTGCGGCCAGGTGTGGAAGATGCGCTTCCGGAAGACCGGCCACGTCATTGCCGTTAAGGTGAGCCTTGGCGGCTACCCCAGCTGCGCCCCACACCCTGGGCCGGTGCTGAGGCTCCCTCCTGTCCCTGCCTGTGCAGCAAATGCGGCGCTCGGGGAACAAGGAGGAGAACAAGCGTATCCTCATGGACCTGGATGTGGTGCTCAAGAGCCATGACTGCCCCTACATTGTGCAGTGCTTTGGGACGTTTATCACCAACGTGAGTCCCCAGCCGTGCCAGGTGCCCCCTGCCCCGCACCCTGCAGGGTCTCCTCTTCCCTCACCCCCTGCCCCTTCCCAGGGGGTTGGGCCAGAAGACACAGCTCCCCCGGGCACCCCCTCTTACTGCAGACGGACGTCTTCATCGCCATGGAGCTCATGGGCACCTGCGCCGAGAAACTCAAGAAGCGGATGCAGGGCCCCATCCCCGAGCGCATCCTGGGCAAGATGACAGTGGCGGTGAGTAGCCAGGCGGGGTGTGCACCAGGCAGGTGGCCTTGGGCCTGTGCCCCCTGTCACATGCACCCTCCTCTGCCTACCTGTAGATTGTGAAGGCGCTGTACTACCTGAAGGAGAAGCACGGTGTCATCCACCGCGACGTCAAGCCCTCCAATATCCTGCTGGACGAGCGGGGCCAGATCAAGCTCTGCGACTTCGGCATCAGTGGCCGCCTGGTGGACTCCAAAGCCAAGACGCGGAGCGCCGGCTGCGCAGCCTACATGGCGGTGAGTGGGGGCCCTCCAGCGGGGGAGGGGGTGGGGCCTGGGAGGCCAGCCCAGACTTGGAGATACATCTTCCCCTCCTCCTCCTGCAGCCCGAGCGCATTGACCCCCCAGACCCCACCAAGCCAGACTATGACATCCGGGCTGATGTATGGAGCCTAGGCATCTCGTTGGTGAGTTGGGGCCCTGCCCCTTTTCTCCAGCCAGGAGTGAGGGTTTCTGGGGGACTCGGAGGGAGGAGAACACAAACCTGTCCTGGCCGGTCCAGCCCTGCCCATTTCCCTCCCAGGTGGAGCTGGCAACAGGACAGTTTCCCTACAAGAACTGCAAGACGGACTTTGAGGTCCTCACCAAAGTCCTACAGGAAGAGCCCCCGCTTCTGCCCGGACACATGGGCTTCTCGGGGGACTTCCAGTCCTTCGTCAAAGACTGGTGAGACCCTCCCTCCACTTTGGAGGTCAGGGACAGCCCGCTGCTCTGGGCAGCTGGGGAGGCAAGGGCGTGAGGGGAATGGAGGCCCCACCCTGGGATGGGTGGATGCGCCTGTGGGCGGGCTCGTGGCTGGTGGCTGCAGACAGGAGCTGGAGCTGGTGCCTGGGGAGCCACGAGCTGGGTTTGGACCTGCCTGAGGGGACAGCCAGCCCTGTAGCATTTGGCAGGGTGGCTGTGGGAGATTGTGAGCACGCTTCTGCAGCAGACACAGCTACAAGTGCAGGAGGGCCATGTCTGATTCTCTCGGGAGCCCCACCCAACTTTCTGGGGGACCTCAGCCAGCTCTGACCCTCGAAGTCAGGCCCTTGCCACCTAGCCAGGAGGCTCCAGGACTCACAGTTGCTCCCAGCTGTCAGCCGGGGTCCTGAGGACATCCACAGCTCCTTCCGCCACACACATCTTGGGGACCGCTGGCTCCTTGGGGAGGGCCTGAACACGGGGGTGGGACCAGCATCCCCTCCTGCCTTGCTCTCACATTTGTCTTCCCTTCTCTTTCTCTAGCCTTACTAAAGATCACAGGAAGAGACCAAAGTATAATAAGCTACTTGTGAGTACCTGGGGCCCTCCCAGTCCCCGTCCTGTCCCTGCCGCGGCGCGAGGCCAGGAGGGAAGACCCTCTCCTCCTGAGCCCCACCCCCTCGGGCCCACAGGAACACAGCTTCATCAAGCGCTATGAGACGCTGGAGGTGGACGTGGCGTCCTGGTTCAAGGATGTCATGGCGAAGACTGAGTCACCGCGGACTAGCGGCGTCCTGAGCCAGCCCCACCTGCCCTTCTTCAGGTAGCTGCTTGGCGGCGGCCAGCCCCACAGGGGGCCGGGGCATGGCCACAGGCCCACCTCCCCACTTGGCCACCCAGCTGCCTGTCAGGGGAGACCTGGGACCTGGACGGCCACCGAGGGCTGAGGACAGAGAGTGGGGGGTGCCCACCCACCCCCCGCCCCGGGCCTACCAGGCCCCCGCCCTTCCCACCCCGGGGTAAGCCGGCCGTGTGCGCCCCCCGACAGACACTGTGAACGGAAGACAGCAGGCCACGAACAGAGTCGCTGTTCATTCAGCCACAGCCTCTGGGCCGGGGCGGCCCCCAGGGGCCGGGAGAGAGCCCCTGAGTCCCGCAGCCACCACGCTCCCAGCGTGCTGTGCCCTTCGCCACTCCCACGCACCTGTTCCTCCTCCGTCACCCTCTGTTCCCTACTCTACCTCTCTGTCCTTGTCTGGCTCTCCCGTCACCCTCCCTGCCTCTGTCTCCTGGCCTGAGCCTGGGCCCAGCCACCTCCTGACAGGTCCCCTGGGTCTGCGTAGGTCTCCCGTGGCGCAGTGAGTCAGTGGCCCCAGCCAGGCGGTGTGGGCATTGCCACTGCTGCCAGATGGGGCTGCGCGTGCTCTCTCTCTCTCTCTCTCTCTTTGATCTCAGGGGGTCCTTTTTGGAGTTTAGTGTATTTTATTGTACTTGGTGGGGTGTTTGGGGTGGTGGGAGGAGAGCTCGTTCTCGTGGGGTTTGTCGGTACCTTCAGAAACTTTTTACCAAAGTCACGTTTAGCTGCTTGTCGTGTGGCCCCAACTGCCCTCGGGCACTGGGGGGCTGGGCTGGGGCCGCTGCTCTGGGGTCTCCGGGAGCCACAGTTTGGGGGTGAGTTGAAGACCTCAGGGGGTGCGGAAGGGTCTGCGGGGCCCTCACTGCACAGGATGGCCTTCAGGGAAGGTGGGCATGGGGCATGGCGCAGAGCAGGTGACCGGAGGAAGTCGGTGACAGAGCGGGGCCAAGGGAGGGGTCCGGAGGGAGTCCGGGATCGAGGGCAGAGGGAGTGGATATGGGGGTTTGAGGACGTATGACAAGCTCCAGCAGGGGTGGGGGCCGGGCTGAGGGTGGGGGTGTGAGGCGGTCACCCCATCGTGCCCTTGGCTGTTCCTCCACTCACCCACACCTGGCCCAGCCCACGTTGAGGTCCAGGACTGGGAAGGACCGGGTGTGTGCACCGGGGATCCAGGCCAGGTGCCCCCTGGAGCCCGCTGGGGTGGCCAGAGCAGGAGGGGGTGTGTTTCCTTTTTGTGGGTGTTGCATGCAAATCAAGTGGACAAGAAAAAATAACAAAACAAAAAACAAGAAAAAAAACCCCACAAAATCCCGTAAAACCACAAAAAAACCAACACCAAAGGCGCGGAAGCCGGCTGGCTGTGGCGGGGGCAGCGTAGGTAGCATCCCTCTCCTCTCACCTAGCCTGTTGACTCTTGTTACGATATTCACAAAACGCCGCATGTTTAAAAAGTCATAGACGTCGTCATCTCTCTGCCCCCAGTGGGGAACGCCACCTTCTCTTGCCCCTTGGTCCCTTTGTCAGGGGCCAGGGGTCTGCTGGGTGGGGGTGTCAACAGGCCTGGCGCTTTTCTCCTCCCCTGCGTCCAGCCATGGGGGCCTCTGCGGATTCCCGGAAGGTTGCATGGCTGGTCCCAGGACCAGCACAGGCCCGAGGCCGGGCTGCCTGGTTTTATTTTTATTTAACTTTATTTGCTGTTTTATGAGTGTGTGTCTGCCCACCCCCACCCCCTTCAGTGTTAAGTGGGGAGCCCTGGGGGAGTCTTTCCTGCCTCCCAGCCTCTCCCAAGACCTCCCCCCTCGTCACCAGCCATCCCTCTGGACCAGGCAGAGGGCGGACCGGGTGGGCAGGGGCCTGAGGGTGGCTCGGGCCAGCCCACCAGCCAATGGACCCCTCCTCAGGCCGCCAGTGGCACCCTGCCCCTTTTTAAAACAAAATGCCCACATTTGTAAACCCTTAGACGCTTGAGAATAAATCCCTTCCTTTTCTTCCACCGAGTCTGTGGTGTGTCATGGGCCTGGCAGAGCGAGGGGGCAAGGGGGTGGGGGCCGGGGAGGCCTCTGCATTGAGGGGAGACTGGGACAGGTTTGGGAGCTGAATGGGAGGTGTTTGTAGTGACTTGCCAATGGATATCAAGCAGCTGGTGTGAGGGACCCCCTACCCCCATTAGCCACAGGTCGGGCCACAGAGGATCCCTTAATCCCTCCAGGCCTTGGGCATTGGCTCTGGTGTCAGCCCCTCAGTCTGCCACCCCCGCTCCCTGCCTCCCTCCTGGCCAAGGACAGGGCCGCCTGCCCACGTGCGGGACCTGGGTGCAGCCCAGCTGGTGTCTGCTCTGGCCCCGAACACTCCGACCTCAGCTGGTCCAGCATGCTGGGCACCATGCTGCTGCTGGCCCTGCTCCCAGGGATCACCACCTTGCCCAGCGGGCCACCTGGTATGTATGAGCAGGGAGGTGACCGGTCTGTCATGCTTCTTTCACTGTGTCACCCTCTTTATTTTATTTTTTTTTTTGAGATGGAGTGTTGCTCTGCCACCCAGGCTGGAGTGCAGTGGTACAATCTCGGCTCACTGCAATGTCCACCTCCTCTGTTGAAGCGATTCTCGTGCCTTAGCCTCCTGAGTAGCTGGGACTACAGGCGTGCAACACCACGTCTGGCTAATTGTTGTATTTTTTAGTAGAGACAAGGTTTCCCTGTGTTGGCCAGGCTGGTCTCGAACTCCTGACTTCAGGCGATCCACCCGCCTCGACCTCCCAAAGTGTTGGGATTACAGGTGTGAGCCACCGTGCCCAGCCGGTGTCACTCTTTTTCAACTAGACTTCTGGTCCTCACGGGGGTGGGGACGGTACAGGGGAGTGGGATAGGGTTTCTGTCCTCCATCCCAAGGGTGGCTCACGGCCCCACTTCGGCAAAGCTCCCTGCAGCCACGGAGAGGGCCAGTCTACCCAGGCACTCTTCAGAAGTGGGTGTATGGGGATGGATGAGGGGGCTCATTCCTGTAATCCCAGCACTTAGGGAGGCTGAGGGGAGAGGGTCGCTTGGGGCCAGGAGTTTCAGACCAGCCTGGGCAACATAGAACCCTTATGGCCATGTTGGCGAGTGTCTGTGGTCACAGCTACTAGAGAGACTGAAGCAGGAGGATGACTGGAGCCCAGGAGGTGGAGGCTGCAGTGAGCTATGTTCGCACTACTGCACTCCAGCCTGGGCGATAGAGGGAGACCCTGTCTCAGAAAACAAGGAAAATGGATGTGCAGGCATCTTTCGTATTTGGAGATTATCCGTTTCACCAGGACCCCGCTCAGCACCTCCTGAAGGCAGACATCAGTGTGTGTGTAGGGGCACGGTAAGGGGAGGGGACCCCATGGCTGCCTTAGCCTGGACAAGTGGAAGCGTCTCAGATCTTGGTGGCCTGGCTGGGCTTTGGCTGTGCCCAGGAGAGCCTCTAGGGAAGGTATCCTTTTCACTTCCCTTCCTCGTTGGTGACAGCACCTATATCCCCTTAGAAAGGGGAACCGTCGGTCCTGCTGCGTCCCCAAGAGCAGCCCTGGGGAAGGTGGGGGAGCTCTGACTTCACCCAGCCAGACCCCACCATTGGGTGCTCCTCACCGCGTCTCTTCCGCCCCAGGGAGGCCTTCGCCAGCCTCGGAGGCTTCTCTAGGGGCTCATGGCTCTGCAACCCGCTCAGCTGCTGGGCTGTGCGGGTCCCAGGGGTCGCCAGGGGGCACATCACCGTCAGGGGAAACGTGGCGCGGAGCCCGTCATGGGTGAATCCGCCGCCGCAACTGCATCCCTTTCCCAAAGGCGGCGGCGGGGGCGAGGTGGTCGGGTCACTTTTCCCAGAGGCCTAAAGGGCAGCGCGCGTTTTCTCTCTGGGCCGCCCTTCCCCTCCCCCCACCTCCCGCCAGCACCCCCGTTCCCCGCGGCCCCCGGCCCCTGGTTGCGCAGACCCCTCTTCAGTCTGAAGCTGTCTGACACAGAGGACGTCTTTCCGCGCCGCGCGGGGCCGCTCGAGGTCCCGGCCGACAGCCGCGTGTTCGTGCAGGTGGGGACCCCGCGGACACCAGGGGCGGATGGGGGCCGGTGGGGACGGGCAATCCGTGATGGCGCCTCCGTCCCCCAGGCGGCCTTGGCCCGTCCCTCCCCGCGCTGGGGCCTGGCCCTGCACCGCTGCTCAGTGACGCCGTCCTCACGCCCGGCCCCGGGGCCCGCCCTGGCTCTGCTGCACGAGGGCTGCCCCGCCGACACCTCTGTCGCCTTCCCGCCACCGCCGCCTCCGAGCCCGGGTGCCACCCGCCCCGCGCGCTTCAGCTTCCGCCTGCGCCCGGTCTTCAACGCCTCGGTGCAGTTCCTGCACTGCCAGCTGAGCCGCTGCCGCCGCCTCCGGGGAGTCCGCCGGGCGCCTGCGCCTCTGACGCCGCCGCCGCCGCCATCGCGGGTGCGCGGGCGCAGAGCTTGGAATCCGAGCGCCGGGGTCCTTCGGGGACTGGGCACGAGCGACTCTGGCAGTGGAAAGGGGATACTCTCGGGGTCCGAGGATCTGGAGGTGGGGAGAGGTGGGGCGGAGGGGCCCATCTCTGCCGACAGTTTCTCCGGGGACAGTGTGGACACTGGGTTCTCCCATGGACAGCTCTAGAATCCTTCAGGGCTGGGGGTTGGATGCAGAAGACCACTAAGGGGACACATTTCTGGGAACTTGGTGCTGGGCCTCACATGCTAGGTGCTGGCAGACCCGGACCATGCAATCTTGTGGGGCTGGGATTTGGGGTCCTTAGGGGCTGGGCGGCTAGCCACTTGTATGAGTAGGGGCTGGGCTCAGGGATCCCTAAGGGGCCGGATTTCCAGGGGTCCCATCTTGGCTGTGGTGGAGAGCGGGACTCAGGTCTCTCTTGGGGGCCCTGGGGACCAGAGCCACGATCCCGGTGCCCTGATGTCCCCGTCTCTTCCCCACCTTCCTCTCCCCCAGTGTCTGCCTCAGGACGAGGCGTGCGCCGGCACTGGCAGTGGCAGCGCCGAGGGTCTGGCTGCCGACGGCCCCCACCTGCACACGCTGACGCAGCCTATCGTGGTCACTGTGCCGCGGCCGCCCCCCAGTGAGCACGCAGTCCTCCTCCGCAGGGGGCCGTGGGGCGGCAAAGGGGGTGGGAAGGACACCTGGGACCTGGAACCAGTCTCAGCGTGGCTCTTCCCACAGGGCCGCCCAAGAGTGTCCCCGGCCGCGCCGTGCGCCCTGAGCCTCCCGCGCCGGCCCCTGCGGCCCTGGAACCCGCGCCGGTGGTGGCGCTGGTGTTGGCAGCCTTCGTGCTGGGCGCCGCACTGGCCGCCGGGCTGGGCCTCGTCTGTGCGCACTCAGGTACCGACCTCCGCCAAGCCGGGCCCCCAGTCTAATCCCGCGCGTCGGGACCCGGGGCGACGCGATCCCGCCTGTGGGGCCTGATCAGCCCTAGCTAGGCCTGCCTCCGCGATGCCCGCAGCAGCCCCCAGAGGCCGCCCTTAGCCTGGCGTGGCGCGCAGCAGCCCTTCTGCAGCTCTCCTCTACTTCCAGCGCCCCCGGCTCCCGGGCCGCCCGCGAGAGCCTCGCCCAGCGGTCCCCAGCCCAGGAGGCCCCAGTGAGGAAGGTAAGTATGGAAATAGAGGGAGCTAGGGGAGGGAGGAGATGACAGTGACGCTTCCTAGCGCTTAGTTCGTGCCAGGCACTGAGGTTTTTGGGTTTTTTTTTTGTTTGTTTGTTTTTGAGACGGAGTTTCGCTCTCGTTGCCCACGCTGGAGTGCAATGGCGCGATCTCGGCTCACCGCAACCTCTGCCTCCCGGGTTCAAGCGATTCTCCTGCCTCAGCCTCCTGAGTAGCTGGGATTACAGGCATGCGCCACCACACCCGGCTAATTTTGTATTTTTAGTAGAGATGGGGTTTCTCCATGTTGGTCGGGCTGGTCTGGCACGCCCGACCTCAGGTGATCCTACCGCTTCGGCCTCCCAAAGTGCTGAGATTACAGGCGTGAGCCACTGCCCCCCGCCCCCAGACACTGTTGTCAACGTTTTACGCCTATGAACTAACTTAATCCCCTTAACCTCCAGGTGGACACTATTATAATCCCCATTTTAGAGACGAGAATAATGAGGCATTCTCTGAATTAAGTAGCTTGTCAAAAGTCACAATACTGGGTGGAGCTTGGATTCGAACTCAGGCAGTGGGTCCAGCCAGGAGCATTAGGTGGGGAGAGGCATTACACGAGGAAAACTCAGCATTCAGACCCGGCTCCCACTCTCACCCCGGCATACAGACCGATGGAAGAGGCCAGTGGTCTGCTGGGAAGGGAGGTGGCCCCTCCCTTGCTGAGCCTCAGCCACCCCTCCCAGAGATGGTGCGCCCCCAACGTGGTCCGGAGATACACCCAGCTACCGCTTCGGGACCAGGGCCAAGAGGACCGGACCCGCCTCCCTGGACCTCGGACCTGATGGGGCCACGACCTGGGTGCTTCTCTCCTCCCCGTCCCTCCCACCTGTGCTCAAAATAAACCTCTGGATTGATCGGCTAAGTTCTGGTGCAGTCAGTGAGCGCGCAAGGTGCGGGGTGGGAGATGGGTGGGGAGGCTTGGGGAGAAAGCTGGGAGTAGGACTTGGGGAGGATTTCTGAGAAATCCTGACTTAGAGGGGTGGAGCCTGGGGGCGGGGCCCATACGCCCACATACCCGTGTGCACTCCCGCGTCATGGGAGACTCTAGGGCGTTTTGTCTCAAACAGAAAGCGACACCCGGCCGGGCGCGGTGGGTCCCGCCTGTAATCTCAGCACATTGGGAGGCCGAGGTGGGTGGATCACTTGAGGTCAGGAGTTCCAGACCAGCCTGGCCGACATGGTGAAACCCCGTCCCTACTAAAAAAAATGCAAAAAAAGAATTAGCAGGGCGTAGTGGCGCGTGCTTATAATCCCAGCTGCTTGAGAGGCTGAGGCAGGAGAATCGCTTGAACCCAGGAGGCGAAGGTGGCAGTGAGCCGAGATCGCGCCACTGCACTGCAGCCTGGGCAACAAGAGCAAAAATCCACCTAAAAAAAAAAAAAAAAAAAGACACCCAACCCAACAAGCGTAAGTTTAAAATAAACCCTCCCCCTCCCTCTTCTCCTTACCCGGACACCTGCCCATCTGCCTCCTGCGATCTTCCTCAAGCCAGGCCTCTGCTCTCCACTACCCCCGCCCGGACCCTGCCCTTGCTCGGCCTCGACCTTCTGCTTCTGCTCCAGTCTCCTCCTGCTCCAGTCTCCTCTTAGATTGTCAGTCTAGTCTAGAGCTCCTTAAATCTCTCTTGCCTTATACAGACAAGAGTGGCACTAATCAGCCCCAGTCTACAGAAGAGGAAACTGAGGCTCGGCAAGGCTAAATCACTTGCCCAAAGTCCCCAGGCCTGTCTGACCCCAGAGCCCAGCTTCTTGACCACGACTGGATCTTCGGACTTGACCTTTCAGCCAGAACCCACCCCTCTGCGAGAAGCAAGCACACAGTAGTAGCTTCATAAGTTAGTCCAGCAACAGACGGAGGGCACGAGATCCAAGGTGTCGTCTCCACTTCATGAACGAGATAAAGTGTAGGCTGAGGGTCTCCTTGGCCCCGCCCCAGTTCCGGTGCTGATCCCCCCCCCCCTTCACTTCCATTGGGGCGGGTCCCCGGGCCTGCAAACGCGGAGCCACACCCCGACGTGCGTCCGCCTCCGCGTGGTACTTTCTGGCCTCGGCGGCCCCCGTAGCTCCGCCCGCCGGAGACCGGCCTTACAGCGCCTGCGTCTTTCTGACCGGCATGAAGCCACCTCCCAGGCGGCGAGCGGCCCCGGCGCGCTATCTGGGCGAGGTGACCGGTCCCGCGACCTGGAGCGCTCGCGAGAAGCGGCAGCTAGTGAGACTCCTGCAGGCGCGGCAGGGGCAGCCGGAGCCAGACGCCGCCGAGCTGGCCCGGGAGCTGCAGGGCCGGAGCGAGGCTGAGGTGAGATGCGGTTCTCGGGACCAAAACCAGGCTGGAGACGGGACTAGGGTAGGGCGTAGAGTGGGCGGGGCTGCGGCAGGAGCCAGCGGGGCGGGGCCAGGAATGTAAGCGGGCGGAGCTGTGGCATGGGGCTGAGGGGCGGGACGTTAATGGGTGAGCCTGGGCTGGGTGAGGGGCGGGGCGTGGGCGGGAAGAGAACAAGACCTAGGGGCGGGGCGAGCTTGGGAGCCAGACGTGGGCGGGGCATAAGTGAAGCGGAGAGGCGGGGCGATGCTGGGGGCGAGGCGTGCGTGCCGCTGAGGGCTGGAGAGTGGGTGGGTGAGCTTGAGGGACAGGGTGAGTCTGGGGGCGGGGCTTGGGCGGGATAAGCGCAAGACTTAAGGGCGGGGCTATTTGGGGAGTAAGGCGTGGGCGGGGCGTGGGTGGGATGAGTGCAAGCTTTAAAGGCGGGGCGAGCTTCGGAGTAATGCGTGGGTGGGGCGAGGGCGAAACGGGCGGAATGAACTGGGAGTAAGACGCAGCTGAGGCCAGTCTTGAAAAGCAACGCATGCTGTTGGACAGGATACGAGCTTGAAGTGAGAGTCAGGGAATGGGGAAGAGGGGACGAAGAAGGGAGTTGAACGGCGCAGTAGTCAGCATAGGGTTGGGCCCTGGGCTGCCTGAAGGAGCCGGAAGTGGCCTGGGCCTTACACCTTCCTTAGGTAGCTGGTCAACTCTGGGTGGGGTAGTGGCCTTGGCGGTCACTGGGTCTCCTAACACCGGGGCTAGCAGGAGACTAAGGCGCAGTAGCGGGGCCCGGAGCAGGCAAGGGAGCGGGCTTTGGCTTCTCTGCTGCAGCCCTGAGCTCATAGAAGCCTCATTCGGCCTCCTCCTCTTTCCTTTCTAGATCCGGGTCTTCCTCCAGCAGCTCAAGGGCCGCGTAGCCCGGGAGGCCATTCAGAAGGTGCATCCGGGTGGCCTTCAGGGACCAAGACGCCGGGAGGCACAGCCCCCAGCCCCCATAGAGGTGAGGCAGATGAACAAGGCGAGGTTGTCCAGGGCAGGTCCCTGGTGGGTAGGTCGGAGTTGTGGAGGATAACCTGATTAGGGGATCCCCAGGAGGGGCAGGGCTTGGGGGGCCCTTGCAGGCTGATCCCTGGGCTGACCTTGTACCTCTGGCTTCACTCAGGTCTGGACGGATCTGGCTGAGAAGATAACAGGGCCACTGGAGGAAGCCCTGGCAGTGGCTTTCTCGCAGGTACGGCCATCCCCCAAGGCAGGTCGGGGCGTCCTAGAGGACAGGGTCCCTGGGTCAAATCATGTGAACCTGGGTCCTGGGCCCTTCCTATTGCCAGCTCTGTGGCCTCCATCAGTCACTGGACACCTCGAGCCTCAGTGTCCCTGGCTCTGAGGCCATCTCCTGTCTAAGCAGCATCTTAGGGTGGCCGAGAGGATGGGGGAATGTATAGACGGTGAGAGGACTTTCTAGCTTCCCTTACTCCCTGATTGTTCTGCCTGCCAGGTGCTCACCATCGCGGCCACGGAACCGGTCACCCTCCTGCACTCCAAGCCCCCCAAGCCCACGCAGGCCCGTGGAAAGCCGCTGCTCCTGAGCGCCCCTGGAGGGCAGGAAGACTCTGCCCCTAAGATACCTAGCCCCGCCCCCAAGGCACCTAGCTCCACCCCCGAGACTTCTGACCCTGCTCCTGAGAAACCTTCTGCGTCCTCGGCTGGTCCCTCCACTGAAGAAGACTTTGCTGTGGACTTTGAGAAGATCTACAAGTACTTGTCCTCTCTCTCCCGAAGTGGCCGCAGCCCTGAGCTCTCAGCAGCTGGTGAGAAGGATGAGGGAGGGGGCAGAGGCAGAGGGATCGGGGTCCCTGGCGGCAGGCAAGGGTGTCTCCTTACCTCTCCCCTCCATCCATCACTAGAGTCTGCTGTGGTCCTCGACCTGCTCATGTCACTTCCAGGGGAGCTGCCCCTCCTGCCCTGCACAGCCTTGGTTGAGCATATGACGGAGACGTACTTACGTCTGACAGCCCCCCAGCCCAGCCCCGCTGGAGGGAGCCTGGGGCCTGCTGCTGAGGGGGACGGGGCTGGCTCCAAGGCACCAGAGGAGAGCCCCCCAGCCACCAAAAAGGCGGAGCCCAGCGAATTGAAATCGTCCTGGCAAGCAGCTGGGATCTGTCCCCTGAACCCGTTCCTGGTGCCCCTGGAGCTTCTGGGTCGGGTAGCCACCCCTGCCAGGTGAGGGGCATGGCGGGCAGGAGGCACACCAGGCCCCCTGCCCTGGCCCTCGGTTCTGCTCGGCTGGCACTGGCTCTTTCTGAGGATCCCGTCGTGGGGGAAGGTCCCTGAGATGACGCTTAGCTGTGGGGTGGGCCTCTGAGACGCCGCACACTTTGGGGGTTTCACAAATGGAACCCCCGTTGTACAGGGGTTGGGTGGGGGTTACGGGACTCCACTCACAAGCCTCCCGACCTCCAGGACAGGCGGACAGGGCTGGCCTCCCCCAGTCCCCAAGCCCCACTGTGCCTTGTTGTCTGCTGGAGGCCACAGCTGGCACTGCACACCGTAAACGCGCTCACACGTTTCCCCTTCCTGTACCTCGGGACCAGCATCTTCACTTTCTTCAATTGACCAGTCGTGGATACTACTACCTGCTGCCAGCTCCTTCCCCTTCCCGGGGGTATTCTGTGACCATGAATAAAGTCCTCATTATTTTCTTTCTCTTTCGCCTGTGACTTAAAGATAGAAGTGGGGGCCCTGAAGTGTCAAGAGCTTGGGGTCACAGGGCTGGGGTGTGTGCCAGGCAGGAGAGCTGCCACCTCTCTGGTCTGATGAGGCCTGGGGTGAGGAGCCCCTTGGTTACTGTGGAGCTGACAAGTGTGGATGGGAAGGGGAGAGCCGGCAGCGTACCTTGGGGACAGGCGTCAGGGGTGGGTTTCAGAGTAGGGCAAAGTCACATCACACAGGTGGAGGGGAAAAGGCAGCAGAGCGGGGGTGGCCTGGTGGAAGGCGTCAAGCCCCAGGCTAGGGGCTGGAGGAAGATAGGGGTGGGCTGTCCCAAGCGGCAGGAGGCTGGCAGGAGTGGAGTGTCTCCCCTGGGGTATCCTTGGGACCTCAAGGATTCCTAGAAGGCGGGGAGGGAGGGGCGCTGGAGTCAGGGCTAACCTCAAATCCCTGGGGATGCTGGGTCCCCGCCTGGGGCTCCCTCCATCAGCCTCACCTGCCCTGTGGGTGTGGACTGAGGGTCGGGTCCGAGGGAGGGAAGCAGATGTCCTCCCACAGCACCGCGCCCTACGCCCAGCTAGTAATCCAAGTGGGTAAAATTCTGTTCGCGGAGTCTGCGTTCACCCAGCTTTCCTTTTATAGAAACGCTCATTCCTCCCCACACACACTGCACACGGCTCCCCAGGGTGCACATCTCCTGGGAGGGCCTTGGAGCGCAGCCAGCCCACTCCGTCCGTGGTCACCGTTCCACCACGCCAGACTCACAAACGCTGCCAATGGTGGTGGGCAGGGGGAGGAGGCTTAGGTACGGTCATCGGAGCCTCCCTCCAGGGCTGGTGGAGGGTGTTCCTCCCAGCTCCCCGCAGGGCTGAGTCTCTCTCACCACCCCCAGCGCCTCCCCAGGTCAAAAGAATTGTGTGCGGAGGGGAGGGAGGGAGCTGGGGATATCGAGATGGTTACACATCAGCCCCCCAAAGCTGGTGAAAGGGCTTGTGATCTTGGTGTCTTTGCAGTCCTGGGAAGCTTTCAAAACATGCAGAAGCCAGACCTAGGTTCCAATTCCAGCCCGACCAGACTCTAGCCATGTGACTATGGGCAAGTAAAGTCACTGGAGCTGCCGGCCCTCGGTTTCCTGGCCTGTAGAATTGGGATGCTAACGGGGCCTGGCTCATTCTCACGATCCCGAAGAGGAGATAGGCTATAAACAGGAGGTGCCAACTCAGCACGCTGCTTGGCATGCAGTAAGCGCTCAATAATAGCTTTTATTATGTTCGGCTCAGAGGCAGGGAGTAGAACGGCATGGGAGGGCTGCGGGAGGCTCGGCAGGGGAGTCAGCGGGAAGTGGCAGGAGGGCGGATGGGGGCCAGCGGTGGGCACCGGGGCAGGGCGCGCTGACCTGTCCAGGGGCCCGGGTTGGGGGCAGTAATGAGCCTGCCCACACTCTCCCGCCACGGCAGGAGCCACGCATCCTCGACACAGCCGCCATGGCAGGCCTTCGGGCTCGTCTCCGGGACAGGCGGTGCAGGGCAAATTGGTATGCAGCGTCTGCCCCGTGGGCCCGGGAGAGCCTGCCCCGCAGGGCCAGAGCCCAAGGACGGGCTCAACACTCAGTCAAGGTGGGGTTGACGACGGCCAGACAACAGGGGAGGGAGGAGGGACAAGGGGGTCCCCACTTCCAGGAACGCACAATAGCAGAGCCACTTACACGCTGGGGAAGGGGCGGTGCGGGGGTCCTCCTCCCTCCTGGGATTCAGAGCCGGGGGGGCGGGGGGCGGGGGACAGCCGGGCGGGTGAGATGCGCAGAGAGGAAGGGACAGGGCGGATAAAGGCACGAGGTGGGGTTCCGGCCAGGCCAGGAGGGGACATGGGAGGGGTCTCGAGGGGGAGGGGCTGGGCTTCTCCCAACTCCCTCCCCCTCTCCCCGGGGCAGGGGGCTCCGAGGCGGGATCCTGAACGCAGTCCTGGCCCCGCGGCGCTCCCCGCAGGGCCGACCCTCGGAGACCCCGTGCAGGGCCGGCTGGGGGGCGCCGCGCCCCTCACACCAACGCGTAGTCGAACTGCCCGCGCTCGAGCGCCTCCTTGTGGTCGGTCCAGGACGAGGCGGGCATGCGGCTGTAGGGGTCGAGCAGGATGCGCACGCAGCGCACCATCAACAGCACCAGCACCACGAGCAGGCAGAGCACGAAGGCGAACACTGTGCGCTGCTCCGCATCCAGGCCCGCACCCACCGGGGGCCCCGTCGACGGCGGCAGGGGCTCCGGCGACAGCGTCCACGTCGCGCTCATGGCTCACATCGCCGCGCGCCCTGCGGAGGAGGGGACCCGCCCGGGGCGCCTGGGATGAGGCTGCGCCCTCCCTCCTGCCCCTCCTCCGCTTCGCCCCCTCCCGCCGCCGCCGCCGCCGCCCCCCTTACCGTGCCCGACCCCATCCCCCGCCTGCGCCTCGGTCCCCGGGCTACGCCCATGCCCGGCCCGCCGTATCGCCGCCACCAGCACGCGGGGACCCAACTCTGGCCGTGCGCGCAGGTGGGGGCGCTGAGAGCCGGGAAAGGGAGCCGGCCCGGCCCGGCCGCACACAACAGGTGCGAACGACCGGCCGCGGCCCGGATGCGCGGCGTGGGGACGGTCTTCGCGGCCCCTGCCCCCCGCTCCCTTTGTTCTCGGCGGCCCGGGACCCCCTCCCCCACCGCCCCCGCCCCGGCGCGCCCCTCACCCTGGCTTCGACCCGGACGGGGACCGACCGCCCGGCGGCCGCGCTCTCTCCGGGACCCCGGCGCCTGCTCCGCGTTCGGCCTCTCCCCGGCGGCGGCGGCGGCGGCGGCCCGGGCTCCGGCTCAGCCCACCCCACCCGCCCCTGGAGCGGCGGAGACCGAGGCAGGCGAGCAGCGCGCGAGCCGGGCCGCCGCGGCTGTTCCCATGGCGACGGGGGCGGGGCCGCCGCGGGGGGCGGGGCTGCGGGGGGCGGAGGCTGCGCAGGGAGCGGCGCGCGAGCCCGCGACCCCGCCCGGACCTGCGGGAGGACGGAGCTGCAGACTCGGGGAGCCGCGAGCACCCAAGACCTCGCCAGGGCGTGGGCAGCTGCCACTCCCACCTCCACTGGCACCTCGGCCCCCCCAGCCTGCCCTGTGCCTGCGTTCTCCTCTGCGATAGACCCCACTCCAGACTCCGTTTGTGGGGGGACCTCAGTGTCCCTAAAACACTCATGGGCACTCAAGCTCCCCCGGCCCTGGGGACCTCAATCCTCAGAGAGCTCAGGCAGGTCACTGGGATGAAAAAGTCCCCCTAGTTTTGTCTGTCACGGGCCTTGTCTTCCAACCCAGGGTCCAGCCCTGGGCAAGGCGTCCACCCACTGCGGCTGCAGTTCCTCGCTCGACCTTGACCGCCTCCCAGAGCAGCCGCCCGCTCCCACCCCCACCCTCGCCCCGGCCACTCCCGCGCCAGAGAAGACACTTCAGACTCCGGAGCTGCTCTTCTGCAATTCGGTGTTTTATTCTTTCCAAATCTCAGGCTTATGCACAGAATGGAAGAGCACTGTTAAAATAAAAAATGGACCTAAAGTGGCTTGGCTGACGTGGCCAGCGGGCCACTGAGCAGTGGGTCCCGGGTCCCACCCTGCTGTGGAGGGAGTCCCTGGGCCCTGGGGCCTCTTGGCACTGTGTGGCCTGTGTGCACCCCAGGTGACCAGGCTCCGGGACCCCTGCAGGGCAGAGCAACAGCGCAGGGGCCGGCCCTGGGGGGAGTGTCTCCAGCTGCCAGGCACCCGCAGCAGCCTGTTGTCCCCTCCCCGGCCAGCTGGTCTTGCAGCTCTTCTGGCAGAGCTGGGGGCAGAGCCCGCAGTCTTGTTCCCAGAGGTCTAGAGTTGCTGCAGGTGGTGTCGCGGTGCCTCTGTGCCTGATGACCCAGCCCAGGGCTCCCTGGCTGTGGCACCACACTTAGAGGATCTGCTCGGTGCTGGAGGCTGAGATGTCCAGGAGCCGCCAGGCCGCGTAGGGGTTGAGCTCGTCCTGGTCTCGGCAGAGCGCCCACACGTACAGCATCCGCAGCACCTTGTCCTACAGGGTGGGGTGGGAAGGATGCTGTTGAGAGGGGTGAGACAACCCAGGCGGCTCTGGGAGGGGCCAGGCTCTGTGGGGCAGACTGGCAACCTCCCCGGGGGGCTGGGAGCAGAGGCCAGCACAATTGCCTAGACTCAGGAACCACTCAGGCCTTGGTAAAAAAAAAAAAAAAAAAGACAGGTCTGCTGGTCTCCAACCTCCCTCAACCCCAAACTCTGGCCCGGGGGTTTCTCCGCATCCCCACCCAGTCCCAGGGCTTCGGGGCTCTGAGCTGGGGTCCCTGCCGGGTGGCCACACACAGATCTTGGGGACAGGCGGTGCCGTCTGCCCGCCCCGTCCCGCTCCCGCACTCACCGGGTCGCCCTCCACCACCTCGCCCTTGGGGTTCCGGACCACCATCACCAGCTGCGCCTGGAAGGTGATGATGAGCACCGGCCCCGGCTCCATCATCTTGCCCATGGCCAGCTGCAGAGGGGCCGAGAGGGGTGGGCCTCAGAGGACAGCCCTGCTGGGAGAAGGCTCCAGCACCAGGCCCAGCACCAGGCCCTCCCCGTGAGCCCTGCCTCTCAGACCAGGCCCAGGCCTCCCTTGAGACCCTCCCCTGGGACAAGCCCAAGACCTCTCGGATCAGCACATGGCCCCGCACATGGCCCCCAGCCCCTGGCAAGGCCACCTCCTGGGCCCTGTCTGGGCCATAGTTCCCACTCCCGATGGTGGCCCGGGCCCCTACTGCGAGAGGTGCTTACGTCAATGTTGTCAATGTCTAGGATGCGAGAATGGAACTGGAGACCCAGCGCCTTGGCCTGCTGGATGGGGTAGGCCAGCTGGCTATAAGTCTGAAATGAGAGGCCGACACGTCTGGGTGATGCCGCCCAGGACAGGCGCCACGCCACACAGCCGCTGCCCACACGCCCTGGCACCCGGGCGCCCTGCCGCCAGCCAGCAATGGCAGAGGCCAAGAACCGAAGTCCAAGTGGGAAGGCAGGTGCCACCCACTTACTGGCCCAGATCACACATTTCCCTCTCCTGGGAACCACACTCTACCCAGATGACCCAGTGAAAACAGGATTAATCAGCAAAGTGGGTGATTCTCTTGGAACAAAAGCCCAAATCCACTCCCAGAGCTAAGCTGGCGGCCCCTTGGCTGATCTCTAATACTTCCATATTCACCACACTCTGAATCTTGGCCTGAGATCAAACGCCTCTTCTAGGATCTGTCCTCAGCCCGAGGCTGCCTCTGTCACTGACCAGCCCCCAGTGTCACCCTCAACCCCCTTGCGCCTGTGCCAGGCACAGGAAGCAGCCCCCAAGACACGTTTTCACTGGAGGTTTCTCTGGGCTTGGCATGAAACCATGAGATGTTCCGATAGCATCTACTTTTTATGGAAATGACTGATCCGCGGAGGGGAGGAAAAAAAAACCCAGAGCCAATCCTACTTGTTCGGTTTCTTAAAGGTGACATTTTAAAAACACTTCTGTGGATGTGGCTGGAGCTTCAGCTGTTTCCAGGGCGCCAGCAGCTCCCCGACAAAGCGAGCCAGCTGTGGCGCAATGGTCCCAAGGTAAAAACAAAACAAAAAAACAAAAACAAAAAAAAAAAAACAAAAAAAAAACACCAAAAAAAAAAAAAAATCTACATCGAAACTCATAAATGCCTGCTGGATTAGTCACCATGCAGGGGAGTATTTAAAAAGAAAATCTGACATCTTCTCCTCTGCTTTTTCCAAGTTGTTTATGAGCTGGGTGCAGAATAGAATTAGCCAAGAAAGATTCTGGATCGCTTAATACGAAGAAGCCGGGGAAACACACAGGTCGGGGAGCGAATAGGGTGAGATGAGGTGGCCTGAGGAGACGGGAGCTGGGAGCCCCACGGGGATGGACTGGGGCAGGGATAGGGAGGCTGCCAGGGATGGGGCAGACAGCTGGACCAGACCCCAGGTACGTGGTGCTGCTGGTGGCCCCCGAACCCCAAGCTTTGACTCCGAGAAGCAATTGGGGCCCCATCAAGACACACAGCTCCTTCCCCGTGTGGGAAGACTATCGATGTTTTGTTTGGATCTATGTTTCAGGATCGTGTGGTGAGGACAGCTAATGGGTCCGAAAAACTCGGCATGCCCTGGAGGCTCCCCAGGGCCTGGGGAGGGGCACCCAGTGCCATAACCTCACCTGCGCCCCCATAGGTGGCGGCCCTGGGTCACCGATGAAAGCTCCCCCCACCCTTCCAGGGGCTGTTTGGTTACCAGGGTTACCTCTGCGGGCTCCCTCTGGCCCGAGGCCAGCACTGCCCTGGTTTCTGTGATCACACTTCATTCTCCCGACTCCTGGGAGGTGAACACAGGACTCTGCTCTGGCCTGGGAAGTGGGTGGGTGACGCCTTCAAACCCCACTTGGCTCCCAGCCCCCACAGTCATGTGGGAGACCCACACTCTCCCTGACCCCGGCCCCAGCATGCACCCCAGGCCACTGCAGCCACCTGAAACAGGGCAGTCAGGCCCCCGAAGACCTCATTCTGCTTCGCGGTTGCAACCACCTCTCCTGGGACTCTCTTTCACTAAAATTATTATTTCCTTTTTATTTTTTTTCCAGACAGTCTCGCTCTGTCACCCAGGCTGGAGTGCAGTGGCGCAATCTTGGCTCACTGCAACCCCTGCCTCCTGGGTTCAAGTAGTTCTCCTGCCTCAGCCTCCTGAGTAGCTGGGACTACAGGTGTCCACCACCAGGCCTGGCTAATTTTTGTATTTTTAGTAGAGATGGGGTTTCACCATGTGGGCCAGACTGGTCTCGAACTCCTGACCTCAGGTGGTCTGCCCACCTCAGCCTCCCAAAGTGCTGGGACTACAGGCTGAGCCACCGCGCCCGGCCTATTATTTCCTTAGTGACAGTGTCTTGCTCTGTCGCCCAGGCTGGAGTGCTGTGGTGCGATGACTCACTGCAGCCTTGACCTCCTGGGCTCAAGTGATCCTCTCACCTCAGCCTCTCTAATAGATGAGACAACAGGTGCCTGCCACCACGCTTGGCTCATTTTTTTCTTTTTTGGAGACAGAATCTTGCTCTATTGCCCAGGCTGAAGTACAGTGGCACGACCTTGACTCACTGCAACCTCCACCTCCTGGATTTAAGCAATTCTACTGCCTCAGCCTCCCCAGTAGCTGGGATTACAGACGTGCACCAGCACGCCTGGCTAATTTTTTATTTTAGTAGAGATGAAGTTTCACCATGTTGCCCGGGCTGGTCTCGAACTCCTGAACTCAAGTGATCCGCCTGCCTCAGCCTCCCAAAGTGCTGGGATTACAGGCGTTAGTCGCCGCACCCGGCCACTTGGCTCATTTAAAATTTTTTTTGTAGAGATGGGATCTTGCTGTTTCCCAGGCTAGTCTTGAATGCCTGGGCTCAAACACCTTGGGCTGCTGGGACTGAAGGCATGGGCCACAGTGCCCAGATCTAACCAAAATTATTTTAAGATTGGAGGAAAAAAAAAGGCCCAGTAAAATGGGCGGCTTTGTGATCTCTCACAGGCCCAGGGGACACCCCCAGCCAGCCATCTCTTAGACACCAGCCCAGAGAAGGATTCTCCCTAACCGAGTTTACAGTCTGGGAGCAAAGGACTGGCGGGTGACCCGGTGTCCAGCCTGAGAGCCCAGATGTGTAACACACTGAGGAATGGAAGGTCGGGGCAGGCGGTGTCAGGCTCTCGGAGGGTGAGACGTGAGGATCCCCCCCACCAGGAGCCCAAGTCCTGCCTGTCGGGAGCTACCCTAACGGAGCCACCGAAGTGGAACTTCTCCATGGTGATTTTTTAGGCCTTAGAAAAAAAAAGAAAGTACTCACAGCTTCATAGCACCAGTCTTTGAGAATGTCAAGCTCTCCAGAAATCATGGCCTAAAAAGGAAGGGGAAATAAGCACCAGAACAAGAATGGGCTTATCAGGCAGCAGGCGAGGTCCTAGGAACATTCTCCAGTGGTGCGGGGGGTTTCCTTGGACACCCCCAGCTGCCACCTGTGGGGCACAGGTGGAGCTGTGGCATTGGGTGTCCCTCCCCAGGCCCGTCCCTGCTGGTGTGAGTGCCTGGTTCTGGCCTGGGCACAGGCGGATGGCTGCCTGCGGATGACCACCCAGAAGGCACCCCCGGGGGGGACCCCGTGGAACCAGGGGTCTGGCTGGGGTGGCTGGGGACCCAGCTTTCAGCCTGGTCAGGAATCCGAGCCAGGGAGATGAGGACCCACACTCCGGCTCCCGCAGTGAGCCCACGTCCTCTGTCCCCTACAGGACCACGTTTCGGACTGCAAGGCCCACCATGGGATCGGCTGCCTCCTAACTGCTGGGGGCAGCGAGAGGGAGGGTGGGCTGCAGGGGGCGTGACTGGGCTGGGAGCTGCTTCCACAGGATCCCAGAGCCTGGGCCGGATCCGATGCGGGGGAGGGAGGCGCCTGGAGCAGGGAGAAGAGTGCGAAGGAGCCGGATGCTGGTGGTGAAAACTGTGAGCGGCAGGGGGCGGGTGGCCAGAACACTCGGCACCCACCACCCATCCCGGAAGGCACTGCGGTGCTCAGGCTGCTGTTTTGGGGCATGGCGCCCATCTGCACCGCCTCCCAGCCCTGCCTGAAGTGGCGGGAAGGATACGGGAAACTGGAGGAGGAAGAGGACGCTGGATGGCGGCCAACGGGGCCAAGGATGGAGAGTCTCATGAAGGGCCTCCCAGAGGCCTGGCCCGACTGGGCCGAAGGTGTCCAGGCTCCTTCTGCATCCTGGGGGCTGCAGAGAGGCAGAGGCAACAAGGAAGACAAGAGGCCGCCGACCTCAGGGAGAGGCTTGTAGGTGGCGGGCTGCAGCATGACCCTGAGCAAGATACCCTCATCTATAAGCCCAACGAGGGTCTGGTTGCCAGGGACGGCACCGTGAGGGAACCCGCTTGGCCGCAGGTCTGGGTCAGAGGTGGCCTGGGGCCAGCTCTGATGTCTGAGGACGGACGCCCACTACTCCCAAGGGGCGAGGGGCTCCAGGCACCTGAAATAAACCCTAGACTCCAGCAGCTGCTCCCAGGAACCTCAAGGGAACAACAGCCTCAGGCAGGAGGAGTGAGGGAAACAGCACCTGGAGGCACTGGAGGTGCCAGGAAGGCCCAGGAAGGGCTTTGGGCATAGCTCGTGGGGTAGCTGCAGCCAGGCAGGAGCCCGTGTGCAACCAGCCTCCTCAGAAAACAGCCTGGGCAGCCGAGTTCCCTGGCAGCACCCAGGGTGCCGGCTGGGGCGGGGGAGGTGGTGAAGCCAGGACCTGCCGCCTGGGAGGGTTCCTGGGGGCGCGGCACCCACCTCCAGGACATTGGGGATGATGTCATTCTCGCACTGCTTCAGAAACCGGTCCTTGTCAAAGGCCGGGTCCACCCGGAGGATCTCTGTGAGCACCTCTGACATCTCTGTCTTGGAGAACAGGCCCCCTGCAGGGAGCGGAGCCGGAAGTTTGGGGAGGGCCAGGGACCCGGCCCCACCACCAGCCTTCAGGGTCCGGGGATGACTCACTCACCCAGCAAGTCGGTGACCTTGTCCGTAAGGGCCCGGGATGCCCGGATGAACGCGTTGTCGCTTTCATCATACTTCATCTTCATCTCGAAGAACCCTGTGGATGACAGGACAGGTGCTGGAGAAGGGGCCCCTTCCAGAAACACGCCCCTCTCTCACAGCTTCCAGGGGCTCTCTGTGGCCCCTGCGGGATCCACCCTGACACGGGTGGGGTCAGGGAGGGGACGGATGTGGGCCTGAATCCTCATGAGCTTGGGGACCGCTGCCTGCCCACCTACCTGGCCAGGCGCAGAGGCACCTCAGCTGCGGCCCTAGCGGGGCTGTATAAGTTATGGGCCGCCACCCCGCTGGCTGTTGCTTTCACTACAAAGGAAACACAGGCCTCTAGCAGTCCGCACAGGACAAGGGACGGGGCCTGCGGCTCATTTCGGGGCCCTGACTGTGCTTATGAGGGAGCGCCTGGCTTCTGGCAGCAGAATCTACACCACACCATCAGGTGACCGCAAAGAAGTGACCAGCCCACTCTGACCCTGGCCGCCTCCTCTGCAAAATGAGGCTCCGTCTCGTGCCCAATGCAGGGGGATCACCCTGCGTTCCGCCGACTGCCCGGGACACAGTCACCTGCCCTCCGAGACACCCTCACTCACGGTTAAACACCACGTTGTTCTCCTTGAAGTCCTTCCACTGCTGGTACCACTTGGAGTCCTTGTGCAGCACGACCCCCAGGGCCTCCCTGGGGAAGAGAGTGGGCACTGGGGTGAGCGGCGGCGCCGGGGCCACCCTGTGCCCTCCTGTGGCTGCAGGGAGGGGCAGCAGAGGACAGCGGGCAGCTGAGACCTCAAACCTAGGGCCTCTGAGGACCCCACCCTTACCTCTCACCCTCAAATTCAAGGGAGCCAGGAACCTTGGGCAAAAGGCAAACTCAAGAAATGGACCCAGGAGGGAACCATTGGTGGGCGCCCGAAATAGACAGCAGTGAAAGCTGCCCAAAATGGGGGCAGCGAGGGCCACAGGCTGGCACCTACTCATTTGGCTCAAACACTTTCTCCTCCTTGAACTTCTCTCCCGCAAACTCCGTTCTCTTCCGGAGTCGCTGGGGCCTCCGGTAGGGCCCCGTCTGCCCCAGGACACTGTCGTCAATTTCCTTCTTCACGGACTCCACCCCCTGCGAGGGAGGCACAGCGGGGCTGGGGTGGGTGTCCAGGGTTCAGCCGCCCCAGGCTGCACACCCTGGCCCAGGCCTGGGCTTACCTGGGAGAGGGCTCTGAAGGCTGCCGTCCTGCCCAGCTTCTCCCCACCTTTGGATACCGACTCGGCTGACTGCTTGGCCGTCTTGGCTGCTTCTTCCACACCCTCCTTGATTTTCCGGCCCAGATCACTTTTACTGACTTCATGAAGGCTCTACTGAGACAGACACAGAGAGGGGGCATTGGCACTGGCCCTGGGGGCAGGGGGTGGGCAGAAGGAATTAATTCCTGCCAGAGAGAAAGGCAGATCTGGCTCCCTGAGGCCGGCAGAGGCCTTCTGTGCTCCTGTACCCAGAGCCATGAGAACACCGCCATGGCTTCCAGGGTGCTGGCCCCTGGGCTCTAAGTGAGACGCCGGGTCAACTGGCCCCTCTCCAAAATGGGGAGGAGTCCTCTGGAGACCCGGGAACTGCCTGGCAGCAAGGATTCCCAAAGGAGGGGATCCCACGGAAAGAAGGGCGGGCAGGGCGCCCCATGCTGGACAAAGTTGGACAGAACAAGCAACAGAGGAGAGCCCGCAGCACCCCAGGAGTCCTCGCTCCTGCCTCTACCCTCGGGAGGCGGTGGAAGCGGCCCCTCCCCTCCTATTTTTAGGCAGGAAAAACATTGTCATGTTCTCCTCGAGTCCTGGCCAGTAGCACTTACTGCTGCCGACTTACTGGGTCAACTGTCATGCAAGGTTGCCAGTCTGACCTCACCCTGCGTGTGCCCAGAACTCCTGAAAGCTTCACGAGGGCGGCAGCACGTCCCATGTCACCCACTGCTGCCAAGCCACCCCCACCCAGGATCCGACTCTTCCTCCAGCCTCCAGCGGCCGGAGGACTTTGATGGCCCCAGCAGCTCCAGGCAGGCAGGCACTGTTACCTCCTTCACGGTGCCCGTCAGCTCCCCAAGCTTCTTCCGTAGCACCTCGCTCGTCCGCATGGTTTCTGACTCGATGGTTTTCTAGGTAAAGAGCATTGTGTCCTTTTTGTTTTTTTTGTGTTTTTTTTTGAGACGACGTCTCACTCTGTTGCCCAGACTGGAGTGCAGTGGCATGATCTCAGCTCACTACAACCTCCTCCACCCAGGTTCAAGTGATTTTCCTGCCCTACCTTCCCAAGTAGCTGGGATTACAGGGCCCACCATGCCTGGCTAATTTTTGTATTTTCAGTAGACAGGGTTTTACTACATTGGCCAGGCTGGTCTCAAATTTCTAACCTCAAGTGATCCACCTGCCTCAGCCTCCCAAAGTGCTGGGATTACAGCCGTGAGCCACTGTGCCCGGCCAAGCGTTGTGTTTTTAAGTCTGTGTGTTCTGACACGGCAGTGACATTTCTCTTATAGCCAAAGGTCCAAGAGGCATTTTCTCAGCAGCCCCTCTGTCCCCGCACCTGCCAGTACACGCTGCCTCCAGGGCCCCTGGCTGCCCATATGGCTTGGATTGAGGGTCTCCGCAACGGTGAGCTCCGTGCCCAGAGGCCGGCAGACTCGGGCCCCTGCTTGGCAGCTACCACCTGAGAACAGGAGGCCCAGCCTTCGCCTTTCACTCAGTGGTAGGAGGTGGCCTTGCCTGTCATCACTGTGCCCCTCATCCAGCCTCCAGCTACCACAGCTTGGTCTTACGTCTCCTGCCCCATCCATCCCACTCCAAACTCAGCCTGCTCTGTCTTCAGATGACCCCTGCATTCATGATAAAGAAGGGCTGGGCATGTGAGCTATAGTCCCAGCTGTTTGGGAAGCTGAGATGGGAGGATCACTTGAGCCCAGGAGTTCGAGACCAGCACAGGCAACATGGAGAGACCCTGTCTCTAGAAACATAAAAAAATTAGCCAGGCGTGGTATCCCATGCCTTTAGTCACAGCTACTCAGGAGGCTGAGGTGGGAGAATCACCTGAACATGGGAAGGTCAAGACTGCAGTAAGCTGTGATCACACCACTGCACTCCAGCCAGGGTGACAGAGCAAGACCCTGTCTCAAAAAACCAAACTAGGCTGGGCACGGTGGCTCAAGCCTGTAATCCCAGCACTCTGGGAGGCCAAGGTGGATGAATCACCTGAGGTCAGGAGTTCAACACCAGTCTGGCCAACATGATGAAACCCCATGTCTACTAAAAACACAAAAATTAGCCGGGCGTGCTGGCACACACCTCTAATCCCAGCTACTTGGGAGGGAGGCTGAGGCAGGAGAATTGCTTGAACCCAGGGAGGTGGAGGTTGCAGTGAACCGAGACCGAACCACTGCACTCCAGCCTGGGTGACAGAGCGGGACTCCATCTCAAAAGAGAAAAACAAAAAACAAACAAAAAAAAACCACAAACTAAACCAAACCAAACCAAAATCCACGGGACCCGTGGCAGGTGCATCTCAGGCTCAGCGCTCATTGTTAAGATGGGGACACGGTACCCGACTCGCAGGGCCCTTACAAATAAAGGAACGCAAAGCCATTCCCAGAAGCCAGGGCTTGGCAGCTGCTCAAGAAGAGAAGTGACAATTAATAATCACAGGCTGGGAGTAGCGGCTCACACCTGTAATCCCAGCACTTTGGGAACGTGAGACGGGCAGATCACTTGAGGCCAGGAGTTTGAGACCAGCCTGGCCAACATGGTGAAACCCCATCTCTACAAAAAGATATACAGGGCTGGGTGCGGTGGCTCACGCCTGTAATCTCAACACTTTGGGAGGCCAAGGCAGGTGGATCATTTGAGGTCAGGAGTTCAAGGCCAGCCTGGCCAACATGGTGAAACCCTATCTTTACTAAAAATACAAAAATTAGCTGGGTGGTAGTGGTACGCGCCTATAATCCTAGCTACTCAGGAGGCTGAGGCAGGAGAATTGCTTGAGCCTAGGAGGCAGGGGTTGTAGTGAGCCAAATCGTACCACTGCACTCTAGCCTGGGCAACAGAGTAAGACTCTGTCTCAAAAACAACAACAAAAAAAATCAGCTCACTGTGGTGGAGGGCGCCTGTAATCCCAGCTACCCGGGAGGCTGAGGCAGGAGAATCACCTGAACCCAGGAGCCAGAGGTTGCAGTGAGCCAAGATGTCGCCACTGCACTCTAGCCTGGGTGACACAGCAAGACTCCATCTCACAAAACAAAACAAAACAAAACAAAACAAAACAAAACAAAATAAAATAAAATAATTATACCAGCGCCATCACCCAGTTTCCACCCGGCTCCATTCAGAGGGCTACAGCTGGGAGCTCTCAGGAGTGCTGCAGCCCAAAGCTGGTGTGCATGAATTGCCTGGGGGCCTGTGAAGATGCGGGTGCTGGCCTGGCAGTTTAGGAGGGTGTGAGCCTCTGCATTGCTCATCCCCTCCCAGGAGCAGCCACTGCTGCTGGTCTGGGGACCATGCTTCAAGCTGTACAGAACGCTGCATGGTCGCATGGCAGAACCCAGAGGCCTGGAGACCGGCTCCTGTCCCCTGGCTCCCTCTCACTAGTGCATCAGAGCAATGACCTCACTTCCTCACAAGCCACCCTGTCCCCAGCCATCCAGCTCTGAGCTCCTCTGGCTGTCCCTGGCCTGGAGAAACCCTGGCCCTGGAAACAAACATGTCAACCAAGAAAGGTAAGAAGCAAAGGGGCCTAATGCGGTGGCTCACGCCTGTCATCCCAGCACTTTGGAAGGCTTAGGAGGGTGGATCACTTGAGGTCAGGAGTTCGAGACCAGCCTGGCCAACATGGTGAAACCCCGTCTCTACTAAAAATACAAAAATTAGCTGGGCGTGGTGGTGCATGCCTGTAAGCCCAGCTATTTAGGAAGTTGAAGCAGGGGAATCACTTGAATCTGGGAGGTGGAGGTTGCAGTGAGCCAAGATCGCGCCACTACACTCCAGCCTAGGTGGGGGGAAAAAAAAAGCAGCAAAGAAACTCACGTATTTCCTTCTGGCCTCCTGGAGCACGTCTGATTCTTCTAGCCTTCTGGCCTCGTCACGGAATTTTTTTATACTTTCTTTCATTTCTTTGTTTTTGGCTAATTCTTGTTTGACATTATCTAGCAAGCCGGACAGAAAGCCTTTTCTGTTTCCAGAAGAATATGATCTGGACTAGAAAGAATGTACAAGAAAAAAAATTTAAAGAACATACTAGAAGAACATGCAATGAACTGCCCCACAGAGGGACTCTGAGGGATTTTTCTAAATGTTCTCTTTTCTGTTGATGTGCATTTAATGATGATTAGCTATCTCTTTTATAATAATAATAAAAGACAAAGAAATAGTAGGTGATAAAAGGGTGGTATATCCAGACAATAGAATATTATTCAGTGCTGAAAAAAAATGAGCTCTCAGCCAGGTGCAGTGACTCACACCTGTGATACCAGCACTTTAGGAGGCTGAGGAGGGAGGATTGCTTGAGGCCATGAGTTTGAGACCAACCTAGGCAACATAACACCCTATTTAAAAAACAGGCCGGGCGCGATGGTTCATGCCTATAATCCCAGTACTTTGGGAGGCTGAGGTGGGCAGATTACCTGAGGTAAGGAGTTTGAGACCAGCCTGGCCAAAATGGTAAAACCTCATCTCTACTAAAAATGCAAAAGTTAGCCGGGCATGGTGGTGTGTGCCTTTAGTCCCAGCAACTTAGAAGGCTGAGGCACGAGAATTGCTTGAACCCGGGAGGAAGAGGCTGCAGTGAGCCAAGATTATGCCACTACACTCCAGTCTGGGTGACAGAGCGAGACTCTATCTCAAATAAAATAAAATAAAATAAAATAAAATAAAATAAAACAAAACAAAATAATTTTTAAAAAAGACTGGGCGTGGTGGCTCATGCCTGCAATCCCAGCACTTTGGGAGGCCGAGGTGGGGGGATCACGAGGTCAGAAGATCGAGACCATCCTGGCTAAGACAGTGAAACCCCATCTCTACTAAAAATACAAAAAATTAGCCGGGTGTGGTGGCAGGCACCTGTAGTCCCAGCTACTTGGGAGGCTGAGGCAGGAGAATGGCGTGAACCCAGGAGGTGGAGCCTGCAGTGAGCCGAGATCATGCCACTGCACTCCATCCTGGGGGACAGAGTGAGACTCCATCTCAAAAATAAATAATAATAATAATAATAATAATAATTTTTTTAAAAAAACAAGAAATACGCTCTCAAGCTGTGAAAAGACATAAAAGAACCTTAAATGTATATCACAGTAAGTGAAAGAAGCTAATCTGAAAAGGCTACATACTGTCTGATTCCAACTATAGAACATTCTGGAAAAGGCAAAACTCTGGAGACAGTAAAAGATCAGTGGTTGCCAGGGGTTGGCAGGGAGAGGGTGAGATGAGTGAGGGGAACACAGAAAAATTTTAGGGCCGTGAAACTACTATTATGATACTGTAATCATGGCTACACAGAGAACCTACACCACCAAGAGGGAACCAGAAGGTAAACTATGTGTTTGTTAATAATAATGTATCAACATCCAGTCAATTGTAACAGATGCGCCACACTAATGCAGGAGGTGAAGAATAGAAAACTGTGTGCTGGATGGGAGAGGAGGGGCATGGCAACTCTTTGGACATTCTGTTCGATTTTTCTGTAAACCTAAAACTGCTCAAAAAGATAAAGCCTTGTAAAAGCAAAACAAGGCTGGGTGCAGTGACTCACGCCTGTAATCTCAGCACTTTTGGGGGCCAAGGTGGGTGAATCACTTGAGGTCAGGAGTTCCAGACCAGCCTGACCAACATAGGGAAACCCTGTCTCTACTAAAAATACAAAAATTAGCTGGGTGTGGTGGTGGGTGCCTGTAATCCCAGCTACTCGGGAGGCTGAGGCAGGAGAATTGCTTGAACATGGGAGGCGGAGGTTGCAGTGAGCTGAGATCACGCCACTGTACTCCAGCCTGGGCGACGGAATAAGACTCCATCTCAAAAAAAAAAAAAAAGGCAGGCTGGGCGCAGTGGTTCATGCCTGTAATCCCAGCACTTTGGGAGGCCCAGGTGGGCGGATCACTTGAGGCCAAGAGTCCAAGACAAGCCTGGCCAACATGGTGAAACCTTGTCTCTACTAAAAATACAAAAATCAAGCCAGGTGTGGTGGTGAGTGCCTGTAGTCCCAGCTACTGAGGAGGCGGAGGCAGGAGAATTGCTTGAACCTGGGGGTGGAGGTTGCAGTGAGCCAAGATCTTGCCACTGTACTCCAGCCCGGGCGACAGAGTGAGACTCTGTTTCAAAAAACAAAACGAAACAAAACCAGGCCGGGCGCGGTGGCTCAAGCCTGTAATCCCAGCACTTTGGGAGGCCGAGGCGGGTGGATCACGAGGTCAGGAGATCGAGACCATCCTAACACGGTGAAACCCCGTCTCTACTAAAAAAATACAAAAAACTAGCCGGGCGAGGTGGCGGGCGCCTGTAGTCCCAGCTACTCGGGAGGCTGAGGCAGGAGAATGGCGTAAACCCGGGAGGCGGAGTTTGCAGTGAGCTGAGATCTGGCCACTGCACTCCAGCCTGGGTGACAGAGCGAGACTCCTTCTCAAAAAAAAAAAAAAAAAAAAAAAAAAAAAAGAAACAAAACCAAACAGAGAAACAGTTTAATGAATGATCATACGATAATCAAATTAGGGGGAAGTGGTCAACTTTTCCACAGCTGTGTTGGGTATACGAGCTCTAAGTGGGATCCCCTCCCTGGCTCCTGTCAAGCTACAAGAGAAAGCTGCATCCAGCCTAGTGCTCAGGTGTGGAGTCACACGGCTGTGATTCCAGCTACTCAGGAGGCTGAGGTGGGAGGATCACTTAAGCCCAGGAGTTCAAGGCTGCAGTGAGCCGTGATAGTGCCACTGCACCCCAGCCTAGGCACAGAGTGAGACCCTGTCTTTAAAAAAAAAAAAAAAGCCAAGGCCGGGCGCAGTGGCTCAAGCCTGTAATCCCAGCACTTTGGGAGGCCGAGACGGGCGGATCACGAGGTCAGGAGATCAAGATCATCCTGGCTAACACAGTGAAACCCCGTCTCTACTGAAAAATACAAAAAACTAGCCGGGTGTGGTGGCGGGCGCCTGTAGTCCCAGCTACTCGGGAGGCTGAGGCAGGAGAATGGCGTAAACCCAGGAGGCGGAGCTTGCAATGAGCTGAGATCTGGCTACTGCACTCCAGTCTGGGTGACAGAACAAGACTCCGTCTCAAAAAAAAAAAAAAAAAAAAAAAAGCCCAATGCTGCTCCCCAGGACAGGTGGCCAGGCCTCCTGTCAGCAGGCTGCAGTCCCATTCAGATGCCACCCTGGCTAGCCTTTCTCCAGGGGAAGCCCAAGTTCCAAGTAAGACCATCAGGATCACACAACCTTATGGCAGCCCTACCAGAGACTCTTGGGCTACAAACCCTGGGAGTGTGGTGTGTGTGACGGGAGACTGGACAAGTAAGGGAAAGAGTCACAGGTCCTGTCCCACACCCACGATGGCCCCAGGACAGGACTGGAGAGGTAGGTAGCTGCCTGCGAGGAGGCAGCTGAGCTGAGGCTCTGGGCGCGCAGAGAGAGAGAGAGAGAATGTGCGCGCTGCCCAAATGTACCGATCTGGGGAAGGGAGTCAGGTTTTGGGCTTCTGTCCTCATGATGCTGAGACACCAACAGAAGCACAGTTGAAGAGGAGTGACCAGGATAAACTGAGTTCTGGGTGTGATGAGATGACTCTACCAATGATCAAAGGGCTATCTTCCAGGAAAGGAAATAGCCATGCTTGGTGAGGCACCCACTGGCAGAGGTCACGGGGAAGTAGAATTCAGTTCAATACAGGGGTCTCCTCCATGCATTAGAGCCAACACAATGGGCTATTCTGACAGCACCTTATCCCCTAACGACATCAAGCAAGAGGCAGGTCAAGTGTTTCTGCAACCGAGAAGGCCAGGCACGCTGGGATCTGTCATTCAGAAGACCCCAGACACAGAAGGCCCACCACTGAGATGGTGTGAGCCACCTCCACAGCCCCACAACCTCCCTCCTGCCAATGGGATCGGAATTTTCAGGCCTCCCCTGTGTCTGCTGGCCTGAGCATCCTGAGTCACTCACCAGTGGCAGCTCTCCGCCCGGCCGGCGCATCTGATAGGTCGACCCGTGGAGTAGGTTGTGGCTGGAAAGGAATTGGATTCCACTGCCGAGGCATCTCTAATTGGGGGAAGAGACGAGAAAGATCCATTCTAACAAGAGGCTGACCAAGAAGTAAGCAGACCACACACAAAACAGCAGGGGTCGCCTGCAACTCACTGGCCAATTTTTTTTTTTTTTTGAGACAGAGTCTCAGTCTGTTGCCCAGGCTGGAGTGCAGTAATACGATCTCGGCTCACTGCAACCTCCACCTCCCAGGTTCGAGCGATTCTCCTGCCTCAGTCTCCTGAGTAGCTGGAATTACAGGTATGCACCATCACACCTGGCCAGTATTTGTATTTTTAGGAGAGAAGGGTTTTTGCCATGTTGGCCAGGCTGGTCTCGAACTCCTGACCAAGTGATCCACCTCTCCCCCAGTCTTCCAAAGTGCTGGGATTACAGGCATGAGCCACCACACCTGGCCTCATTGGCCAATTTTTATCTTATGCCTGATGCATGCCGGACACTCCGTAATCTTCCCAAAGTCTGAGAAGCAAGTAGAAGCTGGTAGAAAGAGAAAATGTTGTGTCTGTACCTCCAGGGCCTACATCTATCCTCGTGCCCCTGAAACTGGGGGAAAATAGACAGGTCCCAGGAAATGCCAACCCATGGGGGGAAGAAGGCTAAATGTACCAGTACAATTTAATTTCTTAGTCTGAAAGTAGGCACTCTAAGCTTCTATGGTAGTGGCAAGCAGTCTTCTCTTGCGAGCCCACCCCATTTCTGCCAGCCTCCAAAGATGAGAGAATTGGATTTTCAGACACAAACATCGATAATGTCCCCAGGGACAACTCTGGAATAAACCTACAATGTCCCCTTCAAGGGTTGGGCTATAAACAGAATAATTTAGGGGAGTCACTCTGGGCAAAGACTTGGCTGACCTCATGTAAAAGGCACTTGCTGGCCGGGTGTGGTGGCTCACGCCTGTAACCCCAACACGCTAGGAGGCTGAGGTGGGTGGATCACCCAGCCAGGAGTTCGAGATCAGCCTGGCCAACATGGTGAAATCCTGTCTCTACCAAAAATACAAAAATTAGCTGGGCATGGTGGCACACACCTGTAGTCTCAGCTACTTGGGAGGCTGAGGCAGGAGTATTGCTTAAACCCGGGAGGCGGAGGGTGCAGTGAGCCGAGATCGTGCCACTGCACTCCAGCCTGGGTGACAGAGCAAGACTTTGTCTCAGAAAAAAAAAATCAAATAAAAATAAAAGGCAGTTTATTCCCCTACCAAATGATGAACTTTAAGTTCTGTGCAGGCACTGAGCTGGTGGCTCATGCCTGTAATCCCAATACTTTGGGAGGCTGAGGTGGGAGGATCATCTGAGCTCAGGAGTTTGAGACCAGCCTGGGCAACATAGCAAGACCCTGCCTCCACAAAAAACTAGGGGGAAAAAAAAAGCTCTGTGAAAGTCCTGTTCAATTCGGCACCTGAACCTGGTGTGTTGATGTCAAAAGACCAGGTACAACTTCTCCACCATTTCCACATTTCCTGGGCCGATTTTCTCTCTGTTCTCTGCCTCCTACCTCTGAGAACCCCATGGAACATCCCAAACTTACACAGGTGCCTACCATCTCCTGCATTTACTTGAGGATAACATTTTTTTTTTTTTTTTTTTTTTGAGATGGAGTCTCCCACTATCGCCCAGGCTGCAGTAAAGTGGGATGATCTTGATCTTGGCTCACTGAAACCTCCACCTCCCGGGTTCAAGTGATTCTCCTGCCTCAGCCTCCAGAGTAGCTGGGATTACAGGAGCAAGACACCATGCCCGGCTAATTTTTTGTATTTTTAGTAGAGATGGGGTTCTAGTAGAGACGGGATTTCACCATGCTGGCCAGTTGATCTGGAACTCCTGATCTCAGGTGATCCACCTGAGGCTGAGGCAGGAGAATCGCTTGAACCCGGGAGGCAGAAGTTGCAGTGGGCCGAGATCGCACCATTGCACTCCAGACTGGGCGACAAGAGCGAAACTCCGTCTCAAAAAATAAATAAATAAACAAATAAAAAGAAGAAAAAACGAAGAGCACGACCAATATGAAGTACTACTTTCTGAGTGCGCCTTACACGTCTTGACTCCCACTGCCCTGTGGACCTAAGAGCCTGCCAGGGCGTGAACCACCTCTCGCACGTCCACAATGAACGTTAGAAGAAACGAGACAAGAAATGCTCTCGGTAGCGGACCTGACATTTAACCGAGAGTTGTGAAGTTCACTTTTTTTTTTTTGCCTTCCCCTCTACTTTTTTCCACGGGACGCCGCTGCCCTGGCTACCATTCACTCTCCTGTACACGTGGAGTCTGATCAGAGGGCGAAGGGTGATCAGCTCCCTCCCAGGCTCCGCGCATCGCCGCCCTCTGCCCGGTAAGCTCTGTCCCCGCCCTCAGGCCACGCTCCGTGCCCCCTGTCCTGGCTTCTGCTGACCCAACGATCCAACCCCAAGCTTTCTACGGAGCCCAAGCAAGGGTCGCGAGGGCCAAGGGTCTGAGAAGAAAGCCTTGGTGGCCGAAGGCCCAGAAGACCCTTAAGGCCGCCCTGCCAGCACCGCACCGCCGCTCACCCGTGGACAGCGGCACCAGCCACTCCGCAGCGCCGCCGCCGCCGCCATGTTGGAGAACCGTGTGACCTTCTCGCGGCGCGGCTCGGTTGCGTCATCCGCCGCCTCAGCCTAGAGTGGCGCAAACCTGAGACAAGCCGGTCCGGGAGCGAGGTTTCGGGGAGGGAAGAGCCCTGCGATTGGGTCCGTCATAGGGGCGGGACATTAAAAGGGTAGGGAATTCCTAGAGAGCTTGGCCTCTGATAGGGCAGTGTTTTGGAAGGACGGGGCCTGTGACTGGCTGTGGCCAGGGGGACGGGGCCCTCCTGGGAGGGTCAGATCTGTGATTGGGCGCGACTACGAAGGGGCGGAGCCCAAGGGCATGGATTCCGTCACCTGAGGTGATTTCGCTACAGAACGCGCCGGGCGCTGGTGGCAGGTGGTACAGGCTCGTGGATCCACTGACCACAAGGACGGATTCGATTGGATTATGATTGACTGGCGGACCAGCTCGAGAGTAATTGCCTATGGCTGTCCCTGCAATGACTGACTGATTGACAATGACTGAGATACCAGCAAGTGAGTTGCTCCAGGAAAGCGAAGGAGCCCGCCCACTCTTGTGCGGCGCTTTGGGAAGACGCCTGTTGGTTTTGACCCCGAATAAGAAGGCAAAGCTGAGAGCAGGCTGACTGTGGTCCAGCCCTATTTCGATTCAGTGTGAATTGACACTCCCTGACCCGAGGAAGCTCAGGCCTTTGTCATTTCAGCACCCCAGATGCTATTTTCCATTTGAAGAATGCCGCCACCAAGTGGCGTGATTTTAACATGGCCATGCAATCGGGTGATGAGGAGGGTTGGTCCCCTGGGAGAGTTAATGTATGTTGCTGTTGCTGTTTGCCTTATTGGAGCTTTTTTTTTTTTTTTTTTTTTTTTTTTAAAGAGCCAGAGCCTTGCTCTGTCACCCAGGCTAGAGTGCAGTGTCGTAATCTAGTTCACGGCAGCCTCCAATTCCCAAGCTCAAGCGATCCTCCTGCCTCAGCCTCTGAGTCACTGGGATCACAGGCGTGAGCTACCGCGCCCAGTCCTTTTGCATTATTAACCTGTGATATGGGTTTATGGGACTTCATTCTTTCAAAGGGAGGCAGCTTGGCCCCGGAGGGCATGCATTCCTGGCTTCTGGGCTGGACAGACTTGTGTTCTCCATCTCAGGAGCACCCCCTCGAGGTGGGAGTAAGAGATGAGGGCTTCCACTCTGGCTTTGTTGGAGATGTCGTGATGCCAAGAGGAGCACACTAAGCAGTTGGTGTACACAGGTGTGTTGCTGAGAATCAGGTCTGGGCTAGAAATATGGATTCTTAGTTGTGGTTGAAGGTACGGAGTTCGGCCGGGCCCAGTGGCTCATGCCTATAATCCCAGCACTTTGGGACGCTGAGGTGGGAGGATCTCTTGAGCCCAAGAGTTTGAGACCAGCCTGGGCAACATAGTGAGACCTCATCTTTACAACAAATACAAAACATTAGCTTGGCGTGGTAGCACGTGCTTGTAGTCGCAGATACTCAGGAGGCTAAGATGGGAGGATCGCTGAGGCCCGGGAAGTTAAGGCTGTAGTGAGCAGTGATTGTGCCACTACACTCCAGCCTGGGCAACAGAGAGAGACCCTGTGTCAAAAAAAAAAAAAAAAAAAAAAAAAGAAGGAAGGGAGGGAGGGAGGAAGACAGAGAGAGAGAGAGTGAGAGGAAGGAAGGGAGGGAGGAAGAAAAGAGGGAAGGGAAGGAAAGAGGGAAGGGAAGGAAAGAGGGAAGGGAAGGAAAGAGGGAAGGGAAGGGAAGGAAAGAGGGAAGGGAAGGGAAGGGAAGAGGGAAGAGGGAAGGGAAGGGAAAAGGGAAGGGAAGGGAAGAGGGCAGGGCAGGGCAGGGCAGGGCTACAGCATTAAACAGCCAGAGGCAGGGTGTCATATGAGCGTGTCAAAGACCCAGAGATAAAGTGGAGATAGGAGAGTCCTTTAATCCAGGATCCGTGTCTCAGTCCTATTATCCCAACAAATCAGGAGCCTGAGGCATGAGCATCATTTGAGCCCAGGAGTTCCAGACAGGAGAATGGCATGAACCTGGGAGGCACAGCTTGCAGTGAGCTGAGATCCTGCCACTGCACTCCAGCTTGGGCGACAGAGCGAGACTCCGTCTCAAAAACAAAAAAAAGTGGGAGGCTGGCCACAGTGACTCACTCCTGTAATCCCAGCACTTTGGGAGGCCAAGGCCAATGGATCACTTGAGGTCAGGAGTTCAAGACCAGCCTGACTGACATGGTGAAACCCCGTCTCTGCTAAAAATACAAAATTAGCTGGGCATGGTGGTGCATGCCTATAATCCCAACTACCCAGGAAGCTGAGGCAGGAGAATCGCTTGAACCTGGGACATGGAGGTTGCAGTGAGCCGAGATGGCACCATTGCACTCCAGCCTGGGCAACAAGCGTGAAACTCTGTCTCAAGGCGGGGCACGGTGGCTCAAGCCTGTAATCCCAGCACTGTGGGAGGCTGAGGTGGGCAAATCATGAGGTCAGGGGATCAAGACCATCCTGGCTAACATGGTGAACCCCCGTCTCTACTAACGATACAAAAAATTAGCCGGCTGTGGTGGCGGGCGCCTGTAGTCCCAACTGCTTGGGAAGCTGAAGCAGGAGAATTGCTTGGACCCTGGAGGCGGAGGTTGCAGTGAGCTGAGATCGCACCACTGCACTCCAGCCTGGGCGACAAAGCAAGACTCCATATCAAAGGGAAAAAAAAAAGGAAGACGATCTGGAGGAACTTGGAGAAGGCAGATGGAAGCAGCAGAGGCAAGTGCTACGCAGTTCAGGCAAGGCAAGAACAGAAATGTAGCCACCGCCATTTGCATTTTGCAATATGGAGGTCATTGGTGAGATGAGCAAGGGGGGTTTTGGTTGAGTGGTGGGCCTGGGAGGCAGATTTCAATGAGTGGAGATGGTTTTACAGACGCATGCTGGAGCCAGCTTGCACTGACTCACAAGAGCCAGCTGGCACATCTTCAAGAATTCAAAACCTCTTGCTAAACACGGCCAATGTGTAAACAATTAATTGTATAAACTTATGAATCAAACAGATTATATTAGAACAAAGGTAATAAATACACAAAATTTATCACTTCCTAATTATGCTGCTACATGTTACTATTATCTATGCTTTTGAGGGTTTTTGTTTTTGTTTGGAGACAGAGTCTCACTGTATTGCCCAGGCAGGAGTGCAGTGGCACCAGCACGGCTCACTGCAGCCTCGACCTTCCAGGCTCAGGTGATCCTCCCACCTCAGCCTCCCCAGTAGCTGGGACTACAGACATGCACCATCACGCCCGGCAGATTTTTGTATTTTTTTGTAGAGACAGGGTCTCTCTATGTTGCACAGGCTAGTCTCAAACTCCTGGGCTCAAGTGATCCTCCCACCTTGACCTCCCAAAGTGCTAGGATGACCAGCGCAAGCCACAGAGCCTGGCTACTTTTTAAATTTTTTGTAGAGACAGGCTGGGCACGGTGGCTCACGCCTGTAATCCCAGCACTTTGGGAGGCCAAGGTGGGTGGATCACTTCAGGCCAGGAGTTTGAGACCAGCCCAGCCAATATGGTGAAACCCCATCTCTATTAAAAATACAAAAATTAGCCGGATGTGGTGGTGCATGCCTGTAATCCCGGCTACTCCGGAGGCTGAGGCAGGAGAATTGCTTGAACCTGGGAGGTGGAGGTTGCAGTGAGCCAAGACTGCACCACTGCATTCTAGCCTGAGTGACAGAGCGAAACTAAGTCTCAGATAAGTAAATAAATAAATAAATAAATAAATAAATAAATAAATAAATAATCTTTTTGTAGAGATGGAGTCTTGCTATGTTACCTAGTCTGGTCTCAAGCTCCTGGGCTCACTCAATCCTCCCACCTCGGCCTCCCAAAGTGCTGGGGTTACAGGCACGAGCCACTGCACCTGGCTGATCTTGGAGTTATTCACATATATGATGTCTGTGTGCTGGAAATACTACATTATGTGAGTCACTGCATTGTGTACCAATTCTGTTTGATGATGCCATGTTTGTAGCTTGAAATCAGCTACAAGCAAATCAGCCACAAGTGGTGGGAGTATTTACACCACAGGAATTGGCAAACACTCCAAGTCAGGAGCTCTTTGGTTGGTTTGTTTCTCTGGTGAGCCAGTTATTAAACATTTCACCAGCACAGTGGTGGTTGAGAATACAGGGACACAGGACACACACTATTCCCAGGAGTATTCACTGTGCACAGAAGGTGAAATGATGGCAGCTGGAAGAACATATGGGAAGGAGGGAGGGTGCTTTGTTTCCCCAACTTTTTATTTTGCAAAACTTCAAAGCTACAAAAAAATTGCAATAGTATACGGGGCTGGACGTGGTGGCTCACACCTGTAATCCCTGCACTCTAGGAGGCCGAGGTGAGCGGATCGCCTGTGGTCAGGAGTTCGAGACCAGCCTGGCCAACATGGTGAAACCCCGTCTCTACTAAAAAAAAACAAAAAATAATACAAAAATTAGCTGGGCATGGTGGTGCACGTCTGTAACCCAGCCACTGGGGAGGCTGAGGCAGAAGAATCACTTGAGCCCAGAAGGTGAAGGTTGCAGTGACCCAGGATCGTGCCACTGCTCTCCAGCCTGGGTGACAGAGTGAGGCTCCATCTCAAAAAATTTTTTTAAATATTGGCCAGGCACGGTGGCTCATGCCTGTAATCTCAGCACTTTGGGAGGCCAAGGCAGTCGGATCACGAGGTCAGGAGATCGAGACTATCCTGGCTAACATGGTGAAACCCCGTCTCTACAAAAATTAGCTGGGCGTGGTGGTGGGAGCCTGTAGTCCCAGCTACTCAGGAGGTTGAGGCAGAATGGTGTGAACCTGGGAGGCGGAGCTTGCAGTGAGCCAAAATCGCGCCACTGCATCCCAGCCTGGGCAACAGAGCAAGACTTCGTTTCAAAAAAATAATAATAAAATAAAATATTTAAAAAATAATAAAAATAAAAAATCTAGGATATAATGTACTTTCACTTATTGCATTTGGTTGTCATATATCTTAGTCACCTTTAATCTGCAGAAGTTTCCTCCATATATATATATATATATATATTTATTTATTTATTTAGGGACAGAGTCTTGCTCTGTCACCAACGTGGAGGTGCAGTGGTGTGATCATAGCTCACTGCAGCCTTAACTTCCTGGGCTCAAGCGATCCTCTCACCTCAGCCTCCCAAGTAGCTGGGACCACAGGTATGTACGCCAAAGCCCAATTAATTTTTAATTTAATTAATTTTAGAGATTGGGTATCATTCTGTCACCAAGGCTGGAGTGCAGTGGCTTGATCTCGGCTCACTGCTACCTCTGCCTCCAGGGCTCAAGCAATCCTCCCGCCTCAGCCTCCCAAATAGCTGGGACCACGGGCACATGCCATTTTGGCCTGGCTAATTTTTGTATTTTTTTGTAGAAACTGGGTCTCACCATGTTTCCCAGGCTGGTCTCGAACTCCTGGACTCAAGGGATCCTCCTGCCTTGGCCTCCCAAAGTGCTGGGATTACAGGTATGAGCACTGTGACTGGCCTAATTTTCGTATTTTTTGTAGAGATGGGGTTTCGCCATGTTGCCTAGGCTGGTCTGAAACTGCTGGCCTCATGTGATCAGCCCACCTCAGTCTCCGAAAGTACGGGATTACAGGGGTGAGTCACCGTGTCTGGCCAGGAATTGTTTCTGGGGTTTTTTTTGGTGTTTTTTTTTTAGTCTGTTTAATGGGTATAAAGTTTCAGATGTGCAGGCACGGTGGCTCACGCCTGTAATCCCAGCACTGTGGGAGGCCGAGGCAGGGGGATCACAAGGTCAAGAGATCGAGACCATCCTGGCCAACATGGTGAAACCCCGACTCTACTAAAAATACAAAAATTAGCCGGGCGTGGTGGCGCGCGCCTGTAGTTCCAGCTACTCGGGAGGCGGAGGCAGGAGAATCGCTTGAACTCGGGAGGCGGAGGTTGCAGTGAGCCAAGATCGTGCCACTGCACTCCAGCCTGACGACAGAGTGAGACTGTCTCAAAAAAAATTTTCAGATATGCAAGATGAAACATTCTACAGATTGGCTATATTAACATCTTGCCTGGCCAGGTGCGGTGGCTCAAGTCTGTAATCCCAGCACTTTGAGAGGCCAAGGCAGGCGGATCACAAGGTCAGGAGATGGAGACCATCCTGGTTAACACGTTGAAACCCCGTCTCTACTAAAAATACAAAAAAAAAAATTAGCCGGGCACGGTGGCGGGCGCCTGTATTCCCAGCTACTGGGGAGGCTGAGGCAGGGAATGGTAGCATGAACCCAGGAGGCGGAGCTTGCAGTGAGCCGAGATCGCGCCACTACACTCCAGCCTGGGTGACAGGGCAAGACTCTGTCTCAAAAAAACCAAAAGAAACAAAAAACTTGCCTGTAGTTACCAATATTATCCCGGGCACTTAAAAATTTTGCTAAGAGGGCCAGACGCAGTGGCTCACACCTGTAATCCCAGCACTCTGTCTGGGTGACAGAGTGAGACTCTGTCGCAAAAAAACAAAACAAAACAAAAAAAACATATTGAGAGGTGACAACGTGCTGGCGGCCCTCGCCCGCTCTCAGCGCTTCCTCGGCCTCGGTGTCCGCTCTGGCCATGCTTGAGGAGCCCTTCAGCCTGCCGCTGCACTGTAGGTGCCCCTTTCTGGGCTGGCCGGCTCCCTCTGCTTGCCCAGAGGTGTGGAGGGAGAGGCGCGGGCGGGAACCGGGGCTGCGCACGGCGCTCGCGGGCCAGCGCGAGTTCCAGGTGGTCGCGGGCTCTGCAGGCCCCGCACTCGGAGCAGCCCACCGGCGCCACCGGTCCCGGGCAGTGAGGGGCTTAGCACCCGGGCCAGCAGCTGCGGAGAGTGTGCCCGGTCCCCCAGCACTGCCGGCCCGCCTCCGTCGTGCTCGAATTCTTGCCAGGCCTCAGCCACCGCCCCGCGGGGCAGGGCTCAGGACCTGCAGCCCGCCATGCGAGAGTCCCCCGCCCCGCGGTGGGCTCCCGCGCGGCCTGAGCCTCGTCGACGGGCGCCGCCCCCTGCGCCCTGGCGCCTGGTCCTATGGACCGCCCAACGGCTAAGGAGCGCCGGTAGGCGGCGCTGGACTGACAGACAGCTCCGCCCCCTGGTGCCAGCCAGGCATCCACTAGTCGAAGTCAGCTGGACTCCTGAGGCGGGTGCGGACTTGGAGAACTTTTATGTCTAGCTGGAGAATTGTATATGCACCAATGCCACCACTCTGTGTCTAGCTCGAGGTTTGTAAATGCACCAATCAGTGCTCTGTGTCTAGCTAATCTGGTGGGGACTTGGAGAAATTTTATGTCTAGCTAAAGGATTGTAAATGCATCAATCAGCACTCTGTGTCTAGCTCAGGGATTGTAAATGCACCAATCAGCACTCTGTCAAAATGGACCAATCAGCTCTCTGTAAAATAGACCAATCAGCGCTCTATAAAATGGACCAATCAGCAGGATGTGGGTGGGGTCCGATAAGGGAATAAAAGCAGGGCTGCGGAACCACCAGCAGGAACCTGCTTGGAGTTTTTCTTTCTTTGTGGAGGGTTAGTTCTTTTCACTCTTTATTTATAACAAGTCTTGCTGGTGTTTGTTTTTTGGGTCCACGCTGCTTTTGTGAGCTACAATACTCACTGTCAAATCTGTAGCTTCACACCTGAAGCTCATGAGGCCACGAACACACTAGGAAGAACAAACAACTCCAGACATGCTGCTTTTATAGAGTTGTGACACTCACAGTGAGGGTCTGCGGCTTGGGTCCTGAAGTCAGCGAGATCACGAACTCACCAGAAGGAATGAACTGCGGACGCATCTGAAGGAACAAACTCTGGACACATCTTGTTTAAGAACTGTAACACTGAGTGTGAGGGTCTGCAGTTTACTTCTTGAAGTCAGCATTGACCACGAACCCCACCAATTCCTGACATGGTATCACGGTAAATAGGATATTGAGACCCCATGTTTTAAACCCAGTCCCTAACTACTTTGGCATCAGGGAGCGGTTTTGTGGAAGACAATTTTTCCACAGATGTACTTTATTATCACATTGTAGTATGTGATAATTATACAACTTACTACCATGTAGAATCTAGGGGGAGCCCTGAGCTTGTGTTTGAAAGATTCTCCCCAGGGCCTGAAAGCTTGAAGGGAGGAGGAACTCCTCCTTTCTCGGGCCCAGTCACAAGGTGCAAGGCCAGCTGCACCAGCAACGAGCGCCAGCAAGACTGCAGCAATAGGGAGTGAGCCTGGCTGGAAGACACCTATCCCTGAAGATGGAGACAGAGGCCATCTGGGTACCACATAGCAGTTACATTAGACTGGGGCACTTCATGTTTACAGGAGACCATAAAACCCCATCCTTATTGGGTGCTGACGCCATCTTAGGCCTCAGCCCGCCTGCACCCGGGTGCTCATTGATACAGCATATTGTTGAGATAGCGCCACTGCAACAGCCTGGGCGACACAGCGAGACTCCTCCTCAAAAAAAAAAAAAAAAAGATCAAATGTTTAGCCAACCAAAATTAAATTATACAACCCGACCCTGGCCAATAAAAAAGGGTACAAAAACAAAACTTGTGTCAAAAATAAAGGCTCTGGTGCCCCTTTGTTCAAGTATACTCATAACAACTGGCCCAAAACCCCTCTGCACAAACATAAATTTAGTGTTCAATTGCCTTAAAATTTTTTTTTTTTTTTTTTTTTTTTTTTTTTTTAGGAGACGGAGTCTCGCACTGTTGCCCAGGCTGGAGTGCAGTGGCCGGATCTCAGCTCACTGAAAGCTCCGCCTCCCAGGTTTAGGCCATTCTTCTGCCTCAGCCTCTGGAGTAGTTGGGACTACAGGCACCTGCCACCTCGCCTGGCTAGTTTTTGTTGTATTTTTTTTAGTAGAGACGGAGTTTCACCGTGTTAGCCAGGATGGTCTCGATCTCCTGACCTCGTGATCCACCCGTCTCGGCCTCCCAAAGTGCTAGGATTACAGGCTTGAGCCAACGCACCCGGCCGAATTTCCTTAAAATTTTAAGTGTTATTCCTAACAGTTTGCACTCCTATGAGAATCTAATGCTGCTGCTGATCTTACAGGAGGCTCAAGTGATGGGGAGCGGCTGTAAATACAGATGAAGCTTCGCTGCCTGCTTACTCATCTCCTGCTCTGTGGCCCAGTTCCTCACAGGCCACAGACAGGTACCAGTTCATGGCTGAGGGGCTGGGGACCCCCGTCTTAAACAAAAACAAAAAAACCAAAGCACATTTAATGTGAGATCTACTCTCTTAGCAAAATTTTTGTTTTTGTTTTGTCGTTGACACCGAGCCTCATTCTGTGTGCAGTGGTATGATCTTGGCTCACTGCAACCTCCTTCTCCTGGGTTCCAGCGATTCTCCTGCCTCAGCCTCCTGAGTAACTGGAATTACAGGCACCCACCACCACGCCCGGCTAATTTTCGAATTTTTAGTAGAGATGGAGTTTCACCATGTTGGTCAGGCTGGTCTTGAACTCCTGACCTCGGGTGATCCACCCACCTTGGCCTCCCAAAGTGCTGGGATTATAGGCGTGAGTCACCGCACCCAGCTACTGTGATGTGATTATTCTGCATCGCATGCCTGTATCAACATACGTCCTGTAGACCATAAGTATATACACCTACTATGCACCCATAAAAATTAAAAATAGGCAGGGTATGTACGGTGGCTCACACCTGTAATCCCAGTACTTTGGGAGGCTTAGCTCACGAGTTCGAGAACAGCCTGGGCAACATGGTGAAACCTTATCTCTACAAAAAAAAAAAAAAATTAGCCAGGTGTAGGTACAGAGTGGCTGTGGTCCCAGCTACTGTGGAGGCTGAGGCGGGAGGATTGCTTGAGACCAGAAGTGAGAGGCTGCAGTGATTGCGCCACTGCACTCCGGGTAACTAAAGTACAATGGGGCCGGGTGTGGTCACTCTCGCCTGTAATACCAGCACTTTGGGAGGCTGAGGTGGATGGATCGCTTGATGTCAGGAGTTCAAGGCCAGCCTGGCCAACGTGGTGAAAACGTGTCTCTACTAAAAATACAGAAATTAGCCAGGCGTGGTGGTGGGTGTCTAGTAGTCCCAGGTACTCCGGAGGCTGAGGCAGTAGAACCACTTGAACCTGGGAAGCGGAGGTTGCATTTAGCTTAGATTGCACCACTGCACTCCAGCCTCAGCAACGAGAGCGACTCCATCTCAAAAAACAAAAATAGGCCAGGCGCGGTAGCTCACGCCTGTAATCCCAGCACTTTAGGAAGCCGAGGCAGGCGAATCACGAGGTCAGGAGATTGAGACCATCCTGGCTAACATGGTGAAACCCTGTCTCTACTAAAAATGCAAAAAATTAGCCGGGTGTGATGGCGGGTGCCTGTAGTCCCAGCTACTCGGGAGGCTGAGGCAGGAGAATGGGGAGAACCCAGGAGGCGGAGCTTGCAGTGAGTGGAGATTGCGCCACTGCACTCCAGCCTGGGCAACAGAGCGAGACTCTGTCTCAAAACAAATAAATAAAAATAAAAAATAAAAAAAGTATAAATAAATAAATTAGGTTATTAGGGTATGGGCCCTAATCCAGCACAACTGGTGTCCTTATAAGAAGCAGAGATTGGGCTGGGCGCGGTGGCTCACATCTGTAATCTCAGCACTTTGGGAGGCCGAGGCAGGAGGATCACCTGAGGTCGGGATTTCGAGACCAGCCTGACCAACATGGAGAAACCCTGTCTCTACTAAAAACACAAAATTAGCCAGGCGTGCTGGCTCACACCTGTAATCCCAGCTACTCGGGAGTCTGAGGCAGGAGAATCGCTTGGACCCGGAGGTGCAGGTTGCAGTGAGCTGAGATCACGCCATTGCACTCCAGCCTGGGCAACAAGAGGAAAACTGTCTCAAAAACAGACAAACAAAAACAAACAAACAAAAGAAGCAGAAATAGGCCAGGTGCAGTGGCTCAAGCTTGTAATCTCAGCACTTTGGGAGTCCAAGGTGGGTGGATCACAAGGTCAGGAGTTCAAGACCAGCCTGGCCAACATAGTGAAACGCCATCTCTGCTAAAAATACAAAAATTAGCCGGGCGTGGTGGCGTGTGCCTGTGGTCCCAGCTATTCTGGAGGGTGAGGCAGGAGAATCACTTGAACCTGAGAGGTGGAGGTTGCAGTGAGCCAAGATTGCGCCACTACACTCCAGCTTGGGCGATAGAGTGAGACTTCGTCCCCCGCCACCCCGCAAAAAACGAAGCGGAGATTAGGACACAGATACACACAGAGGAATGACTGTGGGAAGACACAAGAAGACGGCCATCTGCCAGCCAAGGAGAGAGGCCTCAGAAGAAAGGGACCCTACTGTCACCTTGATCTCAAACTTCTAGCCTCCAGGACTGTGAGACAATGCATCTCTACTGCTGAAGCCACGGGATCTGAGTGTTCTGTTACCTGCAGGCCGAGCAAACCAATGCAGGTGCCCCTCAGCCTCTTCCCTCTGGCTCCCGGCCCCCACCCACTCGCATTGGCTGCTGCCTGCAGGCCTCTGCCATCTGTCTGCCTTCTGTCTGGCTTCCTTTTCACTTCTGTACCTTCTACCCGGCAGACTCCTCCATCTCCGGTTCTCCTTCTCAAGGTATAATTATAGCTGCTGGCACTAGTGCCTGTCTCCTCTGTGCCAAAGTGTCTGCCTGGCCATTGGAGGCCGTATCTTATTTAACACGAACCCAGCAACCCTGGGAGGCAGGGGCTATCATTAGCTCTCTTATACCAAAGCGGTGCATGCCCAAGCCTTCCAGAGCTGAAGGGGGTTGCCCCGGGCCACGCAGCTAGCATGTAAAAGAGAATCTGTCAGCTGCACATAGTGGCACATGCCTGTGGTCCCAGTTACTCGGGAAGCTGAAGTGGGAGGAGTGATTGAGCCCAGGCGTTCAAGGCTGCTGTGAGCTGTGATTGTATCACTGCACTCCAGCCTAGGCGACAAAGGGAGACCCTGTCTCAAAAATTAAAATAGAAGCCGGGCACGGTGCCTCACGCTTGTAATCCCAGCACTTTGGAAGGCCGAGGCAGGTGGATCACCTGAGGTCAGGAATTCAAGACCAGCCTGGCCAAGATGGTGAAATCCCGTCTCTACTAAAAATACAAAAATTAGCTGGGCATGGTGGCGGGTGCCTGTAGTCCCAGCTACTCAGGAGGCTGAGGCACAGAATTGCTCGAACCCGGGAGGCGGAGGTTGTAGTGAGCCAAGTTTGCGACACTGCACTCCAGCCTGGGCAACAGAGTGAGACTCTGTGCCAAAAAAAAAAAAAAGAAAGAAGAAAGAAGGAAAGAAAGAAAGAAAGAAAGAAAGGAAGGAGGGAAGGAAGGGAAGGGAAGGGGAGGGGAGGGGAGGGGAGGGGAGGGGAGGGGAGGGGAGGGAAGGGGAAAGAAAAGAAAAGAGAAAGAAAAAGAAAAAGAAAAAAATTAAAATACAATTAATAAAATAAATAGCAGGGTGTAGTGGCATGTACCTGTAGTCCCATGTACTCGGGAGGCTGAGGTAGGAGGATCGCTTGAGCCCGGGATATCAAGGCTGCAGTGAGCTATGATGATGTCCACTCTAGCCTGGGTGACACAGTGTGAGACACTGTCTCTCAAAAAATTCAAAACTGGCTGTGGCCAAGGCATCATTTCCTCCTGCCTGCATTCCAGACTTTCCGGAGGCCCTCGGCCCTATTGGGCGGGGTGGGGGGGTTCGGGCATCTCTCCTGAGAGGTCTCAGGTCCATCACAGGCTATTTCCACGGTCTCGACTTCCCCAGGTCTTTGACGCTGGCCAGTGGCCAGCCACGTGCTATGGGTTGGGGGATGCGTGGCTTTCGCTGAGGACCCACAGGCCTGTCTCCATGAGGCTTGACTTGATAGAAACTGGCACTGGGGCCTGTCACAAATCCCCTTGTCAACTGCCCCTTCCTAGGTACACCCTTCCCCCAATCTTTTATCCTGGGTTCCATCAACTGGAAAGGAGCCTGATTCAGTGGCCTTACCCAGGCCTGCTCCCTCTCCTCCCTCCATGCACTGGCTCTCTCAGCTGCAATTTCCTCTCCTGACCCAGGCCCCACGCATTCCACAGGTCCTCGGCCGACTGCCATTCCATTCCTCCTACCTGTCCTCCTCCACCTCCTCCTCCCTCTCCTCCTCCTCCTCCCTCTCCTCCTCCTCCTCCCTCTCCTCCTCCCTCCCTCCTCCTCCCCTTCCTCCTCCTCCCTCCCTCCTCTTCCCCTTCCTCCTTCTCCTCTCTCTCCTCCTCCCCTTCCTCCCTCTCCTCCCCCTCCTCTCCTCCTCCCTCTCCTTCCCCTCCCTTCTGCTTCCTCTCCTCCCCCTCCTCCCTTTCCTCCTCTTCCTCTTCCCCCACCATCCCCCAGCATTAACATCCCTTACCGTGAGAAACCCAAACAGACAAAATGGCATCCTTGCAATGAAGGTGAAAGGTCACGGTCCACAAGGAGTCCTAAGATGAACTGAAAAGTTCTGAGCGGAGACTCAATTGCCTCAGGCATCTGGGAGAGAATTCCCCAGCCAGGGCCTTCAGCAGCTGCTCTTCGAGGGCCCCTCCACTTGGGTTAATGCTTTCTGTTGCCATTTTGAAATTCCTTTTTCTTTTTGAGACGGAGTTTTGCTCTGTTGCCGAGGCCGGAGTGCAGTGGCACAATCTCGGCTCCCTGCAACCTCTGCCTCTTGGGTTCAACTGATTCTCCTGCCTCAGCCTCCCGAGTAGCTGGGATTACAGGCACCCGCCACCACGCCTGGCTAATTTTTGTATTTTTAGTAGAGATGGGGTTTCACCATATTGGTCGGGCTGGTCTTGAACTCCTGACCTCGTGATCCACCTGCCTTGGCCTCCCAAAGTGCTGGGATTACAGGTGTGAGCCACTGCACCCAGCAACCATTTTGAAATTTCTCAGGCCGGGCGCGGTGGCTCAAGCCTGTAATCCCAGCACTTTGGGAGGCCGAGACGGGTGGATCACGAGGTCAGGAGATCGAGACCATCCTGGCCTACACGGTGAACCTCCGTCTCTACTAAAAAATACAAAAGACTAGCCGGGCGAGATGGCAGGCGCCTGTAGTCCCAGCTACTCGGGAGGCTGAGGCAGGAGAATGGCGTAAACCCGGGAGGCGGAGCTTGCAGTGAGCCGAGATTGCGCCACTGCACTCCAGCCTGGGCGACAGAGCGAGACTCCGTCTCAAAAAAAAAAAAAAAAAAAAAAAAAAAAAAGAAATTTAGTCATCTTTGACCAACAGGCCCTGCACATTTTTCCTTTCCTTTTTTTTCTTTTATAGCTCACTGCAGCCTCGAACTCCTGGGCTCAAGTGATCCTGTTACCTCAGCCTCCCAAGTAGCTGGGAATACAGGTGCATGTCACCACTCCTGGCCTTTTTTTTTTTTTTTTTTTTTGAGATGGAGTCTCGTTCTTGTTGCCCAGGCTAGAGTGCAATGGCGTGAACTTGACTCACTGCAACCTCTGCCTTCCGAGTTCAAGTGATTCTCCTGCCTCAGTCTCCCAAGTAGCTGGGATTACAGGCACCCGCCACCACGCTTGACTAATTTTTGTATTTTTAGTAGAGATGGGGTTTCACTATGTTGGCCAGGCTGGTCTTGAACTCCTGACCTCAGGTGATCCTCCCACCTCAGCCTCCCAAAGTGCTGGGATTACAGGCTTGAGCCACTGTGCTCGGCTTTTTTTTTTTTTTTTTTTTAATAGCATCTTGCTCTGTCACCTAGGCTGGAGTGCAGTGACATGATCTGGGCTCTCTGCACCCTCCACCTCCCAGGTTTAAGCGATTCTTCTGCCTCAGTCTCCCGAGTAGCTGGGATTACAGGCACACACCACCATGCCCAGCTAATTTTTGTATTTTTAATAGAGACGGGGTTTCGCCATGTTGGGCACGCTGGTCTGGAACTCCTGACCTCAAGTGATCCGCCCACCTCAGCCTCCCAAAGTGCTGGGATTACAGGTGTGAACCATCATACCCGGCCTCATTTTTACATGTTTTGTAGAGATAGACTCTCATGATGTTGCCCAGGCTGGTTTTGAACTCCTGATCTCAGGCGATCCTCCCTCCTCATACCAGTTCTCAGGACAGGTTGTTGAGAACTCCTCAGGCTCTGAGGACACTGTGGTGGGAGGGAACCCACACCCTCCCCGCCCCTCGCCTCCCAGTAAAAACACTGTCATGTCAGGACTCGTATTACTGAACACAAACCGTGGTTCTCCAGACAACACAGGTGTCAGTTTCTCCTTCTCTTCCAGAAATCCTTTTAAATTGTGCTAAGAAATTACTGAGGTTGAAACACACACACACGAAGCCCAAGGGAAAAAGGATGCAGGCCTCAGACCTTTGACCTTGAAGGGAGCAATGGAAATAGCCCCCACGAGAGGCGGGCGTCCGGAGGGGTCTGGTGGAACTCGAGCGTCCCCCGCAACACACAGGGCCCTGGCTCGGGGCTGGGCCTCTCGGGCTCTGAATTCTGGGGTGGGGCGGGGATCGGGAGCCGTCTCTTCTCCTTGGAGGAACTCGAGGGGGGATTTCCTGGCTTGGTTTGGGGCAGCCGCAAGACCTGTGGCGCGAGCATGGGAGATGTCCAGGCCCCCTGGTGTCTGAATGTGAGCCCCTGAGCCCTGTCTACCCCTGCAGGTCATGCAGGCAGTACTCAGCCTCCTGCCCACCCTCAACTTCCCATCCATGTCTAAACCCTGAAACAGTTCAGAGGCACAAAACTAAGGGGGCGGCCGAAAGCCAGGATGCTCTACGCCAAACTAAGAAAATTATCACCAGCACAGTGTGTGTTTTCCAATCCACCAAGTTCCGCTGTGTCATCTGTGAAATGGGTGCATGAACGGTAAAGTACTGTGTAAAGCAAAAAGCTAACATTCACTATTGCGTTCTTCCTGTTCCCGTCACTCCCTTAAAGGCCCTGCCCCCGCTGCCCTGAGCGTCCCGGCACTCAGCACCCCTACTGTGTGGGGCAGGGGTGCCCAGTCTGTTCTCCCTGCTGCTCAATGGGTGGGCCCTCCTGGGTGGAGTAGAACGTTTAATCCCTTAACCTGGGACCAGCGCTCCCTCGTCCGCAGGGCTGCTGCGGGACGTTAAGGTGGTTTCCTGGCCAGGCAAGGTAGGTGGCTCACACCTGTAATCCCAGCACTTTGGGAGGCCGAGGTGGGAGGATCACCTGAGGTCAGGAGTTCGAGACCAGCCTGGCCAATATGGTGAACCCCGCCTCTACTAAAAATACAAAAAATTAGCCGGGAGTGGTGGTGTGCGCCTGTAATCCCAGCTACTCGGGAGGCTGAGGCAGGATAATTGCTTGAACTAGGGAGGTGGAGATTGCAGTGAGTCGAGATCACGCCACTGAAGTCCAGCCTGGGCGACAGCGCAAGACTCCATCTCAAAAAAAAAAAAAAAAGGCTTCCTGAAGTCAGAGGACCTGGGGCAGCAGACGGTTGAGGTCTATTCGCTGTGCTCCCCCCACCCCAATAAAAACACTCTCATGTCACAGCTTGGCTCTCGTATTACTGAACACAAACCGTGGTTCTCTGGACAATGCAGGCATCTGTTTCTCTTTCTCTTCCAGAAATCCTTTTAAATTGTGCTAAGAAATTATTGAGGTTGAAACACACACACACACAAAACCCAAGGACAAAAGGATGCATGCCTCAGACCCTTGACCTTGAAGGGAGCAATGAAACCAGCCCCCATAGAGGCAGGGGTCTGGAGAGGTCTGGTGGAACCTGAGTGTCGCCTGCCGTGCACAGGGGCCTCGCTCGGGGCTGGGCCTCTCTGGCTCTGAATTCTGGGGTGAGGCGGGGATGGAAGCCATCCCTGGAGCAGAGGTGGAGACGGGGGCTGTCAGGTTTCATTAAGGTTCGTCCCACATAGGGGACTCCTCTAAACTTCTTGCTTCTCTAGGTGAGTCTCTGACACTGGCGTCACCCAGGAGAAATACAGGTTCTCAGGCCAGGCGCCGTGGCTCACACCTGTACTCCCAGCACTTTGGGAGGCTGAGGCGGGTGGATCACCTGAGGCCAGGAGTTTGAGGCCAGCCTGGCCAACGTGGTGAAACCCCATCTCTACTAAAAATACAAAAATTAGCCGGGCATGGTGGCGTGGGCCTGTAATCCCAGTTGTTCGGGTGGCTGAAGCAGGAGAATTGCTTGAGCCCAGAAGGTGGAGGTTGTAGTGAGCCGAGATTGCGGCAGTGCAGCCTGGGCAACAAAGCGAGACTCTGTCTTAAGGAAAAAAAAAAAAAAAAGAAAACAAAAAAGAAAAGAGAGAAAAGAGAAAGAAAGAAGAGAAAGAAAGAAAAGAAAGAAATGCAGATTTCCAGGCCCACACCAGACCTGCAGAAGCTGAATCTGCTTTGAAACGATGCTCCCCTGTGGGAGGCAGATGCATTCTTAAGTTTGGGAGGCGCAGACACCCAGACCCCTTCTCCTGGGTTTACAGGTTGGGCGGTCAGGAGATCCACTAGCCTGAGCCTGTGGGAGCTGCCCAGAGGCCCCTGGGCTCTGAACAGCTGAGGGACAGCCCTGAGCACTGTCAGGGCTCTGGCTAGAGCACCACCCTGGCCCTTTGGCCCCAGGTGGTGTCGGATAACACGGCGTTTTCCCGGAAGCCGAGGGATCAGTCACGTCTGGAAGAGAAGATGGTGAACGCAGACCCACAAGACCCACAAGCAATAGAGAAACCAGCAACTTGAAAATGGGCTCCGTAAATGCTTTCCGAGAGGCCCGCCCGTGGCCTATGTTAGCTCAACTCTCTGGGTGCTGGGCACGACCATCCAGTCCTCGGCGGAGTCTTGGTAGCAACTGTCACCATTCCTACTTGATCTCATTTTCCTGAGGATCTGGAGGGGGTGGGCAGCGTGGACCCATTTCACAGAGGGTAGAGCGGAGACTCAGAGAGCCAGAGACTTTCCCCCGGGTCGCACGCTGGGGAGTGGTGTCAGAGCCAGGATTTGAACCTGGACTCTCTGACCTTGAGACCCCTAACCATTCCCATCCCAAAGGAGATCAGTCTCACGGAGGGGACACTCAGGACGGTCCCAGGGCTCGCAAGTGACTATGGTTCCACATACAGATGGGGGAAGAGGCAGGATCCCTGGGTCACTGTTCGGGGAGCACTGGTGTGGGAAGCAGACGGAGGGGGGCCATATCCAGGGGCCACTCAGTGGGCCCACTGACCTGTGAACCTAGAGAAGAGGGGCATCTGGATGGGAGCTGAAGGGCCGTGGGTGAGCCAGCACAGGGCACACCCGAAGTGGGTGTCCCCTCGTGGGCTCCCAGGGCCTGGCCCAGGCTTACCTTGGAGGGAGGAGGTCCCCATCCCCTAGCACTCTATTACTGGGCTGTGGGCTGCTCACAAGTGACACACCATCACCCCTACACCAGCACATCTCAATGATCCCACTTCATTTATTACCAAAATATCACAGAATTCCAGTCATAGTTAACATACAGCGTTTAACACGAACCTGATACCTGTAGAAAGAACTGAGTATCCGGACAATTGAGTCGTTTGGAACTGTAAGCCACGCCCCAAACCGCATCACTCCGTACTTCAAAAATACGCTTTTTTGAGAGCTTTGGAAACTGAATTAAAATGTCTACACAGCTATGAACAATTGTTTAATAAAACTTTTTCATGTTTCCATTACATGTAAATATATCAATTTGGCATCTCTATAAAAACTCTGAAAATGGTGCAAAAGTTTCATTCTCTTTGAGAAAGCCATTGACAAAAAATATTCACACTTCACTAAAATTTTGAAAAATGGTCTTCTTTCAAAGTTTCTTTATTACTCTGAAGTCTTCTGGGTTATCAAAATCTAGGTTTGCTTTTTCCTCCTAAAACACTACAGAACATTTATTCACAAGGATTAAAAATAAAAATAAAAAGGCAATGGGCTGATGGAAAACCGGTGAGGGCTTTTCTTTCTTTCTTTTTTTTTTTTTTCTGGAAATAATTTAAAAAACTTAAAAGTTACATAAGCATCTTCAAAAGAACACAATGGGATTCATTTTGTTGTTGACTTTTGGACACCAGTGTCAGACTTTATTGAAAACAAACCCATGTAAAAACAAAGTTAAAATGAAAAATGGCACCTGAAAAATAAATTATTTTATATAAAACAAATCAATAACTTAAAACACGCTAATATACAAAAGGTCTAACCATCTACTGTACAACATGGGAATCGGTTAAGAGAGCCTCCCCTCCCCCAAAGCAAGTCACTGTAAACGGAACATCACATGGTCATGGTCAAAGAGGTGGCCCCAAACCAACGGAAAAGCCTTCTCTTCTAGTGGAAGAAAAATCCAGTCCTGTCAAAGTCTCCGTTAGCCAAACTTAGGTACTGGCGGTGACTTACAAGTGAGAAAAAAAAATTGCTTTTTTTAAATGGCCAAGAAAAAAACCTGAATGATGTCACTGAAAGGTAGAAAAATAGGATCCGGCCATTAGAAGTCAGGGGAACTCAAAAGGTTTGGAAACGTGAACCCTGCCTGGGATCCGAGATGCAGATTCTACTGCCATCGTTACATGCCAATTGCCAATGCCACTCAAAAAAAAAAGCACTTGTGACTTCAGGGCTGTCTTGGGAAGTTTGGGGACAGGACTCCCTGACCCCCCGAGTCTGCTGAACCCCAGGGGTCTCTGCTAAGGAGCTGCCTCAGGTCCTAGTAGGTGAGGTAGGTCTGGGGAAGATGGGAGGGGATTGAGGTGGAGGGAGGGGTGGAGGGACAGAGGATAGAGGCCTCCTGTCAGCTGAATTCTTATTCTCTTTCATCCAACACAGGAAGGCTGCGAAAAGCACATGGAAATAAAACCCGGCTGAATGGGATGTGAAATGTAACAGCTGAGTGATGTCAATTTCGATTTTCAAGTCCGATGCAGGACTGGGTAAGTCATGTCTTTTCAATGCCTGGTGGACATATGGCCTTCGTTTGGAAGCAAACTGGTCAAGGAATTGCCACTAACCATCTTCGGGTGCTTCTATTTCTCTGATCCAGCAGGGACCCCTGGGCTGCCAGCTCCAAAGGGCCGGCCTTGGCTCCCGACAGCAGCACGATTCAGTCCCTGGAGACTGGGTCTCCAGGACTAAGGCCAAGCGCAGACTCTCAGAGGTTAAGGCAGCTGCCCTTGGCCAGGAAAAGGCTCACCTTCCAGGAGAAGGTGGTGGAACCCACCCAGCATCACCTGCGGGCAGGCCCCTGAGGAAGTCCATGAATTTCAGGATATTCACGCAGGATAGTGGCTAAGGAGGGGACTCAGCACCCGGGAGGGAATCAGTCACAGAGCTGTGACTAGAGGCACAGCCAGCACAGAAAACTGTGGCTTGGCAAATCACACTGAAAACGAAATAATGGCAGAGCCAAGGGGGAACAAGGGAGAATTCGTCAGGAAGCAGGTTCACAAATTCGGAGTTGCCTGGGCTCTAACTACCGGAGGAAGTCACACACAGGTCAAAAGGGAATTCAATCAAAGCCTCTTTGGTATTTCCCAAACCAGGTTTTTGATAAATGAACATTATCTACTCTGAACCCTTTTTCATCGAAATTCCCAAATAAAAGGAGAGCACTCACTTTTGTTAAATACAAATATGACTCATCTATGTAAAATTTTTACAGAAATGGTTTCTTTTGAGTTGTGCCTTTTTTTAAGAAAAGGGATCTCCCCTTTGCAAACAGGCCTTGGCAAGATGTAATGAACTTTGAGGGCACAGGGCCAGCAACTAGAACCTCGATGGGAACGGAGATTGCTTTTCAGGAGTGACAGTTCAAAAGCTAAATCCTTCCACAAGCTTGCAAGTTAAGACTCCCAAATAAAGGCATTGGAATTTTTTAGCTAGAAGGCTGTTCAAACAGCGGAGACCACATACAATGAGAATGTTCCTGAACTGAGAAACTTCAGGGAACTCTCAAAGGCTCATACACTTCACAGTTTCTTCTCACCTGTCCCAGCATCAGAACAACTGATAGGATTCAGATAAAAGGGGGCGAGGAAAGAAGCTGAGGTGCTGGCTACAAGCCCGTCATCATTTTCACAGTTGAAGCTTAAGACAGAGAGTTCTCTGTTGAATGCTAGCTACGGGCATGTATGGCAGTGAGACTCCAGGGGGAGTTTCAGAAGCGGGAATCCAGCCTTCCATCAGAAGATGTTGGCTCCCACCTTCCATCAGAAGGTGTTGGCTCCCACCTTCCATCAGAAGGTGTTGGCTCCCACCTTCCATCTGAAGGTGTTGGCTCCCACCTTCCATATGAAGATGTTGGCTCCCACCTTCTATTTGGCCCGGGGAAACCTGAAAGGCTTCTTTTTCCAGGAAAACATTCTGGTCCCAGGGTGGAGACTGCTCTCCGGCAACAGAGCAGGGACCCTCTTTTGTGTCAAATCTGGGCAAATGGGCCTCGGTTTTGGCTTTTCCTGAGGATCTGGGATTCTGTGGGAGAAAGGAGGTCCTCTCTGGCACCAGGCCGACTTTTATGAGACGCGGCCTGGGTACAGATGGCAACATCATCAATTTGCAAGGATCGCGCACACAGCCCCTCAGTAAAAGATCAGGGAAAGAGGAGGGGATGGGCATCCTCAATTGTCCAGGGGCCTCTTGAGATGCTGACCTGCTCTGGGGACGGTGGTGCCTGCCTATTGCTCAATTTCCCACTTCAATAAATAAATAAATAAATAGATCGGTATAAATAAACAGATAAATACAGCCGTCATCTCATGAGAGCAATAATTAAAAAACAGCCTACGGTCACGTTTTAGTCTCACGTCAAGGTTAAAAACTGCTGGTACTAAGTTATCCTGTTTGTGATTCTCTCTGTATACTAGTTATTTATAAATGCCAGATCCCAGTCCTGAGGAGTTTTGGGCGATCTGGCCCTGCCTATTTCACAGGCTTTCTCTTTCACCCTTCCTTCCGGCTCCCGGTTTAAAAGCCACCAGCCTGTAACTGCACATTTCTGCGTCACATATTCAGAAATGCTTTTGCTTGAGGCAAGTATTGGTTTCTTAAGATCTTATGACTCCTCCCTGAATGCTGGGCCGCCTGCACCTTCCCTAGCCAAAAAGAAAGAAAAGGTAAAATAAAAAACAAAACAAAATTCGAGCAAAACAAAATCAAATTTAATGGTCTTAAATGCAAAAGTAAAAACAAACAAAAAACACAAAAAAGCAAAAGAAAATTAACAGAACAGAACAACCCAAAATGTCAAGGCAGTTATGAAGAGAACTTTGAGGGTTAATCTTTAAAACTACAAATCAAAGGTTTTGGTTAATAGATAACTGGCAAGAAGTAAGTACTTTTCTGCTGAGTGTTCATACAAAAGCAAAATTCCAAAACAAAATCTGACTAAAACAGAAAAAGGTCTAAGCGCTCACGAGAAGGGATGCGAGAAATACAATGCTCAAATGTTTCTGTGTTATTAAAAAACAGAGCTATCTTACGCCTCCAAGCTGTGTTAAATGCTCTGGAAAACGGGAGAAATTATCGTGAACAACAGTATCCAATGTGTGGGGCGCTGTGCATGCAATGTGTGGACAGAAACTCGGGGCATCAGAGTAGCAACACATCTTCAGGCGTGCCTGGAGCTTAGATCTAACTCTGGAATATACTGGAGTTTCCCTGAAACTCTTTGGTCCATTCCTATTGGTGCCTGGGCTTACAAAACACGTTTGTGTCCTTCTCTGGAGGGCCCGCCCGGCATGCGGCCCCTGGCCCCAGTGGTGGCCCACGCTGGACAGGCCCACCGCCATTCCCAGGACCACTTGGCAGAGCCCGGGACTGAGTGAGCAGGAGGTGGCAACGGGACCTGCCTGGAAAAGGAACTTCCTGTCAACCAAAGCATACATCGCTTACAATGTTGAAGCGGTTGAGAAAACGCACACTCAGCATCTGTCTAACATCTTTAGATTAAAAACTAAAACTAAAAGGTGATTTTTTTTTGCTACCCAGTCTGTGGAGACATTGAATGAAACGCGTGTTAGACAGTCTTAGAGGTTAAAGCATGCTTCAGGTTCACCACCATCCAGAGGGACTGGTTAGTCAATGCAGTTCTACTTAGATTTCTGTTTAATATATATCTTAAAGGAAATAACTTACGAAACTTAAGATTGGTCTAACATTGTGGGATTTCAAACATTTGAACATGTCGGTTGCATCCCAGAGTATAAAAACCTTCTCACTTCTCATTCAGACAAAGACAAACACTTGTGAAAATTGGCGCAAAATGAGTTGTACACTAACAAGAAAAGTTTCAACTCCTTCACTCTTAATTATCTATTCCGTACAAAAAAAAAGCATGAGCGAGTTATTTGTGGGACTTGTTGGTTTTGAAGGAAACCTGTAAGATCTTGTCCCCCAGGCGGTAGCCGTTCAGGCTGGCTATGGCCATCGCGGCTTCTTCATAGTTTGTCATGGTCACAAAGCCAAACCCTTTGCACTTGTTGGTGTTGAAGTCGCGGATCACTTTCACATTGGTGACGGCGCCAAAGGGCCCAAACATCTGCCAGAGGATCCCCTCATCGGCGTCCTGCCCCAGGTTGTAGATGAAAATGCACCAGCCGGAGGAGGCGTTTCCGGGCACGTTGACGCCAGAGAGACCGCTCATGTGATCGACGCCCATGGGGGAGAACCTGGCGGACAGAGAGCAAGCGTCAGGCCACGGTCAGCGCAGGCAGCCTGGTGATGGGGCAAGGCCTGGACGCATGCTGACCATGGCCGCTGGGCCCCATCCCGCTCTGCGCAGCCACGAGGTGCTCACAGTCGAGACACCTGCATGGGTCAAAACCACGACACTGTTTTAAACTGGAAGGAATTAAATATGGTAATGGAGGGGCGGGACCCTGTTCTATAGGGAGCTGACTCTGAGGGGCTGGTTGGTGACCTCCACTCCTCCCACTGTGTATGTGGGGGTTTCTGTTTAGGGGTTCCTGCGGTTCCCCACATTTTAGATGATGGGCGCTTCTCCTGGTCCTCCATTGAGGGTAGAAACACTCTGCAGGCGCTGACAGCCTCAGCTCTCCCTGGAGGAAACTCTCCTCGTACTGTGGGGTATGTGCAGGGGCTGAACTCCTTTTTCCAGATTTTGCACCTTCCCCTCATCATGACCCACCCCCAAGGGTTCACAGCCCAGTGGTCTTTGGTTAGAGCACACCTTTGCCAGGGCCACTGTAGGGCCCAAGAATTCCTTCCCAAGCACCAGGCAACCAACCTTCTGTGGCTGCAGTTCAACATCCCATGAGGGCCAGGGGCCAAACCACTGAGGGCTGAGAACTCAAGGGACAGGGAAGGGCCCTGGGACACCAGCAACTGCAGGCTCACCAAACTTGACCATACACATGGGGATCTTTCCACAGTAATACTTTTATTTACATAAAAAACAAGCCTTTCTGGGCCAGGCGTGGTGGCTCAAGCCCAGAATCCCAGGACTTTCAGAGGCCAAGGTGGGAGGATCACTGGAGGCCAGGAGTTTGAGACCAACCTGGGCAACGCAGAGAGACCCCATCTCTAGGAAAAAAAACAAACAACCAACCTCATCAAACTAAAACCAAACTAAACTAAAATAAAGCCTTCTGAAAACGTACAGATGCTGTAATAAGGATTAAGGTAGATGACAAAACAGTTCCTAAAGCCATGCTTCCCTCTGGAACTTTCTCAAATTAAAAAAGTAAAGGTCTGAGGGTCATTTTGGGAATATCTGAGTACCGTATATCTGTGAAGCCAGCATCTGTGAAGCTGCACGATGCATGCAGAGAAGGATTACCTGCTCCAAAATAAAACTGGGCTTCAGGCTATGGCCCTATCAGCTAAGGTAAGCGAGTGCCTTCAAGTGCCATTAAACAGATTCACCCTCTCAACAGACACAAGAGGACACCAGCTCCCACGGGGCAACTCACTAGCCCAAGGGTGATTTTCTTTTTTTTTTTTGAGACAGGGTCTCACTGTGTTGTCCAGTATGGTCTCAAACTCTTAGGCTCAAGGGATCCTCCTGCCTCCAGAGTAGCTGGGACCACAGGTGTGTGCCACCACACTGGGCTAATTTTTACATTTTTTGTAGAGACAGGGTCTGTGTTGTCCAGACTGGTCCCAAATTCCCGGGCTCAAGTGAGCCTCCTGCGTTGGCCCCAAGTGTTGGGGTTACAGACATGAGTCAATGCGACTGGGCTTCTTAAGAGTTACTATTGTTGGCAGTTTTTCTCCTGCTGATTTCTCTGGTCTTGACAGTCATAAATCTCTCTTTTCCTCCAACCCAATTCTCTGGGCTTTTCTGGACGTGATGGGGACTGACGGCCAACTCCCTGCAGTTTGGGTCTTTCTTCCTCCTCTTCTCTCGGCCTCCTGAGCAGATCTTTCCCTCTAGACTCTCCCGCCCTCCCCACTGCCTTCCATAACTTTGTCTTGGTGGTTGCCCTGCCACTCACTTTCCTGCTCGACCAGAAATGTCCACTCCTCTGGTTTCCCCTTTCTTTTCCTGTCCTCATTACTGAGGCCAGAGTCCCATGTCTCCTCCTCCAACCTTCCCTGTCTTCCTTCCAGGCTAAGAAGCAGTTCACCCAATGCCACTGCCCATATAGCTTGCCCCGTCAAGAGCAGTGCCAACTATATGGTGGGATTCCTACAGCTGGATTTTAAAATTCAGCTCCATTCTGTCCAGAGAAGCTTCCCCAGCCTTGTCTTCAACCCAGACACCTCAAGGAAGGCAGACCAGCTTTGGAATTTGAGCCAGGCGGAGAATGCTGGGTAACGCAGCCATGAGAATAACACCTCTCACAGTAGCATGTGTGGCAGTGGGCAGCGCCCACCCGGCCTCACTGTTAAAACAACAATGGGGCGGGGCTCATGCCTATAATCCCAGTACGTTGGGAGGCTGAGGTAGGAGGATCACTTGAGGCTAGGAGTTTAAGACCATCCTGGACAACATAGTGAGACTCCATCTCAACAAAAAATAAAAACATTAAAAATTTTAAAATGGGATATCTGTCCTTGTCATACCTGAGATAAGCCCTCGATGTCATTCCTTGAGGAACGAAACAAAACAGCCCTGACACTGAGACCTCTGCTGTTTCTAAGGCAACAGCACACCAGATCCTGGAGTCCAAGGCCCTGACTCTCATCACCTCTCTCCCACTTCATCCTGGCAGCCAGAACCATTTTCAGGATGGAAAGACTAAGGAATCCGGGAAAACTGCTCCCGTCTAGGACAGGGCTCATAAACAATGCATACTTATAACATTCACCAGTACAAATGACTGCACAAGGCAGGTATATGAAAAAGGTTTGCCTTAGGGCTGCTGATCAGGTATGTCTAGGAACTCTGGAAGATCTGCTCTAACCCGACTATACCTAAGGCAGCATCTTTCCTCCCACAGATATGAGACGTTCATTATTCATTTACTTTTTAGAGACAGGGTCTCACTCTGTCACCCAGGCTGCAGTACAGTGGTGCAATCATAGTTCACTGCAGCCTCCACTTCCTGGGTTCAAGCGATCCTCCCGCCGTGGCTTCCTGAGTAGTTGGGACTAAAGGCCAGCACCACCATGCCCAGTTTTTTCATTACTTTTTGTAGGAACGGGGGTCTCACTTTGCTGCCCAGACTGCTCAAACTCAGGGTTTCAAGTAATCCTCCTACCTCGGCCTCCTGATAGCTGAGACTACTGGTGTGTGCTCCCCGACACTGGGCATGAAACCATCTTTAAAGCTCGCTGCTCCGTTCTGTTACTAGGAACTGCGTGTTGAAGCTCTAAGCGCTCACTCTCATAGCAACTGGTGGGGACTGGTGCCGTCTTTTTTTAAAAAAAAAAAAAAAAAAAAAAAAAGGTTCTGGCTCTGTGGCCCAGGAGTGCAGTGGTAGGACCACAACTCACTGCAGTCTCAACCTCCTGGGCTCAAGCAATCCTCCAACTACAGGAGCGCACCACCATGCCTGGCCAGTTTTGTATTTTTTGTAGAGATGGGGTCTCACAATATTGCCCAGGTTGGTCTTGAACTCCTGGGCTCAATCGATCTTCCTCTCTTGGCCACCCAAGGTGCCAGGATTACAGGGATGAGCCACTGTGTCTAGCCTGGAGTCCCTGTTTTGATTCCCATGGAAGACAACGCCCCATCGGAAGTAAATGGCTTTCCTACAGACACCTTTCTGATGGAAGTTGTGCTGTGGAGCTGCAGAATGATTCTGAAACGTGTTCTCTGACAGGATCAGTCTAGCGTTCCCGTGGTTTCTATTCTGTGGCTGTGCCGTCACCCACCAGCGGGGCTACGGATGGCTTTCAGGAGTGCGCACCCTCCCGACCCACCTGAATCTCTGCGCCTGGTGGTGAACGGGGCCTCCGAACCGTCGCGCTGGCGAGTGGTACAGCTGCGAGAGGAGTGCCACGTTTTTGTTCTGGTTGGGGTTGGCTGCAAACTTCACTGTGATGGGCTCAGAGGAACCTGGGGGTTTATGACCATTGAAACTGGTAATTGCCTCTTCTGCCTCCGACCGTTTGTCAAACCGGATAAACGCAACCCCTCTGGACAAACCTTTTTAACAAACCAACAAAAATGGAGTTAGGGGAAAAAATGCTAGGACTTTCAAAACTGAAAAGCAAAAGTCAGGTCAGTCTACTGTGGGCCAGGCTGGAAGTCTGGTTAAGGAAATAAACAAAAATTAACCTAAAAGTGAAAACAAATGGATGGAGTAAAGAAAACCAATGACTAACAGAAGATTAAAGCTTCAGACTTTCTTCCCGGCTGAAGCCACGACTCCACGGTGTCAGCGCCCAAGGATATTTTGGTGACAGACATCCCCAATAGACACCCAAGCCTCTTATTTGGAAGAAAGCAACATTAGGAAATAGCATATCCACCGTCACTATTTAGCTGCCAGATGCCCACCACAGAGTGGGTGTGTGGGTGTGGTGTGGGGTTGGTGGATAACAGGGTCGGGGTGGGGACTGCGTCTGAGAGTTCCTCCCTGGGCTCTGGGGCCACCCTCCTGGCTGCTGTCTCTGGGGCCCGCTGTGACACTGGGCCTTGTGGCCGAGCCTCCTTCCAAGGTGCCCAGCTCAGCCTGCATGCCCTCTCCTTCATGCCAGGAGGGAGTGGGATCCTGTGGCTGCCCCCTGCCAGCTCTGTGCTGCTGCCATCACCTCACTCCTGTCTTGGGATACTCCACTCTAAGGTCCTGCACCCTCCCGTTGTCCCCAAATTGCCGTCAGAATCAAATGAGGCCAGAACACTGCCCAGGTTCACACAGCAGAGCTGAACCTATCCACAGGCTCGCCAGGCAGGCCTGGGGTCCCTGTGTGGGAAGGGCCAGGGCCCCAGCAGCCAAGCCCAGAGGGCACCTTCTCTTGCCACCTCAACTGAGCCACCCAAGGGCCAGTCCTGGGTTCCAGGCTGAACCCAATCGCTGGATGGGGCAGCGTGAGACCTGAAGCCCGTCCTACTGTGGGTAGCATTGGTGTGAGACACTGAGCAAGGCGGGTGGAAGGAGAGCATGGCTGTCCTCCACCCCTGCCCGTCCATACGCTAGGCCCGGGAGGGAAACATGAGTAGCCCGTCCCTTGAGAAACGTGGGGAGCGGGCTGAGAACTGGATGAGGGGATGGGGGTGAGGGCACACTGAGCAGCAGACTAGCTCCTTCTCCTGGGGCGAGGACATGATGGGGTCGGGGAAGGCCTGGGGATGGGAGACGTGACAGCTGAGGGCCAGTCTGAGAGTGATGTCACTAGGTGGGAGTCGTGGGTGTGTCCCAGTGGGAGAGGCCGCTGCAGACAACCCAACCGAAACACCCTGCTTCTCAAGACTTTTAGTCAAGCCAGGCCAAGGCTCATGCCTGTGGTCTCAGCTACTCCAGAGGCTAAGGCAAGAGAATCGTCTGAGGCCAGGAGTTCAAGACCAGCCTCGACAACATAGTAAGATCTCATCTCTTACGGAAAAAGAAAGACTTCCAGTCAAAGGGTGTCTTAAGTCAGGTTTCTTCTCCAGGCAAAGCCCTCTGGCACACGGTAATGAACAATGACCAAAGTCAGGCAGCCTGGAGCCGTGGGTGACCTGTCCAGCAGGCACCCAACTGTCCCCATGTCCTGTCTCCACGTCTCTCCCGGCACCTTACTCCACCACTTCCCAGAGGGTCCCGCCAGCTGCTCCACGATCGCGACAGTGCAGGCCCCACGTGAGCACACAGACAGCAGCCTTAGTAAGGTCAGACCTAGCGCTACGCACATGTGCCAGGAATATTCTGGGGCTCAAGCTCATTTCTGAGCTGCTGCTCAGAAGGAACACCTGAAAACATAACCCTGACAGATGCTGTTTTCTTTGACTCTCTCACGACACGAATGACAGCTTAAGTCAGTCTTGGAAACCTAAATGAAAATCTAACTTTAGGCAAATACGACTGAGAGCTGACGCTGGCCGGCTCGTAGGGAAGCTGGCTCCAGCAGATGGCCTCACTCTGTTTCTAAAGACCTTGCAGCACAGCGGAGAAAAGGCATGAAGGCATGCGTGTAAGTGTGGGTTCCCCTGGTGTTGTCAAGTGGCTTTCAAATGCAAACTGCCTGAGTGAAACGAAGAAAACTCAAGTAAGCGGGGCAGGAGCGATGCTGTTGAACACAGGGGGATATCAATTCACTCAATTATGTAATGGATGTATACTTTCTGAAAATGGCTCTGCATTTTTTTTAATCTTCCCCTAGTGTTTTTTATTTTTAATTTGTTTTTAAGATGGAGTCTCACTCTGTCACCCAGGCTGGAGTACAATGGCACGATCTCAGTTCACTGCAACCCCCACCTCCCCAGTTCAAGTGATTCTCCTGCCTCAGCCTCCCGAGTAGGTGGGACTCCAGGCGCCTGCCATCATGCCCGGTTAACTTTTATTTTATTTTATTTTACTTTATTTATTTGAGATGGAGTTTCACTCTTTTTGCCCAGGGTGGAGTGCAATAGTGCAATCTCGGCTTACTGCAACCTCCGCCTCCCAGATTTAAGTGATTCTCCTGCCTCGGCCTCCCCAGTAGCTGGGATTACAGGTGCCTGCCACCAAGCCTGGCTAATTTTTTGTATTTTTAGTAGAGACAGGGTTTCACCATGTTGGCCAGGATGGTCTTGACCTCTCGACCTCGTGATCCACATGCCTCGGCCTCCCAAAGTGCTGGGATTACAGGCGTGAGCCACCGCGCCCGGCCCTCTTGTGTTTTTTAGAATTTAACAGCAGAGTCCAAGAAACGGCATAATCTCCAGATGAATACACTATAAAGTTCACAATTAAGATGGATACACAAGCAAAGGAATAAAAAAAAAATTAAGCTGTTTCAGCTCAGGATGGGATTTTTTTCTCTTTTTTTATTTTTTATTTTATTTTATTTTTTTTTTTGAGACGGAGTCTTGCTCTGCCGCCCAGGCTGGAGTGCAGTGGCCGGCTCTCAGCTCACTGCAAGCTCCGCCTCCCGGGTTCACGCCATTCTCCTGTCTCAGCCTCCCGAGTAGCTGGGACTACAGGCGCCCGCCTCATCGCCCGGCTAGTTTTTTGTATTTTTTAGTAGAGACGGGGTTTCACCGTATTAGCCAGGATGGTCTCGATCTCCTGACCTCGTGATCCGCCCGTCTCGGCCTCCCAAAGTGCTGGGATTACAGGCTTGAGCCACCGCGCCCGGCCTTTTTCTCTTTTTTTAAAAAAGAGTTGGGATCTCGCTATGTTGGCCAGGCTGTTCTGAACTCCTGGGCTCAAGCAATCCTCCCAAAGTATTAGGATTACAGGTGTGAGCCACTGCGCCCAGCCATCCTCGTCTATTTAACAATAAAAAGCCCATCGCAGGAAGGCAAACTCCACACAGGCTGGTTTGCCACACACTTCTCTTCCCTGCTGTCCGCCTTGTGCTGCATGAGGTCCCAGGAACAGGCACCCTCTGTGCCCAGCAGAGGGAGCCATAGCCCTGGGATGGGAGCCTCACCTTCCCACCAATTCTGCACCCTGGGGTGGGAAGCAGAGCCGGGGAGACCCTCCTGGCTCCCTTTTCTGCCTCCCTCACCCCTCTACAAAGATGCCAAAAGTTGCTTATGCCACCTTGAGGTTCACAGCTGACCTGGCGGGCGATACTGAGGTGCCCCCAACACCCTGGGAGACACTACCTTGCAGAGGGAAAGGATGCAATGCCCCCAGCAGCTGTGTGCAGAGGTGAGTTCCCCTGCCTGTGGCCTGTGTGTGCCTGAGAGACGAGGGAAGGCCCCGGGAGAGTTGGGTGGCTGGAGGCATGCTCTCAGGCACTGGGGGCTCCAAGTGGAGTGCAGGTTCCCATCATCAGGACCGTACGGACACAGACAGGCCGAGGCAAAGCCGTGCATGTGGGGTCTAGAGGAGGAGGAGAGTGGGCTGTGGGCCGGCGAGGTCAGCTTACCCAGCCCCGGGCCCTGCGCAGCCAGCTCAGATGCCGTAATGCAAAGTGGGGGGCAAGGAACCCACACACTGGCCCACCGACAGGATTGTTCTCTCAGCTGGCACTTGAAGGTAAGTGAGGGGACTTCAGGAACCACAGGAGATTCTTCTGGTACAAATCAGGGGACTTTACACCAAGTAACTGGCATCCCCCGACCCTCTCCCCAGAGCGAAGACAGAATAGAGGCGGCCGTGTGAGTGAGCCCTGTCCTTCGGCACTGCTGGGTGCCAGGGCACGAGTCTGTGCTAGGCTACAGGCAGCCCCCAGAGCCCCCGTGAAGTGCACAGGGGCCCTTCCCCTCCTTGGGCCCCAGCGGGACCGAAGGCCGGCAACAGCAGGGCCGGTGCGTGCCAGGTGGGGTTCCCACAGCCGGCCAGGAGGAGGGAGAGAGACTGGTAAGGCCGCCCACCCCAAAGCACGCAGCTCAGGGGGCGCAGGACAATGTGCATGCCCCTCCAGCCTGCAGGCCAGGAAGGCCCCACCTGTGTGCACATGAACGGCAAGGCTCTGGGCTGTTGGGGGAGTGCTGCTGTTCTCTCGAAAAGAGGTCACCTCAGAGCACGACTTCCTGTGGCCCAACTACTCGGTGTTATTTCAACATCACAGCCAAGGTGGCGCACAGTCTGTGTGGGAAGAATATGAAAACCACCCATACAACGAACGCACAGGCCTCACTGGGCTTGGGGAGCGGACTCTTCCCTCCTGGTTGGTCAGCACACTCCTGCTCCTGCCCCAAACAGAGCTGAGCGATCCTAAGTCCCCTCAGGATGGCCCGAGCTCCCCGTCCCCCAGGTGGGGCCACGTGCAGGGCTTGGCAAAGGATGTAGCGGTGCACTAGTTCCTAGCCTAGTGTGGCAGGCGGGCCGGGAAGTGGGGCCAGAGCACAGCCGTGAACGTGCACATGTCCCCTGCTCATCTGTGCCTGATGGCGTCACACAAAGCCCAGTGCCCATGTCCAATGCCAAGACAGCATGGGAGGGTCAGCAAAGTGGCCAGGATTGCCTGCCCATTAGAGAAATTCACTGCCATGTGCTCTGTGCATTTTAGATGTGCTCCCCAGAGAAGGGCATCTGAATTCTGGGGATTTGGGCCATTAGACTACTGCACCCCAAATGCCTGCAATGAAAGTCACAGTGGACAAATGTGTAGCAGCCTTTTTTTTTTTTTTCCCCAAAAGAAACAGGATCTTGCTCTGTTGCCCAGGCTGAAGTGTAGTGGCACGATCACGGCTCACCACAGCTGTGAACTCCTGGGCTCAAGCAGTCCTCCCGCCTCAGTCTCCTGAGCAGCTGTGATGACAAGCCCACGCCACCGCACCTGGCTACAGTATCCTTTTTTTTTTTTGAGATGGAATCCCGCTTTGTTGCCCAGGCTGGAGCTCAGTGGTGCAATCTCGGCTGGCCGCGATCTCCGCCTCCTGGGTTCAGGCGATTCTCTTGCCTCAGCCTCCCGAGTCGCTGAGATTACAGGCACCTGCCACCACACCCAGCTAATTTTTGTATTTTTAGTAGAGATGGGACTTCACCATGTTGGCCAGGCTGGTCCCGAACTCCTGATCTCAGGTGATCCATCTGCCCCGGCCTCCCAAAGTGCTGGGATTATAGGCGTGAGCCACCACACCCGGCCTGCAGTGTCCTTTTCACCCCGTTCATGGGCAAGGCCAGGACATTTGGGTGCCTGAGGGAAGGTGCTAGAATCTCTTGGTGTCTTCACCATACATGAAATGCTGGCCTAATCCCTGGCTTTTTTTTTTTTTTTTTGAGACGGAGTCTCGCTGTGTCACTCAGGCTGGAGTGCAGTTGCATGATCTCAGCTCACTGCAACCTCCGCTTCCCGGGTGCACGCCATTCTCCTGCCTCGGCCTCCCGAGTAGCTGGGACTATAGGCGCCCACCACCATGCCCAGCTAATTTTTTGTATTTTTAGTAGAGACGGGGTTTCACCATGTTGGTCAGGCTGGTCTCGATCTCCTGACCTCATGATCCACCCGCCTCGGCCTCCCAAAGTGCTGGGATTACAGGTGTGAGCCACCACGCCCAGCCATCCCCAGCTTCTTTTAATGCCATCTTACCTCCTCAGCCTTCTCAAACCAAAGTCAACGTCTTCTCATTTTGGTGTTGTCCTCGTTTGCAGAATAACTAATGACATTTAAAATCAAACAGTGATCTGCCTTCCCTAGAAAACCCAGCCCCCACCTAGAGAACACCCTCCCCACGCGTCTCGCGTCCCTCTGGTACCTGTGGTCTGATCCACGAGGACTCGCGAGTTGATGATCCGCCCAAACCGAGAGAACATGTCCTCTACGTCCTTCTGGGTCATGGTCCGAGGGAGCCCGCTGATGTACAAGTTGGCATCTTTGATGACCTCTGAGCTCGGGCGAGCATACGACACCTTGAGAACACAACCACTTTCTGAGATTAGGACAGGTACGTGGCCAAAGCATTGAGGAAGGTGCTAAATTTTAGGTTAGGGAAAGCCAACACTGTGTGGTAAGAATTCATGCAAGGAACGATTATCATCACTGACGCTCACCACCTGCAGCCGCATGGTGGCAAGCTCATTGCGCGATGGGCCGTGGGCCGGGGTGCCTGGCAGCGCTTCCTCACTGGGTGCTCACCATCCTCAAAGAGGCAAGCATGACTCCTACGTCACCAAGCCCAGCAACTGAGGGCCCGACGCTGTGGGTGGCTACCTCTCTGATGTGCTGGATAATGAGCCAGTGCCAGAGATAGGTCCTAGTGCCCGAAAGAAGTCGGTGCTGCAGCGGGCAAGCAAGCTGGGAGCTACTGGGAGCGCATGAGACTCCACGAGACGCCCCTGCCAAAGAGCAAGCTTGCCACGGAAGCCCTGATGGGGGCCGTGGGTTCCGGGAGGACCCCGAGTTTGTACTCAAATCCACTCAAGCGTTCATTATTAAATGACTCAACACCTTTTGGATTTTTATTTTGCAAAATCAAAGAAAACTGAAGAGAACCTTCTGCATACTTCGTCAAAATGGTACATTCATCATTCGTGTGGAAAGGGTAGTGAGGGGAGCCCGCAGGCCGATGCAAGACAATGTCTTCAGTGCTTTTTCAGGTTGGCGCTGACAGCCGTGCAGACCCCACGGGCCCAGGAGAAAAAGGACCATGGCGGAACTCCTCTGCCTGTGAAGGGGCAGCCTGGCAGGACTCACAGCCTCGTCAGCAGGCTGGGATATGCAGGAGGGAGCAGGAGAGGAAGGAGCAAGAGAGGAGGGAGCAGGAACAGAGGGAGCAGGAGCTGTGTGCCCGGGAAGGGTGGGGACTTGAACCTGTGCAAAAGGAAGTTCGTTCCCTTTGAGGGAGGGGCACAGAACTGATGAGCCAAGGTAACTGAGACCAGAACGCAGGGAGAAACCGCCACTCAGGAGTCACTGGGCAGAATCTGTGTGCCGAGAACACACACACAGCATCCTCTAAGAAGCTCCTATCATGTCCCAGAGAAGGAACGACAGACATTGCCCCCGTTCACAGGGTAGCGGGCGGCCCAGCAGGGGAACAGGAGAGCCCCATGAGGAGAGGAGTGTGGGGCTGGAGGCCAGCTCCGCCCGGTAGCGGTGGGAATCGAGGGAGCATGTCATTACGGGGCCCAAGAGGTCTCTGGGGAAGCCGTGCTGCTCTCAGGCCAGGGGCACCTCCATCAGCCTGTAGGCAGGAGCTCTGGGGACATTTGGCCACCCCATGATGTGGGTCAGGGGCTGCCAGTGCTGTCCCCAGACAAAAAGAGGCTGCCTTGGCCCCCAGCCTCCCCTACAGTGTCCGGGCCTGCCCTGGCTCGCTGTAGACCCGTCTGGACTGGGGCAGTATTTGGGGGCCTGCCAAACCGTGACCCTGGCGCTGGTGGAGCAGAGCTGAGGCTGTCACTGACTGGACCTACTGCCGTCCCTGGATGAAGCCCCAGAGGAGAAGCACCCTAGAGCCAAGTGCTGGGGAAAGCTCTGATGCCTCCCAAGGATAGGTATCTCCAAGGACCATGGGAACGCCGCTTTCCTCTTCTCTCTGGACACGGTCACATTCAGTCAGGCTAGAATCAGAGCAGCTGGCGCACAGCAGGCGTGCACTGACCTGGGGATCCCCGGTCCCTCGGCCAGAACCCTCTTTCCTAAGCTCCCAACATCGCTTGCTCTTTGGCCTCAATCGGGTCTTTTTCTGGCTGCCGATGCTCAATAATTCATCCAGTGAGGGGTTCAATCGTGTTCCCCCCACCCCACAATCCAAATTCATATGCCGAAGTCCTAACCCCTTGGGACCTCAAAACGTGACCTGATTTGGATACAGTCATTGGGGGTGTAATCAGTTAAGATGAGGTCACACTGGTATAGGGTGATCTCTAATCAAATGTGACAGATGTCCTTACAAAAAAGGAAATTTAGGCCAGGTGTGGTGGCACACGCCAGTAATCCCACTGTTTTGGGAGGCTGAGGTGGGAGGATCGCTTGAACCCAGAAGTTCAAGACCAGCCCGGGCAACACGGCAAGACCCCATCTCTACAAAAAATAAAATTAAGGCCGGGCGCGGTGGCTCAAGCCTGTAATCCCAGCACTTTGGGAGGCCGAGACGGGCGGATCACGAGGTCAGGAGATCGAGACCATCCTGGCTAATACGGTGAAACCCCGTCTCTACTAAAAAATACAAAAAACTAGCCGGGCGACGAGGCGGGCGCCTGTAGTCCCAGCTACTCGGGAGGCTGAGACAGGAGAATGGCGTGAACCCGGGAGGCGGAGCTTGCAGTGAGCTGAGAGCCGGCCACTGCACTCCAGCCTGGGCGGCAGAGCAAGACTCCATCTCAATAAAAAAATAAAAATAAATAAAATAAAATTAGCTGGTCGTGGTGGCACACACCTCTAGTCCCAGCTACACGGGAGGCTAAGGTGGGAGGATCACCTTAGCGCAGGAGTTTGAGGCTGCAGTGAGCCATGATCACACCACTGCAGTCCAGCCTGGGTGACTGAGTGAGGCCCTATCTTAAAAAAAAAAAAAAATGTTTTTTTTTTTGAAAAAATAAATTCAATTTAGAAAGGCGGGAAATGTAGATACAGGCACTCACACAGGGAGAAGGCTGTGTGAAGACAGACGCAGACTGGGGTGATGCTTCTCTAAGCCAAGGAACACCAGAGACCGTCAGCCTCCACCAGAAGCTGTCAGGCCTCTTGGACAGATCCCTACCCAGTGCCTTCGAGAGAAACCAACCCTGCTGACACCGTGGTCTTGGGCTTCCAGTCTCCAGAACCCTGAGTCAATACCCTTCTTCTGTTGAAGCAACCTGGCCCGTGGGGCTTTGTCATGGCAGCTGAGCAAACTCCTGACCACTCTGCTTGCCACGGATCCCTCCACCGGCATCAACGCCCAGTTCCTCCTCTCCCTATTTACTTCTTGACTGCATTGATCATGACCTGACACGCTACATATTTTATTTACTTTTTTAGCTTTTTTTATACAGACAGGGTCTCACTATGTTGCTCAGGTTAGACTTGAACTCCTGGGCCCAAGTGATCCTCCTGCCCCAGCCTCCCAAATGGCTTGGAATACAGGCATGCGCCACCCTGCCTGGCATCTATTTTATTTATTTAACTTTTAACTTTGCAAATAGACTCTGTGAGGGCCAGACTTGTGTGTTTCCTGCCATATCCAAAGCACTCAGAGCAGCCTCTGGTGAATGGCAGACATCTGGGGACTGCTGCTGTGTGAATGGAGTGCGCAGTTGCCGCTGCTGTGAAGAATGTCTGCCTATCTGCACTGCAGTCCCCAGCGCTGGCTTCTGTGGGTGACAGGAGTTTTGCTGTTCTGGTTCCAGAGGCTTGGTTCTCACAATGTGCTAGGGAAGCCTCCAGGTGACGTTAAGTGCCTGTAGCCACACACAGCACCCGGTTTCACACCCTGGCTTTGCCCCTCCATCCCTCCGTGACCTTGGCAGAGCTGTTTCACGACTGGAAACATCAGCTTCTTCAACCCAAATCTAGGGACCATTTTCTATGGGGCTGTGGAGAGGGCACGTGAGACACGGGATGGAAGGTCTGGCCTCCCGTCAGCCTTTGGTAAACACCGGCTGTGTGTGGCATACGGGGACCCAGCAGTGATGCAGAGCTGCACACAGAGACTGTGCGGCATCCCGGCAGGGACACCGAGCTGCATCTGGGACATGCTCGGCCTGTCGCCTCCATGCAGGACCACTCCCACTGTGGCTGCTTGGGCTGCTACTATGAGGAAAAGACAGATAGGGATGAGGAGACAGGACTCCTCCCTCTCCACTCTGCCATCAAGTGAATGACATCAGGACCAAAGAGGACAGAGCGGACGGGGAGAAAGCAAGGGCATGTCTCGGCTGTCTATGCAGGGCTGGGGCCTCAGAGCCCAGGGTGAGCACAAGACTCCAGAAGGCCCTGCCTGCAGGGGAGGAGTGGGGCAGAGGCTTGGGGCCAGCCTGCATTTCCCAGGATGTGCCTGGCCACTGGGGGATGTGACCCTTGCCTTGTGCCCCTGCAGGTCCTGCTGCTCAGAATACCCTCATCCCCACCCTGGCCTGGCTAACTCCCTCTCCTCCTCCAGATCTCAACTCTGGCTTTCTTGAAGGAGCCTCCCCTGGCACTGGCCACTGGCCACTATTATAGGCTCCTGAGCCCACCCTGGGACCACCTTACAGTGAATAGTGGGCACCACTAGGCTCCCCAAGGGCAGACCATGGGACAGGGACCCCCAGCACCTGGCAGACGGCTTGGCCCTAGCCCGTATTGTCTGTCACAAAGGATCTGTCTGGTCTCTGTCCCAGATTCTTAGGAGAGAGTTTGTAAAACTTCTGGAATTTCTGTCTTTGTTACCATGAGGCCTTCCATCCTACTTGAGTTTGCGCTAAGTGATGGCTCAGGATGGGCCCCAGCACCAGAAAGACCAAGCATGTGACTAGAGGGCTGGGGCTCTGAGCTGGATGATACCGGCCTGACCTCCGGGGTGGGGGAGGGGAAAGGGGTGCTGGGGATGGAGTTCAATCACATGGCCGAAGAGTCAATCGGTCATGCATTCGTAAGGAGCCCAGTAAAAACACCAGACACCAAAGCTATATGGAGCCTCCCGGCAGGTGCACAGGTCACACGCAGGGAGGACAAGGCACCTCAGGCACCTCATCCCACCAGGTGCAGACATGTGAGCTCTGTGCCTGGGACCCTTCCTGTGTGGCTCTTCATTTGGCATGCCCTGAGTTGCAACCTTTATAAACAAACTGTCATCAGAAGCGTGAGTTCCAGGAGTCATTCTAGTGAGTCATGCACCCTGAAGGGGTGGCGGGAACCTCTGAATTTGTAGCCAGTTGGTAAGAAGTGCAGGGGCCTGGGGACCCCCAAAGGGTGACTGGCATCTGAGGTGAGGGCGGTCTCATTGGGGACCATGGCCTTAAATGTGTGGGGGCTGTGCCAACTCTGCGTACTGGTGTCAGAACAGAACTGTAGGATACCAGGTGGCGTCAGACCAACGTGGAATAAAAAATTCCAGGATGAGTTGAACGCACAACTCCATCCAGGCCCTTATGACGCTGCACAGATGAACCACCCTTAAACTGGGGAGGGCAGGGGATCCGAAGTCCCTCAGTATCGAGGTACCTGGACCAGCACCAGACACTGGCCAGGGGCTCAATAAAGGTTTGCAGAATGAACACGCTTGGAGCACAGAGGACCCCAGGGCTGCACCAGGGGAACTGCTAGAGAAGCCAGGCCCAGGCAGCCTCGGGGAGACCTGGGGAGAAATTACTGAATGCTGTCACGTCCCCATGAGGCTGGCCTGTTTCTGCAGAACTAGGACAATGGTGGGAAGCCACTGAGAACCAGACTCTGCCGGCAGAGGGCAGGGCCACTGAAGGTGAGGTAGGCTTCTGCACGTATGGCCGGGATGACGGGGAGGGACACCTGCCCAGGCCTGAGCCCCTGGGGTTCTGTGAGGCTCTGGCTCCAAACTCAGGCAGCCACTCCAGCCTTTCCCACCAACATCAATCCTAGAGAGGCAAGAGAGTCCTGTTTATGCACTGGGCATCCGGCTCTTGCATTTGAGTAAACAGAACAGCTGTGCAGGAATAATCATGTTCTGCTCCACACCTCCGCCTGGCTGCCTCAGAAACAAGAACCTTCAAACATTTTCTAAATGGAGGAAAGAATTCCTAGATGGGGAGTCCAGGGCCAAGGATAAGCCACCCGGGGCTGGAGGTGATTCTGGAAGGGCCGCCCCTGCTCAGGTGGAAACCCATGGCGCTTGGCTGCCCTCAGCAGCCCCCACCAGGGAAGGCACCTCTGAGGACCTGCACTGGATATGAGGATGCAGGAGTGGCACGCCTGCCCTCGGGGAGCCCACTGCACACCACGCCCATGTGGCACGGGGCAGGTCTGGAAGAGCTGCTGTTGACCGAGGGTTTGGCCCCTGAGTAACCAAGATTATGGGGCAGTCTGAAGGCAGGGACAGAGGCCACCTCTTGGCTGAAGGCGCTGCCACTGACAGGTCACAGGACCCCTCTTGGTGGGCAGGCAAAAACCCAGGCTCCCAGGCCCACCCTGCAGCGACTCAGGAGGGCCCCACAGCCTGGGAATCTGTATTTCACAGCTCCCCAGGGGCCCTGATCATCGGTGCAGGTCCAAGAGGGACCCTTCTGGGCGCCCGATGTGACTCAGGGAGCACCTTTCTCTGGGGCAGGGGCATCTAGCAGATCTAAAGGCTCACATAGGACCACCTCATTCCAAATGGCCTTGGAGCAAGAGAGGGGATACTGGCCAGCAAGCTCTCACGTCTGTGGGTACCCTGTGAAGGCCGGCACTGAGGGCGGGTCGGTGCAGTGGCTGCTGCAGGAAGCCCGGTTGCAGGGGCCTGCCTGGGACACGGGAGGCTTAGGGAAGGCCCAGCAGCACCCAGGACTGACAGGAGACCAGGAAGCAAAGGTCGGAAAGACACGAGGCTTGATCCAGATGGCAGGAGCTGCCCACGAACCCAGGAGCCAGAAGGCAGACACGTGCAGACGGGGGTTAAGTGGGGCTCGGGGTTGACAGCCCCAGGGCACAAGGGCACGGGTCAGATGATGAGGACAGAGGAAATCCTTCTGTGTGACCTGGAGGACCTGCGACTCGTCCCAGGAAGCCACCATGGCCCTGCTGGAGGTGCCGCTCCTGGGTTGCTGCACAGTTGGCTTCCTCTAGTCACCTGCCGCTGTGAAGCTTCCACACACGGCAACCGCCTGTCACACATGGCTCTCCTCTGTCTTGTTTACTATCTGTACCTCCGACCCATAGGGGCACTGAGTTTGTCTGTTTTGGTCACCGTGGGGCACACGGTAGGTGCTGGGTGAGGTGCTGGGTGAGAGAAGGGTTACAACTGGCCCCAAGGAGCGCAGAGGGAGAGCTGGGCAGGTTGGGAGTGGATGGAGCTGTCCAGGGATGGGAACACAGCAAGTCAGGCAGGAGAGACGACAGGGGAGGCCTGGGAGCTGACGCAACCTGGGGGCACCCTGGGCGGGGAGTTGGCCCTGAACCACCTATGTAAGGCCTGGGACGGTCACCACCTGACCAGGGTATCTGATGGGAGCCCCCGAGGAGGAGTGGCTGTGCTCATAGTCCCTTGGAGAGTGACTGTGAGGCTGGGCGGGGCTTAGCACAGACCTGTGCCTAGGGCAGGAATGGACGCGGTGACGATCATCCCTTTACCTTAATGGTTTTTGACTGGAGCCTCAAGCCGTTCAGCGTGTTGATTGCTCTCTCTGCATCCTTTGCGGTCACGTAGTTCACAAAGCCATAGCCCAAGCTGTGTCCTGTGCGGGATAACACAAGGACATTGGTAAGCTGACAGTCTGCAAGTGAGGGACAGGAAGGTCGGGAAGTACTTTATCTGCCTAGCCTTTGGGAAATGGGATTACAGGTGCCAGCAAACTTTCTTTCTTTGGCAAACACGTACATTTTCTGCAATGAACACAGGTTGCTTTTTTTTTTTTTTTTTTTTTTGAGATAGGCTCTTGCTCTATCACCCAGGGTGGAGTCCAGTGCTGTGATCACGGCTCACTGCCACCTCAGATTCTTGGGCTAGAGCCTCCCACCTCAGCCTCCAGAGTATCTGGGACTACAGGCCCACTCCAGCAGGCCCAAGCTAATTGTTAAAATTATTTGTAGAGATGGGGTCTCACTATGTTGCCCAGACTGTTCTAAAACTTTTGGGCTCAAGCAATCCTCCCACCTCGGCCTCCCAAAGTGTTGGGATTACAGATGTGAGTCACTACGCCTGGCCAAGAGGTTTTATTTTTTATTTTTTTAATTTTTATTTATTTTTATTTTTTTTGAGACGGAATCTCGCTCTGTCACCCAAGCTGGAGTGCACTGGCCAGATCTCAGCTCACTGCAAGCTCCGCCTCCCGGGTTCACGCCATTCTCCTGCCTCAGCCTCCCGAGTAGCTGGGACTACAGGCGCCCGCCACCTCGCCTGGCTAGTTTTTTGTATTTTTTAGTAGAGACGGGGTTTCACCGTGTTAGCCAGGATGGTCTCGATCTCCTGACCTTGTGATCTGCCCGCCTCGGCCTCCCAAAGTGCTGGGATTACAGGCTTGAGCCACCGCGCCCGGCCGAGGTTTTATTTTTGTAATTAAAATAACCCCAAAAGTTATTTAAAAAGGAATATTTTTTTTAAAACACTGTGCTACGAACAGCATCTTTCTGAATGACCAGTCCCGTGGGTGCCGGCCACTCTGTGGACCTGGGTGGTGAGGATGAGGAAGACCATGGCAGTGGACAGGCTAGTGGACCCCAGTTTGTGTCACTGCTGTTTCTCTACCACTTCCTTGTCCAGAGCAGGAGGGTCTGCTGGCACCACCCAGCACCAGTTCCATTTACCTTCCCAAGCCTGAGACCAGCCCGACCCCGCTGTGGGGCAGAAGAGGACGGAGAGCCCAAGGAGAGGCCAGGGGCTGAGAATCCCCAGCCCCGCCGGACAGTGGGGGAGAACCAGGGTCACGGGCAGGTGTCCCTGCACCCCCTTTGTGAAACACTCAGTACAGGTACAAGCGAACACCCACTCACTGGACACCACGGGAGGGACTCGGGATAGCAAGGGCAGGACCAGAGGGGACAGCCTCTGAGGTCAGGGTTCAGAAGGAGCTTCATAGGACATTTGGCTAAACGCTCTCACTAAAGGGGAAGTGAGGAGGCACAGGGAAGAGCGCAATCCCCGTCTCCCCGCAGCGTATCCATGCACTTGCAAGGCTGCTGAGCACCAGCTTTGGGCCGGAGCCTCACCCAGCACTGCTCCATTCCCCCAGCCGGCAGAGCACTGCAATGAGCAGGTCACCGAAGAGGAGGCCTGGAGCCCCACTGTGGCAGAGATCCTCCTTGCAGCTGGGCCAGGGGCATCCAGACCCATCTCACCGACAGCAAGATTACAAATCCAGCAGAGAGCTTAACCCAGATTTGCCACTTTCTTTTTAAAATGAATTTTATTTTTCAGAACAGTTTTAGGTTTACAGAAAAATTACAAGGATAATACCAAGTTCCCATACGGCTCCCTCCCAGTTTCCCTATCGGTACCACCGCGTGTGAGTATGGAATGCTGGTGATGATGAACGTTCCCATTAACTCTGGTCCATGCCCCATCCGCTTCCTTAGTCTTTCCCTCATGTTCTTTCCTGCCCCAGGACCTCATCCAGGATCCCATGTGACACTTAGTAGTCACATTCCCTCAGGCTCCTCTCAACTACGACAGTTTCTTGTTTCTCGTGACCTTGACGGTTTTGAGGACTAGTCGGATATTCCGTAGACTCTCCATCGGGTTTGATGGAGTCTCTGTCATGCCTGGAGTGGGGCTGTGGGTGCTGGTGTGGAAGAGCACAGCTGGAGTGCCCTTCTCATCACACCACGTCAAGGGCACAGGCCGTCAACGTGACTTATGGCTGCTGGTGCTGACCCTGATCACTGGGCCGAGGCAGTCAGTCTGCCAGGTTTCTTGGCTGTAAAGTGACTCCCACCCCTTTCCACACTGCCCTCCGCGGAAGGAAGTCAGGACGCCCAGCCCACACTTAAGGAATGGCCCTGACGTAGCAGCTACAGAAATGACGTGCAGTTAGTTCTGCACGGGGCACTCTTTCCTGACAAACAAAACCAAAATCAGATCCTCTAGACTCGTATTTCTAATAAAACTCCACGGGGCTAAGAGACTCAGCTCTGGGGCCCTGGACAAAGTGAGAACCCGGAGCACCAAGACCGCAGGACCAGGCCCATGTGGAGTGAACTGGGATCGTAGCTCAGAGAACAAGCAGCGGAGCAGCGCGGCCAGGTCGGGACTGCCAGGGCCTCTGCAAGCGCTCCAGACGGCAGTGTGAAACTGGCAGGTGTCCCCGCACCCCCTCTGTGACACACTCAGCACAAGTACAAGCGAACACCCACTCACTGGACACCACGGGAGGGACTCAGGATGGCAAGGGCAGGACCAGAGGGGACAGCCTCTGGGGTCAGGGATTCCTGTGATACGGATTCTTGACCACAACGTCAGCCTGGCTGGGTTTTTTTCACTCCTGAACACCTGCTCTCCAATTGCTCAGCGCCATCTACATTCGGGCCCCATCCTTCTGCTCCATCCACAAGCCTGGACCACCTGCCTCCTTGGCTGCAACGCCTCAGGCAGCCTAAGCACTGCTTGAGAAAGTCACACACCAGTAAGGACTCGAGCACCAATCCCCGTTCCTGTGTCCTCAGCCACAGCCAGCTCCTCTCAACACAGAAACATGGTCCCTGCCTGGCCCAAGTCCCTGCTTCCTCATCTCCCAGGAGCTGGGTGGTCCTGGCTGGTCCCCTAGGATGGTCACTGCCCCAGGGACCGTTTCAGGATGTGTCCCCTGAGCTTCCGGCAGCTCAGGGTAGGGCCTACCCCTTTGGGACACCCCTCCTCCGGGATGTGAAAACCACACCAGGTTTCCATCTCCCTGACTGTCCCTCCTCAGGCTCCTCATCCCCTGTCCATTCCAAGAAGACTCACAGGCCCTGAGTACCCACTTTTGGCCCTTGTCTCTGCCATATGCTCTTCCTCACCACATGTGCCCAAGCCTGCCAACAACACCGAGGGAGTCGCACACCCTTGGGCAGCCCCTGTCACCTTCTATGGTCAAGCTCCTTCTCTGTCCTCAAGGAGCTGATGCATTAACTGAGCACCTACTATGTGTCAGGCCCTGTGCTTGGCTGGGGGTTAGTGATGCATGACAGAGGACGGTCGCTACCATCATGAAAGCTGTCACATCCCTGGGGGCAAGTCAGACAACTTGGTGGCGAGAAACTGACAAGCATTAAGACAGGGTGGGTCAGGAGGGCCCGTGGCGGAGGAGGTATTTTAAACAAAACCTCTGCGTGGGTGGCGTGAGTATTCCAGACAGAAGAGCAGGTGCCAAGTCTCTGAGGCAGAGACAATGCCAGTGTATTCCCAGAAAGTAGAGGTGGCCCGTGTAGCAAGGGCCTGGGAAGTGGCCACTGGCAGCAGGGCAGAGCCAGTGTGGAGCCAGTGGGCTGGTGATCTAATCCAGATGGGAGATGCAGGCTATGTGTACTGGCCAGGGCAGTAGATGAATACCCCACCCAGAGGACTGCACGTGGGGTAGTGGGGTAAGGGCCCTGTCCTCCCTACCGGCTGGGCCTTGTGAGTCAAGGCCTGGCTTCATCCCCAGAGTCTGCTCTCCTCTCTGTGGTGGGTGCCTGGAGGCAGTGGGAAGGGAGAAAGGTGAGGGATGAAGGTGTCCTGGTTTCCACCTGCTGGTTGAGGCCATCGACCAGAAGGGCTTCATCCAGCACCTGACCGCCCACCGCCACCTTTGCCTCCAATACAAATCAACCTGGGCAGCTTTCTAAGCCACCACTGGCTGCACAGGCCACACCCCCAACCAATGAAGTCAGAAAAGGAGGAGGTGGGGGGTTGCCAGCTGGCTTCAGTGGTTTCAAGACAGGGTCTCAGTCTGTTGCCAAGACTAGAGTGCAGTGACAGGATCTCAGCTCACTGCAACTTCTGCCTCCTAGGCTCAGGCGATGCTCCCACCTCAGCCCCCCAAGTAGCTGGGACTAGAGGGGCGTACCACCATGCCTGGCTAATTTTTTAATTTTTTGTAGAGATGGGGTTTCGCCACATTGCCCAGGTTGGTTTCAAACTCCTGAGCTCAAGCAATCCTCCCACCTCGGCCTCCCAAAGTGCTGGGATTACAGGCGTGAGCCACCACACCCGGCCTCCTCAGTGGTTTTTAAAGCTGCCTGGTGATTCCAGTGCATGAGGGACATGGGGCTTCCCATGGTTATGCAGAGGAGAGGAAGCCTCCAGAGAAGAAGTGGAAATGGCCCCCCAAGTTACTGTTTCTCCGGGCAGGGTCCACAAGCCACCTGCACCAGGGGCATCTGGAGTTCAAGGCAACAACTTGGCTCCCTAGACGCCCCTACCCCAGCCTGGGACCCAGGATGTCAGGCAGGCATGGGAATCCGCATCTCCAAACTCCTTACAGATGCTCCTCCTGCCCGCCAACGGCAGAGCCTGCCAGAGCCCCTGCCTGGAGATAGCAGATCAGCCCCAAGACAGGAGGCCTGAGGGCTTGTGAAGGAGCAGGAGGACAGGGAGCCAAGCTCAGAGGGGCCTGCTCCTGCACAGGCCGCAGTGGGTCTGCCTGATGTAGGTGCTTGGGGGGCAAACAGGGCCCCTGGGATGGGGGATGGGATGGAGAGGGTGCAGGTGGGAAACATAGGGAAGCAGGAAGGAGGAGATCGGCAGGGAGGAATGCAGGACACAGAACCCAGGAGTAAGATGCAGGGCTGTCCCAGAGGCCAGTGCATGCCCAGCTCTCACTTCCCTCAACTGGAAGAAGAGCCTCTGCACCCTTTCTGGCCACAGGACAAGGGTTCTGGGCTCTGGTTCTCTGCCTGCCTGGCATCAGCATCCCCCTCCATGAAGGTTAAAGCACAGATGGTCAAACACCCCAAGTGGCTGACTCAGGGGTCTGGATGGGGTCTGAGACTCTCATTTCCCCAGGTATCCCGATGCTGCTGCTGGCCCAGGGACTGTACCCTGAGAGCTGCTGCCTGGAGAAGACAAAGCTGCCTCTGCGGGGATCACCACGGATGCCTTACAGGGCACCCATACCCTGCCCACCCCAGTTAGTGCTCTTGAACTTCCAAACACATTTCTCCCTCTCTTTGGATGAGGGTTAAGGCTGGAGAGCTGCTTCCTTGTCTTACGCTGCCAGACACAATGCTTCCATCCCTTAGTGCTTCTTGCAGCGGGCAGAGCCCTGACCTGACGTGGGGTGCAGGGCTGAGGGGGCAAGTGCCCTGTGGGTGAAGCCCTCCTCTGCACTGAGAGGGCAGGTCCTGTGAGTTCTCTCTTTAAAGGCTCAAGGGAAGACTTCACTGAGAGACAGAGACTGGAGGTGGGGAGTGAATTAATTCAGCAATAAATAAGAAACAGCAAAGGTCCGCAAAAGAAAAGAAACGGGCGAAGGACAAGAAGGGTATTTTACAAAAGAAGTACAACCAACCACTAAATAGAAACAGTGATGAACTTCATGAGAAATAGGAATCACCCTGATTGGATGTCGCTCGTCCCTCACAGGGTGGCCAAGGTAAGAAATCCTGCCAAGGCTAGAGGACGGCAGGGCCGGACAGAAGGAAGGGTGAACTAGGAGTCCCCTAGAGAGTGAGTTAGCGACAGGGACCAAGAGCCTTTAAAAGGTGTGCTCTCCCATCTGCTGCTTCGCAGGCAGGAAGACTTGCTATGGAAATAACCAGTGAGCAAAGATTTGTGCCAGGACATTTATCTCAGCGGGTCTTTCGAATATCAACAAATGGAAAGCAGAATACTATGTGACCGCATAACGATGGGATCGCAAGATGTTCAGCGAAGTGGAAAAATGTCCAGATATAGGACGGAAAGTTGATCTGCAGCCTGAGGGAGAGCCTGTTCTGTAGAAGTACATGGCTGCTTATGGCCACAAATACGTAAAGAAAATCATCTGGAGGGACATGTGCCCAAAAGCTAACGGCGGTGTGATTGTGGGTGATTTTTTTTTTCTTTTTTTTTTTTGCTTGGCTCATGCTTAAGTTTTTTTCTGTGAGAAGTAAACATGACTCATATTAAGAAAAAAGCCGTCAGGCTGGGAAAGGCCGGAAGGGCATTCCTGCAGAGGGAACAGTGTTCAGAGAATCACAAGCGCCTAAGAGTAGGGCCTGACTGGAGGAGTGCGGGGGGTGCAGCAAGTGGGGAGAGGGGGCAAGCGCCCAGGGCTCTCGGGAGCTGCGGGCAGGGATGCGGACTTTAACCAGACCAGAGATACACAGCAAGACAGAAGCCGTGAACAGGGCTGCAGCCTGGTGGCTCCAGCATAACAGGCCGTCCATAAGGGTGGTGCGCTGATTCCTTCTGATCTCCCGAGGGACATATGGGGCCACTGGGGAGAGACCAGACACCAGGGCAGGGCTGTCCAGGAGGGCAGTGGGTAGGAGCACTGGGTGCTGCAGTGGCCTCCTTAGCTGGTATTTGTGGGTGGAACAGCCACCAACCAACCAACACCATATCCCCAACATAGGGACCAGGGCCAGGCCAGCCAGAAACATTCCGAGTCTTGAGGGCGGCACATGGGGCAGTCCCTTCCTTCCAGCCATCACCACGCCCCTCCTTCCTCCTGCCACCAGTGCCCAGCCCATGGCTGGCACTCAACCAGTATTTGCTGAATGATGATCTGCACTCTCCCCCTCCCCAGTACCACTCATTCATTCATTCCTTCCTTCACTCCGCAAACACCAACTGGCTATGTCTAGGGCTACAGAGACTAACAAAGCTCCTGCCTCCAGGAGCAATACTGATGTGCTGGACCAGAAAGCTCCAGGTCAGTGCCGGGTGGAAACCCCACAGTGCAGGTCGGCCCGGGTGCCATGGGAACCCATAGCGGAGCATCCGACACTTGGGCCAGGGGAGGCCTCCTTAAGCAAACAGGGCCAGGACGTGAATGGTTTGAGGAGGGGAGTGACAGGGTCACATGCGGGCTGTCAAACAGGCCCCTCTGCTGCAGTGAGGAGGGTGGTCTTCAGGGAGCACAGGGGGCCAGTTAAGAGGCCAAAACGATGCACGGGTCACAGGCAGTGGTGTCCTGGGCTAGAATGGTGGCTGAGGAGAGAGGGAAAAGGGATGGACTGAAGAAACACCCAGGAGGACGAGAGCCAAGGACACTCCTAGATTTCTAAGCAGAGCTACCAAGTGGATGGTGGTGCCATCGGCTAAGGTGGGGACAACTAGAAACGAGCAGCTGGCTTTAGGGAGACACAGGTCAGTTTGGAATATACTGCATTTGAGGGGCCAAGGGCATCTGGAGCTCAGGACAGCTTTCTAGTCAAAAAGGAGGTGGCAGACAAAGGGCAGCTGGGAGCCATGGAGTGACTCTGCCCATGCTGAATGTCGGCTTTGGAAGAAGAGGACAATGGCATAACCCTCTGGCATAACCGGCTGAGTCAAAGGCTGGGGAAAGGTGCTAAAGACAGACAGCCTCAGGGGCAGTCAGACAGGTGGGAGGAGGTGGTGCTCCTGAAAGCCAATGGGAGAGGGTGCTTCTGGAAGGAAGAGACAGGGAACAGGACAGTATGTGGGTGGGAGGCCAACACACACAGCAGTGGTTCTCGCTAGGGGAGACTGCCTCCCAGGGGACATGCGGCAATGTAAGGACATTACTGGGTTTCACCACTGGGAAGTCACTGCTGGGACCATGTAGGTGGAGGCCAAGGATGCTGCTCAACACCTGCAGCGTCCAGCATGGTGTCCAGTCCCGACATCAGGAGCACGGACGTGGAGGAACTCCAAGCTAGAGGAAGCTGGGAATCTGGAAGGAATTCCTTTCAAGACACTCGAAGCCCAGGAAAAGTGGGCACTTGGAGAGCCTGAGGCTCTTGGGAAGCCGGGAAGGGAAGGGAAGGAAAGATTGGAGCTGGAGAGCTGGAGATGCTGTTAGTTCCACTGCGAAGCGGGAGGTGTCATCAGTGAAGTGGGTGGCTGGAGGCCTGAGGAGGGCAAACACAGGGAAATGGCTCCTGTGGAGCTCGGGGACACCCGTGTTGTAAGATAAGCTAGGCCAGGGATCAGATTTGCCGGAGTGCTTGCCTGGCTGGGTGAGAGGCTATCCTGGGGGGCTGGGAGAAAGCAGCTGGCTGGGGAGAGGGGTGGTGAGACCTAGGGCCACGCCCTGGGCCCTGCCAGCAAAGAGGTTTGCCCTCACTGGCGGCAGGCTGAGCAAAGCCAGGTTGCAGCATGTTCTCCATAAAGCTCCAGTCACTTGAAGAGCTGCTAGCAAGAGGCTGGGCCAAGATGAAAGCCCAGGCCCAGCCACTCCACAACTCCTGGTGTGTCAGTTACTAACTACTGTCCAAAGATAAGACAGGGCTCACCTCTGAACTGAAATAATTTCCAAATTACACTTTTGCAGACTTCACTGATTCTCAAAACCAGTTCTCTCCAGACTGAGCCAAATCTAGGTGTTCCTACTAGCATAGCTCACATTCCTGTGAAAACCACAAGGGAGTAGACAAAGAAGTCAGGTTCCAGGAGAACGACTGCAAATTCCATGGGAATGCTTTTTGCTTGCAAAATCTCCAGCGCTCAGGAATATCAAGGAAAATTCCCTTCCACCAGAAAGTCAGAGGAAAAAGGTGAGACTTGTTAGTGGCACAGGAGAACTTTTAAACTCTTCTCTTATTCAGGGTGGTCTCCTGCAGCAGGAGAGAGATGCTGGCTTCTAGAACATTCTAACACTGCTTAAGTTTGTAAACTGCGTAAAATCCCTATTGAGAAGGCGTTTATTAAATCAGACTCTTGGAGTTGGAAGGAGAGAAGGCTTTTGTATTCAGTGCCCGCATCTGAATTCCCTGTACAGCCGCCAGACAGGCTCTTTGGGAGTCATTGGGGGGTCAGGTGTCTTATGGTTACTGGGGAACTACTGAAGATAAAGTGCATCGATGGGTACATTAGGTCAAACACATCACTCTATGTCCATGTATGCTTGAAACGTTTCATAATAGAAACTTAATTTTTAATTTTCATTTTATTTTTAAGACAGAGTCTCACTGTTGCCCAGACTGAAGTGCAGTGGCACAATCTCAGCTCACCACAACCTCCGCCTCCCAGGTTCAAGTGATTCTCCTGCTTCAGCCTCCCGAGTAGCTGGGATCACAGGCATGCGCCACCACGCTTGGCTAACTTTTGTATTTTAGTAGAGATGGGGTTTCTCCATTTTGACCAGGCTGGTCTCAAACTCCCGACCTCAGGTGATCTGCCTGCCTTGGCCTCCCAAAGTGCTGAGATTACAGGCATGAGCCACTGTGCCCAGCGTTTAACTTTTAAATTAGTTCTCTCTTTTTTTTTTTTTTTTTTTTTGAGACGAAGTCTCACTATGTTGCCCAGGCTAAAGTGTAGAAGACACTTTAGTACCAAGTGGTACTTAGTAAGGTGCAATCTCAACTCACTGCAACCTCAACCCCCCAGACTCAAGCAATCCTCCTGCCTCAGCCCCCCAAGTAGCCAGGACCACAAATGCAGACCACCACGCCCAGCTAAGTTTTTGTATTTTTCATAGAAATGGGGTTTCACCATGTTGCCCAGGCTGGTCTTGAACTCCTGAGCAAGTGATCCTCCCACCTCCACCTCCCAAAGTGCTGGGATTACAGGTATGAGTCACCATGCCCAGCCTGAAATGAGTTTTCAGTATAGGGAATCACAGTCCCCAAATCCAGGGTAGCAGCCACAGCCCCGAGAGGAATGGCCACCCCTTGGCTTCCTAAAAGCAGGGTGGAGACAGAAAGGAAGGCAGGGAGGTGGTGGCAGGTAGAGGGAGGAGGAGGAAGAGGGGGCACTGGGAGAGGAGGAGGAGGACAGCTCCACAAATGGTCTGTCCGTAATTCTCTCCAGAGTCCTTGAAGCCACACTCTCAGAATGGAGGCCACTCTGTAAGGAGGGCCTTCACAGGTGCCAGGCCCTCTGCAAACACCTATGAGGTAGGGAAAACCAGGATGTAGGAGCCACAATCTCCACATTCCGGATGGGGACACAGAGGCTTAGAAGTCCCACTGTGAGAGAGTGGAACATCAGGGCTTTCAGCTGCCAGGAACCTGCCCCTGTGAGAGTTCAAGCTCAGCATGGTGCAGAAGTTCAAGTTGATGGCGTTGACAGTAAACAGAGCAGCCCAAACATAATGAAGGGCTGTCCATGAAGTCGTCGGTGTTCTGCTGACCTGGGCCTGAACAAACGTGGGGGCCTGGACAGACAGGGGCGGGCCTGCCTGCGCCTGCCCTGGACAGTACACTCGCCGGGGTCCCTTCCACACATCGGACCCAATTGACCTGCCCAGGCCAAGCCAGGTCAGGCTGTGGTTCTCCGGCTCCTTCCAGTTCTCAGAATGCCCTGTCTCTGGTTCCTTCCTCTCCTTGCAATGTCTTATTTTGTACACGCTCTCTGTCTTACCATGAATTTTTCCTCTTTTGGGAACTTATGTCTGATCTTATACAAGAGCAATGGACAAATGGAGTTTGAAATAAAAACGAAACTCCACAGCCATCATTTCAAGGCTGTAGTCATCCTGCACTGAGGAATGCCACAGAGTCACAGGCAGAAGAGACAATGCCCAATGGATGGCCACCAATACTAAATTACTAAAACACCTCCATGTGTTTACCTGCTACTTTATCCCGAATGAGTTTTGCAGATTCCACTTCGCCGATGCTGCTGAACAGGCTGCGCAGCTCATCCTGGGTCATGTTCTGAGGGAGGTAGTTGACGATCAAATTCGTTCTCCCAATGTCACCCCTGCAGTCTTCGGCCATGTGGTCTTCATAACCATTAGACATTGTATTTTTCAAAAATCTATAAAGGAAAAAAGAGCAAGTAAACTCAAAATGTTCATATTGCAGTATATGAAGGCAAAACTAGTAACTGCATTTGCACTTAAAAAATTTTTTTTTCTTTCTTTCTTTTTGTTTGTTTTTGAGACAGAGTCTCACTCCGTCACCCAGGCTGGAGTGCAGTGGCACAATCTCGGCTCACTGCAACCTCTGCATCCCAGGTTCAAGTGATTCTCCTACCTCAGCCTCCTGAGTAGCTGGGATTACAGGCATCTGCCAAAATGCCCAGCTAATTTTTGTATTTTTAGTAGAGATGGGGTTTCGTCATGTTGGCCAGGCTGGTCTCGAACCCCTGACCTCAGGTGATCCATCTGCCTCAGCCTCCCAAAGTGCTGGGATTAGAGGCGTGAGCCACTGCTTCTGGCCCTGCACTTAGAGATTCTTTTCTACACTGCACATTAACTTACAGCCACATAAAAATCTGCACATGGATGTTTACAGCGGCTTCACTCATAATTGCCAAAACCTGGAAGTAACCAGGATCTCCTCCAATGGGTGAATGAATAAACATTCGTGTGGTTCAGCTGTACACGGGCATATTCTTTGATGATAAAAAGAAATGAGCTATTAAGCCAGGTAAGACATATATTGTTAAGTGAAGGAACACAGTATACTGTATGATTCCAACTCTATGACCTTCTGGAAAAGGCACACTACAGAGAAAAAGATCAGTGGTTGCCAGGGATGCAGGTCGGGGTGGGGGGGACAACAAATAGTGGAACACAGGATTGTCAGGGTTTTAGGGCAGTGAAACTATTTTGCATGATACATAATGGTGGATGTGATAATACATGTTTGTCAAAACCCAGAGAATGAACAATATACACAGTGAACTCTAATCTTAATTACTAATAATGTGTCAATATTGATTCACTAAGAACAACAGAGATACCATGTGAATGTGAGATGCTAATAATGGGTGTGGTGGTGCCATCACAGCTCACCGCAGCCTTGAACTCCTGGGAGATCCTCAAGCGATCCTCTCACCTCAGCCTCCTGAGTAGTTGGGAATACAGGTATGTGCCACCATGCCCGGCTAATTTTTAACACTTTTTGTAGAGATGGTATCTTGCCCAGGTTAATTTTGAACTCCTGGCCTCAAGTAATCCTTCTGTCTCACCCTCCCAAAGTGCTAGGATTACGGGCATGAGCCACTGTGTCCGGCTTCTATTTTTAAAAAATGTTATTCAGTCAATACTTCATTGTAACGCTACGGAGCAAGTGTTCTCCACTTCACAATTTTCCTGCAAACCTAAAACTGCTCTAAAAAATAGTCTATGGACACAAAACAGAACAACTCCAAGTTCACTAAGAGGGCTTTGAAGAGACCTACGAACAATTCCAGCACCACAATTTAAGATCCTGTAGAAAAGCCTTTGGGTTGTCTCTCAAGAGCATTCCAGATTTCCGGTTGCTTTCTCCCCATGTCCAGAGCCTGTGGGGTGTAACTGAACCCCACCCCTGGACACTCTGCTGCTGAGGGGCGGGCAGGCAATGGTCCTCTGCACCTGTTTATTCCCAAAGATGCAGTGACTGAGCCAGAAGGAGGTGAGGGTTTCTCTACCAGTCAGAGAACTTGGTCTTCACAGTTTGCAGGCTTTGAAAAGTCTTTCTCAGTTGCTGAAGTCTTTCCTTTCAGTGATAAACATCAGAGCCAGTGATGACTTTGGGAGAAGAGTCCAGATCAATGTGGCCAAGCACTCCGAGCCTGCCCTGCTGAAAGTGCGCCACACGCTGGGCTCGTTTCTCAGAGGCCCCTCAATCCCTGCCTCTAAACACACAGGCAGTCAACCCTGAGGATGGCCACCTGCGTGGAGGTCTCGGTGAGAGCCCACCGCTTTCCCCAGATCCCCGTTGCTCAATTCTATGTTATGTTTGAACACCCAGTGCCCACGGTCATGCGCCTTTGGCCTTCTTTAAAAATAGCCTTGCCAGCAGTTACATAAAAATCTGAACACACCTCTCATGTGGAGATTTCCTACCTACTCCCTGAATCAACGCTGAGGGAAGAATTAGATCTGGTTTCTTTCTTCCTGGTGGAAACATCCAGGTCTTCCCTACCCTCCTACTACTCTCAGACAATGAGCAAAATCAGTACAATTTCCCAGCATTTCTTTTATTTGAGGATGTCCTATGCTCCCTGCTCTTTAAAAAGTAGGTTAGCATCAAAAGCCATAGAAAAAAAGACTGAAAAGTGAGACTCCATGAAATTAAAAACTTCTGTACAGCAAAAGGCATCATAGACCTAGACGAGGAGGAGTAGCCTGGAGAAAAGATTCACTGCATATTCTATTATTTAGACCCATAGTTTTCACCCCGGGCCATTCTGCCCCCCAGGGGACACTGGGCAATGTCTGGAGACATTTTTGGTTACTGTGACTTGGTCAGGGCCAGGGGTCGGGGGTGGGGGGTGCTACTGACGTCTGGTGGGTAGAGGTCAGAGAGCTGTAAAGCATCCTTCAGGGCACAGGACAGCCCCGCAACCAAGAATTATCTGACCCCAAATGTCAGTGCTGCCAAGGTTGGGAAAACTTGATTCGGAACATCTACAAATTGGTAAGGGATAAAAGAAGAGACGTAACCAAGAGGGAAGTAGGCAAAGGATGTGAGCAGTAATTTATAATAAAGGCCTGAAATTCAAATGGCTCATGAGTCCAGAAAAAGACACTGAACTTCATCTTCATGAACAATGAGGAAAATGCAAAAGAAAACCAGATGCTACTTTCTGCCAGTCACATGGAATAAAATCCAGCGCAAGATCACCTGCTACTGATCTGAGTATGAGATGGTATAACCTGACTCACAACTGCAGGATCTTTCTACAGAAATAATCACTCAAGTGCAGGAGTTCAAGACCAGTCTGGACAACAATGTGAGACCCTGACTCTAACAAAAAATAAAATAATTTAGTGGGCATGGTGACCCGTGCCCATAGTTTCAGCTACTCGGGAGACAAAGGCAGGGAGGATTGCTTGAGTCCAGGAGATCAAGGCTGCCTGAGACATGATGGCGCCACTGCACTCCAGCCTGGGCAACAGAGCAAGACCCTGTCTGAAAACAAAATGAAACAAAAGTGTAAGGAAGGCACCAACTCATGGTTCATAAGAGTGTAAAACTGGATAGAATTCCAAATATTCGTTAATAGGGAATGGGTAAATATCAACTTTCAGTAGCAGCTCGGGACCTAGAGTTTAATCATGAGAAACTCCACGTGTCTGTTACACCATCTGTGGCCATGAGATTTTAAAATAGATCACTGGCTCAAAAACAAACAAACAGACAAAAACATTTGCTGGAAGCTGATCCAAACAGACCACAAGGGTTAACTCTGAAGAATTAAAATGCACACTGAAGCATGTTCAAAATGTGATTCAAGTATTTCCCCTTCTTTCTTCCTTTACCCTTCCTTCTCGCCCTTTCTCTGAGAGTTACACATATACTCTGCTTTTTCCCTCATTCTGTTTTCATGGACGGTGAGATGGACAATGGCTGCCCCAGGCTTACTGTCCACAGTGTGGTATCCTCTAGGCCTGGATTGGACCTTCTGAAACACACATCATGGCCTGTGGGACAAATCTGGCCCATTGCCTGTTGTTATAAATAAAGTTTTATTGGAACATGGCCTGTCTCATTTGTTTATGTATTGTCTGTCTATAGATAGTTTTGTACCACAATAACAGAGTTTAGTAGCAGCAACCGTATGGCCAAAAAAGCTGAGAATATTTACCATCTGGCTCTTCACACACAAAAAAACTGCCGACCTCTGTTTTAAAATGTAAAAATATAAAATTTCTAGGAGAAAAATCTTTGTGGCATTGGGCTGGGCAAAGATTTCTCAGACACAATACCAAAAGCCCACTTCATTTAAAAAAAAAAAAAAAAAGGATAAACTGGATATTATCAAAATTTCAAACTTTTGCTCTGTGAAAGATACTGCTAAGAGAATTAAAATCCACCAACTGGAGTAAACATTTGCAAAAGGGACTTGTAGTTAGAACACTTTTTTTTTTTTTTTGAGTCAAAGTCTCACTCCACTGCCCAGGCTGAAGTGCACTGCCATAAGCATAGCTCACTGCAGCTACAAACTCTTGGGTTCAAGCAATCCTCCTGCCTCGACCTTCTGGCTAATATTTTATTTTTTGTGGAGATGGGGTCTCACTATGTTGCTATGTTACCCACACTGGTCTCGAATTCCTGGTATCAAGTGATCCTCCCATCTCAGCCTCTCCAAGTGTTAGAATTATAGGGGTGAGCCACTTCACCCAACCGAGAACACTTTTTTTTTTTTTTGAGATGGAGCCTCGCTCTGTTGCCCAGGTTGGAGTGTAGTGGCGCGATCTCCGCTCACTGCAAGCTCCACCTCCCAGGTTCACGCCATTCTCCTGCCTTAGCCTCCCGAGTAGCTGGGAGTACAGGCACCCACCATGAGGCCCAGCTAATTTTTTGTACTTTTTTTTTTTTTTTGAGACGGAGTCTCGCTCTGTCACCCAGGCTGGAGTGCAGTGGCCGGACCTCAGCTCACTGCAAGCTCCGCCTCCCGGGTTTACGCCATTCTCCTGCCTCAGCCTCCCGAGTAGCTGGGACTACAGGCACCCGCCACCATGCCCAGCTAGTTTTTTTTTTTGTAGTTTTTCAGTAGAGACGGGGTTTCACCGTGTTAGCCAGGATGGTCTTGATCTCCTGACCTCGTGATCTGCCTGCCTAGGCCTCCCAATGTGCTGGGATTACAGGCTTGAGCCACAGCGCCCGGCCTTGTATTTTTAATAGAGACAGGGTTTCACCGTGTTAGCCAGGATGGTCTAGATCTCCTGACCTCGTGATCTGCCCGCCTCGGCCTCCCAAAGTGCTGGGATTACAGGTGTGAGCCACCGTGCCTGGCCCAGAACACTTTCTTTTAAGCTCTTAAAACATAAGCAGGCCAATGTGGTGGCTCACGCCTGGAATTCCAGCACTTCGGGAGGCCGAGGTGGGTGGATCACCTGAGGTCAGGAGTTTGAGACAAGTCCGGCCAACACAGTGAAACCCCATCTCTACGAAAATAAAACAACAAAAAAAATTAGCAAGGCATGGTGGTAGGCATCTGTGATCTCAGTTACTGGGGAGGCTGAGGCAGGAGAATCACTTGAACCCAGGAGGCAGAGGTTGCAATGAGCCGAGATCGCGCCATTGCACTCCAACCTGGGCATAGGGCCAGACTCTGTCTCCAAAGAAAAACAAAACAAACCAAAAACCAAAAACAACAAAATGAGCAAACAACCTGGTTTCAAAAATGGCAAAAGATTTGAACAGACACTACACCAAAGAATATATATGGATGGCAGACAGGCACATGAAAAGATGCTCAACATCATTAGTCAACTTAAAACCACATCGAGACACCACTACCAACCTATTAGAATGGCTAAAACAAAATAAAACCAAAACAACCAACAGCAACAAAACAGACAATGTCAAGTGCTGGCAGGGATGTGGAGAAGCCAGAATATTCATGCACTGCTGGTGGGAATGCAAAAACGTGAAATGTGACAGCCACTTTGGAAAACAGATTGGCAGTTTCTTATGGTGAAATATACACTTAGCATGGGATCCAGCAATCCTACTCCTAGTATTAAGGCAATAGAAAGGAAAATCTATGTTCACACAAAAATCTGTATATAAATGTGTAGAGTGGTATTATTCATAATCATCCAAAACTACAACAACCCAAATATTCTTCAAGCCATTCATGGATAAACTGGGATGTACCATACAACAGACTACTACTAGGCAATAAAAGGTACCACCAATTCATGCTACTTGTGTGAATCTCAAATACATCTTGCCACATCATTTCTGTGCCTACCTGGAAAAGGCAAAACCATAGGGATGGATCTGCGGTCGTTGGGGTTAGGGAGTGAGGGGAAAAGTTGATTACACAGGGATAGGAGGAGGGAGTATTTCTGTTTGTGGGACAGTGAACTTGCCAATCTTTATTATGGTGGTAAATCAAACAACTTTATCCATTTGTCAAAACTCAGAGAACTCTACTCCAAAGAATGAATTTTCCTACATGCAAATTTAAAAATAAATTGTCTGAATGTGGCGACTCATGCCTTTAATCCCAGCGCTTTCAGAGGCCAAGGTGGGAGGACTGCTTGAGCCTGGAGTTCGAGACCGGCCTGGGCAGCACAGAGAGATGCCATCATTACAAAAAAAAAAAAAAAAATTAAAATTACCCAGGAATGGTGATGCATGCCTGTATGCAATCCCAGCTAATCGGGGGGCTTGGTCAGGAGGATCACTACAGCCTGGGAGGTCAACGCTGCAGTTAGCTATGATTGCGCCACTGCAGTCCAGCCTGGGTGACAGAGTGAGATCCTGCCTCAAAAACAACAACAAAAGCACAATAAAAATAAACTTTAAAAGGTTTAAAAAGAGAACTTCTCCTTTGCGGCCCTGTTCCTCCTGACACTCTGAGTCAAGGCTGAGCAGCCCCGGCAGGTCAAGTTCTTGGTCAACAAGCAACAAGGGAGAAATCAACAACCTGTACCCCCAAGCAGTTTCATGGTGTTTCCGGACCCCCACCCCACTCTCTGGAGGCCCTTCCCTTGACCTTCTCCAAATCTGCATCATCAATCCTGGGCCAAATCAGCTTCTGTCCCACAAACTCCAACCGCAACCGGGCCTGTCACCACTTAATTATCAATGACTCCCAAGTTGTAGCCGCCTCTGGCTCTCAAGGTGCAAGGCCTGCACTGTCCCGCAATCAAAATACTCGCCTCTCTGGTCTTCCCTGTCAGTGGTCACCACCCGCTGAGGCTCGGAGGTCACACGATGGTGCTCACAGTCAGGCGTGCTGTTAATAAGTGTCAGGGCCAGGCCTCAAGTTGTCATGACAGTGCAAATGTCATATTGGCAAGGCCCTTCATGATCGGACCTAGGTGGTTCTCCAGCCTCAGTCGCCACCCTCCCTTCCCACTCACTCCAACTTCTTGCCAATATGCTACAGGCCAGCCGGGCGCGGTGGCTCAAGCCTGTAATCCCAGCACTTTGGGAGGCCGAGACGGGCGGATCACGAGGTCAGGAGATCGAGACCATCTTGGCTAACACAGTGAAACCCCGTCTCTACTAAAAAATACAAAAAACTAGCCGGGCATGGTGGCGGGCGCCTGTAGTCCCAGCTACTCGGGAGGCTGAGGCAGGAGAATGGCGTAAACCCGGGAGGCAGAGCTTGCAGTGAGCTGAGATCCGGCCATTGCACTCCAGCCTGGGCAACAGAGCGAGACTCCGTCTCAGAAAAAAAAAAAAAAAATATGCTACAGGCCTCTGTTTTGGCTGTTCCCTCTGCAGGGTACAAGTGTCCTCTCCTTCACTTCCCAGCTCATTTTTCAAAATTAATATATATATTTTTAAAGAGTGGGGATCTCGCCATGTTGCCCAGGCTGGTCCAACTCCCAAGCTCAAGTGATCCTCCTACCTTGGCCTCCCAAAGTGTTGGGATTGCAGGTGTGAGCCATCACGCCTGGCCTCCCAGCTCACTTTTATTTTTACTTATTTATTTTTCTTTTGAGACAGGGTCTTTCTCTGCTGCCAAACTGGAGTGCAGTGGCACAATCACGGCTCACTGCAGCCTCGAACTGCCTCAGTTTCCCAAGTAGCTGGGACTACTGGTGTGTGCCACCATACCCGGCTGATTTTAAAATTTTTTATAGAGACAGGGGTCTCATTTTGTTGCCCATGCTGGCTTCAAGTCATCCTCCCACCTGGGCCTCCCAAAGTGCTGGGATTATAGGTGAGAGCCACTATACCAGGCTGGCTCATCTTTAACAAGCTACCTTCCTGGCCCGGTGTGGCGGCTTACGCCTGTAATCGCAGCACTTTGGGAGGCCAAGGCAGGCAGATCACCTGAGGTCAGTAGCTTGAGACTAGCATGGCCAACATAGTGAAACCCCGTCTATACTAAAAATACAAAAATTAGCTGGGCGTGATGGTACACACCTGTAGTCCCAGTTACTCAGAGGGCTGAGACAGGAGACTCGCTTGAACCCAGTAGGCAGAGGTTGCAGTGAGTCAAGATCACGCCACTGCACTCCAGCCCAGGCAAGAAAGTGAGACTGTCTCAAAACAAAAAACAAACAAAAAACAAAAAAAACCACCCTCCCCCAGGACAACGGGTTACTCTAGTTCTCAGCGCCTCCATGCCATTGCTGTAAACCTTCGTTACTGTCCGAACCACTCCTATCATTATTTGCTTTACACTCAACGACCAGTGTCAATGGTGAGAACCTTGAGGGCCCAGGTTATATCATTGCCATCTAAGAGTCCCCAGGCAAACCCAGGGCGTGTCACACAGCAGGACAGGCGGCTGCTGGCTCTCAGACCAGGCTGGAGTGCAGAGGCATGATCACGGCTCACTGCAGCCCTGGCCTCCTGGGCTCAGGTGATCCTCCCACCTAAGCCTCCCAAGCACCTAGGACTGCAGGTGCGCACCACTATGCAGTCCTACTAAGTCCTCTATGTAGTTCTGACTAAGCTTTTTTAATGTTTTGTAGAGAGGGGGTTCTTGCTTTGTCACCCAGGCTGGAATGCAATGGTGTGGTCTTGGATCACAGCAACCTCCACCTCCTGGGTTCAAGCAATTCTCCGGCTTCAGCCTCCCGAGTAGCTGGGATTACAGGCACCTGCCACCATGACTGGCTAATTTTTGTATTTTTAGTAGAGACGGGGTTTCACCATGTTGGCCAGGCTGCTCTCGCACTCCTGACCTGAGGTGATCTGCCCGCCTTGGCCTCCCAAAGTACTGGAATCACAGGCATGAGCCATCACACCCGGCCACTTCTTTATGTTTTGTAGGCGGGGGGGGGGGGGGGGGGTGTTACTATGTTGCCCAGGTTAGTCTTTAACTCCTGACCTCAAGTGATCCTCCCACCTCAGCCTCCCAAGCACTGGGCTTAGAAGCGTGCCTGACCTCAGGGAGAAGTATTGTCTGGATGATCTCTGAAGGTTTTTGACTCCAATGCACTATTTTAAACAATCCTGGTTGTCTACGTGACATCACTGATGTTGTTCACATCTGTAGGTCATCTAGCACACATCCAGGGGAGAGAGATGTGTGCGTCTTTACGTGTAACAGAAAAAGAGGCTGTTTCCACCAGGCATGCATGAGAATTGCTTTCATTGCATCATGATGGAGCAGGTATTCTAAACTAATTGAGCCAGAGCAAAACTACAACAGTCAAATCTATCTTCAGGCTCAATCTTGACACTTCACACATCATCTGACAGGGCTTGGACCCAATAATTGTTAAGGTCCTTTCCAGATGCAACATTCTGAGTCTTCAAGGTAAAAAAGGCTTAGGTCATTCAGGAAATGCTCTGCTGCCAGAGAAAACCTAAAGCACCACCTGACCCAGTTATAACTGCCACGCAAGGCAAGGTCTCAGGTGGACACAGCACCAGCTTCTTCCAGGCCCCCGCCCATGGCCCACAGAAGGGCAGGATGCCTGGCTGGAGCAGCTCCAGCTAAGTGACAATTTCCTATCAGCCCAGGCTGAGAAGCCCGGGGCAGGAGCAGGTCAGGTGTGGCTGGCCTATGGCCCAGTCCAGGCACCCCACAGCCCTGCTAAGAGCTCTGGCTTCTTTCTGGCTGGTCAAGGCCAAAGGCCACTGCAGGGATCTCGCACAGAAGTGCAAAGCAACAGGGAATGGCAGGAAAAAACCCTGGACTCTGGAGCCTGGCAGGCCTGAGCTGGGCACTAAGTCTCCTGCTCATCGGCTGAACTACTATGCAGAAGTTGCTCCCCTTCCCAAAGCTTCGGCTTCCTCCACTGGGGATGTCACCCCCCGCTCCACAGCGCCTGGTACAGAGAGTACCTGTCTCTAGTCCCACTTCATGAACAAAATCAAGGTGAACGTATGTCTCCCCAACCTCCCTGTCTGTAGCTACAAACACCTTCATCTCCTCTCCTCCTGTCCTTGCCCTCTCTTCAAACCGCCTCTGCCCCCTGAATTACTTCGCTTGGTGGCACAGCCCCACCTGTCCCCCAAGCCACCTCTCTCTCTCCCTTGGACCTAATCAAGCACCACGTCCTGCCAGTTTAACACGTGAGATCTCTCACTGTCCTGCCACCTCTCTGCCACCATCCCCATACAGATTCCTGTCACCTCCTGCTAGACCGACTCCTAAGTGGGATTTCAAACTCAGTGTCTCCAAATCCAGCTTCATCTTCTTCCACCTAGTCACTCCCCTTCCTTGAGTCTGCCTGTTTCTGTTCATGATGACATAAGTCTGGCCATCGAGTTGTTCAAGATTGTTCCCTCTCCTGTGATTCCTTCCCCTGACATAAATGTCTCGCTGTAAAAAAAAAAAAAAAAAAAAAATTTTTTTTTTTTTTTTTAGAGATGGGATCTCACTATGTTGCCCAGGCTGGTCTTGAACTCCTGGCCTTGAGCAATCCTCCACCTTGGCCTCCCAAGTTATCGGGATTACAGGTGTGAGCCACTACACCCAGCCACAGATGTCTGTCTGACAGGTACCTAGATCCAGTCACTTCTGAGTGGTCTGCCAATCTTTCCTTTCCCTGGCACAGACAAAATATCAACCACGTGCCAGGCACAGAGCAAAGAATCAGGCATACAAAGCAAAGAAGCAGTCCCAGTCCTGACCCTCAAGCGGTTCAGCCATTACAGGGCCACCTCAGTACTGCAACAGCCCCTGACTAGTTTCTCCTTGTCTCCCCCCAGCCTCTCCACCAGGGTGAGCAGTGAACTAAAACTGCTCAGTAGCCACCCTCTGGCCTAGCCGCAAAGTAACAGCCAAGCCCTCTGCCCACCGGCCACCTGAGCACTCCTGCCACGACTACCCACTTCAGTCTTCTTGCCCCTAAAGAACCCACGTGGTTCTTTGAACACACGATGTTCTCTGAACACTGCGATGTTCCCACCTCCAGGCTTCACTGTATCCTACAAAGCCCCACCCCATTGTCTTTGCCTGGTTAACTCCTCCCCACCGCTACTGCCGCCTCTCCTCCAGAAAGCATTCTGGGCTCTCCTGTGCCCACCCAGGTCCCTCTTCTGGGCTTCCACATCAGCCAGGGCATCACTCTCACCACACTCATCAGAGTGGGCTGAGATGACCTACACACATCACGCACACTCTCCAGAGCCTAGCGGGGGCCAGGACACAGCAGCGGAGCAGGGAGAGTCGTTCAGAGGCGGGAGCGAACCTCACTTCCCTCCCACAGGCTGGCTTCCGTCGGTCTTCCCCTGACCCACAGCTCGGGTCGGCCGCACCGCCTCGCTACTGCCACCTAGGGGCGCCAGTCAGGCGCTGCGCTTCTCTTGCCATTCGGCCTTGAATTCGATTCAATAAACTGAATGGGATGGGAACACTAAAGAGGGAACAGTTGATTCCGGTGCGGGGGGGCGGGGGAGGAAGAGTGGCAGTCAGACGAGGCTTCAAACGGCCAGTGAGCTCTGGGTTGAGCCATGGAGCATGAGCAACGGATCTCCAGGTGGAAGAGATCTGTCTCCAGGTGGAGGCTGCAACAGGCAGGGAGGGTTAGAGTTTGGCGTCTACATGCAGGGGCAGGGAGGGTTAGGGTGTGAAGGAACTGGCACTCCAAACTAAGGGCTTCTAGCTTTATCTTTTAAGCCACCAAAGAGGTCAAGAAAACATCTTTTTTCTGCCCAAAGATTTTAAATCAGAAGGGACACAATTAGATGTGCATTTACAGAACAGAACTCCTGCTGCAGTGTGGAAAGAGGGAAGAGATGGGAAGCCGCGAGTGAGAGGGGCAATACGTTTTCATAATTTCTTATTTTTTTCATAAACAGTTTTTTCATAATTCTCTCATTTCTTTTACTTGAAATAGCATCATGGGCCGGGTGCGGTGTCTCACGCTTGTAATCCCAGGACTTTAGGAGGCCAAGGCAGATGGATCTCCTGAGGTCAGGAGTTCGAGACCAGCCTGCTCAACAAGGCAAAATCCCGTCTCTATTAAAAATATAAAAAATTAGCTGTGCGTTGTGGCGGTCGCCTGTAATCCCAGCTACTCGGGAGGCTGAGGCAGGAGAATCGCTTGAACCCGGGAGGCGAAAGTTGCAGTGAGCCGAGATTGCACAACTGCACTCCAGCCTGGGCTACAAGGGTGAAACTGTGTCTCAAAAAAGAAAAAAAAAAAAACACCATGATATCAGACTCACCACATCCAAACTGAAACTCTGTCTGCTCAAAACCAATGCGTCAACATAAACAGTATTATTTCCTTCCACATTTGGAGACGTTCACGTATCTCAACCTCTTTGTGGGCCTTGAAGTTGCAGAATTTGATAACAGATCCCAGCACAAAACTTTGCACACAAAAAATACTTGATGACAACTGAGTAGAGTGCCCTGGAGCCTTGCGATTATGGGAGCAGTAAAACCGGGTGGTTAAGAGTAAGGGTTTTGAATCAGAGGGCCCGAGTTCAAACCCTGGCGCAGCCACTTTAGTGCATGAGACTGGTCATATCAAGTGACCCATCTAAGCCTCAGTTTCTTCATCCCTAAAATGGAAATTAATGGAAATTATAACATCACCCACCTCAAGGACTGGAGACAAACGTCCACAAAGTGTCGAGCTCATAGTAAATCCTCAATAAATACTGGTGGTTATGTATAACATCATTTATTCAGTGCCTACCAGGTACAGACCACGCACAACGCAACAGGCTTCCCAACCCCTTCAATCTGCACCACACTTTTGTCCTTCCCATTTTACAGATAAGAAAACTAAGGCTCAACAGAGTCAAGCTTGTTCGAGGTCTTGGGAGCATCTCCCAGGGCATTAGAACTTTTGGAGGAAGGGATTTAGTTCAGTAATGGTTCTCACCTGCGTGTATGAGAGAGTGGAAGAGACCCCTCCCCCGCAACCCAGGACATCTGGCAATGTTTGGAGATCTTGTTGATCCTCACGACTTGGGGGATGGGGATACTGCTGGCATCTAGTGGGTAGAGGCCAGGAATACGGCTCAACTTCCTACATTGCACAGGGAAGGCCCCCACCCACAACCAAAAACTATCTGACCCCGAACATCAGTAGTGCCAACGTTGAGAAACCCTTCTCTAGCCAGATTACTCTCCTGATCTTCCCACTTCTGGCCATCCGGATCTTAGATGAACACTTTCCAGCAAGGGGGCTCAGTCCCACCACGGGAAGCCCGTGCAGAAGTTGTGCAGAAGTTCTTCCCCACCTGCCCTGCACACAGTAGGGACCAAAACCCATTTTAACAAGCCCCGCAGCCCAGAGCACCGGAAAAGGAAGGAAGGGCATCCATCCCCCATTGTTCAACTGTGTGCAGTTTGTGTTTCCAACAGACACACACACATATTTTACAAATCCTAACGTCCTACGCCCCACAAACAGCTTTGTTAGAGATGGCGCTCAAAAAAAGATGCAGTTTAGATTTTATTTTTCCCCCCGAGGACTCCCGAGTATCTACTGAAGGGTTTGCACACTTCTCAAAGGACCTCGCACCGGCCGCGGTGCTCTGACAACGACCACAAAAGAATCTGTGGGATTTCCCGGGGGAGCGAGCCCGTGGGCCGTGACCTCTGCGTGCTCAAAGCGTTCCCCGCGCTCCCCCGCCGCTGGCCCCACTCTCCCGCCCCCGGAGCCCGGGCTTCCAAGGCGACCGGGGCCCCCGGCCGTGCAGCCCGGCCCCCCGGCGCATGCCCACGCCGTATCCCCCTCGCCCGTCCCTCGAGGCGCCAGAGGCATCTGGCCCCAAGGCCTGTCGCCGGCGCCCACACCGGCCCGCCCCGACCCGCCCGCCGCGGCCCCAGCGCGCGTCCCCTCCCCCGGTCCGGCGCGGCCTGGGCCTCGGCCGGTGCAGGCCCGCGGGCGCCCCGCGGCCAGGCCAAGCGAGCTCAGGCCTGCCGCGGCCTACCCCGTCGGGCGCCGCCGAAGGCCCCCCACCGCCTCACCTGGAAGCGGGCGGGCGGGCCCGGGGCTGCTCCGGGGCGGGCGGGAGGCGGCGGCGGCGCGGCGCTAACGGCTCCGCTCGGCCTCGGTAGCGGTGGCGGCGGTGGCGGCGACGGCGACGGCGGCAGCGGCTCCTCCTCAGCGCGCACGACCCGCTCCGGCCCGCGGACCGGACACGCCCCCCCGGCGCGCGCGCCCATTGGTCGACGTCCGCCACGTCGCGCTGCTCATTGGCCGTCGTGGCTGTCGCGGCACCCCGGGGCGCGCGGGAGAGGCGGGACTTCCGGTCGGCGCCGCCTGCGAAGGGCTCCGCGGCCGGCGGAGACGCGGGCAGCCAGCGATGGCCGCGGAGGGGGCGAATTGGGTGCTGACCCTCGGAGGCTGACGGAAGGCGGTGGCTGAGGAGCGGCGCCTCTGGTTGAGCGCTCGCCGTATGTCCCGCACCTGTGTGACCTGCCGCCGCCGCCCAGTAAGGTAGGAACGGTCAGCGCGCCGGGGTTACGGGTACAAAACCTGGGTTCGAATCCCGGCCTCGACGTTTCCGCACTAAGTGCGGTTGGGCAGGAGCTGACGTCACCTTGCCGGGCCTCAGTTTCCTTCTCTGGTGCGCTGAGGAGGCGGGGCATGGAACGTGGTCAGAGCACCATTGGTGCTGGTTCCTTGAGCAAGCCAGTTCCCGAAGGCTCAGCCTCTCATTCATTCATTAAACTGTCATTGAGCGCCTACTGTGTGTCAGTCACTGTATGGGCAGTGAGCAGAAAAAATCTGGTCTTATTGGGCTAACATTCTAAGCCAGCATTGACCTAGAATGCCCTAGTAGAAATATATACAACCTTCATGTTTAATTTTGTTTATACTTTAATTTTTTAAATAAAGATGGGCTCTGGCTCTGTTGTCCAGGCTGGTCTGGAACTCCTGGACTCAAGCGATTCTCCTGCCTCCGCCTCACAAAGAGCTGGGGTTGCACTCCGCCTAATTTTGTTTTTCTTTTTTTGTGTGTGATCTGAAAATAATAATCTTTTTATTTTTATTTATTTATTTGAGATGGAGTCTTGCTGTGTCACCAGGCTGGAGTGTGGTGGCGTGATCTCGGCTCACTGCAACCTCCGCTTCCCGGGTTCAAGCGATTCTCCTGCCTCAGCCTCCTGAGTAGCTGGGACTACAGGCGTGCGCCACCACAACCAGCTAATTTTTGTATTTTTAGTAGAGATGGGGTTTCACCGTGTTGGCCATGATGGTCTCTATCTCTTGACCTCGTGATCCGCCCACCTCGGCCTCCCAAAGTGCTGGGATTACAGGCGTGAGCCACCACCCAGCCTAGGGAAGCTTTTTACAGATTGGGTCTCACTGTGTTGCCCAGGCTGGAGTACAGTGGCTATTCACAGGTGCAATCCTTCCACAGGTTTAACTCCTGACCTCAAGCAGTCCTCCTGCCTCAGGCTCCCAAGTAGCTGGGATTATAGGCATGTGCCACCACACCTAGCTTAATTAAATGTTAAACTTAACATTTAATTGTTATATTTTATAGTGGCTAGCATTCTGGATCATCACGGTGCAGTAGAAGTATAAGCAAAGCAGGCCGGGTGCAGTGGTTCATGCCTGTAATCCCAGCACTTTGGGAGGCCAAGGCGGGCAGATCATGAGGTCAGGAGTTCAAGACCAGCCTGGCCAACATGGTGAAACCCCCATCTCTGCTAAAAATACAAAAATTAGCTGGGCGTGGTGGCGGGTGTCCGTAATCCCAGCTAATCGGGAGGCTGAGGCAGGAGAATCGCTTGAAACTGGAAGGCGGAGGTTGCAGTGAGCCAAGATCCTGCCACTGCACTCCAGCCTGGGTGAAAGAGGGAAATTCCATCTCAAAAAAAAAAAAAAGAAGAAGAAGTATAAGCAAGCCACAGATTTGTCAGCGAGGTATGTAATTTAAATTAATTAAATTGTTAGCCATATTTAAAAATAAGTAAAAAGAAACAGGTGATGTTAATTGCAATGTGTTTTATTTAACTCAGTATGTTGAATATGTTATTATTTAAACATGTAGTCAATATTTTAAAATACAGGATATTTTGTATCTATTATCTGTCCAAAATACAAGATACTTTGTGCGTCCTTTTTCTTTCCTGCATGCTTTTTTTTTTTTTTGGAAACAGAGTCTCACTCTGTTGCCCAGCCTGGAGTGCAGTGGTGGGATCTCAGCTCACTTCAACCTCCCGCTCCCGGGTTCAAGCAATTCTCCTGCCTCAGCCTCCCTCCCAAGTAACTTGGATCACAGGCACCCATGACCACACCCCGCTATGTTTTTTTTTTGTTTGTTTGTTTTTGAGACGAATCTCTCTCTGTCTCACCCAAGCTGGAGTATAGTGGCAGCATCTCGGCTCACTGCAACTTCCGCTTCCCAGGTTCAAAGTGATTCTTCTGCCTCAGCCTCCCCGAGTAGCTGGGATTACAAGCGCGTGCCACCACGCTGGGCTAATTTTTGTATTTTTGGTAGAGATGGGGTTTTACCTTGTTGGTCAGGCTGGTCTCGAACTCCTGACGTTAGGTGATCTGCCTGCCTCGCCCTCCCAAAGTGCTGGGATTACAGCCTAATTTTTGTATTTTTAGTAGAGATGAGGTTTCACCATGTTGCGCTGCTTGGTTTTGTTTGTTTGTTTGGAGACAGAGTCTCACTCTGTTGCCCAGGCTGGAGTGCAGTGGCGCGATCTTGGCTCACTGCAACCTCCGCCTCCTGGATTCAAATGATTCTCCTGCCTCAGCCTTCTGAGTAGCTGAGATTACAGACATTTGCCACCATGCCTGGCTAATTTTTTGTATTTTTAGTAGAGATGGGGTTTCACCATGTTGCCCAGGCTGGCCTCGAACTCCTTACTTCAAGTGATCCACCCGCCCTGGCCTCTCGTAGTGCTGGGATTACAGGTATAAGCCACCGCGCTCGGCCCCTGCCTGCTTTGGAAATCTAGTATGTATTTTATACTCTACAGCACAGCACCGCACCGCACATCTCAAGTCGGACTGGCTGCATTTCAAGGGCTCAGCCATCACACGTTACCAGTCACTACTGCATCAGACTGTGCAGTGCTGGATGGGGAGTCAGAAGAGAAACCAGGTGATTTCCATGTCAAGTGAACAGGCTAAGAAAAGCAAATTGGGGAAAGAGCACAGGGAATGTGGAAGTTGCTGTTTGAAAGAGGATGGTTGAGAAGGTTGAAGAGGTGTCATTTGCAGAGGGACCCAAAGCAGGTGAGAGCACTGAACAAATAGTTACATTCTTCGTTGTCTGCCACAGTGCTGTCTAGAAGAGCTTTCCACGATAATGGGCATGTTCCGTATCAGCACCGTCCAATTCAGTAGCCCCTGGCTCCATGGGGTTTTCTTTCTTTCTGTTCTTCTTTTCTTTCTTTCTTTCTTTCCTTTTTCTCTTTTTTTTTTTAAGATGGAGTCTCACTGTCTTGCCCAGGCTGGAGTGCAGTGGTGTGATCTTAGCTCACTGCAACCTCCGCCTCCTGGGTTTAAGTGATTCTCCTGCCTCAGCCTCCCGAGTAGCTGGAACTACAGGCGTGTACCACCACGCCTGGCTAATGTTTATATATATTTTTTGTTTTGTTTTGTTTGAGGCAGAGTCTCGTCCTGTCGCCCAGGCTGGAATGCGGTGGCGCGATCTCGGCTCACTGCAAGCTCCGCCTCCCGGGTTTACTCCGTTCTTCTGCCTCAGCCTCCCGAGTAGCTGGGACTACAGGCGCCCGCCACCACGCCCGGCTAATTTTTCTTGTATTTTGAGTAGAGATGGGGTTTCACTGTGTTAACCAGGATGGTCTGTATCTCCTGACCTCGTGATCTGACGGCCTTGGCCTCCCAAAGTGCTGGGATTATAGGCGTGAGCCACAGCATCTGGCCTATATTTATATTTTTATTTATTATTATTATCATTATTATTATTATTTTTTTGAGATGGAATCTTGCACTATCACCCAGGGTGGAGTGCAGTGGTGTGATCTCAGCTCACTGCAACCTCTGCCTCCCGGGTTCAAGTGATTCTCGTGCCTCAGCCTCCCAAGTAGCTGGGACCGCCTGCCACCACACCTGACTAACTTTTTTTGTATTTTTAGTGGAAACAGGATTTCACCATGTTGGCCAGGCCAGTCTTGAACTCCCAACTTCAGGTGATCCACCAACCTCGGCCTCCCAAAGTACTGGGATTACAGGCATGAGCTGCTGCATCTGACCTGCATATGTGTTTTGTGGGGGTTTTTTTTTTTGCACTTGGCATACGGCTGGTACCATTAAAGAACTGACTTTCTGGCCAGACAACGGCGGCTTATGCCTGTAATCTCAAGCACTTTGGGAAGCCGAAGTGGGAGGATCACTTGGGGCCAGGAGTTCAGACCAGCCTGGGCAATATAGCAAGCCCCTATCTCTACCAAAGAAAAAAAAAATAGCCAGGTGATATGGTACGGGCCTTTAGTCTCGGCTACTTGAAAGGCTGAGGTGAGAGGATTTCTCAAACTCAGTAGTTCGAGACTGCAGTGAGTTGTGATCATGCCACAACACTTCAGCCTGGGCAACAGAGCAAAACCCCATGTCAAAAAAAAAAAAAAAAAAAAAAACCTGAGCATAAGTTTTTAATTAATTCAAATGTAAATAACCACATAGAGCTAGTGGCTCCTGTAGTGGACGGCATAGGGTTAGTACAGTGGTGACAAGTCCTCTGAATTAAGTGGGTCCTTCATGGCAAATGCTTTATGGACATCCTCTTGTGAAATCCTAGAAATAGGCCGGGCAGGGTGGCTCATGCCTATAATCCCACCACTTTGGGAGGCCGAGGCAGGCGGATCACGAGGTCAACAGTTCAAGACAAGTCTAGCCAACATAGTGAAACCCCATCTCTACTAAAAATACAAAAATTAGCCAGGCATGGTAGCAGGCGCCTGTAATCCCAGCTACTCAGGAGGCTGAGGCAGGAGAATCGCTTGAACCCAGGAGTTGGAGGTTACAGTGAGCTGAGATTGCGCCACTGCACTCCAGCCTGCGCAACAAAGCGAGACTGTCTCAAAAACAAAACAAAACAAAAACACGAAATCCTAGAAATAGCTCTGTGATATGGGAGCTATAATCATTGTTCCCACAATGAAAAATAAACTTTATTCATTCATCTGTACTTTAGTATTGTTGATAGATTTTATTTTTTAACCCAGGTGTGGTGGCTCACATATATAATCCCAACACTGTGGGAGGCTGAGGTGGGCAGATCACTTGAGGTCAGGAGTTCGAGACCAGCCTGGCCGCCAGGCACGTTGGCTCATTCCTGTAATCCCAGCACTTTGGGAGGCCAAGGTGGGTGGATCACGAGGTCAGGAGATCGGGACCATCCTGGCTAACACGGTGAAACCCCATCTCTACTAAAAATACAAAAAATTAGCCGGGCGTGGTGGCAGGCGCCTGTAGTCCCAGCTACTCGGGAGGCGGAGGCAGGAGAATGGTGTGAACCCGGGAAGCAGAGCTTGCAGTGAGCCGAGACCGCGCCACTGCACTCCAGCCGGGGCGACAGAGCGAGACTCCATTTCAAAAAATAAAAAATAAACCAGCCTGGCCAATATGGTGAAACCCCATCTCTTCTAAAACTACAAAAATTAGTTGGGCTTGGCCAGGCGCGGTGGCTCAAGCCTGTAATCCCAGCACTTTGGGAGGCCGAGGCGGGCGGATCACGAGGTCAGGAGATGGAGACCATCCTGGCTAACACGGTGAAACCCCGTCTCTACTAAAAACTACAAAAAAAAAAAAAACTAGCCGGGCGAGGTGGCGGCGCCTGTAGTCCCAGCTACCCGGGAGGCTGAGGCAGGAGAATGGCGTGAACCCGGGAGGCAGAGCTTACAGTGAGCTGAGATCCAGCCACAGCACTCCAGCCTGGGTGACAGAGCAAGACTCCGTCTCAAAAAAAAAAAAAAAAAAAAAAATTAGTCGGGCTTGATGGTGGGTGCTTGTAATCCCAACTACTTGGGAGCTGAGGCAAGAGAATCACTTGAACTGGGGAAGCAGAGGTTGCAGTGAGCCAAGATCACGCCATTGCACTCCAACCTGGGCAACAAAAGCCAAACTCCATCTCAAAAAAAAAAAAAAGGAAAATAAAATGTTCTAAACTGAGATTGGAGTGATGGGCAACAGAGTGAGACTGTCTCAAAAAAAAAAAAAAAAGACTTTATCTTTTAGAAAAATTTAAACCTGGCACAGTGGCTCACACCTATAATCCCAGCAGTTTGGGAGGCTGAGGTGGGAGGATCTCTTGAGGCCTGGAGTTTGAGACCAGCCCAGGTAATATAACAAGACCCCCATCTCTAGTAAAAATTTAAAAAAATTGCTGGGTGTGGTGGGACACACCTGTGCTCCCGGCTACTGAGGAGGCTGAGGTGGGAGGACTGGTTAAGTCTGGGAGGTCAAGGCTCCAGTGAACTGTGATTGCACCACTGCCCTCCATTCTGGGTGACAGAGTGTGACCCTATCTCAAAATAAATAAATAAATAAATAAATAAAATAAAAATTTTAGATTTACGGAAATACTGCCAAAGTAGTAGTAGAGAGTTACCAGGCCTGGTGCAGTGGCAGGTGCTTATAATCCCAGGTACTTGGGAGGCTAAGGTGGGAGGATCTCTGAGCCCAGGAGTTGCAGAACAGCCTGGGCAACATAGCCAGACCCTGTCCTTTTTTTTCTTTTTTTTTTTGAGACCAAGTCTCACTCTATCGCCCATGGAGTGCAGTGGTGTGATCTCAGCTCACTGCAATCTGTGTCTCCTGGGTTCAAGTGATTCTCCTGCCTCAGCCTCCCGAGTAGCTGGGATTACATGCACCCACCACCACACCCAGCTAATTTTTATATTTTTAGTAGAGACGAGTTTCACCATGTTGGCCAGGCTGGTCTCCAACTCCTGACCTCAGGTGATCCACTTGCTTTGGCTTCCCAAAGTGCTGGGATTACAGGCGTGAGACCTGACCCTGTGTTAAAAACAAACGAAAAAACAGAGTTACCATTATTCCCTATTAGTTAAATATTTTAGTTACAAATGAGTAACATATTGGTAACAAATTAATAATAATTTGTTGCAATTAATGGACCAATACTGATACTTTGCTATTAACTGAAGGTCAGAGTTTATTTAGTCTTTCTGTGTGTTGCCCTAGTATCTTTTTTCTCTTCCAGGATCCCACCCAGGAGACCATCTCACTTTTTTTTTTTTCTTTTTGAGATGGAGTCTCGTTCTGTCACCTGGACTGGAGTGCAGTGGCATGATCTCGGCTCACTGCAGCCTTCACCTCCTGGGTTCAAGTGATCCTCCTGCCTCAGCCTCCCAAGTAGCTGGGACTACAGGCACCTGCCATCATGCCTGGCTAATTTTTGTATTTTTAGTAGAGACAGGGTTTCGCCATGTTGGCCAGGCTGGTCTTAAATTCCTGACCTCAAGTGATCCGCCTGCCTCGGCCTCCCAACGTGCTGGGATTACAGGTGTAAGCCACCGTGCCCGACCAGTCCATCTCACTTTTAGTTCTTTTATCTAGTTAGGCTCTTCTTGGCTGTGACAGATTCTCAGACTTCCCTAGTTTTTGATGACCTTGACAGTTTTGAGGAGTGCCAGTCAGGTATTTTGGTAAGAATGTCCCTCTTTTGGAATTTATCTGGCGTTTTTCTCGTAAGAGTGGGATGACACATTTTTGGCAGCAAGATCAAGGAAGTAAAGTGTCATTTTTATCACACCATATCAAGGGTACATCCTATCAAATTTATTATTTTTTTATTTAAAGAGAAAGGGTCCTGGCCGGGCACTGTGGCTCACATCTCTGATCCTAGGCCTTTGGGAGATAGAGGCAGGTAAATCACTGCATCTGGCCCTACATAAATTTGCATCACTGCATCTGGCCCTACATAAATTATTATTATTTTTTAAGCTTGTCCACAGCTGAAACATAAGTTTTCTAGAATCCTTCCACATGGGAGATTTATGTTGCTCTCCCCCATGTATTAGGTCAGTGAATTATATCAGGATGGAATGCTGGATATTTATTTATTTTATTTTACTTTTGAGATGGAGTTTTGCCCTTGTTGCCCAGGCTGGAATACAATGGCATGATCTCAGCTCACCACAACCTCTGCCTCCCAGATTCAAACGATTCTCCTGCCTCAGCCTCCCAAGTAGCTGATATTACAGGCATGTGCCACCACGCCCGGCTAATTTTGTATTTTTAGTAGAGACCCCATGTCTTTGTTTCTTTGTATTGGTCAGGCTGGTCTCGAACTCCCGACCTCAGGTGATCCACCTGCCTCGGCCTCCCAAAGTGCTGGAATTACTGGCGTGAGCCACCGCGCCTGGCCTGGATATTTATTTTATGCTTTATGTTATAACCCAATATTACTGTATTTTGTCCGTCAAACTGTTCCAGCTTTGGCCGTCTACTACTCTTTAATTTGGCTTCTGTGGCCCTTTGACATATTCCCATCAATGTGTTTTTCAGTGGTTTTTTTGTTTGTTTGTTTTATTTGAAGCAGTTGCTTACTTTGTGGCAACACAAAATGTTGCAGGCCTATCTTGTATATTTCTGCCCTTTGTCCTAGAAGCAGCCATGTCTCCAAGGGGGCCCTGGCTCCTTTTAGTAGAGAATGGTATTGAAAGCCAGGATCTGGGGCACCAGGAGTGCTCATTGCTACTGGAATGTTGTTTCTTTAGATCTTTAGAATACCAGTAGCTTTTTTTTTTTAAAGACAGGGTCTCACTATGTTGCCCAGGCTGGAGTGCAGTGGTGCCATCTTGGCTCACTGCAACCTCAACTTCCTGGGCTCAAGCCATCCTCCCACCTCAGCATCCCAAGTAGCTGGGACTACAGGCATGCGCCACCATGCCCACCTAAATTTTTGCATTTTTTGTAGAGACAGGGTTTTACCATGTTGCCCAGCCTGGTCTCGAACTCTTGAGCTCAAGTGATCCACCCACCTTGGTCTCTCGAAGTGCTGGGATTACAGGCATGAGCCACCAAACCCAGTATCAATAGCTCTTTTCTTTTCTTTTCTTTAATTTTCTTTTCTTTTCTTTTCTTTTCCTTTTCTTTTTCTTTTCTTTTTTCTTTTTCTTTTTTTCTTTTTCTTTTTCGTTTTGTTTTGTTTTTTGTGAAAGGGTCTGCACTCACCAGCTGTGTGACCTTGGGCGAGTCATTTAGTCTCTGTGAGTTTCAGCTTCCTCATCTCTAAAATGGGGGTGGGCCAGATATGGTGGCTCACACCTGTACTCCCAGCACTTTGGGAGGCTGAGGTGGGCAGATCATTTGATGCTAAGAGTTCAAGACCAGCCTGGCCAATGTGGTAAAACCCCATGTCTACTAAAAATAAAAAAATTAGGCAAGCATGGTGGTACACACCTGTAATGCCAGCTACTCTGGAGGCTGAGGCAGGAGAATCACTTGAACCCGAGAGGGAGAGGTTGCAGTGAGCCAAGATGGCGCCACTGCACTCCAGTCTGGGCAACAGCGAGACTCTTTCTCCAATAAATAAAAATAAAATGGCCGGGCGCGGTGGCTCACGCCTGTAATCCCAGCACTTTGGGAGGCCAAGGCGGGTGGATCACGAGGTCAGGAGATTGAGGCCATCCTGGCTAACACTGTGAAACCCCGTCTGTACGAAAAAGTACAAAACAAAATTAGCCAGGCGTGGTGGTAGGTGCCTGTAGTCCCAGCTACTCGGGAGGCTGAGGCAGGAGAATGCCGTGAAACCAGAGGCAGAGCTTGCAGTGAGTGGAGATCACACCACTGCACTCCAGCCTGGGCGACAGAGCGAGACTCCGTCTCAAAAAATAAATAAATAAAATAAAATAAGGCCAGTGTGGTGGCACACGCCTGTATTCCCAGCACATTGGAGGCCAATGCAGGCAGATCACCTGAAGTCAGGAGTTCGAGACCAGCCTGACCAACATGGAGAACCCCTGTCTCTGCTAAAAATACAAAATTAGCCAGGTGTGGTGGTGAGCACCTGTAATCCTAGCTACTCGGGAGGCTGAGGCTGGAGAATCGCTTAAACCCGGGAGGTGGAGGTTGCGGTAAGCCAAGAGCGCGCCATTGCACTCTAGCCTGGGAGACAAGAGTGAAACTCGGTCTCTAAAAATAAAAATGAAATAAATAAAATGGGGGTTATCATAGTACAGGTGATCCTTGAACAACCCAGGTCCTGCGTCTGAACTGTACAGGTCCGGTTACTACTGGATTTTTTCTACCTCTGCCACCTGTGAGACAGCAAGACCAACCCCTCCTCCTCCTCCTCCTCCTCCTCCTCCTCCTCCTCCTCCTCCTCCTCCTCCTTCTCCTCCTACTCCGAGTGAAGACGACACGAAGACGAAGACCATCATGATCCACTACCGCTTAGTGAATGATGAATGTATTTTCTCTTCCTAATGATTTTTTTTTTTTTTTTTTTTTTTTTTTGAGACAGAGTCTTGCTGTATTCCCCAGGCTGGAGTACAGTGGTATGATCTTGGCTCACTGCAACCTCCGCCTCCCGGGTTCAAGCGATTCTCCTGCCTCAGTCTCCTGAGTAGCTGGGATTACAGGTGCCTGCCACCATGCCCGCCTAATTTTTGTATTTTTTTTTTTTTTTTTTGAGACGGAGTCTTGCTCTGTCGCCCGGGCTGGAGTGCAGTGGCTGGATCTCAGCTCACTGCAAGCTCCGCCTCCCGGGTTTACGCCATTCTCCTGCCTCAGCCTCCCCAGTAGCTGGGACTACAGGCGCCCGCCACCTCGCCCGGCTAGTTTTTTTGTATTTTTAGTAGAGACGGGGTTTCACCGTGTTAGCCAGGATGGTCTCGATCTCCTGACCTCGTGATCCACCCGTCTCGGCCTCCCAAAGTGCTGGGATTACAGGCTTGAGCCACCGCGCCCGGCCAATTTTTGTATTTTTAATAGAGACTGGGTTTCACTATGTTGGCCAGGCTGGTCTCAAACTCCTGACCTCAGGTGATCCGCCTGACTTGGCCTCCCAAAGTGCTGGGATTACAGGCATGAACCACCTCGCCTGGCCTCTTCCTAATGATTTTTTAAAGTACATCTTGTTTTCTCTATCTTCCTTTATCATAAAAATGTATGATACAAATAAAATACAGAATATGTGTTAATGGACGGTATATGTTCTGAGTAAGGTTTCTGGTCAACAGTGGGCTATTGGTGGTTAAGTTTTGGGGCAGTGTGTACAAGGGTCAGGCGCCCTTCCTGAGGGCACTGTGAGAACTAAATTGACCCACTTTTACAATCTTTGGAACCAAGGGCAGGTGCTGGGGCTCACACCTGTAATTCCGGCACTTAGGGAGGCTGAGGCAGGAAGATCCTTGAGGCCAAGAGTTTGAGACCAGCCTGGGCAATAAAGCAAGACTCCGTCTCTACAAAAATTTTTAAAACTTAACCAGGTAGCCGGGCACAGTGGCTCACGCCTGTAATCCCAGCACTTTGGGACGCCGAGGCAGGCAGATCACAAGGTCAGGAGATCGAGACCATCCTGGCTAACATGGTGAAACCCCATCTCTACTAAAAATACAAAAAATTAGGCGTGATGGCGGGCGCCTGTAGTCCCAGCTGCTGGGGAGGCTGAGGCAGGAGAATGGTGTGAACCCGGGAGGCAGAGCTTGCAGTGAGCCAAGATTGTGCCACTGCACTCCAGCCTGGGCGACAGAGCCAGACTCTGTCTCAAAAAAAAAACTTAACCAGAGTGCTGGCGTGTGCCTGTAGTCCCAGCTAGTCAGGTGACTGAGGTGGGCAGATCCCTTGAGCTCAAAAGTTTGAGGTTGCCATGAGCCGTGATCGTGCCACTGCACTCCAGCCTGGGTGACAGCAAGACCCTGTCTCTAAAAAAAATTTTCTAAAAAACCAAAACCCAGGTCTGGTTGGTCTCAAAGATCTTTATTTCCCTGCTCTGATTGTGAGATAGGAAGTTCCTGTCTGGTTTTGCTTTTCTTTTTGTGATGGAGTCTGTCTCTGTCATCCAGGCTGGAGTGCAGTAGCACAATTTCAACTCACTGCAACCTCCACTGATAGTGGATTACACTTTTATTTTTAGTTTTTTATGAGATGGAGTTTTACTCTTGTCGCCCAGGCTGGAGTGCAATGGCAAGATCTCAGCTCACTGCAACCTCCGCCTCCCGGGTTCAAGCGATTCTCCTGCCTCAGCCTCTCAAGTAGCTGGGATTACAGGCACACACCCCCACGCTTGGCTAATTTTTTTGTATTTTTAGTAGAGACATGGTTTTGCCATGTTGGCCAGGCTAGTCTCGAACTCCTGACCTCAAGTGGTCCACCCGCCTTGGCCACCCAAAGTGTTACAGTCATGAGTCACCGTGTCTGGCTCTGTTTTCCTTTTTTTTTTTTTTTTTTTTTTTTTAATCAGAAGCATAGTTTTGATCCTAGGAAGTAGGAATCCATTGGCCACGGTAGTTCGGGGTTTTCTTGCCGTCCCTCTCAGTCCCTGTCCATTCCTTCAGCATAAGCTGTTGTGAGTCCAGGAGGTTAGGAGACACAGAAGCTGACGGAGCCCAAGTCCCTGCTGTAGAGGATATCACTGCCCCGAGGCAAAGACGGACACGTGGACACATAAATCCACCCAGCGTGACGAGGGATGGGCACAGATCGGTCTCCCACGGAGGGCAGTGTCGGGGCCACATTAATCCATGAGGAAGGATTGGCCGAGCAGAGAAGAGAGGTGGGGAGTTCCAGACAGAGGGACTGGCAGGAGAAATGGCACAAAGCCGTTTCATTTTATTTATTTTATTTTATTTATTTTAATTTTAGACAGGGCCTCACTCTGTTGCCCAAGCTGGAATGCCATGGTGCGATCATGGCTCACTGCAGCCTCAGCCTCCTGGGCTCTTTTTTTTTTTTTTTTTATAGAGATAGGGTCTTGCTCTGTCACCCAGGCTGGAGTGCAGTGGCATGATCACAGTTCACTGCAGCCTCAAAACTTTTGTCAGGGAGGATCATTTGGGGAGCAGGGGTGCTGGTTCGGAGGGGAGATCACAGTGAGGTGTCACTGACCTTGAGGAGCCCTGGAAAGTTGGGCAGAGAAGCTCTGATGTGATCCCATAGCCCATGTAGTCAACCCACTACAGCCCAATGCGGCCCATGCCTGTTTTCCAACGGCCCGTGAGCCAAGAATGATTTTTCCACGGTTGGAAAACTAACAGTAGTATTTTGTGACGTGAAAAATACATGAAATGCAAGTTTCAGCGTCCATAAAGTTTGACAGTAACACAGCCACTCCTCTCCTTTGTGTGTGGCCAGGGGACGCTCTTGAGCTGCCACAGAGGTGGAAGTTGTGCAGACAGGACCCGCTTTATGGATGTGCAAACTGCATCACGCAGGGCCCTGCCCTTCCACTGTCCCCATTCTGAAGTTCTTTATAGTTTATGACTGAAGGGCCCCACGTTTTTATTTTGCATCAGGCCATGGAAATTATATAGCCGGCCCTGGCAACAGAGGACACGTACCCTACAAAGCCCCAAATATTTGCTGTCAGACCCTTTTCAGGAAACATTGGTGGATCCCACCCCCGCTCTCCCAGAGATTTGTATGTCCTGATACCCTGGAACCAATTAATATGGTACATCACATGGCAGGCTTAAGGGTCTTTTTTTCTTTTTTTAAGAGACAGGGTCTGGCCGGGCTCGGTGGCTCACGCCTGTAATCCCAGCACTTTGGGAGGTTCACTACAGCCTCAAAACTTTTAGGCTCAAGCGATCCTCCTGGCTTAGCCTCCTGAGTAGCTGGGGCTACAGACATCATCCCCAGCTAATTAAAAAAATTTTTTTTTAGAAATAGGGTCTCACTATGTTGCCCAAGCTGGTTTTATTGAACTCCTGGCCTCAAATGATACTCCCAACTCAGCCTCCCAGTGTTGGGATTATAGGTGTGAGCCACTGTGCCCAACCTGGTTAAAGATTTTGAGATGGGCCAGGCATGGTGACTCACGCCTGTAATTCCAGCACTTTGGGAGGCTGAGGTGGGTGGATCACCTGAGGCCAGGAGTTTGAGACCAGCCTGGCCAACATGCTGAAACCCTGTCTCTACTAAAAATACAAAAATTGGCCAGCTATGGTGGCGCACGCCTGTAGTCCCAGCTACTTGGGAGGCTGGGGTTGCCGTGAGCCGAGGTTGCACCACTGCACTTCAGCCTGGACAACAGAGCAAGACTCCATCTCAAAAAAAAAAAGATCTTGAGGCCGGGCGCGGTGGCTCAAGCCTGTAATCCCAGCACTTTGGGAGGCCAAGACGGGCGGATCACGAGGTCAGGAGATCGAGACCATCCTGGCTAACATGGTGAAACCCCGTCTCTACTAAAAAATACAAAAAACTAGCCAGGCGAGGTGGCGGGCACCTGTAGTCCCAGCTACTCGGGAGGCTGAGGCAGGAGAATGGCGTAAACCCGGGAGGCGGAGCTTGCAGTGAGCTGAGATCCGGCCACTGCACTCCAGCCTGGGCGACAGAGCGAGACTCCGTCTCAAAAAAAAAAGATCTTGAGATGGGAGATCATTCTGGATGATCTGGGTGACCCAATGTCATCACAGGGTCCTTATAAGAAGGAGGCAGGAGGGTCAGAATCAGAGATTGGAAGAGGCTGCACTGCTGGCTTGAAGGTGGAAGAAGGGGCCACAAGCCAAGGAATTCAGGCGGCCTCTAGATGTTGGGAAATGCAGGGAAATGGATCCTCCCTTGGAGCCTCTAGAAGGAACCAGCCCTGTGCACACCTTGATTTCAGAACCTAGTAAGAACTAATTTCAGACTTCTGACCCCAGGATTGTAAGATAATAAAAATGTGCTGCTTTGGGCTGGATGCCGTGGCTTACATCTGTAATTCCAGCACTTTTGGGAGGCTGAGATGGACAGATTGCTTGAGCTCAGGAGTTTGAGACTAGCCTGGGCAATATGGTGAAACCCCATCTGTACAAAATATAAAATTAGCTGGGCATGGTGGCATGTGCCTGTAGTCCTAGCTACTTGGGAGACTAAGGTGGGAAGATGAACTGAGCCCATGAGACTGAGGCTGCAGTGAGCCATGATCGCACCATGGCATTCCAACCTGGGCAACAGAGTGAGGCCCTGTCTAAAATTAAAATAAATAAAATAGTTGTTTTAAGTCACCAGGGTTGTGATTGATTGTTACAGTAGCCGCAGGGAAATAAAGGGGGTGGGCATTGAACATTTATTGGCCGGGTGTGGTGGCTCACGCCTGTAATCCCAGCACTTTGGGAGGCTGAGGCAGGTGATCACTTGAGGTCAGGAGTTCAAGGCCAGCCTGGCCAACATGGTGAAACCCCGTCTCTACTAAAAATACAAAAATTAGCTGGGCGTGGTGGCGGGCGCCTGTAATTCCAGCTACTTGGGAGGCTGAGGCAGGAGAATCGCTTGAACCCGGGAAGTGGAGGTTGCAGTGAGCTGAGACTACGCCACTGCATTCCAACCTGGGCGACAAGAGTGAAACTCCATCTCGAACAATATATATAAAAATACAAATACAGCCGGGCGCGGTGGCTCAAGCCTGTAATCCCAGCACTTTGGGAGGCCGAGATGGGCGGATCACGAGGTCAGGAGATCGAGACCATCCTGGCTAACATGTTGAAACCCCGTCTCTACTAAAAATACAAAAAACTAGCCGGGGGAGGTGGCGGGCACCTGTAGTCCCAGCTACTCGGGAGGCTGAGGCAGGAGAATGGCGTAAACACGGGAGGCGGAGCTTGCAGTGAGCTGAGATCCGGCCACTGCACTCCAGCCTGGACGACAGAGCAAGACTCCGTCTCAAAAAAAAAAAAAAATACAAATGCAAAAATTAGCCAGGCATGGCGGCACATGCCTGTAATCCCAGCAACTCAGGAGGCTGAAGAAGGAGAAAAGCAGGAGAATCGCTTGAACCCAGGAATCGGAGTTTGCTGTGAGCTGAGATCGTGCCACTGCAGTCCAGCCTGGACGACAGTGAGATCTGTCTTAAACAAACAGAGAATTTATCTTTTAGCTGAAAGAGTTTAAAACTGAGAGACTGCCGGGTGCGGTGGCTCACGCCTGTAATCCCAGCACTTTGGGAGGCCGAGATGGGCAGATCATGAGGTCAGGAGATCGAGACCATCCTGGCTAACATGGTGAAACCCCGTCTCTACTAAAAATGCAAAAAATTAGCCAGGCATGGTGGCGGGCGCCTGTAGTCCCAGCTACTCGGGAGGCTGAGGCAGGAGAACTCCCAACCTCAGGTGGTCTACCTACCTCGGCTTTCCAAAGTGCTGGGATTACAGGCATGAGCCATGGCACCCGGCCCTCTCTATCTCTCTTTCTCTTCCTTCCTTTCTTTTCTTTTCCCTCCTTCCCTCCTTTCTTTCTCTTTCTCTCCCCTCCCTTCCTTCCTTCCTTCCTTCCTTTTTTCCTTCTTTCCACAGGAACCTGGGACAAGTAGAAGATACAACATGAGGAGTGGGGAGGCCTCCAGGGAGGCCATCTAGATAACTGAAGGAGAGATGGCAAAGTGGACTGGTGGCCGGAGGAGTGCTGGAGGGTTCTGGAGAGAAGGAGGCTGATTCCAGATGTCTAAGATGTGGGGTCAGCAGGACCCTGAGTGACCAGTGAAATGTGGAGAAGGTGGCAGCCGGGTCAATTAGAGACAGATGTGGGGGAAAGCCATTCTGTCTCAAAATTCTGGAGGGTTCCATATACCGGATGGAGTTACTCTGGGGACATCATCAGAAATGGGTGTGCCTGTCAGGTGAGCAGTTCACTGGTCAGCCCCCACACAGAGCTGAGGCATCACAGCCCACCCCAGTTCACTGTCCATTCTGAAAACAGAAGCCGGGCAAGCTCCAAAAAGCCGGAAGAACCTTCTAGAAGCCCTGTGTTCTAAGGCCCACCTTCAATCCAATGCCACCTCAAGCACCAGTGAGATTAGTCATAGGAGAAGATTAGAGGCTTTATGTTTTTTCTCAGGCAGTTGAGTTTATTTTCAGGTTAGCAGCAGTTTGGAGTTCACTTCCTGGATGAGGTCAGAGTTAGAGGGGCAGGTGGCCACGGTGTTGCTGTGTGAAGAGTCCTTGCAGCCACGGCTCATTGGCAGTTCTACCTTGTGCACAGTTCTGACCTGAAGAGACTGGCCCTGGAGCAGACACAGTAATACCAGGCTTACTTACTTCCTTTATTTATTTATTTATTTATTTTTGAGATGGAGTCTCACTCTGTCGCCAGGCTGGAGTGCAGTGGCATGATCTCGGCTCACTGCAACCTCCACCTCCTGGGTTCAAGCGATTCTCCTGCCTAACCTTCCCCAGTAGCTGGGATTACAGTTACGTGCCACCACACCCAGCTAATTTTGTATTTTCAGTAGAGATGGGGGTTTCACCATGTTGGCCAGGATGCTCTTGATCTCCTGACCTCGTGATCCACCTGCCTTGGCCTCACAAAGTGCTGGGATTATAGGCGTGAGCCACCGCGCCTGGCCTATTTATTTGTTTAAGACAGAGTCTTTCTCTGTCCTCCAGGCTACAGTGCAGTGGCACGATCTCAGCTCACTGCAACCTCTGCGTCCCAGATTCAAGTGATTCTCTTGCTTCAGCCTTCTGAATGGTTGAGATTACAGGCACCCACTATCACACCGGGCTAATTTTTTTGTATTTTTAGCAGAGATGGGGTTTCACCATGTTGGGCAGTCTGGTGGAGAACTCCTGATCTCAAATGATCCACCTGCCTCAGTCTCCTAAAGTGCTGGGATTACAGGTGTGAGCCACCGTGCCTGGCCACCATGCTTAACTTTAGGAATTACTTCACTTTCCCCAGCCACAGTTTGTTTATTTGTACAAGACAGGCAGTACTGGTGCCACCACCTCGAGAGCCTGTTTAAAGCAGGAACCCAGCAGGGCACTTAACGCACCTTCTTGGTGGCCGTCCAGTAAACAACATGGGGGTCAGTGACCCAGAGGGCAGCACAGACCTCTCCACTGCTTGTCACAGAATTGCAGCCTCTCTTAACACCACACGCAAGATAACACAGGTCACTGGCCTGAGCCAGCCCGGGACATTTTTCAGAGTTCACTTTCTGGATCCTACCTATAACCCTTCCATTTCTTTTTCTTTCTCTCTTTTTCTTTTTCTTTCTCTCTCTCTCTCTCTCCTTTCTTTCTCTTTTTTTCTCTTTCTCTTTCTTTTTCTTTCTCTTTTTTCTTTCTCTTTTTTTCTCTTTCTCTTTCTTTTTCTTTCTCTCTTTCTTTCTCTCTTTTTTTCTCTTTTTCTTTCCTTCTTTCTCTTTCTTTTTCTTTCCTTTCTCTTTCTCTTTTTTCTTTCTTTTTCTTTCTTTCTCTTTATTTCTTTTTTTCTCTCTCTCTCGTTCTTCTTTCTCTTGCTTTCTCCTTCCTTCCTTCCCTCTTTCCCTCTCTCTCTCTTTCTCTTTCTTTCTTTGATGGAGTCTCATTCTGTTACCCAGGCTAGAGTGCAGTGGCCGCCATCTTGGCTCACTGCAACCTCCACCTCCTGGGTTCAAGTGATGCTCCCGCCTCAGCCTCCCGAGTAGCTGGGACTACATGTGTGTGTCACCAAGCCCGGCTAATTTTTGTATTTTAGTAGAGACAGTATTGCCATGTTGGCCATGCTGGTCACAAACCCCTGACCTCAAGTGATCTACTCATCTCGGCCTCTGAAAGTGCTGGGATTACAGGTGTGAGTCACCATGCCCAGTCTCCAGAATATTTTCATCACCCCATGAAGAAACCCTGTACCCATTAGCTGTCACTCCCCATCCCTGGAACCCACCAGTCTACTTCCTGACTCCACGGATTTTTCTACTCTGGATACTTCATACAAATGGAATCTTATCCAGTGAATTATTTTGTGTCTGGCTTCTTTCACTGAGCATGTTTTTAAGGTTCATGTGCTATTGTAGAAGGAGTTAGTACTTCATTCCTTTTTAGGGTTGAATATAATTTCATCCTATGCCGGAGGCTGAGTCAGGAGGCTTACTTGAGGCGGGGAGTTCCCTTAAGCCACATAGCAAGACTCTGACTTTAAAACATCTTTGAAAAATCAAGCCTGCGTGGGGTGGTTCATGCCTATAATCCCAGCACATTGATGGTCCAAGGCAGGCTGATCACCTGAGGTCAGGAGCTTGAGACCAGCCTGGCCAACACGATGAAAGCCTGTCTCTACTAAAAATGCAAAAATTAGCGGGGCATGGTGGCGGGAGCCTGTAGTCCCAGCTACTCAGGAGGCTGAGGCAGGAGAATTGCTTGAACCTGGGAGGCAGAGGTTGCAGTGAGCCAAGATTGTGCCATTTTTACTCCAGCCTGGGCGACACAAAATTCCATATCAAAAAATAAAAATAAAATAAAAATTAGCTGGAAGTTGGCAGGGTGCAGTGTCTCACCCCTGTAATCTTAGCCTGTTGGGAGGCCGAGGGGGTCTGATCACCTGAGAATTGCTTGAACCCAAGAGGCGGAGGTTGTGGCAAGTGTAGTGGTGCGATCTCGGCTCACTGCAACCTCTGCCTAGTCAGTTCAAGTGATTCTCCTGCCTCAGCCTCCCTGAGTAGCTGGGACTACAGGCACCCGCCATCACGCCCAGCTAATTTTTTTTGTATTTTTAGTAGAGATGAGGTTTCACCATGTTGGCCAGACTGGTCTTGAACTCTTGACCTCAGGTGATCCTCCCGCCTCAGCTTCCCAAAGTGCTGAGATTACAGGCATGAGCAACCGCACCCAGCCTTTCTTTTTCTTTCCCTTTCTTTCCTTTTTTTTTTTTTTTTTTTTTTTTTTTTGAGACAGAGTCTGCTCTGTTGCCCGGGCTGGAGTGCAATGGCATGATCTTGGCTCACTGCAACCTCTGCCTCCTGGATTCAAGCAATTCTCCTGCCTCAGCCTCCTGAGTAGCTGGGATTACAGGCACACACCACCACACCCATCTAATTTTTGTGGGTTTTATTTTTATTTATTTATTTTTTGAGACGGAGTTTCGCTCTTGTTGCCCAGAACGACAAGAACAGGAGATTCTTGTTGCCAAGAATCTCCTGGGTTCAAGAGATTCTCCTGCCTCAGCCTCCCGAGTAGCTGGAATTATAGGTGTCCACCACCATGCCTGGCTAATTTTTTGTATTTTTAGTAGAGATGGGGTTTTACCATGTTCGCCAGGCTGACTCCTGACCTCAGGTGATCCACCCACTTAAGCTTCCCAGAGTGCTGGAATTACTGTCGTGTGCCACCACGCCTGGCCTAATTTTTGTATTTTTGGTAGAGACGAGGTGTCACCATGTTGACCAGGCTGCTCTTGAACTCTTGACCTCAGGTGATCTGCCTATCTCAGCCTACCGAAGGTGCTGGGATTATAGGCGTGAGCCACCATGCCTGGCCTTCTTCCTATTCTTTCTTTCTTTTTTTTTTTTTCTTTTTTTGAAACAGAGTCTCACTCTGTCGCCCAGGTTGGAGTGCAGTGGCGCGATCTCGGCTCACTGCAAGCTCTGCCTCCTGGGCTCAAGCGATTCTCCTGCCTCAGCCTCCCGAGTAGCTGGGACTACAGGCGGCCACCAGCACAGCCGGCTAATTTTTGTATTTTTTGAGTAGAGACAGGGTTTCACCGTGTTAGCCAGGATGGTCTCGATCTTCCGACCTTGTGATCCGCCCGCCTCGGCCTCCCAAAGTGCTGGGATTCCAGGTATGTGCTCCTAGCCCCTTCTTCCTATTCTTTGAAAGCCACCAGTTGCCCTCCTATGATAACCCATTATCTATTAACCCATGGATCTATTAACCCATGAATGGGTTGATCTGTTCATGAGGGCAGAATTCTCCTGACCCAGTCACCCCTTAAAGGCCCCACCTCTGTCAACACTGACTGCTACATCAAGGATTAAGTTTCACCATGAGTTTTGGAGGGAACGAACATTGAAACAGCACCAGGTGTTATCAGTCTACTAAAAGCTCATGCAAATTGATAAGCACCAAAGGTGCAAAGATCAGAAACAGACAATTCCCAAGAGGAGAAGGGGAGTCTAGGAGCCTAAGAGTGGATGTATTGGGCATCAGGGGAGGGCCTGTTGGCCGGGGTGGGTCACAGCAAGGATCATTCCAATGCTGCCAGGACCTCAACACTTGCTTTCCAAAGGGGTGGCTGCCATTTCAATTGGAGAGACCCTTTGGATAATGCATACCCAGCATGTAAGAGGGTTCATAGGCCAAGCGTGGTGGTTCACGCCTGTAATCCCAGCACTTTGGAAGGCTGAGGCAGAAGGAGAATTGCTTGACTGCGGGAGTTCAAGACCAGCCAGGGCAACATAGCAAGAACCTGTCTCTATGAAAAAAAAAAAAAAAAAGGTCGGGCCCAGTGGCTCCTGCCTGTAATCCCAGCACTTTGGGAGGTTGAGGCAGGCGGATCACCTGAGGTCAGGAGTTCGAGCTCAGTAGCTCTGTAAAAAATATAATAATTAGCTGGGCATGGCAGTCATTAGCACGCCTGTAATCCTGGTTACTGGAGAGGCTGAGGCGTGAGAATCGCTTCATCCTGGGAGGCAGAGGTTGCAGTGAACCTATCGCGCCATTGCACTCCAGCCTGGGCAACAGAACGAGACTCCATCTCAAAAAAAAAAAAAAAAAAAAAAAAGAGGGTTCATAGTCTGAGCTTGTGATTATACCACTGAAAATTACCCCCAAGCCACCTGTGGAAGGGCCGCCTGCAGGATTATGTGTCTTAGGATCTTTAATAAGTTACCTTCTGGTTGGAAACTACCTAAACGCCCAGCACTCAGGTTGGCCCGGTAAATCATGCACCTATAGGAGTTACGGTCGGGAGGCCTGTGACCCTGTAGAGTAGTAGTGGCTCCCGGGCCCTGGGCCAAGCACTGTACTGATACACTCAAATCCTCACAGTAACAGCCTGTTCAGTTCTGTTAGCCCCATTTTATAGCAAGGGGCTGCTCTGGGGGAGGGGAGGAGCCCAGCTAGGTGGGAGATCGTGGGTTCATGGTGACATCTGTGGGTACTCCATCCAATCAAGGGCCTGAGGCTTAAGAGGCTTGAATTTGGGGGAGACAGGGACATTCTCAATGGTGCAGTTAAAGTGGTGGCTTCAGGTTCAGCTGGGAGAGGAAGAAACAGCTAGGGAAAAGGCATGTATTCAATTCATCTTTTTTTTTTTTTTTTTTGAGACAGAGTCTTGCTGTGTCACCCAGGCTGGAGTGCAGTGGTGCGATCTTGGCTCACTGCAAGCTCTGCCTCCTGGGTTCACGCCATTCTCCTGCCTCAGCTTCCCGAGTAGCTGGGACTACAGGTGCCCGCCACCTGCTACACCCAGCTAATTTTTTCTATTTTTAGTAGAGATGGGGTTTCACCTTGTTAGTCAGGATGGTCTCGATCTTCTGACCTCATGATCCGCCCGCCTCGGCCTCCCAAAGTGCTGGGATTATAGGCATGAGCCACCACACCCGGCCGTATTAGTCTTTTTTTTTTTTGGAGACATTCTTGCTCTGTCATCTCGGCTGGGCTGGAGTGTAATGGCACGATCTCGGCTCACTGCAACCTCCGCCTCCCAGGTTCAAGCGATTCTCATGCCTCAGCCTCCCGAGTAGCTGGGATTACAGGCATGTGCCACCAAACCCGGCTAATTTTTGTATTTTCGGTAAAGACAGGGTTTTCACCTTGTTGGCCAGGCTGGTCTCAAACTCTTGGGTGACAGTGATCTGCCCACCTCGGCCTCCCAAACGGCTGAGATTACAGACATGAGCTACCGCCCAGTCTCAGTGGTCTTTCATCTTTGTTCCATCCTCATTCCCATTCAGTACCTGATGTGCTTCTGTCTTACTGGGGTGCACCCTGGGGGACGCATGACTGTGCTACAGCCCATGGGGTTTCAGCAGGATGAGCAGAGGACCTCGGGTGGCCCTTGTTACCCACACTGCTGACTCAGGCTTGGGGAGGGGTCATATGGAAATCACCCAGCTGGCCAGAGCAGTTGCAGCCACATCAGGTCGAGGGCAGGAACCAGCAGTGGGATTGGGTGGGCCCCCGTGGGAGAGACGGCCAAACCCTGAAACTAGCCTCCACCCTCCAGAGTGCAGGGGCTTCCCTGGACACAAACTTTCCTTCCTCGTCCTCCTCTTTATACCATTGCACACGAGTTTGTCTGTCTGTTTGTAGTGACAGAGGCTTGCTCTGTCGCCCAGGATGGAGTGCAGTGGCATCATAGCTCACTGCAACCTCCGCCTCCCAGATTCAAGCAATTCTCCTGCCTCAGTCTCCTGAGTAGCTGAGATTATAGGTGTGTGCCACCACATCCGGCTAATTTTTTAATTTTTTGTTTGTTTGTTTGTTTGTTAGTGGAGACGGGGATTCATTATGTTGGCCAGGCTGGTCTTGAACTCCTGATCTCAAGTGATTCACCTGCTTCGGCCTCCCAAAGTGCTGGGATTACAGACATGAGCCACCGGCACCCGGCCCCTGGGGTTTTCTTTACCCAGATCCCTGCTGCCTTCCCTTCCTGTGGCTGACATCTCCCTACCTTGTCCCCCAGAAATGCAGCTGCTTTGCCCTCAACCACAGCTCCCTCATCCAGTGCAGGGCCTGGCTCTTGACTGAGACACCAGCAAATGTGAGCCCTGCTCTCCTGGGTCACTGCAGGCTCCTTCAGGAAGGAGGCGGGGATCTGTCCCCCTTGGCGTCCCCAGTGCCCCGCATGGGGGGCCTGGCACCCATGAGGCAGTCGAAGCTTGCGGACCAGATGAACAAGCAGTGAGCCCTACCTTCGAGGGCCTGTCTTGAGGACACCAGGTGGGTTTATGACATCCCAGCAGACACGAGGCCCCCACGGACCAGTCCCTCTCCGGCACTGGCACCAGGGCTCTTGCCCCACTAGATCAGGCCTCGCAAGCTTGGGGTCCCTTTTCCAGTCAGCAAGAGAGGCACTCCACTCCTGCTCCAGCCCAAGGAGAACCTGCCAACTCCAAGGGGTGGCCATCGAGGGGATCAGTGACATAAGTCCTTCAGAGGCAGCAGGGACAAGGAGCTGTAGGGAGAATAGGGCAGGTCTGGGGTGCGGGGTGCTGGCAAGGTGCAGACCCACCACCCCAACCCAACCCCTCCTCCACAAATCCCATCATCTCTGCCCTGTGCCCCATGAACAAACCAGCTCCTTTCCAGCCCAGTGACCAGCACAGGCTCGAGACGGTCCCCTCAGACATTGTCTGCCTGACCACCTCTTCCAGCACAGTGAAGGGCATGGGATCCGGAGGCCAGAGGGGGCCAGGCTTGGGGTGGGGAGAAAAACATCACTATTCTTAGATCCCTCGTCCTCCAGGGCTCGGGTCAGGCCGAGCAGTCACATTCCAGAGGTAGAAGCCATCAGCCCACACAAATGCTTCTGTTCCCTGAGGAGGCCAAGGGTCACCAGGAACTAAAATCAGCTTTTCCCAAGAAAAGCAGGAGACAGGGTGGGGGGTGGGGGCAGGGGTAGAAAGGCCAAAGGTCACCCAGTAAAAACCTTCCAGCTGCCCCTGCTGGGAAACCCCCTCTGAGTCCAGAGGGATGAGGACAGAAGCATTCTCACCCTGTAGGCTACCCGCTGGCTGATTCTTCCTGGTAGGGGGTGGTCCTGTGCATTCTAGATTATTTAGCAGCTCTCTGGCAGCCCACCACCCGCCCCCCTCACCACCACCCCGCCCCCACGCGAGCGGTGACAGCCAAATATCTCTCCAGGTACAGCCACGTGTCCCCTGGGGGCAAAATCGACCCCAGATGACAACTGCACTTTCCCCGAACAGAGCTTCCAGGTCACGTCTGGGGTAGGTATTTAGGAGCCTGCTGTTCTATGGACTCTGTTCTCTCAGCCTGGAATCCTCTTCCCACATAGCACAACCCCCGCCAGCCCTGCAGTCTTCCAGAACTAAACCCACACATCACCTCCCTCAGGAAGTTTCCTGTGGACCCCCTGTCTTATGAGTTTGGCCCCCACGGATGCTGTGGTAGGTAAAATAATGCCCCCTTGGCCAGATACGGTGGCTCACACCTGTAATCCCAACACTTTGGGATGCCGAGGAGGGAGGATCGCTTGAACCTAGGAGTTTGAGACCAGCCTGGACAACATAGCAGGGCACAGTCTCTACAAAATATTTTTAAAAATTAGCTGGGGCCTGGCGCGGTGGGTCACGCCTGTAATCCCAACATTCTGAGAGGCTGAGGTGGGCGGATCATGAGGTCAAGAGATTGAGACCATCCTGGCCAACATGGTTAAACCCCGTGTCTAGTAAAAATACAAAAATTAGCTGCGTGTATTGGCATGTGCCTGTAGTCCCAGCTACTCAGGAGGCTGAGGGAGGAGAATCGCTTGAACTCGGGAAGTGGAAGTTGCGGTGAGCCGAGATTGTACCGCTACACTCCAGCCTGGCGACAGAGCAAGACTAGTATCAAAAAAACATTAGCAGGGGCTGGTTGCAGTGGCTCATGCCTATAATCCCAGCACTTTGGGAGGCCAAGGCAGGTAGATCCCTTGATCCCAGGAGTTTGAGAACAGCCTGGCCAACAAGGTGAAAGCCCAACTCTACTAAAAATACAAAACTTAGCCAGGCGTGGTGGCGCATGCCTGTAGTCCCGGTTCTACTTGAGGGGCTGAAGCAGGAGAATTGCTTAAACTCAGGCGGGGGGCAGAGGTTGCAGTGAGCTGAGATTGAGCCACCGCACTTCAGCCTTGGCTACAGAGCAATACCCTGTCTCAAAAAAAAAAAAAAAAAAAAAAAAAAAAAAGCTGGTCTCTGTGGCTCATGCCTGTAATCCCAGCACTTTGGGAGGCTGAGGTGAGTGGATCACCTGAGGTTGGGAGTTCGAGACCAGCCTGTCCAACATGGAGAAACCCTGTCTCTACTAAAAATACAAAATTAGCTGGGCGTGATGGCGCATGCCTGCAATCCCAGCTACTCGGGAGGCTGAGGCAGGAGAATTGCTTGAACTTGGGGGGCAGAGGTTGCTGTGAGATGGAGCCACTGCACTCCAGCCTTGGCTATAGAGCAAGACTCTGTCTCAGAAAAAAAAAAAAAAAATGTGGGGAGGCAGGAGGGTCACCGTCAGAAAGACTGGAAGAGGCCATGCTGCTAGCTGTGAAGGTGGAGGAAGGGGCCCCAAGTTAGAGCTGTGGGTACCTCTAGAAGCTGGGAAAGGCTGAAAATGGAGCTTCCAGGAGGAACCAGCCTCATCAATGCCTTAATTTTAGGACATCTGACCTCCAGTGATGTAAAATCATAAGTCTGTGTCGCTTTAAGCTGCTCTGTTTCTGGTCATTTGTTTCAGCAGCCACAAGAGACTCATACCAGCCTCTGCTCTGCAGCCCCGAGTCAGCCCTGGAGAGCCACCGGGCAGTCAGGCTGGCATTTGCCCTTCCTGGCACGAGCTTTGTAACCTGGCAGAGCTGCTGGCTGTGACAAGCATCTCCTAGGAGATGGGGAAACTCAATGGAAAAAGTCAGGGCTTAGGTAGACCACATTCCTTCAAGCTTTATGCCATAGAGAGCTTCGCTAGGGAGGTGGAGAAGCAGACAAAGTGACTCGTGTTCTCTCCAATTTATTTATGTATTTAATTTATTTTCAGATGGACTCTCTCTCTGTCATCCAGGCTGGAGTACAGTGGCTTGATCTTGGCTCACTGCAACTTCCTCCTGGTGGGTTCAAGCGATTCTCCTGCCTCAGCCTCCCAAGTAGCTGGAATTACAGACATGCACCACCACGCCCAGCTAGTTTTTTGGTATTTTTAGTGGAGATGGAGTTTCACCATGTTGGCCAGGCTGGTCTCCAACTCCTGACCTCAAATAATCCACCTGCCTTGGCCTCCCAAAGTGCTGGGATTACAGGCGTGAGCCACTATGCCCAGCCCAAATAATTTTTTTAAAAGGCCAGGCTGGTGGCTCATATCTGGAATCCCAGCACTTTGGGAGGCTGTGGTAGGAAGATCACTTGAGCCCAGGAGCCCAGGAGTTCCAGGCTGTAGTGAGTTGTGATCATGCCCCTGCACTCCAGCCTGGATGACAGAGGGAGACCCTACCGCCATCCCTGCCCACAAAAGAAGTGATCCCTATAAAGACCCAAGGGTCCAATCTTTGTTTCATGGTAGCTTTGTTCTTTATTTCTTATTACTTATTCTTTTTTTTTTTTTTGAGACGGAGTCTCACTCTGTCGCCCAGGCTGGAGTGCAGTGGCCGGATCTCGGCTCACTGCAAGCTCCGCCTCCCGGGTTCACGCCATTCTCCTGCCTCAGCCTCCCGAGTAGCTGGGACTACAGGCGCCCGCCACCTCGCCCGGCTATTTTTTTTGTATTTTTTTAGCAGAGACGGGGTTTCACCGTGTTAGCCAGGATGGTCTTGATCTCCTGACCTCGTGATCTGCCCGTCTTGACCTCCCAAAGTGCTGGAATTACAGGCTTGAGCCACCACGTCTGGCCACTTATTCATTTTTTAATATTCTGAATAGTCAAAGTCAAGATGCAGCTGACTTTGAAATGCTTCCCAGCTAAGTGCAATGGGCTCACACCTGTAATCCCAGCACTTTGGGAGGCTGAGGCAGGAGAATCGCTTTAGCTCAGGAGTTCAAGACCAGCCTGGGCAACATAGCGAGATCCCTGTCTCTACAAAAAAATGAAAATGTTAGCCGGGCATGATGGTGCACACCTGTAATCCCAGCTACTTGGGAGGTTGAAGTGGGAGGGATCACTGGAGCCCAGGAGTTTGAAACTGCAGTGAGCCATGATCGCACCACTGCACTCCACCCTGGGTAACAGAATGAGACCCTGTCTAATCGATCAATCAACATTTTGAAAATGAAACATTTTCCAAATTCTTCAACATGTCCTAGGGTAATCCTTGTTCCCTTTCCTTAGGACAGCTCATCTTTGAATTTTAGAACCAATGCTAAAGGGAAAATGTGTGTGTGTGTGTTTTTTTTTTTAGATGGACTCTCACTCTGTTGCCCAGGCTGGAGTGCAGTGGCCTGATCTCGGCTCACTGCAACCTCCACTTCCCAGGTTCAAGTCATCCTCCTGCCTCAGCTTCCTGAGTAGCTGGGACTACAGGCATATGCCACCATGCCCAGCTAATTTTTTTATTTTAAGTAGAGATGGGGTTTCACCATGTTGGCTAGGCTGGTCTCAAACTCTTGATCTCGTGATCCACCCACCTCAGTCTCCCAAAGTGCTGGGATTACAGGCGTGAGCCACCACGCCCGGCCCAAATTTTTTTGTTTTTGGGTTTTTTGTTTGTTTGTTTCTGGTTTTTGGGTGGTTTTTTTTTTTTTTTTTTTTTAGATGGAGTGTTGCTCTGTCACCCAGGCTGGAGTGCAATGGCACGATCTCGACTCACTGCAACCCTCTGCCTCCTGGGTTCAAGCAATTCTCCTGCCTCCTCAACTTCATGAGTAGCTGGGACTACAGGCGCCTGCCATGACACATGGCTAATTTTTTGTATTTTTAGTAGAGACGGGGTTTCACCGTGTTAGCCAGGATGGTCTCGATCCCCTGAACTCGTGATCCACCCGCCTTGGCCTCCCAAAGTGCTGGGATTACAGGCGTGAGCCACCGTGCCCGGCCCTGTTTATTGCTTTTTTGGTTTTGGTTTTCTTTTTTTGAGACAGAGTTGCCCTTGTAGCTGGAATTACAGGCATGTGCCACCGTGCCCGGCTAATTTTTGTATTTTTAGTAGAGACAGGGTTTCACCATGTTGACCAGGCTGGTCTCGAGCTCTTTACCTCATGATCTGCCCACCTCAGTCTCCCAAAGTGCAGGGATTACAGGCATGAGCCACCGTGCCTGGCCCAGACTAAGAGTTTTTAAGGATTCAGGGTGGGAGAGTTTATCAGAGGCTTGAACTGCTTCAGTGTCTCTGTTGTGCTTGTCTGGGAGGGAGAGTTGTGTGTCTGTCCCCATATATCTTCCTGCAGCTGCAGGCTTATACCCCCCTCCTCTCCTCCGCTAAAGTCAGCCTTTAGCTTCCCTATTTCAGCACACCTGAAGGGAAAGGAATGTGCTTATTAAGTAAGGCCCCACTGTTTTACTGGGGCCCATTGTATGAGGGTGAAATTTGGCAGTTACCCAAGAGACTTTCCCCCTATTTCCCTCTGTGCCTGAGCTGTCTTATCTGTGTTTTATTATCTGCTCTTTCTGGCTGCTTGTGGGTTGGAAGATAAGTGATTTCCTTGAAATGCAAGAGACTAGAGAGGGAGCTGGAACTGAAACTGGCGGGCTTTGTCCGACCGTGCTCCTGCTTTATCATTCCAGACCTTATAGTTGTAAAAGGACAAGGGGCGATGTCGGAGGTCGGGGGAGGCGCGGAGAGTTTTCTGGTCTTGGATTGACTGCAGGAGCAACATTGTGCGTAGATGTTTTTGGGTAGTTGTCTGCAAAATGACCGTGATTCTGTCGGTTAAAAATTTTTAAAAAAAGGTTAATTAGGCAGGGTAAAAACATTAGTCCTAGACTTTTCAGCAGCGTTTCTTTTTCTTTTCTTTCTTTCTTTTTGATACGGAGTCTTGCTCTGTCGCCCAGGCTGGAGTGCAGTGATGCAGTATCAGCTCACTGTAACCTCCGCCTCCTAGGCTCAAGCGATTCCTCTGCCTCAGCCTCCCGAGTAGCTGGGACTACAGGCGCACATCACCACGCCTGGCTAATTTTTTTGTATTTTTAGCAGAGACGGGGTTTCACCCTGTTAGCCAGGATGGTCTCGATCTCCTGACCGCCTCAGCCTCCCAAAGTGTTGGGATTACGGGCATGAGCCACCGCGCCCAGCCTTCAGCAGCGTTTCTTATTAGGTCCGATTGGTTGAGACAGAAGCAACATTTTTTTCCCAATGACAGGCAGAGGCACGTGTTTGGGAAGACCCCTGTGTTATTTTTTTGTTAGCAACTGTTATTCCTGATATGAGGAAAATAACTAGGCCAAATGCTACAGTAATTGAGATTCTCTGTCTGATATTCCACCCTGGGGATGGTATAGTATATAGTTCTACTGCAAATAGTAGATAAAGCAATTCCCAGAGGGTGATGTAGTAAATAATTTTCATTAAAAAAGGTTTTAATATTTGGTTTAAAAGGAGATATAGAAGTGACAAAAAGTATTTGGTGAGGTAGGGGTGAGACTAAGGTGAGTAATTTTCACTTAGTTACTTATCTTTTTTTTTTTTTTGAGATGGAGTCTTGCTCCATGGCTCAAGCTAGAGTGCAGTGGCGTGATCTCAGCTCACTGTAACCTCCTGTCTCAGCCTCCATAGTAGTTGGGATTACAGGTGCCTGCCGCCACACCTGGCTACTTTTTGCATTTTCAGTAGCAACAGGGTTTCTCTCCTTGTTGGCTGGTCTCAAACTCCTGACCTCAGGTGATCCACCCACCTCGGCCTCCCAAAGTGCCCGGATTACAGGCGTGAACCACTTTGCCCGCCACTTATCTTTTATGATTTTCAGATTAAGATTTCTTATTTTCTTTACATTGATAGGACTTTTTTTTTTTTTTTTTTTTTTTTGAGACAGAGTCTTGCTCTGTCGCCCGGGCTGGAGTGCAGTGGCCAGATCTCAGCTCACTGCAAGCTCCGCCTCCCAGGTTCACGCCATTCTCCTGCCTCAGCCTCCCGAGTAACTGGGACTACAGGCGCCCACCACCTCGCCCGGCTAGTTTTTTGTATTTTTTTTTAGTAGAGACGGGGTTTCACCAGGTTAGCCAGGATGGTCTCGATCTCCTGACCTCGTGATCGGCCCGTCTTGGCCTCCCAAAGTGCTGGGATTACAGGCTTGAGCCACCGCGCCCGGCTACGATAGGACATTTTTCTGGGCTGTTAGGGGTTGCTTTCTCCACTTTTCAGGCTTTGACTTGAGTGTAATGTATCCAGGAGTTGATTTCTGTAACAGATATAATTTAAACTGTAGAAAATAATAAAAATTGAAAAAATTAGGCAAGACTAGAATGTAACAACAGGTGTGCTATAGTTTTTTTTGTTGCTGTTGTTGTTTGTTTTTTTTTACTATAAGTTCTAGGGTACATGTGCACAACGTGGAGGTTTGTTACATACGTATACATATGCCATGTTGGTGTGTTGCACCTATTAACTCGTCATTTACATTAGGTATGTCTCCTAATGCTGTCCCTTCCCCCTCCCCCCAGGTGCGCTATGGTTTTTTGTTTTTGTTTTTGTTTTTTTGAGATGGAGTCTCGCACTTTAGCCCAGGCTGGAGTGCAGTGGCGCGATCTCGGCTCACTGGAAGCTCCGCCTCCCGGATTCACGCCATTCTTCTGCCTCAGCCTCCCGAGTAGCTGGGACCACAGGCACCCGCCACTGCGCCCAGCTAATTTTTTGTATTTTTAGTAGAGATGGGGTTTCACCATGTTGGCCAGGATGGTCTCGATCTCCTGACCTCGTGATCCACCTGCCCTGGCCTCCCAAAGTGCTGGGATTACAGGCATGAGCCACTGCGCCCAGCCAGTGTGCTATAGTTTTTGAAACATAATTTTCACTCTTCAGTTTCCCATCTTTATTAAAAGACAAATAATGGTAGGACTGGTTTACTTTATTATATTTGGCTTAATTATTTGTATACAGTGCAGCAAGAATAATTATTTGCTACATAGGCCTTTTTTTTTCTTCTTTCCCTTGAGACAGAGTCTTGCTCTGTTGCCTAGGCTGGAGTGCAATGGTGTAATCTCAGCTCACTGCAACCTCTGCCTCATGGGTTCAAGCGATTCTCCTGCCTCAGCCTCCTGAGTAGCTGGGATTACAGGCGCGCACCATCACACCAGCTAATTTTTTGTATTTTTAGTAGAGATGGGGTTTCACCATGTTGGCCAGTCTGGCCTTGAACTACTGACCTCATGATCTGCCCGCCTTGGCCTCCCAAAGTCCTGGGATTACAGGCGTGACCCACCACGTGCAGCCATGCATAGGCATTTATTTATTTATTTATTTTTGAGACAGGGTCTCACTCTGTCGCCCAGGCTGGAGTGCAGTGGTGCCATCTCCGCTCACTGCAAGCTCTGCCTCCCAGGTTCACGCCATTCTCCTGTCTCAGACTCCCGAGAAGCTGGACTACAGGCGCCCGCCACCACTCCCGGCTAATTTTTATTTATTTATTTATTTATTTATTTATTTTTTTTTGTATTTTTAGTAGAGACGGGGTTTCACCGTGTTAACCAGGATGGTCTCGATCTCCTGACTTTGTGATCCGCCTGCCTCAGCCTCCCAAAGTGCTGGGATTACATGTGTGAGCCACTGCGCCCCATGTCTTTTTTTTCTTTTTAATTAATTAATTATTGATTTTTTTGAGACTGAGTCTTGCTCTGTCACCCAGGCTGCAGTACAGCGGCGCAATCTTGGCTCACTGCAACCTCCACCTCCTGGATTCAAGTGATTCTCCTGCCTCAGCCTCCCGAGTAGCTGGGATTGCAGGTGCCTGTCACCATGCCTGGCTAATTTTTGTATTTTTGGTAGAGACGGGGTTTCACCATGTTGGCTAGGCTGGTCTCGAACTCCTGACCTCAGGTGATCCACTCACCTCGGCCTCCCAACGTACTGGGATTACAGGTATGAGCCACTGCGCCCAACCCTTTTTAAATTTTTTTCAGAGGGAGAGTCTGTCTTCCAGGCTGGAGTGCCATGGTGCAATCATAGCCCACTGTTACCTTGAACTCCTAGGCTCAAGCAGTCCTCTTGCCTCAGCCTCCCAAATAGCTGGGACTGCAGGTTCACACTACCATGCCCTACCATGCCTGGGCTGTTGAATCTCCCTGCCCTCACCTCACCCTCTGTGGCATCTTCCAGATGAGCTTGGCAGAGCTCAAACGCAGACTTGACCATAACCCTCCCATGGCTAAATACATCTATTCAGGGTGGGCGCAGTGGCTCACACCTGTAATCCCAGTACTTTGGGAGGCCGAGGCAGGCGGATCATCTGAGGTCAGGAGTTCGAGACCAGCCTGGCCAACATGGTGAAACCTCATCTCTACTAAAAATACAAAAATTAGCTCTGCGTGGTGGCATGCATCTGTAATCCCAGCGACTCGGGAGGCTGAGGCAGGAGAATTACTTGAACCCAGGAGGCGGAGGTTGCAGTGAGCCAAGATCACGCCACTGTACTCCAGCCTGGGCCACAGAGCAGGACTCTGTCTCAAAAATAAATAAATAAATAAAAATAAATAAATCTTTTCAGCAGCTCCCTCATGGCCTCTGGATGAAGGTCACCCTTCTGGGCTTGGCATGTGAGGCCCTGAATAGCTTCTCCCCGCCTACCTCATCTTCCGCTATCCACCCCCGTACCTTCTGCCCCAGATATTCTGCACTTGGCAGTTCTCTCTAGCGTTCTGCCCTGCTGGTCTCTGACTAACACCAGGTTATCCTTCAGGTCACCATTCAGCTGTAGGTCCCCCTGGAGACAGGTGGGATGCCCTTCACATCCGCACAGCCTGATGCAGATGTTCCTCCAGGACACTGATCAGGAGGCATGGCAGCCTAAGTCTGAGTGAGGTGGCTCAGGCCTGTAATCCCAGCACTTTGGGAGGCCAAGGTGGGAGGATCCCTTGAGCCCAGGAGTTCAAGACCAGCCTGGGCAACATAGGGAAACCCTGTTTCTACAAAAAGTTACAAAATTAGCTGGGCATGATGGCATGTGCCTGTAATCCCAGATACTTGTGGGGCTGAGGCGGGGTGATCGCTTGAATCCAGAGGTCAAGATTGCGGAGAGCCATGATCACACCACAGCACTCCAGCCTGAGCAACAGAAACATTCTCTCCGCCAGGCACAGTGGTTCATGCCTGTAATCCCAGCACTTCGGGAGGCCGAGGTGGGCGGATCGCTTGAGGTCAGGAGTTTGAGACCAGCCTGGCCAACATGGTGAAACCCCATCTCTACTAAAAACACAAAAATTAGCCGGGCATGGTGGTACATGCCTGTAATCCCAGCTACTGGGGAGGCTGAGGCAGGAGAATTGCTTCAGCCTGGGAGGCGAAGGCTACAGTGAGCCAAGATCGCACCACTGCACTCCAGCCTTGGCAACAGAGCAAGACTCAGTCTCAAAAAACAAAAACAAACAAACAAACCAAAAAACAAAACAAAACGCAAAAAAAACGAAACCCAAACCAAAAACAAAACAGAGACATTATCTTGAAAAAAAAAAAAAAATTTCCCCGTTAGCTGTGAGGGCCACCTGGAGAGTGGTATTATCTGTCTTCTGTCTCCAGCTCCCCACGCATCACTGGGCACCTGTTTTTATTTACTTAATTAATTAATTTAGAGACAAGCAACTTAGTCAAGTTACTTGGTCAAGCAGTGTAACCTCTCTCAGCCTCAGGTGATTGTTCTTTCTCTATAAAGTGGGAATGAATTTTAACCTAAGAAGGGTCTTGTTACCTCAAGCCACTCTCTTTAAAGGCATCCACCAGCTGGGCATGGTGGCACATGCCTGTAATACTTAGGAGGCTGAAGTGGGAGAATCACTTGCGCCCAGGAGGTGGAGGTTGCAGTGAGCTGAGATCACACCACTGCACTCCAGCCTGGGTGACAGAGTAAGAGCCTGTCTCAAAAAAAAAAAAAAGAAAAGAAAAAAGCGTCCAACCCATCCCTAATCTCTTCCAATCACACCAGCATTGGTGACAGTGATCCTCATCTGAAAATTGTTTTTCAAATTTTTTTTAATTAAATTTTTTTTTCCTTGTCAGCAGAAAGTCACATCTGAATGTCTTGCTTCGTTACTTGCTGCTTCTCTTGTCTGCAATGCTACTAGGCACTGAGCACCTGGGACTGACTCCTTTACTGCTTGTCCCCAGTACCCAGCCTGGTGCTGGGCACATAGATGGTGCTCAATAAGTGTTTGTTGAATGAATAACAAATGGTCCCACATAGATGTTCCATGAGGCGTCAGTGACATCAACATCATCTTTTTTTTTTTTTTTTGGAGATGAGTTCTTACTCTGTTGCCCAGGCTAGAGTGCAGTGGTGCAATCATAGCTCACTGCAGCCTTGAACTCCTGAGATCAAGCAATCCTCCCACCCCAGTCTCCTGAGTAACTGGGACTATAGATGGGGGCCACCTTGCCTGGCTATTTAAAAAAACATTTTTTTTTTTTTTGTAGAGATGGGGGTCTTACTATGTTGCCCAGGCTGGTTTCAAACTCCTGGGCTCAAGTGATCCTTTTGCCTCGGCCTCCCAAAGTGTTGGGATTATAGGCATGAGCCACCACACCCAGCCAGTCACCATCATCTTTGATAGCTGCAACATGTCGGCTTGCTCACTGCTGTCACCCTGGGACCCAGCGTGTGACTGGAACACAAGGGATACTCAGAAAACAGATGTGGAAAGGGTGAGTGGAGCTCAGCACATTCAAAGAGGAACTCAGGACCCTGTGGGGCCCTCTCCCCAAGGCCTGCCACCCTGTCTTTCCCATGCAACCCCTCCTCCAGCCCCAGGCAGCAGGGCCAGGATCAGGCAGTCACTCTTCCCAGCTGTCCGGCCCCCGCACATTCTGCATGGGCAGGACAAGCACAAGGACGAAAGCCAAGGTCATGTGCTTGGTAATACCAGTAGTCTGAATCCCTCTGGAGAACCATGGCCCCTGCGCAGGCCACTGCTACGGCTGTCCCCTGGAAGACAGAGGCCTCTGGTTAGCTTGGGGTGGGGATCCCCTCAGAACTGACTTTCCAGGGGCCAGCAGAGTCAGCTACATCAGGGACTTAGGGTTCGGGTTAGAGTTAACCAAATTCTCGAACATCAGGCCAAGAGCTTGCAAGACATCCTGGAAAAACCCTTCTTTCCTCCTCCTCCTCCTCCTCTCCTTCCCCGCCACCTCCTCCTCCTCCTCCGGTTGCTGGGGCAACCACTATGCATCTGGACCAAAGCAAGAGGCAGCTGGTTTAAAGACACACACAGACTGAAAGTGAAGGGAGGCAAAAAGATATTCTTTGAAAATGAAAACCGAAAGAGATCAGGGGTAGCTATACTTGTATCAGATAAAATAGTTTTTAAGTCAAAACTAACATGAGAGGAAGAAGGTCATTATAAAATGAAAAAGGGGTCAGTTCATCAAGAGGATAAAACAATTATATATATATGCACCCAACATCAGAGCACCTAAATATATAAAGGAAATATATATAAAGGAAATATGAATAGATCTGAACTGCAATACAGGAATTGTACTGCACTTTCAACAACAACAACAACAAAAAACACCAGCCTGGGCAACATAGCAAGACCCCATCTCCACAAAATTAAAAAAAAATATTTGTGGGGTGTAGTGGTGCATATCTGTAGTCTCAGCTACTTGGAAGGCTGAGATGGGAGGATTGCTGGAGCCCAGGAGTTCAAGGCTATAGTGAGCCATAACAACATCACTGTACTCCAGCCTGGGTGACAGACTGAGACTCTGTCTGAAAAAAAAAAAAAAAAAAGCAATGAACAGATCCAGGCAGAAAATCAGTAAGGAAACACTGGATTTCAAATACACTGTAGACCAAATGGAACTAATGACTTATGTAGAACATTCCATTTGACAGCACTGGAACACATTCTCCTCAAGTGCACAGGGGACACACTCCAGGATAGACCATGTCAGACCACAAAGCAAGCCTAACCAAATGTAAGATTGCCGGGTGCGGTGGCTCACGCCTGTAATCCCAGCACTTTGGCAGGCCGAGGCAGGCAGATCACGAGGTCAGGAGATTGAGACCATCCTGGCTAACACGGTGAAACCCCCGTCTCTACTAAAAATACAAAAAATTAGCCAGGCGTGGTGGTGGGCGCCTATAGTCTCAGCTACTCGGGAGGCTGAGGCAGGAGAATGGTATGAACCCAGGAGGCAGAGCTTGCAGTGAGCCTAGTTTGCGCCACTTCACTCCAGCCTGGGTGACAGAGTGAGACTCCGTCTCAAAAAAAAAAAAAAGTAAGATTGCAATTATATCAATCTTTCTTTTCTGACCACAGTGATACAAAACTAGAAATCACTAATAGGAGGAATTCTGGAAAATTCACACGTGAGAAAATTAAACAACACTCTCCTACACAACCAATGGGTCAAAGAATAAATTAAAAGGGAAATTTAAAAATATCTTGAGGCCGGGTGCAGTGGCTCATGCCTGTAATCCCAACACTTTGGTGGCTGAGGCAGGAGGATCACCAGAGGCCAGGAGTTCAAGACCAGCCTGGGCAACATAGTGAGACACCCCCCCCATCTGTACAAAAAATAAAAATAATTAGCCAGGCATGGTGATGCTCACCTATAGTCCCAGTTATTTGGGAGGCTAAGGTGGGAGGAACACTTGAGTTGGAAGCTGCAGTGAGCTATGATTATGCTACTGCACTCAGCCTGGGTGATAGAGGGAGATCTGTCTCTAAAAATGAAACAAAATAAAATAGAAACAACAACAAAAAACATGAAACAAACTGAAATGAACATACAATATATCTAAACCAATGAATGCAGCAAAAGTGGTTCTAAGAGGGAAGTTTATAGCAATACATGAATGCCTACATAAAAAAGAAGAAAGATCTTTCAGATAACCAAATTTTCTTAAAAAAGAGGTAACTGGAGGCTGGGCATGGTGGCTCAAGCCTGCAATCCCAACACTTTGGGAGGCCAAGGCAGGCAGGTCACTTGAGGTCAGGAGTTTGAGACCAGCCTGGGCAACACAGTGAAACATGGTCTCTACTAAAAATACAAAAATTAGCCAGGCATGGTGGTGGGCGCCTGTAGTCCCAGCTACTTGGGAGGCTGAGGCAGGAGAATTGCTTGAACTCAGAAGGTGGAGGTTGCGCTAAGCCAAGATCATGCCACTGCACTCCAGCCTGGGCAACAGAGCAAGACTCTGTCTCAAAAAAAAAAAAAGAAAAAAGAAAAAAGGGAGGCAGCTGGGCACAACAGGAGTCCAGGCCTGGCAGATGGGGCTCTTACAAGACTCGTGACCATGCAGGGCAGTGGGGGCTCATCAGAAGCCAAGAGTCTCATCAGGGACCTGGAGGCACCAGAGTTCAGGAGAACTGTAGGCAACTGGGGTCTGATATGCAAAAGTGACTACAGGAGGACGCCACTTCTGCCAGTTCTCCCAGTGCCCCTGCGCCTTTGTCAGTGACCTCCCAGGCATCTGCTCTGTGGCGCTTCCCCACTGGGGGACTGTTCTTTTCTTCCCAGTATTTGAGAAATAAAAATTAGATTTTCCTGGCCAACAAAAAAAGTAAATAACTTGGCTTCTCTGCCTCTCAGTCTCCTCCTCTGTACAGTTGGGCCAATGGTGAGCACCCAGGAACATCCTACATCCCACTAGAGGTGCCTGCCACTGGGTGGGGCAGAGATGGTGGTGGCTGGTGCAGGCTTCCCAGAACATCTCATCGCCCCTGCCCACCACCTGGCCACTGCCACCGACTGGGCTTGTCTAGAAAGACACCTGCCTGCCCGACCAACCCTGCAGGCTCTGGGAAATTAGTCTCTGAATTTATCTGAGCTACAGGATGGAGACCACCCTCAACTGCTCCCATCATCAGAGATGCAGAACAGAAGTCGGTATTGGGGGGCACTTGTTCCCCCAGCTGTGCTGATTTCACACACTGGTGAAGAGGACCCCTGCTGATAACGGATTTCTCTTTTATTTTTATTTTTTTAATGAGATGGAGTTTAGCTCTTGTTGCCTAGGCTGGAGTACAATGGCAAGATCTTGGCTCACAGCAACTTCCACCTGCCGGGTTCAAGTGATTCTGCTGCCTCAGCCTCCCAAATAGCTGGGATTACAGGTGCACACCACCATGTCCAGCTAATTTTTTTTTGCATTTTTAGTAGAGACGGGGTTTTGCCCATGTTGGCCAGGCTGGTCTCGAACTCTGACATCAGGTGATCCGCCTGCCTTGGCCTCCCAAAGTGCTGGGATTACAGATGTGAGGCACTGCTCCCAGCCGATAGCGGATTACTCTTAATGCCCCCAGCAGCTGCAGGAATGGAAGAGGCCAGTCCAGCCCCGAATGTGAAGGTCTGGCCTTCATTCACAGTAATTGTGGTCCTCAGAACTCCGGGTTTTAACTCGGGGCCTCGACTCCCAGATCATCCCGTCTCTTGCTCAAACCCCTGGGTCCCGGGTCCCCAGAGCGCCCACCCCAGTGCACCTTGCATGCTGGCCCATGGAGGGCCCCCTTGCTGGGAACCCCTTCTCCCCGTGAAGGCTGCCAGTGGGACAAACGGTGAGGGGTGAGGCAGGGAGGGAGACTCACACGTAGGGGACCTCCCCCAAGCCTGGGTAACACCGTCTTGGCCGCTGCCCGCGGGCTGGGCAGGTAGGGGGCAGTGGGCCGTAGCGGAGGCTGGCCCCGGCCCGCCACGCCGCTTCCCCACGCTCGCAGCCACGCGGAGCAGCGTCCTGGTCCAGCCTCACCCACCCAGAGCAAGAGGCGGAGGAACTGGAGCAGCGCCCGGGCCCGGGGGCTGCCTCCGGCCGCAGCAACGGGACGGGTGAGAGGACCTGCCCCCGGCGCGTCGTAGCTGCTCTGGTGGGGCGGGGCTGACCGTGCAGGCCCCGCCCCAGTCTAAGCCCCTCCTACAAAGCCCGGCCCCTTGCCATAAGTGCCATATGTCAGGCTCCGCCCACTATTTTAAATCCCACTCACTCTGCCCTGCCCCTCATTCTGAGCTATAAGCAAGCCCCGCCCATAGCCATAAACCACGCCCACCCAGCCCTGCCCCTGGGCTCTAGGTGTCATTTATCTAGTCACGTCCCTGGCTAGAAGCCACACCCACTAGGCCCGGCCCCAGCTCTAAGCCCCACCCACCCGGCTATGTGGTTTGGGACAGGGAAGTAGGCTAGGGGCGGCCGCCTCTGGGCTCCCAGTGGAAGGGGAGAAATGAGAAAGCAGTTCAAGGTGTGATAAATACCCACAGAGGTCAGATGTAGCTATGGATGCAGGAGATAAAAAGTTTGAAGCAATCAGCTCTGCGGCCTCTGCAGCGCTCCTTTCGCCCTCCCTAATCTTCACCTGGTGTCTCCCCTAGTCCCTGTGTCCTGGGTGGGTCTTGCTGACCCAGGGAAAGAAGACATGCCTTCTCGGTGAATGTTGCTTTGCTTCCTGAGGGCATGGCTACCCGGGGCTCCTGGCTTTTCTTCCAAAAACAAAACATTTCTTCCACTTTTTCTTTGTTCTTTTTTTTTTTTTTTTTTTGAGACAGAGTTTCACTCTTGTTGCCCAGGCTGGAATGCAGTGGTGCAATCTCGGCTCACTGCAACCTCCGCCTCCCGGCTTCAAGCGATTCTCCTGCCTCAGCCTCCTGAGTAGCTGGAATTACAGGTGCCCACCACCACGCTCGGGTAGTTTTTGTAATTTTAGTAGAGATGGGGTTTTGCCATGTTGGCCAGGCTGGTCTCAAACTCCTCACCTCAGGGGATCCACCTGCTTTGGCCTCCCAAAGTGCTGAGATTACAGGTGTGAGCCACTGTGCCCGGCTGCCGTTTTTTTCATTTTTTGAGATCTTGCTCTGTTGCCCAGGCTGGAGTGCAGTGGCATGATCACGGCTCACTGCAGCCTCAACCTCCTGGGCTCAAGCAGTCCTCCCACCTCAGCCTAACCAGTAGCTGGGACTACAGGTATGCACTACCACGTCGGGTTAATTTTTTTAAGTTTTTCTATAATGACGCAGGTCTCTCTCTGTTGCCGGGGCTGGTCTTGAGCTCCTGGGCTCAAGCGATCCTCTGGCCTTGGCCTCCCAAAGTGTTGGGATTACAGACCTGAGCCACCATGCCTGGCCTAGAAAGTTCATTTCTTGTTAGGAATGTTCACCAGTGGGAAGTGCACCCTTGTGCCGTGCTGACTATATTCATAGAGTTATGTAACCATCACTCTCATCTAATTTCAGAACTTTTGTTCTGAAACTCATATCCTTTTGAAGTCACTCCTTCATTCTCCCCTTCCCCCATCCTATGGCCACCGATAATTTACTTTCTGTTTCTATGGATTTGCCTGTGGTCACAACCAGAGGATTTCTGTGACGTGCTAAGTTACCTAACTCTGGTGTGGAAGGAGAGGGAAAGTCAGGGACCCACCAGGGAACAGCTAGCTTGAGGGTGGGGAAAGCGTGAAGGTAAGGCCTTGCTTTGGGGGCTCAAGGCAGTCTGAGCCTTGTTTGCAGGCAGCCAGCATCCACCAGGTGTGTGCAGGTGAGGGAAACAGGGGAAAAAGGGCCCTTTCTGGAGACAGTAGGGGTGCTGGCTGGCAAGCCTGGGATGGGGAGTGGGGAGGCAAGGGGGCTTGTAAGTCAAGGTCGGAGCTTGCTGTAGAGGAGGGAGAATTCCAGAGGCTGAGAGTGCAGGTGTGGAGGAGGAGGAAGGGAGGAGGGCAGGCAGGGGTGGCTGGGTGGGGCTCTGTCTATAAAGACTGAAGCTCAGCGTGTTGGTCCTGCAGATGGAAGAGCTTGGCATACAGCCTGGCGGGCATCAGCTCACTTGACCCAGTGGATATTGGTGAGTCTTTTCCTTGAACATGACTCAGATGACCAGCTTGTCCCTCCAGCACAACTTGTTCCCATTTTATGCAACCTCCTTCCCTTGCCATATGCCTGGTGCTTAAGATGGGGGTGTTCCCAGTACCCACTCCCTCTTCCTCAGTCCTCTCCACTTCCCTCCAGGACCCCAGGTGGCCCTGTTATTTGTCCAGGTGCCCAGGGAGGAGGACCCACCCGCAGCATGAACCTGTGGCTCCTGGCTTGCCTGGTGGCCGGCTTCCTGGGAGCCTGGGCCCCCACTGTCCACACCCAAGGTACTGTGTTTGGCAATGCCTACCCCCAAGTGCCCATTTCCCCGTGCCCCCACCCCACCCCTTTTGTCTCTTATCTCTTCCAGAAGTCTCCCCAACTCCATCTCCACTGAATTCTCCTGCTCCTGACATGCGGGAACTCCTGGCGTTTGGGTAGCTCCTGGGATGGGGTTGCGGAGACGGAGTGTCCCCAGTTCCTTCTTCGAGAGCCCCATGGAGTCCTTTGCAAGACTCCTAAAGACATGAGGGAGCAGATAGTGGCTTCCAGCTGTGGGCGAAGCCAGTTACTGCCAGTGATATATTGTAGAACCCTAATCCTGCCAAGCCAGGGGTGGGGCTGGAGATCAGGACCCTGGAGACTGACAGGAGTGGATTCCCATCCTGGTCCCTCCATGCAGTCCAGCTGAGAGTTGCTCCTAAACCTTTTTTTTTTTGTTTTTTGTTTTTGTTTTTGTTTTTGTTTTTTGAGACAGAGTCTCACTCTGTCGCCCTGGCTGGAGTGCAGTGGTGCAATCTTGGCTCCCTGCAACCTCTGCCTCCTGGGTTCAAGCAATTCTTCTGCCTCAATCTCCCAAGTAGCTGGGACTACAGGCATGTGCTACCATGCCCGGCTAATTTTTGTATTTTTAGTAGAGATGGGGTTTCACTATGTTGGCCAGAGTAGTCTCGATCTCCTGATCTCAGGTGATCCACCCGCCTCAGCCTCCCAAAGTGCTAGAATTACAGGCGTGAGCCACTGCGCCTGGCTTCCTAAACCTTTAGGAGTTTCCCTTTCCTCAGCTGTAAAGTGGGAATCTAAAATTCACACTGCATGACTCTGACTTGAGGGTCCAGTGAGCTCATGCCTGCAAAAGACTAGTCCTGGTGCCTGGTGGCAGCAATAATAGCTGTTCCTGTTATTAACAGGGAACTCTTTCCTTCTTCCCCCACTCGCTACCACAGAGCAGGCACTTGAGGATTTCAGTCGCCAAAGGACAGTTCCTGAGCCTGGGGTGTCCCCACGGGAGCCCTGACATTGGATCCTACATCCTCTGAGTTTCAGCAGCTGGCCAAAGCAGGGTCCCTGGCTGCGTGGCAGACCCAGGGCTCCACCCTCCTGTCCTGTCTGGCCCCACCTGCCCCACCTGGCCCTCGGCTGGGTCTGATGGGTCCAAGTCCTTAGCCTTTGCCCGGGAAGGGGGTTGGGCTGTGGTCTGATTGTTTTGCTATCAGAGCCGGGCCCAGCCCGGCCCTTTGATCCTGGCCCCCAGCCTTGGGAACTACCTGCCTGGCACTGCAGCCCGAGGTTCCAACGGAACGCACTGCCCCTTGCCCTCAGAGGCCGAGGTTGGGAGACATCTGGAGGGCTTGAGTCCTCCCTCTCCCTGCTCCTGCTGGTCTGGGCTCTGTAAGGACTCAGACTTGACCTCTGGAGGTTAGTTCTGGCAGAGGTGGGATTGCAGAGAACTCCAAAGGCCATTTGGGCAGAGAATTGTGCCCCAGCTTCCACCACCATCTCATCAGCTCATCCTCGGCTCATTCATTCCACCTGCTCATCCCCCCAGAACTTTCTGGCAGCATCACCTCCTCCTCTGGGAACCCCCCACAGTGCCTGTGCTTCCTCCTCTCTGCAGAGATCAATTTCCCTGCAGCTCCCTGAAGACAACACTAGGTCTAATTCATCTGTGGGTTTCATCTCTGCTGGTCTAAACAATTGGCATTTACTGAGAGCTCTTTACTTTGTATTAACACAATTTTTTTGTTTGTTTGGTTGTTTTGTTTTGTTTTGTTTTATTGAGACGGAGTTTTGCTATTGTTGCCCAGGCTGGAGTGCAATGGCGCGAACTCGGCTCACTGCAATCTCCACCTCCTGGGTCCAAGCAATTCTCCTGCCTCAGCCTCTGGAGTAGCTGGGATTAAAAGCCCCCACCATCAGCAGGGCACAGTGGCTCATGCCTGTAATCCCAGCACTTTGAGAGGCCAAGGTGGGTGGATCACCAGTCAAGAGATCAAGACCATACTGGTCAACATGGTGAAACTCCGTCTCTATTAAAAATACAAAAATCAGCTGGTCGTGGTGGCGGGCGCCTATAATCCCAGCTACTCAGGAGGCTGAGGCAGGAGAATTGCTTGAACCCAGGAGGCGGAGGTTGCAGTGAGCTGAGATCGCGAGACTCCGGAAAAAAAAAAAAAAAGGCGCCCACCACCATGCCCAGCTAATTTTTGTATTTTTTATTAGAGACGGGGTTTCACCATGTTGGCCGGGCTGGTCTCGAACTCCTGACCTCAGGTGATCCACCCGCCTTGGCCTCCCAAAGTGCTAAGATTACAGGCATGAGCCACCGCGCCTGGCCAATTTTTGTATTTTTAGTAGAGACGGGGTTTCACCATGTTTTCCAGGTTGGTCTTGAACTCCTGACCTCAAGCAATCTGCCCACCTCGGCCTCCCAGTGTGCTGGGTTTATAGGCATGAGCCACCATGCTGAGCCTCCAATCAGCTCATTTTTAGGAGGGTAGAACTTGGCTGGGGAGGGGTGGTGTTGGCTGCTCCTCAGGGTGCACCTGCACTCTGAGTCACCCTTTTCCCCAGAGCAGGAGTAGAGGTGGCCTTGGTCCGTTCATTTGCTGGTTCCACACCCTTCCCAGCCGGGACCCAAGGGTCCTCTCCAATTTCTGGCTGTCCCAATATCCAGGGGTAAGGGGTGAGACAGGAGGCTTTCTTTTCCTAAGGCTGTTCCTCAGCCTCTGGCGGGCCTGGAAGGGTTGTGGTATGAGCAGACAGGTATGCAGACAGGTGCCCTTGTCTGTGGCTGGCCCTGCCAAGTTCACAGTCAAGGCTGCGAGTGTCTGGGTGGCTGTGTGGTTACAGGTGTCTTTGAGGACTGCTGCCTGGCCTACCACTACCCCCTTGGGTGGGCTGTGCTCCGGCACGCCTGGGCTTACCGGCTCCAGGAGGTGAGCGGGAGCTGCAATCTGCCTGCTGCAATGTGAGTAGGGCCGTGGGGGCTGGCAGGGTGAGGTGCACACACAGCCTTGCTCCCAGCCTGTACCCTAACCTGGGCACCCCCCTCTGCTCACCACAGATTCTACCTCCCCAAGAGACACAGGAAGGTGTGCGGGAACCCCAAGAACAAGGAGGTGCAGAGAGCCATGAAGCTCCTGGATGCTCGCAATAAGATTTTTGCAAAGTTCCGCCACAACACGCAGACCTTCCAAGGTGGGCAAGAACCCCACTGGGCATCTAGGGAGCCCGCCCTCCCTGCCTGCAAGCCCACGTGTGGCTCAGACCCCGAGGGAGGGAATTGGAGACCAGAATACTGACACCTGCCTGAACCCCACACAAAGCCAGTTGCTGGTGAGTGGGGCACCAAGTGAATGACCAACTTATTGAGTCATTTTTCAGTTTTTGTTTTTGGAGATGGGGTCTTGCTCTGTTGCCCAGGCTGGAGTGCAGTAGCATGATCATAGCTCACTGCAGCCTCGAACTCATGAGCTCAAGCAATCCTCTCACTTCAGCCTCCCAAAGTAGGTGGGATTACAGGTGTGTGCCACCAGTCCAGCTCTTTTATTATTATTATTTTGAGACAGAGTCTTACTGTGTCACCCAGGTTGGAGTGCAGTGGTGCCATCACAGCTCACTGCAGCCTTGACCTCCCAGGCTCAAGCAATCCTCCTACCTCAGCCTCCTGAGTAGCCGGGACTACAGGCATGCTCCACTAATCTAGCTCATTATTATTATTATTTTATTTTTTGAGATGGAGTCTTGCTGTATCACCCAGGCTGGAGTGCAGTGGCGCAATCTCGGCTCACTGCAGCCTCTGCCTCCCAAATTCAAGCGATTCTCCTGCCTCAGCCTCATGAGTAGCAGGAGCACAGGCTCATGCCACCACGCCTGGCTAATTTTTGTATTTTTAGTAGAGACGGGATTTCACCATGTTGGCCAGGCTGGTCTCGAACTCCTGACCTCAGATGATCTGCCCGCCTTGGCCTCCCAAAGTACTGGGATTATAGACATGAACCATCATGCCTGGCCGCAGCTCATCGTTATTGTTATTATTATTATTATTTTGAGACAGGGTTTTACTTTTTTTTTTTTTTTTTTTGAGACGGAGTCTCGCTCTGTCGCCCAAGCTGGAGTGCAGTGGCCGGATCTCAGCTCACTGCAAGCTCCGCCTCCCGGGTTCACGCCATTCTCCTGCCTCAGCCTCCCGAGTAGCTGGGACTACAGGCGCCCGCCACCTCGCCTGGCTAGTTTTTTGTACTTTTTAGTAGAGACGAGGTTTCACCATGTTAGCCAGGATGGTCTCGATCTCCTGACCTCGTGATCCGCCCGCCTCGGCCTCCCAAAGTGCTGGGATTACAGGCTTGAGCCACCACGCCTGGCCAGGGTTTTACTCTTGTCATCCAGGCTGGAGTGCAGTGGCACAATCACAGCTCACTGCAGCCTTGTGTTCCTGGGCTCAAGCAATCCTCCCACCTCAGCCTCCCAAGTAGCTGGGATGACAGGCACACACCACCATGCCTCGGTAATTTTTTATTTTCATTTTGCAGAGACAGGTTGTGCCATGTTGCCCAAGCTGGACTTGAACCCCTGGACTCAAGCAATCCACCTGCCTTGGCCTCCCAAAGTGCTGGGACTACAGGCATGAGTCACTGCACCCAGCCAGTCCAGCTCTTTTAATCAGGACACTTTCCATTGGTGCAGATGGAAAGCTCAAGAACATGGGAGACTCACTGGCTTAAATAACCAGTCAACAGCTTCAGGCTCAGCTGGATCCAGGAGCTCAAATGATGATGGCAGAGCTCTTGCTTATTTCTCTCTCCATTTCTCCAGCAGGCCCTCATGCTGTAAAGAAGTTGAGTTCTGCAAACTCCAAACTACCATTGTCTAAGTTTAGCAATCCCACCAGCAGCAGCAAGAGGAATGCCTCCCTCCTGACATCAGCTAATTCAGGTAAGGACTCTTGGTCATGTGACTGTCTCCCACCCATCACCTTTCCTGAGGGTTGAGGGCTCATGATTGGCTCACGCTGGGACAGGAGATTCACCTCCAGGACCAAAGAGGGGTGGTTGTGTGGTCAGCGCTGTACGTTCACAGGGGAGGGTCCTCGGTGGCTATCCACTGCCATGACCCAGCCCAAAGACATTAAAGTGCGAACGTGAAGCCCCAGGGAAGTGGCCCAAGAGCTCCAGGGACCCCCAAACCCAACAATTCTCCAGCAGGAACCAGGTGGGTGTGCTGTAATTCTGTTGAATTCTGACATTGTCTCTCTCTATATAATATATATATATAAATTTATATATAAACTATAAATATATAATAAAATACATTATATATTTATTATATTATATATTATATATTATGGACATGATATATGAGATATATGAGATATGATATATAATGTAATATATAACATAATACATATTTATATATTATATAAATATACAATTAACATATTTAATTATAATTAATATTATATATAAAATATAATTATTATATTACATAAATTATATAATTATATAAAATATGATATATAATATAATAAATACATAATGATATAAATATATATTATATATAAATATATGTAAATATATAATGTATAACAATATATAATATATAAATATATAATATATAAAATATATATACAAAAACATGTATTTTATGACAGACTCTCACTCTGTTGCTGAGGCTGGAGTGCAGTGGTGCCATCTCGGCTCACTGCAACCTCCGCCTCCAGGGTTCAGGCAATTCTCGTGCCTCAGCCACCCAAGTAGCTGGGATTACTGGCCGTGCATCACCACGCCTGGCTAATTTTCATATATTTAGTAGAGATGGGGTTTCATCATGTTGCTTAGGCTGGTCTTGAATTTCTGGCTTCAAGCAATTCTCCCACCTCGGCCTCCCAAAGTGCTAGGATTGCAGGCATGAGCCACTGCATCCAGCTGACATTGTCTATCTGGAGGTAGTGACAAAACCCACAGGTTAAGGACTCAGTCCCACAAGACTGCCCCCATTTCAGATGCTGATTGCAAGTAGCAAGTTGTCACCTGTATTTCTGACTGATTGGCTGTAAGTCAGGGCTTGCACCTCTGGTTGGATCATTTGCTAGAATAGCTCACAGGCTCAGGGAAATGCTCTACTTATGTTTACCATTACCATTTTATTGTAAAAGATTACAAAGGGGCTGAGCATGGTGGTTCACGCCTGTAATCCTAGCACTCTGAAAGGCTGAGGCAGAAGGATCAATTGAGCCGAGGAGTTCGAGACCAGCCTGGGAAACATAGCAGGACCCTGTCTCAAGAAAAAAAAATTTTTTTTTAATTAGCTAGTTGTGATGGCATGTACCTGTAGCTCCAGCTGCTTGGGAGGCTGAGGTGAGAGGGTCACTTGAGCGTAGGAGGTAGAGGTTGCAGTGAGCTATGATCATACCACTCGAACTTCAGCCTGGGAGACAAAATGAGACCCGTCTCAAAAAAAAAAAAAAAAGGGCCGGGCGCGGTGGCTCAAGCCTGTAATCCCAGCACTTTGGGAGGCCGAGACGGGCGGATCACGAGGTCAGGAGATCGAGACCATCCTGACTAACACAGTGAAACCCCGTCTCTACTAAAAATACAAAAAAAAAAAAAACTAGCCGGGCGAGGTGGCGGGCGCCTGTAGTCCCAGCTACTCGGGAGGCTGAGGCGGGAGAATGGCGCAAACCCGGGAGGCGGAGCTTGCAGTGAGCTGAGATCCGGCCACTGCACTCCAGTCCGGGCGACGGAGCGAGACTTCGCCTCAAAAAAAAAAAAAAAAAAAAAAAAAAAAAAGATATTACAAAGGATAGGGATGAATAAGCCAGATGGAAGAGATGCTTAGGTAGGCAAAGACTGGAAGAACTCAAGTGCAGGAGCTTCTGTCCCCATGGAGTTGGGGTACACCACCCATCCCACACACGTGGATGTGCTCACAAGACCCTGAACCCCATAGTTCAGGCTTTTTTTTTTTTTTTTTGAGACGGAGTCTTGCTCTGTCGCCCGGGTTGGAGTACAGTGGCCGGATCTCAGCTCACTGCAAACTCCGCCTCCCAGGTTTACGCCATTCTCCTGCCTCAGCTTCCCGTGTAGTTGGGACTACAGGCGCCCGCCACCTTGCCCAGCTAGGTTTTTGCATTTTTTTTTTTTTTTTTTTAGTAGAGACGGGGTTTCACCGTGTTAGCCAGGATGGTCTCGATCTCCTGACCTCGTGATCCACCCGTCTCGGCCTCCCAGGCTTTTTTTTTTTTAGAGATGAGGTCTCATTCTCTCTGCCAGGCTGAAGTGCAGTGGTACAGTCATAGCTCACTGCCTCACTGAGTAGCTTGGACCACATAGCTCACGGTCTCAGCCTCCCGAGTAGCTGGGACTACAGGCCAGTACCCTCAGCTTACCAGGGATTTTTTTTTTTTTTGAGATGGAATCTCACTCTGTTGCCCAGGCTGGAGTGCAGTGGCATGATCTCGGCTCACTGCAACCTCCGCCTACCGGGTTCAAGCGATTCTTCTACCTCAGCCTCCCAAGTAGCTGGGACTACAGGTGTATGCCACTACGCCTGGCTAATTTTTTTTATTTTTAGTAGAGACCAGGTTTTAACCATGTTAGCCACGATGGTCTCAATCTCCTGACCTCAGGTGATCCACCCACCTCAGCTGCCCAAAGTGCTGGGATTACAGGTGTGAGCCACCACACCCGGCCCAATTTTTTTTTTTTTTTCTTTGAGACGGAGTCTCGCTCTGTCGCCCGGGCTGGAGTACAGTGGCCGGATCTCAGCTCACTGCAAGCTCCGCCTCCCAGGTTCACGCCATTCTTCTGCCTCAGCCTCCCGAGTAGCTGGGACTACAGGCGCCCGCCACCTCGCCCAGCTAGTTTTTTGTATTTTTTAGTAGAGACGGGGTTTCACCATGTTAGCCAGGATGGTCTCGATCTCCTGACCTCGTGATCCGCCCGTCTCGGCCTCCCAAAGTGCTGGGATTACAGGCTTGAGCCACCGCGCCCGGCCTTTTTTTTTTTTTTTTTTTTTTTTAAGACGGAGTCTTACTCTGTTGCCCAGGTTGGAGTGCAGTGGCGCAATCATAGCTCACTGTAACCTCCGCCTCCAGGGTTCAGGTGATTCTCCTATCTCAGCCTCCTGAGTAGCTGGGATTATAGGCATGTGCCACCATGGCCAACTAATTTTTGTATTTTTAGTAGAGATGGGGTTTTGTCATGTTGGGCAGGCTGGTCTTGAACTCCTGACCTCAGGTGATCCACCCACCTCAGCTGCCCAAAGTGCTGGGATTACAGGTGTCAGCCACTGCGCCTAGCCTTCACCAGGGATTCTTTTTTTTTTTTTTTGTATTTTTAGTAGAGACAGCGTTTCACTGTGTTGGCCAGGCTGGTCTCAAACTCCTGACCTTGTGATCTGCCTGCCTTGGCCTCCCAAAGTTCTGGGATGACAGGCATGAGCCACTGTGCCCGGCCAACCAGGGGTTTCTTTAGAGGCTTCATCACATAGGAGTGAAGGATGATTAACTCCATTTCCAACCTTCTTCCCCTTCCTGGAGAATGGGACTGAAAGCTCCTGGTTTCTAATCAACAGCTTGGTCTTGCTGGTGACCAGCCCCCACCCAGAAGCCCACCAAGAGTCACCTCATTAGAATAAAAGATGTCCCCATTACCCAGGAAACTCCAAAGGATCCAGAGCTCTGTGTCAGAAACAGAATTCAAAGACCAAATATTAGCATAAAAGGCGGGGTGCGGTGGCTCACGCCTGTAATCCCAGCACTTTGGGAGGCTGAGGCAGGCAGATCACGAGGTCAAGAGATCAAGACCATCCTGGCTAACATGGTGAAACCCCGTCTCTACTAAAAATACAAAAATTGGCTGGGCATGGTGGCGGGCACCTGTAGTTGCAGCTACTTGGGAGGCTGAGGTAGAAGCATCACTTGAACCCAGGAGGCGGAGGTTGCAGTGAGCCGAGATTGCACCACTGTACTCCAGCCTGGCAACAGAGCAAGACTCTTCTCAAAAAAAAAAAAAAAAAAAAAAAAAAAAAAAAAAAAAATCAGCACAAAAGATTCTAGCACTCCTATTACTCAGAAACTCATAAGGGGTTTAGGAGCTATGTGCTAGGGACTGGAGGTAGAGACCAATGCATATAGTTACTATTATTTCACAGCCATCATTTTCACTTCGGCCTAATTGTTTCTGCAGGACTGTGAGCCGACTCATTTCTGGAATCCACTGGCACAGGAGGGGCCAGATCTTTCTCCACTAAAACCATTGCCCTACAGACCCAGCTGTCCCCACGCCTCTGTTTTTTGGGTCGTCTTAATCCCTGCACCTGGGTTGGTCCTCCCTGTCCACCCCCACCACCTTCTGTCCCTCTGGCAACTGGAAAGAGAGAGTTGACCTGATTTTAAGCCTTTTGCTGCTCCAGGGACCAGCGTCAACCCTGGGTAGCCAGTGTCTCTTGTAGAGAAGACTTAGGATACCTCTCTCACTTGCTATTTCTTGCCACCCACCCTGGGCCATCCCAGTGTGTCCCTCTGGGTCCCTGCAAAACTCTAGTCAGTTCAAGGATGCCCCTCCCAGGTTATGCTTTTCTATAACTTTTAAATAAACCTCGGGCAGTGATGGAGTCATTCCTGCCTGTTATGTTTCATGATGAGGTGCAAGTTGCTGCTGCCCCACCCTGGGGTGAAGCCAATGCGATCTTTGCCACCCCAAGCTCTCCTAACAGACAGCTCTCGAGGGGCCAAGCAGTAGCCGCTGGCTGCAAATTGCACTTCCCAGCTGGTGACCTTGAAACGATTGGTCACTCTCTGGTACCTCTCAGCTTGTCTGCAGAATAAGGGTCACTGTGCTTGCTCTGCTTAGATTCCAGGGCTGTGGTGAATCCAGCTGATGGACACAGAAGCCCTCTGCAAGCTCTTATGGGCTGCCTAGAGGCCACTGGTAAGTCAGGCAGGCCAGGACTGGACCAAGGGCAGAGCTCTGGTGCCAGATGCTAGTGACAATTCTGCAGGTGGAGGCCTGAGTCACCACCTGATGATGCTGTCTTTGGTCCTTGGCAACCTGAGTTTCCATCACAACAGAGAGTGATCTGGATGAAAACCAATGCACATTGGCTGGGCACAGTGGCTCACATCTGTCATCCCAGGACTTTGGGAGGCTGAGGTGGGTGGATCACCTGAGGTCAGGAGTTCAAGGCCAGCCTGGCCAATATGGTGAAACCCCATCTCTACTAAAAATGCAAAAATTAACCAGGCGTGGTGGCAGGCGCCTGTAATCCCAGCTACTCGGGAGGCTGAGGCAGGAGAACTGTTTGAATCTGGGAGGCAGAGGTTGCAGTGAGCCGAGATCGCACCACTGCACTCCAGGGTGACAGAGCGAAAGTCTGTTTCAAAAAAAAAGGAAAACCAAGCACATCATCTCTTAGGGGACACCCTGGTGGTTTGGGGTCAGGGACTGGGATGAAGTTGCAGAAGAAATGGAGTCACGTTCAGTGTTCAGGCTCCACCGCGCACTATGTGGGTGATCCAGACAGGTTCCACAAGCTCTCTCAGCCTCAATTTTGCCCTTCTGGAAAATGGGGGTGATAATACCGCCTGCCTCATAGTGCTTTGTTGGGGACCAAATATACTGTGATATGTAACACGTACAGCACACAGTACATGCTGTGTATTTATTAACACAATGAGTATCCTGGCCATTGAACTGGAGTCCCCCTGGAACCAGGCAGGGTAGTGTGGGGGCTGATGGCCCGGGAACATGCCCAACTTTTTTTTTTTTTTTTTTTTTTTTGAGACAGAGTCTCCCTGTGTCACCCAGGCTGGAGTGCAACAGCACAATCTCCGCTCACTGCAACCTCCACTTCCCAGGTTCAAGCGATTCTTCTGCCTCAGTCTCCTGAGTAACTGGTATTACAGGCATGTACCACCACGCCTGGCTAATTTTTGTATTTTTAGTAGAGATGGGGTTTCACCAAGTTGGCTAGGCTGGTCTTGAACTCCTGACCTCAAGTGATCCACCCGCCTCGGCCTCTCAAAGCACTGGGGTTTCAGGCATGAGCCACTGCGCCTGGCTGCCCAACTTCCTCCCCTTCCCTCCTCTTTTTTCTTTTCTTTAGTGGAGTCTTGCTCTGTTGCCTAGGCTGGAGTGCAGTGGCATGATCTCGGCTCACTGCAACCTCTACCTCCCGGGTTCAAGCAATTCTCCTGCTTCAGCCTCCTGAGTAGCTGGGATTACAGGAGCCCACCACCACGCGTGATTTTTTTTTTTTTTCAGTAGAGGCAGGGTTTCGCCATGTTGGCCAGGCTAGTCTCAAACTCCTGACCTCAGGTGATCTGCCCACCTCAGCCTCCCAAAGTGTTGGGATTACAGGTGTAAGCCACCGCGCCCCGCCAGGTCACCCAACTTTCAACCTGGCCTGACCTTGGCCAAGGTGTTTAACTTCTCCAAGCCTCAGTTTTCCCTGTAGAACGAGGATAGTAATAGCATCTATTCCGTGAGGTTGTAGTGGCAACCAAAGTAGTCAATCATCCTAAAATACTTAGACACTCACGCCTGCAATTCCAGCACTTTGGGAGGCCAAGGCGGTAAGATCACTTGAGCCCAGGAGCTCAAGACAAGCCTGGGCAATATAGGGACACCCCCATCTCTCTTTGTTTTTATTGTTTTTCTTTTTGAGACGGAGTCTCGCTCTGTCGCCCAGGCTGGAGTGCAGTGGCATGATCTTGGCTCACTGCAAGCTCCGCCTCCCGGGTTCACACCATTCTCCTGCCTCAGCCTCCCGAGTAGCTGGGACTACAGGTGCCCGCCATCACGCCCGATTAATTTTTTGTATTTGTAGTTGAGACGGGGTTTCGCCATGTTAGCCAGGATGGTCTCGATCTCCTGACCTCGTGATCTGCCTGCCTCGGCCTCCCAAAGTGCTGGGATTACAGGCGTGAGCCACGCCACCGCACCCAGCTGGGACACCCCCATCTCTAAGAAAAATAAATTTTAGGCCAGGTGTGGTGGCTCACGCCTGTAATCCCAGCACTTTGGGAGGCTGAAGCAGGCGGATCACGTGAGCTCAGGAGTTTGAGACCAGCCTGGACAACATGGTGAAACCCCATCTCTACTAAAAATACACAAATTAGCTGGGTATGGTGGCACACACCAGTAGTCCCAGCTACTCGAGAGGCTGAGGCACGAGAATCATTTGAACATGGGAGGCGGAGGTTGCAGTGAGCCAAGACTGTGCCACTGTAGTCCAGCCTGGGTGACAGGGTGAGACTCTGTCTCAAAAAGAAAAAAAGAAATTTTAAAAAATTAGCTGGGTGTGGTGGCATGCACCTTTGCTCCTGGCTACTTGGGGGAGGCTGAGGTGGGAGGATTGCTTGAGCCCGGGAAGTGGTGACCACAGTGAGCCATGATCGCACCACTGCACTCCAACCTAGGCAACAGAGCAAGACCCTATCTCAGAAAAAATAAAAAAAAATTGGAATGGTGTCTGGTATGCAGCACATGATCAGGAAGCATGAGTCGTTATTACCAGTCTGGGGAGCCCACAAGGCCTTCTGCTTCCCCAGGCATGAGATCTGCCTCACCCAGCCCGAGGGCAGGATCTGCTTACTTCAAGAACTTGCCAATGGGCGGGCAGACTTAACCCAAAATAACTTTATTATCATCTCCACTTTGATAATAAAAGCATTCTCCAAATGGAGGGCAAATGCGGCAAGTCACTGTGGGGTCTGGGCCCCCTGCACACCCTTCTGCTCCAAGGGATAAGCCCTGTGCCCACCCCAGTTGCCCACTGCCATGTCCCGCCAACCCCCCCCTCCCCCCACCCAGGGCAAGCCACAGTGCAGTACAGAAGTGAAAGCCTGAGATTGACCAGACTCGGTCACCACAGGGCCTCTTCCTGACCTTGGCTGTGGGGCGGGGGGTGCACATTGCAGCTTCTTCTTGTCTCCAGGAAAGACTGAGTAATTGGGGGTCCCCCGGGGCTGGCACAGAAGCCCGGGTAGAGGCTGGGCTCGCCTGAGGTTGACGTGTAGCATTTCACTCTTCCTGAGTTTCGGGGTTCCACCTGATCAGCTGTCACTGCTGGGGATCAGTCCTTCCCAGTTCCAGAAGCCCCCTTCTCTGGACAGCTGGGGCCCATTGAGGCTCCTCCCAACTAAAGCAATTGCAGCTGCACCTTCAGCCTCAAGGCCTGGCCCCGTGGCCCTGGCTGCCCCTCTGGCTGGACACCCCAGGGTCCTGCCACGTTGCTCACCACCTCCAGCTGGTAGGTTCCAGGCCTCGGCCGCCTGCGCCCCAGCTGCAGGGAGCTGAAGCCACGGAGGTGATGCATGTGGAAGAGACCTTGCTCATTTCCACGGGCAATGACGTAGCGGACCCGGCCCTCCAGACCCTCCAGGGCCGGCCGGAGCTCCAGGATGCGCTTGGCCCGGCCCAGGTGTGAGAGGTTCAGGCCCAAGGTCAGCAGGGCCTCGGAGTCAAGGGTAGCCAGGCTCACCTGAGAAGAAAGGCCAGGTGTGTGGTCAGAGCCCACGATAATCCGGATGCGGAGTGGGTAGGGGGTCCTGGGATTGTGGCCAAGAGGAGACTTTGGCCAGTCTCTAAAGTGAAGGAAAGAGCCATAAAAAGGAATGAAATCATGTCATCTGCAGCAATGTGGATGCAGCTGGAGGCCATTATCCTAAGCTAATTAATGGAGAAACAGAAGACCAAATACGGCGTGTTCTCAGTTATAAGTGGGAGCTAAAAATTTCTTACCCATAGACACAAAGATGGGAAGAGCAGGCACTAGGTCTACTAGAGCAGGGAGAGGGGAGGAGACAAGGGTTGAAAAATGACCTCTTGGGAGGCCGGGCGCAGTGGCTCACGCCTGTAATCCCAACATTTTGGGAGGCTGAGGCAGGTGGACCACAAGGTCAGGAGTTCAAGACCAGCCTGACCAATACGATGAAGTCCTGTCTCTGCTAAAAATACAAAAATTAGCTGGGCGTAGTGAGGGGCGCCTATAGTCCCAGCTACTTGGGAGGCTGAGGCAGGAGAATCGCTTGAACCCTGGAGGTGGAGGTTGCAATGAGCTGAGATCACACTACTGCACTCCAACCTGGGGGACAGAGCAAGACTATCTCAAAATAATAAATAAATAAATAAATAAATAAATAAATAAATAAATAAATGGAAAACTACCTATTGGGAACTATGTTCACTGCTTGGATGAGGGATCAGCAGAAGCTCAAACCTCCTCATCATCCAATATACCCATCTATTAATAACCTGTACCCTCTGAATCTAAAACGAAAAATAGGCTGGGCACAGGGGCTCATGCCTATAATCCCAGCACTTTGGGAGGCTGTGGCAGGAGCTGAGGCCAGGATTCCTTTATTTCTTTTTCTTTTTTTTGAGATGGAGTCCTGCTCTGTTGCCCAGGCTGGAGTGCAGTGACACGATCTCAGCTCACTACAACCTCTGCCTCCCAGGTTCAAGTGATTCTCCTGCCTCAGCCTCCCAAGTAGCTGGGATCACAGGTGCCTGCCATCACGCCTGGCTAATTTTTGTATTTTTAGTAGAGATGGGGTTTCGCCATGTTGGCCAGGCTGGTCTCAAACTCCTGGCCTCAAGCGATCCCCTCACCTCGGCCTCCCAAAGTGTTGGAATTACAGGCATAAGCCACCATGCCCGGCCAAGGCCAGGATTTCAAGGACAGAAGGCAACATAGTGAGACCTCATCCACCCACAAAAAGTGAAAATATTAGTGCTGGTGTGCATCTGTAGTCCCAGCTACTTGGGAGGCTGAGGCGGGAGGTCCCAGGAGTTCGAAGCAGCAGTGAGCTGTGATCACACCTCTGCACTCCAGCCTGGGTAACAGGCTGAGACCCTGTCTCAAAAATATGTACATATGTTTATTAGACACCCACTGAATTCCTGGCAATCTTTGAGGCACTGGGGGTGCAGCAATGAGCAGATAAAAATCCTTCCCCTCAGGGAGTTGACCTTCTAGTAAAGCAAAGCAGATAGTAAACAAATACATGGAAAATGTAAAAGTGACAAGATGTGCTATGAAAAAACATGAAGTTGGCTGAGGGCCAAGGTGGACAGATCGCTTGAGCCCAGGAGTTCGAGACCAGCCTGAGTAACATGGTGAAACCCTGTCTCTACTAAAAATACAAAAAATTAGCCAGGTGTGGTATTGCATGCCTGTAGTCCCAGCTACTGGGGAGGCTGACGTGGGAGGATCCCTTGAGCCCAGGAGTTCAAGCTGCAGTGAGCTATGATTGCACTGCTGCATTCTAGCCTGGGTGACACAGTGAGACCAGGCTCCCCGAAAAAAAAAGAAATTGATTTTAAAAATCAATAAATAGGCTGGGCGCAGTGGCTTACACCTGTAATCCCAGCACTTTGGGAGGCTAAGTTGGGTGGATCACGAGGTCAGGAGATCGAGACCATCCTGGCTAACATGGTGAAACCCCATCTCTACTAAAAATACACACAAAAAAATTAGCCAGGCAAAGTGGTGGGCGCCTGTAGTCCCAGGTACTCAGGAGGATGAGGCAGGAGAATGGCGTGAACCTGGGAGGCGGAGCTTGCAGTGAGAGGAGATCACACCACTGCACTCCAGCCTGGATGACAGAGCAAGACTCTGTCTCAAATAAATAAATAAATAAATAAATAAATAAATAAATAAATAAATAAATAGGGTGGGCACGGTGACTCATGCCTTTACTTCCAGCACTTTGGGAAGCTGAGGTGGGTGGATCACTTGAGCCCAGGAGTTTGAGACCAGCCTGGGCAACACAGTGAACCCTGTCTCTACAAAAAACACAAACATTAGCTGGGCAGGCGTGGTGGTGCACGTGCCTGTGGTCTCAGCTACATGGGGGATTGAGGTGGGAGGATCGCTTGAGCCCAGGAGTTCAAGGCTGCAGTGAGCTATGATTGAGCCACCACATTCCAGCCGGGGTGACAGAGTGAGACCTTGTCTCAAAAAAAAAAAAAAAAAAGAATAAAAATTAAAGTGGAGGAAAATACTGCTTCCCCTGGCATCTCAAATCTGGTTCTTCCTCTGCAAGACCAGTGGTCAGCTGGATCTGTAGACTCAGTGGCATAAGGCTGAGGCTGCTTCTGAGAGGCAGGGAGACAGCCACTGTTACACACTACAGATCCCTAGTCTCAGCTAAGGGACCTTGCTCAGACCCCTGCCAGCCTGGGCCAAGGGAATCAAAGATTTGCTCTCAGAGACCCAGCAGCCAGGGGATTATTCAGATGACTTTGGGACCTAGAGCCCTAAGGTCACTCAGAAGTGTCTTGGGATGGCTAGTGTTAGGAACAAGGGCCCTTCCGCAGAAGCCAGCCCCTAAAAGAATGCCAGAGCTGACGGTGAGAGAAACGGGATGCCAAGCAGGGCCAGAGAGGAGAGCGTAAAGGACCAGACAGAAGAGCCGCCTGATAGCTTCCGCTGTGCTTCCTGCATCTGGCTCTCTTTGAGAGCCCCCTGTGTGCCAATGACAAACCCTTCTTTATTTAAGCTCCTCTGAAGTGCCTTCCTGGTCTTGGCAGCTGGACAGGGCCCTGAATAAGACAGCGAGCCTCAATGGCAGGCTACCCCAGGGCTCGGTGATGTATCCAATCCCACAGAAAGTCATCTGTGTTTTCTTTGCCTTTGTTTTGGGGAGCACTGTGTTGGTTTGGCCTCATTTACATGCCGATGGAGTGTTTTGCTGTTGCATTCAAGTGAAAGTTATTCCTGTTCTCCAGCCCCTCAATTCCGGAGATCTCAGGCCTTCTTCCCATGGAATATTGTTAAGACTTATGTTCTTACTGACACCTGCTGGCAGTTAGTGGGTATTGCAGGTAAAGGCACAACACAGCCCTATTTTTGAGACAGGGTCTCAGTCTGTCACCCAGGCTGGAGTGCGGAGGTGTGATCACAGCTCACTGCCGCTTCGAACTCCTGGGTTCAAGTAATCTTCCCGCCTCAGCATCCCAAGTAGCTGGGACTACAGGCACATGCCACCACAGCTGGCTAATATTTTTACTTTTTGTAGGTGGAGGGGGTCCCACTATGTTACGCAGGCTGCTCTCAAAATCCTGGCCTTGGTTGGGCACAGTGGCTCACACCTGTAATCCTAGCAGTTTAGAAGGCTGAGGTGAGCTGATCACTTGATGCCAGGAGTTTGAGACCAGCCTGGCCAACATGGTGAAACCCCGTCTCTACTAAAAATATAAAAATTAGCCCTTCTCTGTCTTGATCTACTTGTGCCCTGGGACCCTGACAACCACTCCACTCACTCTTATTGAGTACCAAGGGGTGCCAATACAGTAGTAAATCCTACAGACACAGTTCTGCTCTTATGAAGTCTACAGAAAATACCAGTAACTATGGGATAATACATATATCCACAGTTTTTCCCAGCAAGGGGGAAAAAATAACTAGAGGGGAAAAGGGTCTTTCAGTAATACAAAGTAATACACTCACATTTTATCTAATATAGAAAGCCTCTCAAACCCAATAACCATATCCCATTTCTCACTTTGTTTTTCCCCGTAGCACTTATCATGTATCATATTTGTCATGTGTTATAAAATATGATATGTTTTACTTGTTGATTTCTTGTGTGTCTCCCTTTTAGAATATTAGTCTCATGAGGGCAGGTGTTTTTGTTGCTGTTGTTGTTCGCTGTTGCTCCATTACAGTGCCCAGCAGCGGTATTCAGTAAAATCTATGGAGTGAAGAAGCTTCATCCTAAATGTCTGCAGTGAGGGTGAACTTGGGGTAATGGTTTCCATGCTCAATGATAATTGTTTGGGAAACAATGTAAAGTGATGTCTTCGGAAGGCAGAGAGGCCCAGGATGGCTGGCCACGGATGCCAAGGCTGCTTGTAAAGAGAAGTCCATGTGCCATAGCCATGGAATCTCTGAACCACCACGTTCAAGTTCCGTATCTTGGGCATGTGCCCTAACTTCTCTGAGCCTCAGTTCCTCCATCTGTAAAGTTGGGATAATAGTGGCATCTAGGCCGGGTGCAGTAGTTCATGCCTGTAATCCCAGCACTTTGGGAGGCCGAGGCGGGCGGATCACCTGAGATCAGGAGTTCGAGATCAACCTTACCAATATGGAGAAACCCTGTCTCTACTAAAAATACGAAATTAGCTGGGCATGGTGGTGCACGCCTGTAATCCCAGCTACTTGGGAGGCTGAGGCTGGAGAATCGCCTGAACTCGAGAGGCAGAGATTGTGGTCAGCTGAGATCACGCCATTGCACTCCAGCCTGGACAACAAGAGCGAGACTCCGTCTCAAAAAATAAAAAATAAATAAATAAAATAGTGGCATCTGCACCTCCCAGGGTTGTCATAAACATTGAGAGGCTGTGAACACAGAGCACTTGGAGTAACACCTGCATACAGCAGGTGTTGAATACATTTTTGGCTTTCAGATCCCTTGGGTGATGGCTGCAGGACTGACCTGTAGTCAGGGACTCTTCAGTTGAGGGGCAAGCAGCTGGCAGCTGTGGCAAAACTGCCCTCTCTGCACACCTTGATGGGGTGGCCCGAGGGGGCAGGAGGAACAGAGGCATAGGCCTGCCCTACGGCTACCGAGTGGTATGTTGAAGATCCCTGAGATTCCTAGAGACAAGGCAAGTTCAGGAACTCCAGGAGCACCTCAGGCACAAGAGCGGTACAGGGCAGATGCTGAGTGGGTATAGGTTGGGGTCCTGAGGCTCCTAAGGGGAGCCTCTGCTGGGGTCCCTAGAGAAAAGACTCGCCTCCCCAAGGCTCAGACAGGGAAGGGGCTTGGGCTTAACTTGGGCTAAGGGTTTGTGAGAACAGCCCAGAGGAGTGCACAGAAGAGCTGAGATGGGCACAGCTGTGGCACAGAGGCCACTTAGGGCCCCATTGGAACTAAATCCCAAAAGGGTCCCAAGGGAGGGATTCACCAACTAGGAAGTGAGGAGGTGACAGATTCCAGGGTGCAGGCAGGGTTGGAGGGGCCCGGGTATGTCCCCGCATCCAAGTGCCTTTATAAACGGGACCCAGAGAGAGTGTCACAGCCCAGCCAGGGTCTGTATGGAAGATGCCTGACTTGTCACCAGGAGTGAGGTAGAGTGCTCAGGAGATGTGTCCCCCAGAGACCCCCCAAGAAAAATCCCAGGGCTGAGAAAGCACAAGAAGGTCCCAAGCTGGCACATGACATGGGGAACCTGCTGGGATGTGGAGCCTGGTGCTCCTTCTTGGGAGACTGACATGACTAAGTCGGGTCCACAGCCTCTTTCCTACACTCACCTGTTCCCTGGCCAACCCCGCCCAGTGCAGCACCCATGTCACCTGGTGGTCCCTGTGGGCACTGCGTCGTGGCCGGTCCCGGGGAGCGAGGCCGTTGATCTTGCATTCGTAGCAGGCTTCAGTCGAGAGCAGCTCCTCTTTGTCCGGGGTGTCGTGGGGTCCAGGGCTGAAGCCCAGGCCGAAGACACAGTGCCTGCAACAGGATGAGCAGGGTGGGGGATTTCAGAGGTAGGCTGATGGGACCTCCCCAGCCACCTCACTCCACCCCCATCCTCTTTTCTGAGTCATGCTGCAATGCCCACGCACACATGTGCCTCTGAGCATGTGCTGGTGTGACTGTGTGCACGAGTGTGTGTGCACCACGTAAGGGCGTGCACGTGAGTCCCTTGGTTCACCTGGGCATAGGTGTGAACACAGGAGTGAGAGGACAGGCACAGGCTGGGATGGACGAATGGACATTAGCATACCCGGGGCGTGTGCGTGTGCCAACCTGTGTGTTCACATGGGGAATAACTCATGCGGGCACATGTGTGCTCGTAGGAATGTGTGAATCTCCCTGAGTGTGCCGGGGGCGGGGGGTGTGTATAATGTGAGCACTCATAGACAGCTGATGCGTGCTTCCTCACCTGTGCAAACCAGGATGTAGCAATGGCACAGTGCCCCCAGGGATGTGGGCATGCATGAGCCTGAGTGCACACTTGGACATGCACGCACACACACACACGTGTGGATGCTGGGATCTGTAAATGCACGAGGGTACCCACGCATACTGGTACGGGTGTGTGCCATGTGGACAACTACATGTTAGTGGTGTGAGCCTGTGTGTGCACAGACACAGTTGCCACTGTACCTGTGTGTCCAGGACTCTGTGCACATGTGGGTAAATGCCTGCATGCACGGGCAGAAGGAGCTCTTCTGGTAAATTCTTGGCATGCACAAAGCCCCGTGTGTGTGCGTGTGTGTGTGTGCGCGCATGCGCATGCATGGATGCTTGCAGGGCATGGAGTCTGCCTGCCCCACTCCAGCCTCTCACCCTTGCCCAGCCCGGAAGAAGCCTTGAGGACAGCCGCACAGGAAGCCACCAGGAGTGTTGGCACAGCTGTAGCTACAGGGGCCACGCCGTCCGGCGCACTCATCCACATCCTGGCAGCCCCCAAGGGTCTGATCAAAGTCAAAGCCAGAGGGGCAGACGCAGCGGAAGCCACCAAGAGTGTTGTGACAGGAGGCGCTCCCGCAGGTGGGGGGCGACAGGGCACACTCGTTCTCATCTGTGGGAGGAAAGGAGGAGGAGAGGGAGGACGCAGAGGTGGGGTGGCGCAGCCTTCTCACCCCCAGAGCCCTCCATCTGGAATGGTCTCTGTTCAGAGCCCAAGTCCAATGTCAAAGCCTCCAGCAACCTGGCAGTGAGCCCTGAGACTAGATGGGCCCCACAGCCCCGCTGCCCACAGAACCCTGTGGTTCTCCTTGACTGCATCTCTCAACACTTCCCCTAAACCCCAAAGTGTGGGATGATCTAGAACAAGCTTTCTCACCCTCAGCGCTATGGACATTTGGGGCCGGATCTTTCTCTAGGGAGGAGCCGTCCTTGCACTGTGGGACGATGAGCTGTACCCCTGGCCTCCACCTGCTTGATGCCAGGAAAACCCATTTCCCTCCAATTGTCTGTTTAGAGTTGGGAGTTTCACTCTGTTGCTCAGGCTGGAGTGCAGTGGTGCAACTATAGTGCACTGTAGCCTTGACCTCCTGGGCTCAAGGGATCCTTCTGCCTCAGCCTCCTGAGTAGCTGGGACTATAGGTGTGCACCAATATGCCTGACTAATCTTTTAACTTTTTGTAGAGATGGGGGGGGGGGGTCTTTCTATGTTGCCTAGGCTGGTCTTGAACTCCTGGCCTCAAACGATCCTCCTACCTCAATATCCCACAAGAGTGAACTACCATGCTGGATCCCAGTTGTGATGACCAAAAATGTCTCCCAGACACTTCAAAATGTACTATAGGGGGTAAAATGGTCCTCTGTTGAGAACCTAGTTAGGGGTCTATTTAATTCCTGTTTCCTTTGCTGGACTGAACAACTCAAGGCAGAAATGGTTTTTCAGCTCCCTTCTGCGTCTGAGCTCAGGGTCTAGTGAAAGGCAGGTCCGTGGCAAACAATTGGGGAAAGAATGAGTGAGTCAGTACAGAGAGGAGGAGACAAGTTGAGGAAGAGTTGCCAGCAAAGGCCGATGGTCTGTGGGATCCCCAAGATCCCTAAGGGACAAGCACCTTGCCTCGGGGGGCAGGGTCATATGGTGTGGGAAGCCTGAGAAGAACTTAGCTAAAGACCCACCATGAGAGACAAAAGGAGAGGGCAGAGAAGGCAGTGCCTGTGAGGCAGTGGGAGAGCAGAGACAGCCACATCACCAAGGCCATAGGAGAGAGTGTCCAGGAGGGGCAGACTGTGGTGCCCAGAGTAGTGGAGGTAGAGGATGGAGGCCAAGGAGAGGTCTCAAGAGATAGCAAGTGGGCCGGAAAATGGTAGAGGGTGAAAGCTGCACTGTAGCGGAGGAATGAAGAGAGTAGTGAAACGGGCTGCCAGGAGGTCCTGGAGCAGCCAGAAGAAGGGGGAAGGTTGCGGGGCAGAAGGCTAGCTCTCCAAATGAAGGGCCTCTGCAACAGCTATGAGAATGATATAGCATTCACACCTCCATCACCCCTTGCAGCATCTATAGCAGACATCAGTAATCACACTCATGGCAGACATCACTAATCAATCACAGCACTCTTTCCCTGTGATCACAGAATTGCAGACTTCAGGTCTCAGAATCTGTCTCAACTGAATCCTCCAGGCCACCACGCCCTAAGGAATGAACTCAGACACTTTTCCATGCTTATTCTGCTGCACCTTGACTCCCCAACAGTGGGGAACTCACTACCTTCTGGGCTGGCCTGTTCAATCTTTATATAATTGAGCTTGTCATGACATCTTGCAGGGTAGTGTCTGTTAGTCGCCTGCTCTGAGCAGATTCTGGTGGGGGCCCAAGCTTCTTCCCAGCCCCTTCCACTCACCCACACACTGGGCCCACTGGGAGTGCTGGGTGAAACCCTGGGGGCAGCCGCAGCGGTAGCCCCCTAGCTGGTTCTGACAGCCGTGCTGGCAGCGGTGGGGTCCATCACATTCATTCACATCTGAGACATAGAAAGAGGGAGAGAGGGTTTACCAGATGGCTCTCAGGACCAACACCCCCAAACACTAGACCCCAGCCAAAGCTGGGCTGTACCTTCACAGCCATGGCCTGAGCTGTCCAGGGTGAAGCCTTGGTGGCATTCACAGCGGAAGCTGCCTGGGGTGTTGTGGCAGTGCCCGCGGGCACCACATGGGCCAGGCTGGGCTGAGCACTCATCATTGTCTGCAGAGGAGAGAGATTGGACAGGGTTGCTTGCTGGTTAAGGAACTCGTGTCAGGTGACACAATGCCAGTTCCACCACTGTGTGGTTCAGGCAAGTTCCTCTCTGTGCCTGTTTCCCACTCTGTGAAATGAGATCTGTAACAGTTCCCGACTCAAAGAATAGTCTTTGAGATCCTGCACATAAAGAATCTCATCTCCACTGCCTTGAAGCTGTGTGTCCTTGGGCAACTTACCTACCCTCTCTGTGCCTCGATGTCCTCACCTGTAACATGGAGATGATAATGTCTACCTCATTGCATTTTTTTGTGTGTGTGAGAGATAATTAAATTAACCTAATCATGTAAAAGGCTTGGGGCAGTGCCTGGTAAAAGAGTAAAAGATAAACAAAGACTCTCCCTTCTCCCATGGAAAAATGACATTGGGTTGCCTGTTGAGTTTTGTTCTCATGGAAACCTGACAATAGTGTGAGGTCAGCCGGTGCTATGGACTGAATGTTTGTGTCTCCAAAATCCTATGTTGAAGCCCCAACCCCCAGTGGGATGGTATTTGGAGATTAGGTCTTTGGGAGGTGATCACGGTTAGATAAAGTCATGAGGGTAGGGCTTTTATGATGAGAATAGTGCCCTTATAAGAAGAGATACTAGAAAGCTTGCTCTGTCTCCGCCAAGTGAGGACACAGCAAGAAGGCGGCTGTCTGCAAACCAAGAAGAGAGCCCTCACAGAACCAACCATGCTGCCACCTTGATCTTGAACTGCCCGGCCTCCAGAATTGAAAAAAATAAATCTCTGTAGTTTAAGCCACCCAGTGTATGGGTTGTCCATGTCTCTCTCTCTCTCCCTCTCTCTCTCTGTGTGTGTGTGTGTGTGTGTGTGTGTGTGTGTGTAAGCTATTGTTTTACACTGAATAGTCTGTGAACATCTTTCTATGTCTTTAAATAGTCTTACTATTCTTGGGGGCTGGTTACAGTGGCTCACGCCTGTAATCCCAGTGCTTTGGGAGGCCTAGGGAGCGGATCACCTGAAGTCAGGAGTTCGAGACCAGCCTGGCCAACATGGTGAAACCCCCATCTCTACTAAAAATACGAAAAGAAATTTAGCCAGGTGTGGTGGTACACGCCTGTAGTCCCAGCTACTAGGGAGGCTGAGGCAGGAGAATCACTTGAACCCAGGAGGTAGAGGTTGCGATGAGCTGAGATTGTGCCACTGAACTCCAGTCTGGGTGACTGACAGAGCGAGATTTCATCTCGAATATATATATACACATACATATATATTTTTTCTTACTATTCTTATTTGCATAATTTTAAATGGCCACCACATCTTCACTTGGTGTGGATTTGCTCTGCTTCATTTAACCAACTGCTAATTTTCTTTTTTTTTAGATAGGATCTCATTCTGTCTCCTGGGCTGGAGTGAAGTGGCACAATCTCAGCTCACTGCAACCTCCACCTCCCGGGCTCTGGTGATCCTCCCACCTCAGCCTCCTGGGTAGCTAGGACTACAGGTGCACAAGACCATGCCTGGCTAATTTTTGTATGTCTAGTGGGGACTACGTGGTCCACTATGTGCCCCAGGCTGGTCTCAGACTCCTGGGCTCAAGAGATCCTCCCGCCTCAGCCTCCCAAAGTGCTGGGATTACAGGTGCAAACCACTGCACCCAGCCCAGTTTTTGGATTTGAATTTGCTAAATCCTACACTTGCAGTCTATGGTATTTTGTTATGGCAGCCTGAGCTGACTAAAATGGCCAGGATGCTACGATGGTAGGAGGGCATTGGTACAATGGCCAGAGAGCATTGGTACAAAGGTAGGAGCCCATGACTGGTATATTGCATTTGAACTGGGATTTTGGGGAATGAACAACAAATTCCCGGTGGAAAACCTTGCTTTTGGCTTGAGTACAGAGATTCTTGACTCCAAGCATATATCTGTGGAGATGTAGAGTCTCTCTCGGGGCCAGGCACAGTGGCTCATGCATGTAATCCCAACACTTTGGGAGGCCAAGGTGGGCGGATCACCTCAGGCTGGGAGTTCGAGACCAGCCTGGCCAACATAGTGAAACCCCATCTCTACTAAAAATACAAAAATTAGCTGGATGTAGTGCTGCATGCCTGTAATCTCAGCTACTCGGGAGGCTGAGGCGGGAGAATCGTTTGAACCCAGGAGGCGGAGGTTGCAGTGAGCCACGATCACGCCACTGCACTCCAGCCTGGGTGACAGAGTAAGACTCTGTCTCAAAAAAATGGAAACAAACAAACAAAAATTGAATATCTCTTGGGAACAACAGACATGGGAATATGAAGCTTCTAAGTAGGAGTGGCTCCTGCAGCTGCCCGAGCTGTCACTTGAGGGGCCACAGGGAATAGGTCTACACTCTGGCCAGAAAGAAATGTTTGGCACAGCCAGGCACTGTGGCTCATGCCTGCAATCCCAGCACTTTGGAAGGCTGAGGTGGGCAGATTGCTCGAGCCCAGGAGTTTAAGATCAGCCCGGGCAACATGGCAAAACTCTGTCTCTACCAAAAATAACAAAAAGTTGCCGGGCGTGGTGGCGCACACCTGTAGTCCTAGCTACTTGGGAGGCTGAGGCAGGAGGATCGCTTGAACCTGGGAGGTGAGATTGCAGTGAGCTGAGATTGCACCATTGCAATCTCCAGCCTGGGCAACAGAGCAAGACTCCATCTCAAAAATCAAAAACAGAAATGTCCGCCACCACCCGCAATTTCTTTCCCTTATAGCTAGCAAAGCAAACCAAGTGTCAGGCTGGCCTACTGTGGTCATGTGAGTTTGCTCTTCTATTAATAGTTTAGTCATCAGCAAACGGAAACACCCTGGGACCAAATCCAAGCCACTGTCTGTTGTATCAATAAAGTTTTATTGGCACACAGACATGGTCTTTCATTTATGTATCTCTCTGGTTGCTTTGATGCTACCACAGCAGAGTCCAATCATGGCAACAGAGACCATCTCAATTATAAAGCTGAAAATATTTACTTCTCTTGAGCCCTTTACAGATAAAGTTTGTTGACTTTTGATCAAGTTGAGCCTTACACCACCACCTGCCTGGCTGAGAATTTAAACTCTTTTCTAGTGAGAGAAGCAGTCACGTGTGAGCTTGGTCCATGGATGGTAAACATGTGATGCATGGCCCTGATCCATACAGCTGCTCACACTTCCAGTGAAAACTTTACTGGTTTTTTGTTTGTTTGTTTGTTTTTGTTTTTAATAGAGATGGGATCTCGCTATGTTGCCCAGGCTGGTATCAAACTCCTGAGCTGAAGCAATCCTCCTGCCTCAGCCTCCCAAAATGCTGGGATCACAGGTGTGAGCCATCATGCCTGGCTGAAAACTTTACTGTTGCAGAAAAAGTGAAATGCATCTTGTTTCAACAGTCTTTGTTCAAATGTTCTCTCTCTCTCTCTTTTTTTTTTTTTTTGAGAAAAAGTCTTGCTCTGTCCCCTAGGTTGGACTGCAGTGGCATGAACATTGCTCACTGCAGCCTCAACCTCCTGGGTTCAAGAGATCCTCCCACCTCAGCCTCCTGAGTAGCTAAGACTACAGTCAGGTGTCACCACCTCTAGCTAATTTTGTATTTTTTGTAGAGATAGAGTCTTGCCGTGTTGCCTGGGCTGGTCTCAAACTCCTGGCCCTAAGCCATCCTCCCAAAGTGCTGGGATTACAGGTATGAGCCACAATGCCCAGCCAAATGTTCTCTTTTGGTGACACTTCACCTGATCCCTCTCTTAAAACTGAAGCCCTGGCTGGGCGCAGTGGCTCAAGCCTGTAATCCCAGCACTTTGGGAGGCCGAGACGGGTAGATCACGAGGTCAGGAGATCGAGACCATCCTGGCTAACACGGTGAAATCCCATCTCTACTAAAAAACACAAAAAACTAGCCGGGCGAGGTGATGGGCGCCTGTAGTCCCAGCTACTCGGGAGGCTGAGGCAGGAGAATGGCATAAACCTGGGAGGCGGAGCTTGCAGTGAGCTGAGATCCGGCCACTGCACTCCAGCCTGGGTGACAGAGCAAGACTCTGTCTCAGGAAAAAACAAAAAAAAAACCAACTGAAGCCCTTTCAGGAGGCTGAGGTGGGAGGATCACTTGACACCAGGAGTTTCAGGCTTCAGTGTGCTATGATCACATTTGTGAATAGCCACTGTACTCAAGCCCAGGCAACAGAGTCATTAAGAGACTCCATCTCTAAGAAACAAAAAACAAAAACAAAAACAAAATCCAGGTGTGGTGAGCCTGTAGTCCCAAGTACTAGGGAAGCTGAAGTGGGAGGATTGCTTGAGCCCAGGAACTTGAGGTTTCAGTGAGCTGTGATCATATCACATATTCCAGCTTGGGTGACAGAGCAAGACTCCATTTCTATAACAAACAAACAAACAAACAACACAACCAAAACCCAACAACAACAAATCTCTCCCTGCCTCCCAAAACAACCCTGTGGCCCTCTCCTTCCTTCCTGAACTCCTGCTTTTATTTTTTCTTTCTTTCATGACACACATCACCTTTGAGCACACTATTCTGTTAATTTTTTGTTTGTTTGTTTGTTTTTGAGACAGAGTCTTGCTGTGTCCCCGAGGCTGGAGTGCAGTGGCACAATCTTGACTCACTGCAACCTCCACCTCCCAGGTTCAAGTGATTCTCTTGCCTCAGCCTCCTGAGTAGTTGGGATTACAGGCGTCCGCCACCACGCCCAGCTAATTTTTGTATTTTTAGTAGACGCGGGGTTTTGTCATGTTGGCCAGGCTGGTCTCGAATTTCTGTCCTCAAGTGATCTGCCAACCTCAGCCTCCCAAAGTGATGGGGTTACAGGCATGAGATACCACACCCAGCCACACCATTCTGTTAATTTCTTGTTGTCTGCTTCTAGTCTGATTCTGTGCCAGAAGGAAAGTTCCATGATGAAAGAGTCCTGCCTCTTATGTTTGTTGCTGTACCCCCAGGGTCTATAACAGGGCCGGACAAACCATTTCTGTTTCTGTAACAGGCTCTGTCCCAAGACTCTTCTCTGCCAATATAGTGCAAAAGCAGCCACAGGTGATTGTAAGCAAGTGGGCTTGGCTGTGTGTCAATAAAACTTTATTAACAAAAGCAAGCAGGGGGTCGGGCTTGGCTGGCAGGCTGGAGTTTGCCACCCTTTGGTCTGGAGCACTGCCTGGTACACAGTAGGTGCTGTCTGGGCAGATTAGTTGGAGCATGAATGGCACCACCCTTGACTAGGCTCTGCCTTTGGGGAAGATTGGGTTCCCTGGGAGCCACAAGACACTAAGAAACAATGATGGTAGCAGATGCTTTTGTGACTTTAGCTGTGGAACTGATTTCCTCTTGGGACTATGTGAGACCTGGGATTTCAGGAGCACTCTGGGGAGGCTCTGGGAGGGAGACCCAGCAGGCACTTGTCAGGGGGAAGGCAAGGTGCCATAAGCCAAGGCCAGAGGGCCTCTCTCCTCCCAAAGGAGAGGAAGGAGGTTCTAGATGCCTCCAGGAAGCAAGCACTGAGGAAGTAAGGACTTTGTTCTGATCACCCCCACGTTCCCAATGTCCAGTACATGTTGGGTGCTTTTTTTTTTTTTTTTTTTTTTTTTTGAGACAGAGTTTTGTTCTTGTTGCCCAGGCTGGAGTGCAGTGGCGTGATCTTGGCTCACCACAACCTCTGCCTCCTGGGTTCAAGCGATTCTCCTGCCTCAGCCTCTCAAGTAGGTGGGATTACAGGCACCTGCCACCATTCCAGGCTATTTTTTTTTTTTTTTGTATTTTTAGTAGAGACGGGGTTTCACCATATTGGCCAGGCTGGTCTTGAACTCCTGACCTCAGGTGATCCGCCCGCCTCGGCTTTCCAAAGTTCTGGGATTATAGGTATGAGCCACTGCGCCCGGCCAACTTGATATTTTCTTGGTGAGCAAAATAACTAAGGCTGGGGTTGTGCATCACCTCCCGGTGGGGGGCAAGGGTCACTCACCAAAGCAGGCCTGGTGGCGCTGGGTGAAGCCGGGCGGACAGTGGCAGGTGAAGGCGCCCACAGTGTTGACACAGAGGAACTGACAGTTGTGCTGCCGGGAGGTGCATTCATCCAGGTCTGCAGCACAGATAGTCCAGCAGGCTCAGGGCAGGGCCCAGTCGGGGGTTAGGGGCTTCCCAGGGGCTGCCCTTGCCACCTCCAGGCAGAGGGATGACAAGAGAAAGATCCCAGAGATGGTGCTTGACTCCATGCAGATGGGAGGGGGTGAGATTGCAGGGGACAGGAGCAGGGCCCTAGAGTGCATGCAGTGGCGGGAGTGGGGAAGAGTTGAAAGGACATCACCTTTGCAGGTCCGGCTGTCCTCCCCCAGCAGGTAGCCTCGGGGACAGCTGCACAGGAAACTGCCCTTCGTGTTTTTGCAGAGGAAGGTACACGGCTTGGGGACCTGGCTGCACTCGTCCACATCTAGGGAAGGACAGCAGGGTGTGATGGGGCGGGGTTAGACAGACATTCCCTGGGGGTGTTCAGGGACTGGGGTCTCCACCCAGACCCGCACCATCCAGAATCTGTGGACTTACACAGGAATTAACACTTTTTCTGCAAAAAGCCAGATGGTAAACACATTTGGTTTTGCAGGCCACGTCGTCTCGGACACAACTACTCCATGTGGCCTTTGTACCAGCAAAGCAGCCACTGAGGGTAAGCAGACAAATGTGTATGGCTGTGTGCTAATAAAACTTTATTGACAAGAACAATTGGAGGGCCAGATTTGACCCTCGGGCTGGGGTTTGCCTCCTGCTGACTTAGATGTACACTTACTACAAAACGTAACTGAAAAATCTCAGGATGTGCAAAATAAAAGGAAGAAACAACAGCAGGAAAGTGGCCCAAATGGGGTAGGGGTGGGAGAAGGAAAGGATGCTCCCTCCCTCCCTCCCTTCCTTCCTTCCTTCCTCTCTTTCTTTCTTGAGACAGACTCTCGCTGCATCACCCAGGCTGGAATACAATGGCGCAATCTCGGCTCACTGCAACCTCCGCGTCCCATGTTCAAACAATTCTCCTGCCTCAGCCTCCCAAGCAGCTGGCATTACTGGCACATACTACCACACCTGGCTAATTTTTTTCTTTTTCTTTTTTTTTTTTAGTAGAGATGGTTTCACAATGTTAGTCAGGCTGGTCTCAAACTCCTGGCCTCAAGTGATCCTCCTGCCTCAGCCTCCCAAAATGTGCTGGGATTACAGGCATAAGCCACCTCACCTGGCCTTCCTTCCCTTCCTTCCTCTCTTTTCTTTTCTCTTCTCTTCTCTTTTCTTCTTTCTTTCTTTCTTTCTTTTTCTTTTCCTTTCTTTCTCTTCTTTTTTCTCTCTCCCCTCCCCTCCTCTCCCCTTCCCTTCCCTTCTTTTTCTCTTTCTCCCTTTCTTCCTTTCTCTTTCTTTCTCTCTTTCTTTCTTGACAGAGTCTCACTCTGTTGCCCAGGCTACAGTGCAGTGGCATGATCTCAGCTCACTACAACCTCTACTTCCCAGGTTCAAACGATTCTCCTGCGTCAGCCTCCCAAGTAGCTGGGATTATAGGCGTGCACAAGCACGTGCAACTAATTTTTGTATTTTTAGTACAGATGGGGTTTCACCATCTTGGCCAGGCTGGTCTTGAAATACTGGCTTCAAATGATGTGCCCACCTTGACCTCCCAAAGTGCTGGGATTATAAGCATGAGCTACCATGCGTGGCTGGTTTTTTTTTTTTTTTTGAGACATAGTCTCGCTCTGTCGCCCAGGCTGGAGAACACTGGCATGATCTCGGCTCACTGCAACCTCCACCGCTCCAGGTTTAAGCAATTCTCTGCCTCAGCCTCCAGAGTAGCTGGGATTATGGGATTACCGGTGCGTGCCACCACGCCCGGCCAATTTTTTTGCATTTTCACTAGAGACAGAGTTTCACCATCTTGGCCAGGCTGGTCTTGAACTCCTGACCTCGTGATCCACCCGCCTCGGCCTCCCAAAGTGCTGGGATCACAGGCATGAGCCACCGCGCCCGGCCTTCTTTTTCATTTTTTAAGAGACAGGGTCTCTGTCACCCAGGTTGGACTGCAGTGGCGCAATCATAGCTCACGGAAGCCTCAGACTCCTGAGCTCAAGCAGCCTCCCAGGTATCGGGGGCTACAGGCGCATGTCAGACTACAGGCCACCATTCCTGGCTAACTTTTTTTAGTGATGGGGTCTTGCTATGTTGCCCAGGCTAGTCTGAAACTCCTGGCCTCAAGTGATCCTCCCACCTCGACCTCCCAAAATACTGGGATTACAGTAGTGGGCCATTGCACCTGGCCCTCAGTTGTCTGTATGGTTCGGGCACCACTTCGTAAATGAAACCCTAACATTGCAAACTGCAAAGTCTCAGGGAAGTTGTGGTCAGGGGCTGTGTAGGAGGTGGCCGGGCTGGGCCAAGGGTACAGGTGCAGAGGGCTGGGCTCACCCAGGCAGGTGGTAGCAGTAGCATCTGGTGTGTACCCGGCCTGACAGTGGCAGCGGAAGGAGCCGAGGCTGTTGATGCACTCTCCATGAGCACACAGGTGAGCAAGCATACGGCATTCATCTACATCTGGGGAAAAGCAGGGTGCAAATGGGGCTGGCTGGCCACCTTGGGCCATCGATGTCTCCTTCTCTCTGGCCGGCAGCCATCTCCTCGGAGGAAAGTCCAGCCTGCCTTCCACACCCGCCACTGTACCCCAGCCCACGTGGACCCCATCCTCAGGCTGCGGATGACACCTGAGCCTGCAGGACAAGCCCATGAAGCTTCTAGGGAGGGGGAGACACACCCACCTGCCCCGGCCTCAACAGCGACACCTCCTCAGTGCACCAACATGCACAACAGAGACACACAGTGCATGCAACATGACACAACAGCCACACACCCAGACGCTCCTGCAGAAACACGGGAACACACACCCACACTCAGGGACCCCCATTCTCCCCCCAGACACACCCCCAGAAAGCCATTTCCTCCCCAGTCCTATTGATGTCACTGCTGGTCACATGGATAACCCATCTCACTCTCAGTGACACACTCAGTGAGACACGCTGATGTCCTCACACTGGCTCACACGCAGACACTCATACACCTGCCCTTGTACACTCACCCAAGCCCACAACACACAGGCCGCTGGCTCCCTCTCACTGCCTTCTACTTCACAGGTGAACACAGTGTATACTTCCCGCCCAGCTGACACACACAGACACACACCGGCTCCCATGCAGTCCGGAACGAGCTCTCACTTACAAAGAACACACAGTGGGACAGGCGTGGTAGCTCACGCCTGTAATCCCAGCATTTTGGGAGGCTGAGGTGGGTGAATCACTTGAGGCCAGGAGTTCGAGACCAGCCTGGCCAACATGGCCAACCTCTCCCACAGCCAGTAAAGATGAGGTTTTGCCATGTTGGCCAGGCTGGGGGCACAATCTTGGCTCACTGCAAGCTCTGCCTCCAGGGTTCGTGCCATTCTCTGGCCTCAGCCTCCCAAGTAGCTGGGACTACAGGTGCCCGCCACTACATCCAGCTAATTTTTTTGTATTTTTAGTAGAGACGGGGTTTCACCATGTTGACCAGGGTGGTCTTGAACTCCAGACTTCAGGTGATCCGCCCGCCTCAGCCTCCCAAAGTGCTGGGATTACAAGCGTGAGCCACTGTGCCCGGCCTATTTTGTTTTTGTTTTTGGAGACAAAGTCTTGCTCTGTCGCCCAGGCTGGAGTGCAGTAGCACTATCTTAGCTCATTGCAGCACCAAATTCCTGGGGTTAAGCTTAAGCAATCCTCCAGCTTCAGCCTCCCAAAGTGCTGGGATGACAGGTTTGCCACTGGGAGGCCGAGGTTGCAGTGAGCTGAGATTGAATCACTGTACTCCAGCCTGGGCAACAGAGCAAGACCCTGTCTCAGAACACACACACACACACACACACACACACACACACACACCGATTCACACACCTGCTCCCTCAACCCCCAGAGTTCTTCCACGCATATGGAGCACATGTACTGGTTCTCATATCTGCTAGCACACAGACACACACACACACACACACACACACGTGCGCACACACACACACACCGACTCACATACCTGCTCCCTCAACCCCCTTAGTTCTTCCACGCATATGGAGCACATGTACTGGTTCTCATATCTGCTAGCACAAAGACACACACACACACACGCACACACAGAGTGGCTCACACATTCTAGCACCTGCTGCAGTACAGACGCATGACCCTGAGCAAATTCCCCCGCCTCTTGGCTCCCTGAGGGTCCTGAGGGCATGGGCACCCACCTCGGCCCTCAGCGGTGTAGCCTGAGCCGTGGGGGCACAGCTTCCTGTAGGCGGAGGTGCCAGGCAGGGGACAGAGCTCGCAGCGGGGCCCCCAGCCCCGACCACCCCCACAGCAGCACTCCGCCCTGGTGACAGCCTCGCTGCTGCTGGACAGAGCCTGGCACATAGCCTGCAGCACCTCGGCAAAGCAGGGCCCCTGCCGGATGTCTGCGGAGAACAACAGGAAAGCCAAGGGTCACTCCAGGAGGCTGGTTTGGGGGCAAAGACTGATCTTACTTTGGGGCAAGCTGTTCTTTGGGGATGTTGGAAATAGGCGTGTCCAGGAGGGAGCTAGATACACAGGACAGATGGCTGGGGTTAGTTCCCAGGAAGTGGGAGATCTGGGGAAGGTTGGTTCCAGGGTGTGGCGCTAGTGAGGTTGGAGGAGGCGTGGAGAAGGCCTCCCACTCTTCCAGGATTTAACAGAAGGGACAGAGGGAAGAGGGACAGCGGGGGAGCACTGGACATGTGTGTCCAGATTAGCTCAGCAACTCCCTGGGTCGCCCCTCAGTGCCTCAGGTCCCTTGGGCAGCTCCCAGGCAGTGGGAGGGACAGGCAGTGGGGGGAGCAGCCAGTGGGAGGGATAGGCAGTAGGAGGAACAGGTAGTGGGAGGGACAGGCAGTGGGGGGAACAGGCAGTGGGAGGGACAGGCAGTGGGAGGGACAGGTAGTGGGAGGGACAGGTAGTGGGAGGGACAGGCAGTGGGGGGACAGGCAGCGGGAGGGTCAGGCAGCGGGGGAGACAGGCAGTGGGAGGGACAGGCAGTAGGAGGGACAGGCTGTGGGGGGACAGGGAATGCGGGAGACAGGCAGTGGGAGGGACAGGCGGTGGGAGGGACAGGCAGTGAGAGGGACAGGCAGTGGGGGAGACAAGCAGTGGGAGGAACAGGCAGTGGCAGGGACAGGCAGTGGCAGGGACAGGCAGTAGAGGAGACAGGCAGTGGGAGGGACTGACAGTGGGGGGCACAGGCAGTGGGGGGAACAGGCAGTGGGAGGGACAGGCAGTGGGAGGCACAGGCAGTGGGGGCAACAGGCAGTGGGGGAAACAGGCAGTGGGGGGGACAGAGAGTGGGGGGAACAGGCAGTGGGGGGGACAGGCAGTGGGGGGCAGGCAGTGGGAAGGACAGGCAGTGGGAGGGCCAGGCATTGGGAGGGCCAGGTAGTGTGGGGGGACAGGCAGTGGGAGGGACAGGCAGTGAGGGGGACAGGCAGTGGGAGGGACAGGCAGTCGAGGGGACAGGCAGTGGGAGGACAGGCAGTGGGAGGGACAGGCAGTGGGTGCCACGTGGTAGGTGGGGGCATCCATTGTGCGTGGCCAGCCACACTCACCATGGCACTCAGTACGGGTGGGGCTGGGCTGGAAGCCCTCATCACAGTCGCACCAGAAGCTGCCCTCGGTGTTGACACAGCGGCCATTGACACAGAGGTCAGGCTGAGCACGGCATTCATCGTCATCTGAGATGGGAGGGATGAGGCAGACCAGGGTGTGGGGTAGGCCACAGGCAACCTGCCTCTTCCACAGCCCCAAAGGGCCCCTTTGGGTCTGCCCAGGCCCTCTTGCTTATTTTTATTTTAATTTAATTTTATTAATTTATTTTTATTTTTATTATTTTCTATTTTGAGACAGAGTCTCACTCCATCACCCAGGCTGGAATGCAATGGCACGATCTCGGGTCACTGCAAACCTTCGCCTCCAGGGTTCAAGCAATTCTCCTGCCTCAGTTTCCCAAGTAGCTGGGATTAAAGATGCCCACCGCCTTGCTCAGCTAATTTTTTTTAATTTATTATTTTTTTTAATTTTTAGTAGAGATGGGGTTTTGCCATGTTGGCCAGCCTGGTCTTAAACTCCTGACCTCAGGTGATACACCTGCTTTGGTTTCCCAAAGTGCTAGGATTACAGGCGTGAGCCACCATGCCAGGCCTTATTTTTACTTTTATTGTTTTTGGAGATGGGGTCTCGCTTTGTTGCCCAGGCTGGAGTGTAGTGGCACTGTCCTAACTCATTGCAACCTCAAATTCCTGGGCTCAAGCGATCCTCCCGCCTCAGCCTCCCAAAGTGCTGGGATGACAGTTATGAGCCACTGTGCCTGGTCCGACCCTCTTGCTTCCACAAGGGGTTCCCTGCACCCCTGAAGCTCCAATACCCCCATACCTGTGCAGCCCTCCCCAGAGCCAGGCAGGGGCCGCATGCCTGGGGGACAGACGCACACGAAGGTACCGATGAGGTTCTTGCACTCCATGCCCCGGGCGTGGCAGTCCTGCTGACCATCTGCACACTCGTCCACATCTTCAGATGACCAGGGACAGATGGTCAGCCAAGGCCAGGCACCCCATGGCTGTGGGGACCTGGATTCCACCCTACATCAGCCCTGGTGGGACCTGAGTAAATTCCCTGCAGGCCCTGTCAGGTGTCCATCCCTCCTAGGAAGGGAGCCCCCAGCTCCTGCCCAGCCCCAGCTTCCAAGAAGCTAAGGGAATCAGGAATTGTCCCCCAAAGCTTGCATCCCCTGCCCACGTCAGGATCTGTGAGTCTCCTCATGGCCCCTGGAACACTGACCCTGAAACAGCCCCAGAGACATTGAGTCCCAGACCTGGGTCTCCCACCCTTGACACTATGAAATTTGGGATAGGAAAGTTCTCTGTGGTGGGTGACTGTTCCGTGTGCATTGCAGGATTCTTTTTTTTTTTTGAGACGGAGTTTTGTTCTTGTCGCCCAGGCTGGAGTGCAGTGGCATGATCTCGGCTCACTGCAACCTCCGACTCCCAGGTTCAAGCGATTCTCCTGTCTCTCAGCCTCCCAAGTAGCTGGGATTACAAGCGTACACCACCACACCCAGCTGATTTTGTATTTCCAGTAGAGACAGGGTTTCACCATGTTGGTCAGGCCTACCTCGACACATGGCCCCATCCTCCCGCAGGGTGTAGCCAGCTGGGCAGGTGCACAGGTAGGAGCCCCTGGTATTGTGGCAGCGGAAGGCACAGAGCAGCGGGTTCAGGGAGCATTCGTCGATGTCTGGGGAGGCCAGTGGAGGTGCCAGCTGTGGGGGGGCTGTGGGCAGGACCTCCAATCCCTCCCCCAGGCATCTCCGTCACACGGCCCAGGTCCTGGGCAAGCAGAGTCGTACCCTCACAGGTCATCATCGGGCCAGGCTCAAAGCCGTCAGCACAGGCACATTCGAAGCCTCCAATGACGTTGGTGCATGTGCCTTGCCCACAGGGGTGGCCGACAGAGCACTCGTCTGTGTCTGGGTGGGAGTAAGGGGGTGGTCAATGCCTGCAGAGGGTCCCCCATCCTCAATAGCATCCCATCTGCCTGCCTGTTGACCACCACAGATCGGATGGGGCCAGATCAAATGCACCTCTAGTCTGGCTATGGGGTAGGCAAGTGGTATGTGTTTAGTGAATGAATGAGTGAATGTGTGAGCAAGTGGGCAGGTAAGGCAAGGCATGAGTGAGCAAGGGAGTGAGTTAATGAGCAATAAGTGAATGAATGAACCAGTGAATGAAGGAGTGATTAAACCAGTAACTGAAACTGAGGCAAGAGGGTCTCTTGAGTCTGGGAGTTCGAAAAGAGCCTGGGTAACATAGAAAAACTTCATCTCTATAAAACATATAAATGAATAAGTGAATGAACGGTTAAATGAATAAGGGAATGAGTGAGTAAAGGCGTCAATGAGTGGGTGAATTAGTGAGTGAGTGAATGGAGAAATCAGCAAGGAAGTGAATGAATGAACAAGGGGGCAAATGAGGAAACGAATGAGTGAATAGGTGAGTGAAAGCGTGAATGAATGAGCAAAGGAATGAGTGAGTAAGTGAATAAATGAGTGATTGGATGGGTGAGTGAGCAAGGAGGCAAATGAAGGAATGAATGAATGAGTGAACAAATAAGCAAGTGAATGAATGAGGGAGCAAAGGAGTGAATGAGAATGAGTGAGTGAGTGAATGAGCCAGTGACTAAATGAGGTGTGAATGAATGAGGGAGTGATTGAATGAACAAGTGAATGAATGAACAAGTGAAGGAATGAGTGAGCAAAGGAGTGAATGAGTGAGTGAATTAGCAAGTGAATAAGTGAGGGAGCAAATGAGTGAATGAGTGAATAAGTGAGTAAATGAATAAATGAATGAGCAAGTGAATGAATGAGTGAGGTGTGAATGAATGAGGGAGTTAGTGAATTAACAAGTGAATGAACGAGCAAGTGAAGGAATGAGTGAGCAAAGGAGTGAATGAGTGAGTGAATTGGTACGTGAATGAGGGAGTAGAGTGAATAAATGAGTGAATGAATGAGAAAATGAAGAAGTGAATGAGAAAATGAAGAAGTGAATGAGAAAATGGAGAAGTGAATGAGTGAGCAAGTGAATGAATAAATAAGTCAGTGAATGAATGAGTCAGTAAATGAATAAGTGAGTGAGTAAATTAATAAGTGAGTGAGTGAATGAATGAGCAAGAAAATGAGTAAGCGAATGAATGAGTGAGTGAAGTACAGAGGGAGGAAAAGCAAATGGGGGAGAGACGCAGTGGGTAAGGACAGGATCTCATCCACCGCCTGGTAGTGTCTTCCCTGCCCTGCTCTGTTCCTTCCTGTCCTGGGAGGGGCCTGGGACAGGGCTGGAGTAGGGCTGGCCACTCACCCACACAGTTGATGCCAGTGAAGTCCAGGCTGTAGCCAAGGGGACACTCACAGCGGAAAGATCCATCGGTGTTGACACAGACGCCGTTAGTGCAGACGCCAGGGTTCTCTGCACACTCGTTCACGTCTGCGGATGGCAGGTGTTGCAGACATGGCTCCTGTCACCATGCAATCCCCAGAGCCCCGGCCACACTCAAGGCCCCAAGGGGATGAGAGCCCAAGCCCCAGGCTGGCAGGGTCCAGGGCCACTCGGGCTCTCAGTGGGAGCCTGAGACTCAGAGACCCAGGCAGTGCGGAGATGGATCTGGGTGGCCCAGAAGGCGCTCTTAGCAGGTGGGTGAGAGGCTCACCTTCTCGGGAGTCATCCGGGCCTGGGACTGCCCCGTGGCCAAAGGGGCAGAGCTCCTGAAAGGCAGCTGGACGGAGAAGGGGAGGGGAGTCAGAGTCAGGGCCCAGGTGCAGCCCCCAGGTGTGTGCAGGGAAGGATGAGGGAAGAATGAGAGAGGAAAGTGAGGGCGCATCATGACAGGGGAGGCTGGACAGGGGTGGGCACTCACCGCTGCCTTCCTGGGGACACAGCTCACAGGGGTCTCCCCAACCCTCCCCAGGCCTCTTACTGCAGCAGCAGCGGGTCTTGGTGGTGTTGAAAGCTTTGGGCACCGAGCACTTCCCAGCCTCAAAACGGGTGAAGCAGAAACTCTTCCGTGTGTCTGTGGGGTGGGGGCTCCATTACCCTGATTGAGGGCCACTGGCAGTGCCCACCTGCCCCCTGACCTCCCGCACCCCAGTTCTGGTGAATAGGTTGTGCTGATCCTGCCAGTGGCCAATCAGAACATGCCATGTCCCTGGTCATGGTGATTGGTTTGAGGATGGACATGTGACCTACTCTGGGCCAATGAGGATCTGCCCTGGGTTTTTCATTGTTGTTGTTGTTGGTTGTTTTTTGGTTTTTGTTTTTTTCAGATGGAGTCTTGCTCTGTCGTCCAGGCTGGAGTGCAGTTGTATGATCTCGGCTCACTGCAACCTCTACCTCCCAGGTTCAATTGATTCTCCTGCCTCGCCTCCCAAGTAGCTGGGATGACAGGCATGTGCCACCACACCCAGCTAATTTTTGTATTTTTAGTAGAGATGGTGTTTCACCACATTGGCCAGGCTGGTCTCAAACTCCTGACCTCAGGTGATCAGCCTACCTCAGCCTCCCAAAGTGCTGGGATTACAGGCAAGAGCCACCGCCCCCAACCTGCCCTGGAGTTTTGAGGGGACAGCTGGAATTGCACCCCACTTCATTGCTTTGGGGTGTTCTCATGCCAGGAAGAAAGATCAAACTCGGTGGTTACTCTTGGATCAAAAACCCCTTCCTGGAGAGGCAAAATGACTGATTCCAGAAAGCCCGAGGATCCTGGAATTCAGACTCCAAACCCCAAATCCTCGGCTCTGGACGCCTATCAAGTCCTCACCAGCAGGCTGGGGTCCCAACCTCCCAGAACAGCAATTATTCGTTGAGGTGAACTGCAGGCTTTGCTCTCACCCTTATTGCCCCTGACCTGTGAGAGAACAGGCTGGCTCAAGCTGGGTGAGGTTAGCCCACAGTAGATGAGGCTAACCCAGCTAAAATGGAGCCAGCCCAGAGCAGTCTAGGCTAGCTCAAACTGGACAAAACCAGCCCATTGACAGCCTACAGTCATGTGACCAATACAAGGAAAACCTAAATGAAGCACACACCGGCTAGCTCAAAATGGACCAGGTTAGCCCTCCGTAGACATGACCTCTATAGCCAAGAGGTTGCTGGTGCTAGGATAACCCTGCTAATGCAGAGAGACACCTCTGCCTGGTCAAAGCTCCCGTAGGGTCATACAAGAAACCACAGCCCTCTTTTCTGGGCAATCTGACCCTTCCCCGTCCCACTTCCCACCCTCTTCCCTAAGCCCTGTGCAGACTCACCAAAGCAACGGTGCTCATTGTCAGAGAGGACAAAGCCAGGTGGGCAGAGGCACTGGAAGCTCCCAGGGCTGTTGCTACAGGTGCCAAAGAGGCAGAGGTTGGGCTCATCTGAGCACTCGTCGATGTCTGGAAGGGCGGGGACAAGAGCTGGGTGGGGGGCAAGCAGGACCTCCACCAATGGGGAGAGGACTCAGCTGTGAGGAGGGGCAGATGGAGTGCAGGTCCAGCCAGGGGCTGCAGCGGGGCTGGGGTCCTGAGAGCTCAGTATGAGCTGTAGCACGAGGTGAGCATTGTGTGTGCAGGTAGGTCCTTCCCAGAAGGTGTCTCCAGAGTAAAGGTCATGGTCAGGAAGAGTTCATGATTAGAGACTGAAACTGCACATAGTACAACCTCTATGGAAAACAGCGTGGAGGTTCCTTAAAGAACTAAAAGTAGAACTACCATTCAACCCAGCAATCCTACTACTGGGTATCTACCCAAAGGAAATAAGTCATCATATGAAAAGGACACATTCACATGCATGTTTATAGCAATACAATTCACAATCGCGGAAATATGGAACCATCATGTTTATAAATGCCCATCAACCAATGAGTAGATAAAGAAAATGTGGTATGTAATACACCGTGGAATACTACTCAGCCACAAAATGGAACAAAATAGGCGCAGTGGCTCACACCTGTAGTCCCAGCACTTTGGGAGGCCAAGGTCGGTGAATCACTTGAGTTCAGGAGCTGGAGACCAGCCTGGCCAACATGGTGAAACCCCAGTCTCTACTGAAAATGCCAAATTTAGCTGGGCGTTGTGGTGGTGCGCACCTGTAATCCCAGCTACCAGGAGGGTGAGGCAGAAGAATCGCTTGAACCCGGGAGGTGGATATTGCAGTGAGCAGAGATCATGCTACTGCACTCCAGCCTGGGTGACAGAGCGAGACTCCATCAAAAAAAAAAAAAAAAAAAGACAAAATAATGTTCTTTGCAGCAACTTGGATGGGGCTAGAGGCCGTTATTCTAAGTGAAGTAACTCAGGAATGGAAAATCAAATATCGTATGTTCTCACCTATAAGTGGGAGCTAATCTATGAGGATGCAAAGGCATAATAATGACATAAAGGACTTTGGGGACTCCCGGGGAAAGATGGGAGGGGGGTGAGGGATAAAAGACTACATACTGGGTACATTGTATACTACTCAGATGACAGGTGCACCAAAATCTCAGAAATCACCACTGAAGAACTTATCCATGTAAGCAAAACCCACCTGTTCCCCCATAACTGTTGAGATTAAAATAAGAAAAAATAGAAAAAAATTTTAAAACCTTAAAAAAAAAAATTGCACAAAGCTAACTGAGACTGGATATATTTACCCTACACTGGATGGGGTTAGCTCATGTTGTATTAAGCTATCCCAAATAGAATAGATCAGAATAGACCGGGCGTGGTGACTCATGCCTGTATTCCCAGCATTTTGGGAGGCTAAGGTGGGAGGATCACTTGAGGTCAGGAGTTTGAGACCAGCCTGGCCATCATGATGAAACTCCGTTTCTACTAAAAATACAAAAATTAGCCAGGTGTGGTGATGAGCGCCTGTAATCCCAGCTACTTGGGAGGCTGAGGCAGGAGAATCTCTTGAACCCGGGAGGTGGAGGTTGCAGTGAGCTGAGAGTGAGACTCTGTCTCAAAAAATAAAAAATAAAAAAAAGAGTAGATCAGAAGAGACCAGGCCAGACTGGTTCAGATTATACAAGGCTAGCCTAGATGGAAGCCCAGATCAGAGGCGTTCAGGCCAGACTGGTTCAGGTTAACCCAGGGTAGCCCATCTGCTCAGGCCAGACTGGTCCAGGTTAGACTACAGTGAACAAGGTAGCTCATCTGCTCAGCCCAGGTTGGTCCAGGTTAGCCCACACTCTCTGAGGCCAGCCCAAGTGGATAAATGAACCAAATGAAATAAGGTCAGACTGGTTAGTCCAGACTGCATGAAATCATCTCTATAGGTGATTACAACAGTGAAGCTTGGGCCAGACTGGTCCTTGATCACCAGTTAGCAAATGAGGAGCTCTACATTTGGGTGCACTGAGAAACGGTGAGACCCCCACACCCATGTCAATTTATAGGATTCATGAGGAAGCCTGTGGGCACCAGAGACAAAATTCTGAGCACAAAGTCCAGAAACAATCAGAATGACAATAATAGTTTATGAAGCTGTGTTTGACTCTGCGTTGAGTACATCTCCACCTTCGTCACAACCCTAGCTGGTATTCCCATTTTATGGATGGAGAAATAGAGGCACTCCCTGGTCCCAAAAATGGGAGTTGGGGCTGGATACTCACCAATGCAGTGGTCACTCTGCACCTGGAAGCCAGAGGGACAGATGCAACGGAAGGAGCCCTCGAGGTTCTGGCAGGTGCCTGGTAGGCAGGTTCCTGCGAGGCTGAGGCACTCATTGGTGTCTGTGAAAAGAAGAAAGAGGGTCCTTGTGCCAGCCAGGATGCAGGGGGCTCACCTGGGACTGGGACCAACACCTGCAATTACTGTGTGATCACCGAGGGCCACAGGACAAGCCCTCGCAGTGGCAATTCTGGCTCCAGGGCAAGGACTGAGACTCAGGACCACAGGGACAGCTGGGGAAGGATTATCTGACTCTTGTGGGGTTATAGGGGGGGCCAGATGGTGTCCAGTGGGAAGAGGTAGCAAGATTCCTAATCTGGCGCCACCAGCAGATTCCTTCCATGGTATCCATTTAGCGCTTCTACTATTCTTTGCTTCTGGAAACTTACATTTTCAAGACAGCCTCACCCTACACCTCAAATCCCATACATAAAAACATAGGTTTGATGTACTGGTTTTATAATTATTTACTTTATTTATTTATTTTGAGATAGGATCTTTCCCTGTTGCCCAGGCTGGAGTGCAGTGGTGTGATCATAGCTCACTGCAGCCTCAAACTCCTGGGCTCAAGTGATTCTCCTGCCCCAGCCTCCCGAGTAGCTAGGACTACAGGCAATAGCCACCACTCCTGGCTAATTTTAATTTCTTTGTAGAGACAAGGGCTCACTACGTTGCCAAGGCTAGTCTCAAACTCCTGGCCTCAAGCAATGCTTCCACCTCAGCCTCCCAAAGTGCTGGCTATTATTTTTTTAAAGCTTAAAATAAATGCTTGGGTAGTACATGGATCTGTGCTCACCCAGAAATACCAAACTGTGGTGTACATGGAGCAGGGGCTGGTTGAGATGCCTCCAAGCACCATAGGCAGACTCACCCACACAATTCTTCCCATCAGTTGTGAGCTCAAAGCCATCCTGGCAGAGGCAGTGGAAGGAACCAGCTGTGTTGAGGCAATGGCCAAATCGGCACACCTGCCCCACCAGGGTAGTACACTCGTCAAAATCTGTAGAGGGGAGATAGGCAGGCCAGGTCACCCACAAAACTTGAAGGGATCAAGCCTTCCTTGTACTTCTGTCTGCAACTAAGTTGATAGCATTGGCTTCAACTTGAGCACTCATGTATAGACTGTGTGTATTAACCTTCCACCTATCTTACGAGGTAGTTGCTGATATTTTCTAATATAATCATGTAATGCTATGAATTTGCCTCTAAGTGCTCCCTTAGCTGCATCCTATGTATTTTCATATGTTATGCTTTCATTTTCATTTTCTTTTACTTCAAAATATTTTCTAATTTTTCTTATGATTTATTTGACTTATGGATTATTTAGGAGTATATTATTTAATTTATAAATATTTGGGGACTTTCTGGGCATCTTTCTGTGGTCAATTTCTAGATTCACTTCCTTAGATTCTGAGAACCTACTTTGTGGCCAGCCTGCCAACTGAGCCGACTCACCCACACAATCCCCATTGTGTGTCACCACAAAGCCAGGGATGCAGAGGCAGTTGTAGGAGCCGATGATGTTCTTGCAGGTCCCATTTCCACAAGGCTGCTGGTCACACTCATCAATGTCTGCAGAAGCAAAGCCTGAGAGCCCAGCCCAGCTCACCCAGGGCATTGGGGGACTTAGGGAGTGAGAGGCCAGCTGGACCTAGCGGTCCTCCCCTGCACCTAGCCCTGCCTAGATGACTGGACAGTGACCCCTGGGGGTGATGGCTGGGAAGTACTCCTGGTGTGATCTATCACCCCCATTTTACAAATGGGAAAATTGAGGCACAAGGAGGCAGATCAGCCATTTACCCAAGATCTTAATGTCAGGACCCAAACTTGGATCTGTCTGTGAACTAGGATGGACAGAAACACCACTTCCATCCCAGGGGAGGTGTAGACCCCCGGCAGCCTGACTTGAAAGGAGGGGGAAGATGAAGGTCTCACCCATGCACAGGGTGTGGTCTGCAGAGGCCTGGAATCCACGGTGACACAGACACATGTAGCTGCCTTCTGTGTCCATGCAGTCGCCATGGCTACAGACATTCGGGATCTCCCGACACTCATTCCGTCCTGGAGGTGCAGACAGCATGGTGTCCCCAGGGCCCCTACCACACAGTGTTTGCCTGAGCTCTCCCTACTGCAATGGAGAAGCCAGAGCCTGCCTTGAAGTTCCCCACTCAAACTTCCACCAGGGACATCAGGCTGTCAGCATTGACCTGAGCTGTCACTTCCATCACATCCTATTAACAGATACTCTCAATACATCCCCGATCCCTCTAATAGTATAGATAAGGAGAAAGACCTGGACAGAGCCATACCCCATCTAAGTCCCCGTGGGCAACAGAGCCCAGCTCCCTCACCTCCTCCCAGAGATCCTGCTCACCCACACAAGCCCCGCCTGGCGACAGTTTGTACCCTCGGGTGCACTTGCAGCGGTAGCTGCCAGGGATGTTGATGCAGTCGGCATTCTGCTGGCAGGGACTCTCCCTGCTGCCACACTCATCGACATCTGGGCAAATACAGCAAATGAGGTGGGGGTGACAGAGAAGCCCATCCTGACAGAATCAAACCTGAAACCCAGTCCAATGCTTCAGAACAGGTGGTCTCTCTGGAAGCAGCCAGAGCTGGAGTGAGGGTGGTTATATGAGATGGAGGCCCTTGGAAAGGTGTTAGCCCATTATACAGATGCAGAAATGGAAGCTTACAGAGTTTTAGTTACTTTTCCAGATTGCACAGTAGCAGACATGCATCCCACCCAGACCCCAGGGCTGGGAACAGGGAGAGGTGGCACCTTCACAAGCCAGCAGGATGCTGTTGTAGTTGAAGCCTGTGGGGCACTCGCAGCGGAAGCTCCCCATCTGGTTGATGCAGACACCACTGGCACAGATGGCGGGGATCTCCCCACACTCATCAATGTCTGCAGAGGGCATCTGCCATTAGGGGCAGCCCAGCTCCCTGGGACTTCCAGTGACCCTAAGCGAAGGGACCCACTAGCCCTGCAGTCTGGTTGAGGATGTTGTGGCCACAAACTAGCACACACTCAAAAAAATCTTGCTGTGGCCAAAATACATCCACTCACACCAGAAAGAGATCAGGATGTGGGAGGAAAGAGAAGAGCAGAGAGCGAGTGTGTGTTTTTCTCAACTAAAAATGCACATTTCCTGTGACCCAGCAACCTTGCTGGAAAGAAACGGCCTTAAGCATAAGCAGGATAGCGGTATGAGATGCTATTTAGCAAGAAACTGGAAACATCAATTGATGAATGCAGAGCAAAATACAGGATGTCTGTACCATGGAATATTCTTCAGCCTTATTAAGGAATAAAGCTCTGTAACATGTGACAATGTGGTTGAAACCTAAAATAATTATTCTAAGAGAAGCCAGACACACAAGAACAATATTGCATGACTCCATTTAAAGGAAATGTCCAGAAATAGCAAATCAATAGAGACAGAAAGTCGATTTGTGGTTGCCAGGGGCAGAAGGGAGGGGGTAAAGGGAGTGACTGCTAATAGGCATAGGGTTTACTTTTGTGTGATGAAAATGTTTTAAACTTAGATTGAGGTGATGGTTGTGTAACACTGTGAATGTACTTAAAACCACTGAATAGGACACTTTAAATGGGTGAAGTGTGTGGTATGTGAATTATATCTCAATAAAGCTGTTACATATAAACAATGTAAATGTCTATCAGTAGGGGACTGGAAACAACCTAAGTGTCCATCAAAAGGGAACTTGAAAGAACCTAAGTGTCCATCAAAAGGGAACTTGAAAGAACCTAAGTGTCCATCAATGGGGGACTGAAAACAATCTAAGTGTCCATCAGTGGGGGACTGAAAACAATCTAAGTGTACATCAGTGCGGGACTGGAAACAAACTAAATGTCCATTAATGGGGGACAGGAAACAACCTAAGTGTCCATCAATGGGGGACTGGGAACAACCTAAGTGCCCACCAATAGGGGACTGGAAATAACATAAATATCCATCAAAGGGGGACTGGAAACAAACTAAACGTTCATCAATGGGGGACTGTGATGAAAATGTTATTTTTGTGTGATGAAAATGAGTTCCAAACTTAGATTGAGGTGATGGGTGCATAACTCTGTGAATGTATTCAAAACCACTAAATAGGACACTTTAAATGGGTGAAGTGTGTGGTATGTGAATTATATCTCAATAAAATTGTTATAAACAATATAAGTGTCCATCCATAGGGCACTGGTTATAAACAATATAAGTGTCCATCCATAGGGCACTGGAAACAATCCACCTGTCTATCAATAGGCGACTGGAAACAACCCAAGTGTCCATCAAAAGGGGATCTGAAACAACCTAAGTGTCCATCAGTGGGGGACTGGAAACAACCTAAGTGTCCATCAGTGGGGAACCTGGGATGTATCTGCACCATGAAACACTTCTAGGCAGGGCAAAGAGAGAGGCTGCATGGCAGATAATAACCTGGCCAGTTCCTCAAGACACAATTTGGATGAAAAAAGCAAGTTGTGGCCAGGCGCGGTGGCTCAAGCCTGTAATACCAGCACTTTGGGAGGCCGAGACGGGTGGATCACGAGGTTAGGAGATCGAGACTATCCTGGCTAACACGGTGAAACCCCGTCTCTACTAAAAAATACAAAAAACTAGCCGGGCGTGGTGGCGGGCGCCTGTAGTCCCAGCTACTCGGGAGGCTGAGGCAGGAGATGGCGGGAAACTGGGAGGCGGAGCTTGCAGTGAGCTGAAGTGAGCTGAGATCCGGCCACTGCACTCCAGCCCGGGCGGCAGAGCGAGACTCCCTCTCAAAAAAAAAAAAAAAAAAAAAAAAAGAAAAGAAAAAAGCAAGTTGTAACCAACATGTCAAGCATTACATAATTTATGTAAAATGCCCCAGAAACCAACGTCATATATTTTCAGTGGGAGACCTATTATGTAATGAAGGAAGAAAAAACTAGAAAGAAATATTCCAGCCATAAAGCATAAGAATGCCCAAAGAGGGAAAAAAGAGACAGAGTTGAGGTGATGACTGGAGGAGAAGTGAGTTTTATTTGCCATGGTTTGATTTTTTAAAAAAATAAGAAGAATATATTCAGAGGATTAAAACAAATGAAAATGGGCTTATCAGTTAAACACTGCATGGTTGAAATTTGGCATGTAGGTGTTAAATTATGCAATATCTTGTTAAACTTAAAAAGGGAGCATTCTGGCCAGGCGCAGTGGCTCACACTTGTAATCCCAGCACTTTGGGAGGCTGAAGTGGGTGGATCACCTGAGGTCAAGAGTTCAAGACCAGCCTGACCAACATGGTGAAACCCTGCCTCTATTAAAATACAAAAATTACCCGGGCATGGTAGCAGGTGCCTGTAATCTCAGCTACTCAGTAGGCTGAGGCAGGAGAATCACCTGAACCCAGGAGGTGGAGGCTGCAGTGAGTTGAGATCGTGCCATTGCACACCAGCCTGGGCAACAAGAGCAAAACTCCATCTCAAAAAAAAAAAAAAGGGGGCGGGGAGCAATTTGACACAAACTGCAACACAGATGCACCTTGAGGACATCATGCTCAGTGAAATAAGCCTGACACAAAAGGACAGATCCTATGTGGTTCCACTCACAGGAAGTCCCTAGAACTGTCAGATTCACAGAGTCAGAAAGTAGAGTGGTGGGTTCCAGGGACTGAGGGGGATGGGGAGTGAGAGTTTCATGGGGACAGAGTTTCAGTGGGAGGAAATGAGAAAGTTCTAGAGATGACGATGGTGATAGTTGCAAAACAATGCAAGTGTACTTAATGCCACTGAAGTGCACACTTAAAAATGGTTCAAATGGTATTTTTCCAGAGACAAAAAAAAAAAGTCTCACTCTATCCCTCAGGCTGGAGTGCAGTGAGATCTCGGCTCACTGCAATCTTTGCCTCCCGGGTTCAAGCGAGTCTCATGCCTCAGCCTCCCGAGTAGCTGGGATTATAGGCACGCACCACCACGCCCAGCTAATTTCTGTATTTTTAGTAGAGACAGAGTTTCACCATGTTGGCTAGGCTGGTCTCGAACTCCTGATCCACCCACCTCGGCCTCCCAAAGTGCTGGGATTACAGGCATGAGCCACCGCGCATGGCTCGAAAGGTAAATTTTATGTTGCATATATTTAACCATCATTTTAAAAAATGGATAACAGTTTAATAAAAATTTTAAAGTGTCATTCTTTAAAAAAAAAAAAAAATAGTGTTTTTGAGGGCAGGATTCCTGGGGAGTTGGAGGTGTGTGGGAGGAGGAAGAGGGGAGGATGGAGGAATGGATGTAAGGAAAAGAGCTGTAGGGGAGGGGAGGGGTGGGAAGAAGCAGACCCAGGTGGATGGGTACCCAGGGATAGAGCAGGAACTGCTCACTCACCAAGGGGCTTCCGCGTGTGGATGTCAATGAGGAATCCCGGGGCCTGGTTTCCGCATAGAATCTGGTAGTCAGCTGCGCAAAGGGGAACAAAGTTGAGTCTGGGGCTGCAGGTCTGACCCTAACCTGCTCCCTATCTGGAGGGGACACCTCAATCCTGGAGCCCAGCCCTCAACTGGCCACCTTGAACTTTTTTTGCTCTCCCCACCCTTTCCCTCCTTCCACTTATTTAATTTAATTTAATTTAATTTTTTTGAGACAAAGTCTCACTCTGTCACCCAGGCTGGAGTGCACCGGTGCAATCACAGCTCACTGCAGCCTCAACCTCCCAGGCTCAGGTGACCCTCCCACTTTAGCTCCCAAGTAGCTGGGATTACAGGCATGAGCCGCGATGTCTGGTTTTTAAAGCCACCTAGTTTGCAGTAATGTTTTGTAGCAGCTCTGGGGAATGAATATGGCTGTAAAGCCCTAGAAGCCCCCTTCGCATCACTGCCCCATTCCTGCAGCTCTTCCTGGTGCCTGGGCTGGCGGCTAGATCATTCCAACAGGACTCATTCCTGCTGTCAATACACTCTGTTCAGTCATGCCTCCAGGCCTTGGCTCCTGTTGTGCCCCTGCCTAGAACACCTTCCCTCATCCTGACCGATGTTCCCATCAGGGTCCCAATCTTGGCTCTGAGTTTCTCCAGGTCTGCCCCTTCCCCAGCCCAGGAGGTCTATGGTCTCTCTAACCAGCTGTGCTTTCCTCCCTAGCCTGGGACATTTACCGACCCCCTCCCACCCTATCCCACCCCCAGCTACTCCTGTGAATTATCAAGAAAGACTCCATTGATCCATCCTGAATTCTCGAAATCTGCAAAATGGAAGAAAAGCTGCCTTGCTCACTTTAAAGTATTGCCTTCCATACATGGGAACTGACACAGTTTGGCTGCGTCCCTACCTAAATCTCAACCTGAACTGTAGCTCCCATATCCCCACATGTCATGGGAGGGACCCGGTGGGAGGTAATTGAGTCATGGGGGCGGGTCTTTCCCATGCTATTCTCGTGATAGTGAATGAGTCTCGTGAGATCTGATAGTTTTATAAAGGGCAGTTCCCCTGCACGCGCTTTCTTGCCTGCCACCATGTAAGACATGCTTTTGCTCCTCCTTCACCTTCTGCCATGATTGTGAGGCCTTCCCAGCCATGTGGAACTGTGAGTCCTTTAAACCTCCTTTTTTTTTTTTTTCTGTTCTGAGATGGAGTCTTGCTCTGTCACCCAGGCTGGAGTGCAGTGGTGTGATAGCGGCTCACTGCAACCCCCACCTCCCAGGTTCAAGCAATTCTCTTGCCTCAGCCTCCCGAGTAGCGGGGATTGTGGGCCTGCATCACCACGCCCAGATAATTTTTTTTTTTTTTGTATTTTTAGTAGAGACAGGGTTTCACCATGTTGGCCAGGCTGGTCTCGAATGCCTGACCTTGAGTGATCCACCCGCCTTGGCCTCCCAAACTGTTGGGATTATAGGCGTGAGCCACCACGCCCAGCCAAACCTCTTTTTCTTTATAAATTACCCAGTATCCAGGATTTCTTCACAGCAGTATGAGAATGAACTAATAGAGGGACAGAACTTCAACTCTCTGACTCTCATCAGAACAAGGAGAATTAATCTAAGAGCCCTAAGGGCACTGTGTTTTCTTAACCATTATGCTACGAGGGGCCAGGCTGGGAAGAAGGTTGAGGAGGGTTACTCACGGCTGGTGGGAGTGGGGCAGGCCTCACAGGGTCTATTCCAGGCCTGGCCAATGTTGTAGGAGCAGCAACACATTTTTCGGGTCACGTTGAAGGCCAGCTCATTTTGACATGTGCCGTTATAGTGCCGGAAGCAGACACTCTTCCTCATATCTGTAGTTGGCATAAAGGAGAAGAATTTGGGTAAGGGTCACCTAAATCAGTGGAAGAGGTAGCCAAAGAGATGGGAACTTGTTAACTCATTCATTTGAAGATTACTGGCTTGGCCAGCCACAGTGGCTCACGCCTGTAATCCCAGAACTTTGGGAGGCTGAGGCGGGCAGATCATTTGAGGTCAGGAGTTCGAGACCAGCCTGGCCAACATGGCGAAACCCTGTCTCTGCTAAAAATACAAAAACTAGCTGGGTGTGGTGGCACACACCTGTAATCCCAGTTACTTGGGAGGCTGAGGCAGGAGAATCGCTTGAACCTCAGAGGTGGAGGTTGTAGTGAGCTGAGACTGTGCCACTGCACTCCAGCTGGGGCAACACAGCGAGACTCTATCTCAAAAAAAAAAGGGGGGGGGATTACTGGCTGGCTTGATTGGCTTGATGTCTCTCCTCCAACACACTTGGGGGATCCATTCATTTTTTTCAGCCTTTTTTGAGCAGCGCACAACCTAAGCAACTGTTCATGGCAGCTCTGGGCTCCTGAATCCTGCGGTTTTGTTTGCTGCCACATATCAGCACTTCATATATGCTTACCCTCCCTGTCCATAGGCTTGAAGGCTCCCAGCAGTTCCTCCCATGCCCAGGTGCTGCTTCTGTGACTGCCATTTCCCTAGGTCATCATGCTTCTTACCCATGCAGTTGTTGCCACCATTGACTTGGAGGTACTCTGCAGGGCAGACACAGGTGTAGTTTCCCAGGGTGTTGTAGCAGGTGCCAGGGCCACAGATGCCCGAGTGTGTGGAGCATTCATCAATATCTGCAGGGAAAGGAGGAGTGGAGGGGAACAGTGGGCAGCATCCAGGAATTGTCTGAATAACTCCCCTCCAGAGACCCAGCAAGGCCACTTCACTAGGGACCTAAGTTTGGTTTCAAAATCAGCCTAAAATGCACACACATCTTAGTGATGAAGAAAACTGTAATATGGGCTGGGCATGGTGGTTCATGTCTGTAATCTGAGCACTTTGTGACGCTGAGATGGGAGGATCATTTCAGCTCAGAGTTCGAGACCAGTCTGGGCAACATAACAAGACCCCATCTCTACTAAAAATTTTAAAAAATTAGCTGGGCATGGTGGTGCATGCCTGCAGTCCCAGCCACTTGGGAGCATCACTTGAGTCCAGGAAGTTAAGGTTGCAGTGAGCCGTGATCACACCTCTGCATTCCAGCCTGGGTGCAGAATGAGATCCTGGCTCTAAAAAACAAACAAACAAAAACCCACAAACAAACAAAAACAACATGATGTTAAGGGAAAAACAAAAAAAAAGTTTACAAGCTGGATGCAGTTGCTCATGCTTATCATCCCTGTTTTGGGAGGCCAAGGCAGGAGGATCATTTGAGGCTAAGAATTTGAGACAAGCCTGGGCAACATAGTGAGGTCCCATTTCTACAAAAAATGAAAATTTAGCTGGGCATGGTGGCACACACCTGTGGTCCCAGCTACTTGAGAGGCAGAGGTGGGAGGATCACCTGAGTCCAGGAGGTCAAGGCTACAGTGAGCTGTGATTACAACACTGCACTCCAGCCTGGACAACAGAGTGAGACACTGGCTCTAAAAAAAAAAAAAAGAAATTCATAAAAATAAAATTGATGATGATTCTGCTTCTATTAGGAACAAAATGACCTGAGTTCACGAGTCAGTTTTATAATCACCAAGAATGGATCATCCATGTCTTCCTAATATGATATGATAGGAATCAAGAACCTTATGGATAAAGTATTCTTGGGGAAAAAAAATTGATTCTCAATCTGATCATTACTCTAGTCCAGGAGCAGTAAGCTTTTTCTGTAAAGGGCCAGATCGTTTTGGTTTTGCAGACCAAACTACAGTGTGTCATGATTATTCAATCTGCCAGTGTAGTAAGAAAGCAGACAGAAACAATATGCAAACACACTGTGGCACTGGTTGTGCTCCAAGGAAATTTTATTTATGGACCCCTTTATGGACCCCTGAAATTTGAATTTTATACAACTTTCTCCCTTCCTTCCTCCCTCCCTCCCTCCCTCCCTTCCTTCCTCTCTCTCTCTTTCCTTTTTTTTTTTCAGACAGAGTCTCACTCTGTTGCCCAGGCTGGAGTGCAATGGCCTCATCTCGGCTCACCGCAACCTCTGCCTCCAAGGTTCAGGTGATTCTCCTGCCTCAGCCTCCCGAGTAGCTGGGACTATAGGCGTGAGCCACCATGCGCAGCTAATTTTTGTATTTTTAGTAGAGATGGGGTTTCACTATGTTGGCCAGGCTGGTCTCGAACTCCTGACCTTGTGATCTGCCCACCATGGCCTCCCAAAGTGCTGGGATTACAAGCGTGAGACACAGTGCCCAGCCTTTTTTTTTTTTTTTTTTAAAGACAGGGTCTTGTTCTGTCACCCAGGCTAGAGTGCAGTGGCACAATCACAGCTCACTACAGCCTCAACTTTCGAGGCTCACATGATCCTCCTGCCTCAGCCTCCCAAGTAGCTGGGATTACAGGCATGAGTCACCACGCCTGGCTAACTTTTTAATTTTTTATAGAGACAAGGTCTTGCCAGGTTGCCCAGGTTTGTCTTGAACTCCTGGCCTCAAGCAATCCTCCCACTTCAGCCTCCCAAAGCACTGGGATTACCAGTGTGAGCTGCCACGCACCCAGCCTTGAATTTCATATAATTTTCATGTGTCACAAAATGTTATTCTTCTTTTGTTTTTTTCAACCGCTGAAAAAAGTGTAAAAAAGTATTCTTAGCTAGCAGGCAAAAATAGGTGGTGGAATATTAGCATGCTAAGAGTGATGTCACCAAAAATAGCAGAGTAGGGAACTCCAGGGCTCCATTCCTCCACAAAAGCAACTATTGAGCTGGCGAAACAGATAAAAATCAACTTTTGCAGAACTCTGGAATGCAGTCAAAGCTTACAACACCCAGACAAAGAAACGGTGAAGAAAGAAGCTGCCGTACTTCGTAAGGGAGTGTTGCGGCGTTTTTAAGGGCCTGCCTACCATCCCCCATGCCACAGATCCACAGCGGCCATGAACATCTTAAAAGCAGCAAGAGGGAACTGACAGATCATGACAAAAGAGGAGGCAAGGGGCAGAAGTCTTTCTATGAGGCCTTCCCTCCTCAACCCTTGTGAGGCTTGGCAGGGCACGAAGGCAGGGAGAGAGCGGAAGAGCCTGATCCACCCTGAAGAGAGTCCATGCTCACCCTCACAGATGCGGGTGTGCTCACTGAGGTGGTAGCCAGGTGGGCACTCACACTGGAAACTGCCAAAGGTGTTGACACAGTCACCCCGACACAGCCCTGGCAGCTCTTGGCACTCGTCGATGTCTGTCAGAAAGTAAGGAAGCCACATTTGGGAGCTAAACCCATGCAGAGGACTTAAGGGGCACCCGCGGTAAGCTCTGGGTTTTCCAGGGCCTTCTCGAGGATCCCCAAGAGCTGTCCATGACTGATAGACATTTGAAGGGTCTATCTTGACGGCTGGACACAGACTCTCTTGAGTTAATGTTACCCTAAATTCAACTCCATTCCCTTCATCTGTTAGCCCATTCTCCCATCCACCACATAGCTTCCTCTAGATAGAGAACTAGATAGTTTTCTTCCTCTAGATGGAGAATAGATAGTCTTCTCCAACCTCGTCACTCCCTAACAAAAGGATGGATGGGAGGATGGATGAATGGATGGATGAGCAGATGGATGCATGGATATGAAAACAGTGAATGCGTAAATAAGCAAGTGGGTCAATGAATGAGATGATGAGTGAGTGGATAGATAGCAAGGTGGATGGGTAGGAAGGTGGATGGATAGGAAGGTGGATGGTTAGGAAGGTGGATGGGTAGGAAGGTGGATGGGTAGGAAGGTGGATAGATAGGAAGGTGGATGGATAGGTGAGTAGATAGACAAAAGAGTGAATGGGTGGATAAGTGGATGGATGGATGGATGGATGGATGGATGGATGGATGGATGGGGGATGAATGGATAAACAGATGGGATATAGAAGATGGATGGAAGGGTGGATGAATGGGGGGAATAGAATAGGTGGATGGGAAATGGGTGGATGGATGAGTGGATAGATGGATGTATTGAGGATGGATGGGTGAATGGGGGATAGATGGATGGGTGAGTAGATGGATAGAAGAATGAGAGATAGGTGGGTGGGAGATGGATGGATGAAAGAGTGGGAAATAGGTTAATGGATGGATGAATGGGGGCTAGATGAAGGATGGGGATGGATGGATGGGTGAATGGATGCATACAAGGATAGCAGAGGGATGAGTGATGAATGGGTGGATGGAGCATGGCTGGATGGAAGGATGGAGGGATGGATGGAAGGATGGACGAATGGAAGGATGGATGAATGGGTACATAAAGGATAGTTGGATGCAAGGATGGAAGGAAGGATAGATGAATGGGTAGATGGAGGAGGTTGGATGGGTAGAAGGATGAATGGATGGAAAGATGAGTGGAAGGATGGATGAATGGATGGATGGTCAGGTGGAAGGATGGATGGATGGATGGATGGAAGGACGGGTGGATGGAAGGATGAATGGACAGAGAGATTGGGGATGGATGAAAGAATGGGGTATAGATGAAGAAGAGGGAATGAATGGGTGACTAGATGGATGGATAAAAGGATAGGAGAGGGATGAGTGAGGGATGGATGAATGGGTAGATGGAGGATGGTTGAATGGAAGTATGGAAGGAAGAATGGATGAATGGGTACATGGAGGATGGTTGCATGGAAGTATGGAAGGAAGAATGGATGAATGGGTACATGGAGGATGGCTGGATGGAAGGATGTATGTATGGATGGATGGATGGAAAAAATGGGCAGAAGGATGGATGAATGGATGGATGGAAGGATGGATGGATGGATGGATGGATGGATGGATGGATGGATGGATGGATCGATGGATGGATGGATGGAAGGAAGGATGGATGGATGGATGGATGGATGGATGGATGGATGGAAGGATGGGTGGATGGAAGGATAAATGGATGGAAGGATGGAGGATGAATGGAAAGATGGGGGACAAATGAAAAGATCAATATACCAACAAGTGGAAGAAATGGCTGAAAGAACAGATAAAAAAATTCAACACAAACTAAAAGCAGAGTGTGGTCCTGCTGCCCAGCCTCCAGGTGTAAAGATTTGCCCCATCCCAGGACAAAACTGCTCAACTCTGCACTTTGGTGAGATGGGGATGAGAGAAAAGTCAGTCTTTAGGCAGACGGATGGATGGTCTGCCAGGAACTCACCTTCCAGAATGACAGTGATGGGGTTAGGCCGGAAACCCTCACCACCCGGGCACAGGGTTCTGTACTCAGCTGTAAGGGAAACAGTCTCCTGTGAGGTGGAGTATTGGGGCAAAACTTAGGGGAAACAGGGGAGCAACAGCAGGAAGCCTGAAAAGGGCGCAAGAGTGCGCTCCCATCCTTCTACTGTACTAACTACATCCCCATATCTCTTTAGCCTCTTAGGGCCAAGGGACTTTGGCCAGTCCTGGGGCTGTGTGTGTGTGTGTGTGCGCGCGCATGTGCGTGTGCATGTGTGTGTGTGTAAATATGGGTTCCCATTCAACATGTGAGCAGAGTTACATGGTAGTGGCTGGGGGCAGGAAGAAGAGAAGATGATTCCTTCTGATCCAAAACCATATCCTAGTGTAACTGCAAGTTTTCCCCATGCAAGGAAGACCCTGGACATTCACACACACACACACCTGAATAGGTGGACAGGTACCTCCCTGTTTCACACCTGAGGCCTTTGCACATACTGTTCTCACTGCATTGCACGTCATTCCCCCTACTCTGCTAGGAGAACTCCTACACATCCTCCAAAACATCACTCATGCCTCCGCCCCTGGAAAGCCTTCCCCACAGCTTTCTCTTCCCCACAGCTTTCTCCTGAGCTATGGCTATGCCTCAAAGAAAACCCTTAGGACAGCTCTATCATAGTCCTGACACTTGGTTGTTTTTTTTTTTTTTTTTTTTTTTGAGACGGAGTCTCGCTCTGTCGCCCAGGCTGGAGCGCAGTGGCTGGATCTCAGCTCACTGCAAGCTCCGCCTCCCGGGTTTACGCCATTCTCCTGCCTCAGCCTCCTGAGTAGCTGGGATTACAGGCGCCTGCCACCTCGCCCGGCTGGTTTTTTGTATTTTTTTTTTAGTAGAGACGGGGTTTCACCATGTTAGCCAGGATGGTCTCGATCTCCTGACCTCGTGATCCGCCCATCTCGGCCTCCCAAAGTGCTGGGATTACAGGCTTGAGCCACCGCGCCCGGCCGACACTTGGTTTAAGAGTGAGGGAGAAGCAGTGTGCAGAGGCTGTGGCTTATCCTTCTCCGAGTCCCCAGCCCCCAGCACACGACACAGAGGAACTCTCAGTGTTTGTTGATTGACTGAGTGATCAAGTGACTACAAACACAGAGAATTTACAGAAAGCAGCCTTGGAGAGAGGCCCAGCCAAGAGTACACTGTATGACCCAGGATGAGCCCCTCTCCTTCCCCAGTTCTTGGTTTTCCTGTTGCCTAAGCCCCACCTCCCCTTAGCAGAGACGACCTCCTAAGCTCCCGGGTCTCGGTGGCTCAGGCCACGGTGCTCAACGGTCCCACAGGGACTCACTGGTGTTGGCCACTGGGCACAGCTCGCAGGGATTGCCCCAAGCCCGGCCCAGGGAACAACAGCAGGAAGCCCGGGTGACACCAACTCCGATCTCAGCACTGCAGGAAATGCCACCGTCCCCTCGGTCATGCGTCTCCAGGAAACAGTTCCCAGCCCGAGTGTCTGAACAGGCAGAAGGGGATGGTTAGCAGGAGTCAGGGGGAAAGCCGCATGTGTGCATGTGCATGCATGTGTCTATTTCAACGGGTGACAAGGACAATCGCTCTTGCAGGAGACCAGCAGATGTCCCGTTTGTCAGGAGCAGGTAGATTTGAACACGTTGACATCTGAGTTAACCCAGGGGGCAATCCCACCCACCTCTGCTGACCCCAGAACCCTGATCTGGAGCTGAGCATGGACTCACCCACGCAGCCCACTCCGCTGGGGTTCAGCTCAAAATCCGGGGGGCAGCTGCAGAGGTAGCTGCCGGGGGTGTTAACGCACATGCCGTTGATGCAGTTTACTGGGTCTGCACACTCGTTAATGTCTGTGGGAAGGAGGCGCGGTCCTTAGCAGGAAGCCCTCCCTCGGCCCCCCTCCCTCCTGGCTCCATCCTGGGAAGCTGCAGCCCTCACTCAAGGTCAGCTTCTGGGCACCAGGGGACAATGTCATGTCCGTTCCTGGGAAGAAACCTAACGGGACAGGAACGTCCAGTCTGCCCTGTCCCCTCCAATCCCATTCCTTCTCCTGCTCTGTTCTGCTTGGCAGAGTTTTGCTCATTGAACTCTACCTGCCCTGGGTTCCATGCAGGCAACATATGAAAACCATATCTATTTTATTTTCTTAATTTATTGATGTTTAGAGACAGGGTCTTGCTATGTTGACCAGGCTGGAGTGGAGTTGCGCAATCACGGCTTACTGCGGCCTCAAACTCCTGGGTTCAAGCAATCCTTCTACCACAGCCTTTGGAGTAGTTGGGACTACACCACAATGCCCAGCTAATTTTTTATTTTTACTTTTTAGAGATGGGGTCTTGCTATGTTGCTCAGGCTGGTCTCCAACTCCTGGCCTCGAGTGATCCTCCCACCTCAGCCTTCCAAAGTGCTGAGATTATGGGCATAAGCCACCACACCCAGCCAAAACCCATCTATAGAAAATACTTTCAAGGCCGGGCGCGGTGGCTCAAGCCTGTAATCCCAGCACTTTGGAAGGCCGAGATGGGTGGATCACGAGGTCAGGAGATCGAGACCATCCTGGCGAACACAGTGAAACCCCGTCTCTACTAAAAAATACAAAAAACTAGCTGGGTGAGGTGGCGGGTGCCTGTAGTCCCAGCTACTCGGGAGGCTGAGCCAGGAGAATGGCATGAACCTGGGAGACGGAGCTTGCAGTGAGCTGAGATCCGGCCACTGCACTCCAGCCTGGGCGACAGAGCAAGACTCCATCTCAAAAAAAAAAAAAAAAAAAAAAAAAAGAAAATACTTTCAAACCATGGGTTAGCACACTCAGATCTGTAGGCAAAATCCGGTCTACCACCTATGTGTGTCAATAAAGTTTTATTGGTACAGGGGCCACATTCATTCATTTACATATTGCCTGTGGCTGCTTTTGAGCTACAATGGCAGAGTTGAATCATTATGACAGAGACTGACTGTGTGGCCTGCAAAGCCAAAAATATTTATCATCTGCCCATTTCTAAAATACACAGAGGTGGGAGACCCTTTCGGCAGTTAGGGTGGAGGGGCCACTTCAATTACTGAACTTATTCAGCAGGGGAACAGGAAAGGGAAACGATGGGGACATCAGGCAAGGTGCTCCCTACCCCCCCGCAAGACTCCAAGGGAGGATGCTTGAGAAGAGATCTGAGGGCAGTGAGGGAGCAAGACATGTCCCCTGCCCCAGCTCCTGCTCTCTCCTCCCTCCTTCCAGCCCAGATGACCTCACACCTGTACAGTTGCCACCCCCTCGGTCCAGTTCGTAGCCACCATCGCAGATGCAGCGGAACATTCCAGGCAGGTTCTCACAGCTCCCAAATGCACAGAGGTTCCCTTGCGCACACTCGTCCACATCTGCGGGGACCCTGGGTCAGCCTGCCCCACCCAGAGTCTGCGGCAGGGACCCACCCACTCTGTCCTCTGCCCTGCCGGGCCCGGCCTCACCCTGGCAGGCCAGGTGGTCCTCAGTGGGGTCAAAGCCCATCTCACATTCACAGCGGTACCCGCCGGGCGCATTGAGGCACTGCCCGTTGTCACAGAGGTCCACGTTCTCAGCACATTCATCTCTGTCTGAGGGGTCCCAAGATTTGGAGGACTGGAGACCGGTGGACCCGGACCCACGCAGGGTGGGTGGGAGGCCTCAGTCACTGGAACTCTTTGCTGTCAGCCAGAGTCCCAGGCAAGTAGCCCTGGAGACTCAGTCCCTGACTCGGGGTGGGAGGCAAGTGACCAAAGCAGGGTCAGGGAGGGGAGAGGTGGTCTGGACTCTTGGACCCCAGAGAGGGTACCCAGTCACTCCGGATCCAGGGATGAGAGCAGCCAGGAAGGAAGCATCTCATGCACTTAAGGGTTCAAGGGAGCCGTGGACAGGCAGTAGCACGCCCTGGGCAGAGGACACAGCCTCTCCAGCACCCATGAAGCAATGAGTGAGTCAGAAGGAGTCAGGAGGTTGAGTGACCATGGCGGCCACCGTGAATTCAGCCCCCGTGGCTGTCCCTCTAGGGCCCCTGCCCTCCCACCCCCTAATCTCACCTTCGCAGGAGAAGCCATCCCCGGTAAAGCCCTGGCGGCAGGTGCAGCGGTAGGAGCCAGGGACATTGAGACAGTCACCTTTTGGGCTGCACCAGTGCTCCTTGGAGACGCATTCATCCAGGTCTGCAGGAGACGGAGCCCAGGCCCCCCACCCCATGGTGTGTGCATTGTGGGGGGCAGAAGGGAGAAAGACTCTCCAATCCTCCAACCCTGACTGCCCTCCTGCAGACACCCCCGCACCCCACCCTCCCACTGCCTTGCCCCTCACCTACCTCTTCTGCTTTGCCCTGATTTCCTGCCCCCAGGTACTCACCATGACATTCGAAGCCATGCCCCTCCCAGCCTGGCAGGCACCTACAGCTGAAACTCCCTGGGATGTTGAGACAGGAGGCATGACTGTCACAGTTGTGTCCTCCAACCTCACATTCATCCACATCTAAAGGGAGAGGAGGCACAACGCCGAGACCCAGTCACAGAAGGAAAGACTTGATGCAATAGCAGCTGAAAGGGCAGGGACCCTTCCTCTCTAGGGGAGAGCTGGTCCAGAAAGCCTCCTCCCCTCTACTGGGGGAGCTTCCATCTTTACCCAGAGCCTGAGAGGAGAACCCCCAAACCTAACAGACATGACTCTCAGCAGCCCTCAGAAATGGTCTGAAATAGCAGCATGAAAGACTTGGGGTAGATATTAAGAGTGACGGTCCGGCCGGGCACGGTGGCTCACGCCTGTAATCCCAGCACTTTGGGAGGCCGAGGAGGGCGGATCATGAGGTCAGGAGATCAAGACCATCCTGCCTAACACGGTGAAACCCTGTCTCTACTAAAAATACAAAAATTAGCTGTGCGTGGTGATGGACACCTGAAGTCCCAGCTACTCAGGAGGCTGAGGCAGTAGAATGGTGTGAACCCAGGAGGCAGAGCTTGCAGTGGACAGAGATCGCACCACTGCACTCCAGCCTGGGCAACAGAGCGAGACTCCATCTCAAAACAAACAAACAAATGAAACAAAAACAAACAAACTAAAAAACAAGTGACTGTCCGGATGAACACACCCCCTTTCCAAGACAGGATTTCCCTGTCCACCAGCATTTCCAATCCAGAGTCAATTCTGCATCACCCTTATGGTCTCTGCCATGTTAAACCTGGGTGAGCTACTGTTACTAAACATTTCTTTACCACACTCCTGTTTTCACTGACATAAATCATGTTTTAAAAGACAATTTTGGATCCACATCAACAACCTCTAAGAAGTCATGAGCTTGATGCTCTGTTGTGTGACATTTGTTTCTAATACATATTAAAATAACCATCTAACTGGAGTGGATAGAATTGTGTCCCCTTAAAAGGTATGTTCAAGTCTTAAACCCTGAAACCCGTGAATGTGGCCTTATTTGGAAACAGGGTCTTTGTAGACGTAACTAAGATGAGGTCATCGCGGATTAAGGTAGGCTCTGATCCAGTGACTGGTGTTCTTCTAAGAAGGCTGTATAGCCAGATGCAATGACTTACATCTGTAATCCCAGCTACTCGGGAGGCCAAGGTGGGAGGATCACTTGAGGCAAAGAGTTTGAGACCAGGTTGGGCAACATAGTGAGAACCTGTTTCTATAAAAACACCTTTTTCTTCCCCCCCGAGGCATGGTTTCACTGTCACCCCAGCTGGAGTGCCGTGCAGTGGTGCAATCTGCCTCACTGCTGCCTGGATCTCCTGGTCTTAAGCAATACTCCAGCCTCAGCCTCCTGACTAGCTAAGACTACAGGTGAGCGCCAGCATGCCTGGCTAATTTTTTAAATTTTTGTCTCAAACTCTTGAGCTCAAGAATCCTTCCACCTCAACCTCCCAAAGCACTGGCATTACAGAAATGAGTCACCATACCTGATCAACAAAAACTTTTAAAAAAATTAGCCCGGCTTGGGGGCATGCACCTGTAGTCCCAGATACTCGGGAGGCTGCAGCTGGGAGGATTGCTTGAACCCGGGAATTTAAGGCTATGAACCAGTTCATGAGCTATGATCACACCACTGCACTATAGGCTTGGCAACACAGCCAGACCTCATCTTTACAAATTAGATACTGTTGGGTGCAGTGACTCCTGCCTGTAATCTCAACAAATTGGGAGGCTGAGCCAAGAGGATTACTTGAGTCCAGGAGCTCAAGACCAACCCAAGTGACATAGTAAAACACTATCTCTACAAAAAAAAAAAAAAAAAAAAAAATTAGCTGAGTGTGATGGCACGTGTGGGAGGCTGAGGTGGGAAGATCACCTGAACCTGGAGGGGTGGAGGCTGCAGTGAGCTATGATTGCGTCACTGCACTCCAGCCTGGGAAACAGAGTGAGACACTATCTCAAAATAAATAAATAAATAAATAAATAAAGTGAAAAATGAAAAATTTTAAAAAATAGATACACAGAGAGAGGAAGGCCTTGGGAAGATAGAGACAGAAACTTGAATGACATGCCTACAAGCTGAGGAACGCCAAGGAGGCGTGGAACAGGTTCTGCCTCTGAGCCTCCAAGAAGGTACTAACCCTACAGACACCTTGATTTCAGACTTCTGGCTTCCAGAACTATTATTCTAGAAGGAGAATACATTTCTTTTTATTTAAAAAAAAGTTTGTTTGTTTGTTTTTTTGAGATGGAGTTTTGCTCTGTGGCCCAAGCTGGAGTGCAGTGGTGCGATCTCGGCTCACTGCAACCTCCGCCTCCCGGATTCAAGCGATTCTCCTGCCTCAGCCTCCCAAGTAGCTAGAATTACAGGCATGTGCCACCACACCCAGCTAATTTTGTGCTTTTAGTAGAGACGGGGTTTCACCATGTTGGCCAGGCTGGTCTCAAACTTCTGACCTCAGGTAATCCACCCACCTCGGCCTCCCAAAGTGCTGGGATTACAGGTGTGAGCTACCCTGTCCAGACTAATTTTTAAAATTTTTAATAGAGATGGGGTTGCTGTCTCTATTAATGTTGCCATATGGCCGTGTTGTGATGTATCCATGTCACCCAGGCTGGTCTCGAACCCATGGGCTCAAGCAATCCTCCCACCTTGGCCTCCCAAAGTGCTGGGATTACAGGCGTGAGCCACCGCGCCCGGCCCGGAGAATCAATTTCTAAGCCACCAATTGTGTGATCATTTGTTACGGCAACCACAGGGAACTAACACAGTCACTATTCAAATGTTTAAGTGTTCATCCCTGTATTGCATCAAATTATCAGGGATTTGCCTTTCAGAAATGCTCCTGCAGACACGTGGGGCTTCCCCTCCTGAGCTGTTCAGGGGACCCCCAGGGCACTGTATGGGATTCTGTTCTTTTTTTTATTTTTATTTTTTTTTCGAGACGGAGTCTTGCTCAGTCGCCCAGGCTGGAGGTGGTGGCGTGATCTCGGCTCACTGCAAGCTCTGCCTCCCGGGTTCATGCCATTCTCCTGCCTCAGCTTCCCAAGTAGCTGGGACTACAGGCGCCCGCCACTACGCCCGGCTAATTTTTTTTTGTATTTTTAGTAGAGACGGCGTTTCACCGTGTTAGCCAGGATGGTCTCGATCTCCTGACCTCATGATCAGCTCGTCTCGGCCTCCCAAAGTGCTGGGATTACAGGCGTGAGCCACCACGCCCGGCCTCTGTTCTTGCTTTAACACAAGAAGCCATCCGTGAAAATCTATGAGAATGAATTCTGGCTGTGCTCGGCATGAATCTGCATGATTCCCAAAATGGCCCCGGAGAGTCTTCTCTGCCTGCACCGCTGACCGCCGGCTTACCAGAGCAGCCCGTGGTCCCCTTCCTGACCATGTAGCCCAGCTGACAGTGGCAGACAAAGGAACCCTTCGTGTTCTCGCAGTCCCCATGGAGGCAGATGTGAGGGTTCAGGTCACACTCATCCACATCTGTTGGGGAAGAAAGCATGAGGTCTGAGGACTGGGTGCAGGGGTGATGGGAGAGGAAGTGGGTGAGGGTGGGAGGGTGGGTGCAGGGGTGGGAAGAGGGAGAGGGAAGAGGAAGTGGGTGAGGGTGAGAGGGAGAGCCCCAGCATTCCTGACTGTCCCGCCACACAGGTCCTCTCTGCTAGGACTCTCTTTCTTTTCTCCAGGGGCGGGGAGCTCCCTCTATGTCCACTACTGGGCAATCGGGAGTGTTTTGTGAGCCTTTCACAGTGCACATTCCAAAGAACACACCAGGAATGTGGTTCCAAAAGTATTTTATGGTCAAATACATTTAGAGAAGGCTGAGATCCACAAAGCTAACCAGGGTGTCCTCCTGCAGGACTTTCCAGAGCCTTTATGCCAATATGCACAGTGGATCTGCAACAGGGGCATGGAGCAGAAAGCATTCCCTAAATGCATTTGTTCACAAGGCCCATCGCTGAGACTTGCTTGCTCTCTGAGACTCCTATAAACTGAAACTCTCTAAGCTCTTCAAGCTTCACTCGGTTTCTTGGCCGGGAGTTACATTGTTACTTCCTGGAACTTCCACACACCGGCCTCAGCTTTGTCCCGATAGGGCACCCAGCACACAACAGGACAACCTGTAGCTAGGTGAGGATAGCAATCGCCACCTTACAGAACACAGTTCTGAGTCTCTTTTCTGCCTTGTCCACTGTCCTCTGCCAGAAACCCCTTTGTCTTCGGTGATCTTAATGCACAGACCTTGAACAGGACATGATCGTCCGATAGGTGTAGCATATGTCGTATTAAACAAATGTCATTTAAAAGAGCAAGGTGTGGGGAATTCTGCTTCTGTTCCGTAAATGGGATGTCACGGGCTTTGGGGAGCAGACTTGGGATACTGGGGATACTTAAGTGGAAAACCAAGTGCTGTTACAAAGCCTTATCTCCCTACCCACGAATGGCAGGGGTGGGGTCCAGCATTGGTCATTGTCATGCCTATGTACCACCTTGCGGAAGACCTGGTGTGTGAATTCTGACACTGCCTCCACCCCGCCATCCCGGCTCCTCACCAACACATGTCCTCATGTCTGGCGTGGCCACGAAGCCATCATAGCACAGGCAGCGGTGACCCCCCGGCACGTTGGTGCAGTGACCTTGGTCACAAACACTGGGGTTCTCTTCACACTCATCCACGTCTGGGGGAGCAGGGTTGGGAACTGTGCTTAGCTTTGCCCTGATAGACCACCCAGTACACATCTGCTCCCCAGGCCCCAGGACGACCTGTAGCCAGGTGAGGACAGCGATGGTCACTCAAGCAGTCTGGGGGCGCTCAGGCAATTCTGAGTTTGTTTTCCACCTTATTCACCCTCCTCTGCAAAAACCCCAGGGGCTCTCCCACAGGGTGAGCAGCCTGCCTGGGGCCAGGACCACAAGTCAGGCAGGGGGTGCCTCGGGTCTGCTTGGCTTCACTATGCTGTGCTGGGCTCTGGGCCAGTGTAGGACCCGGCCAGCACCTCCTCCTCACCCCCCACGCCAGGAAGTGGGAAGAGGTTGTGCCCACCTACCTGCACATGCCCTTCCGTCGGGCATCAGCAAGTAGCCCTGCCCACAGCTGCACCGGTAGCTGCCCTCAGTGTTAATACAGTACACGTCACAGCCACCATTCCGGACCCGGCATTCGTTGATGTCTGCAGGATGCAGGGCAGACAGGGGCTGGGGCTAGGGGGAGGGGGCTGGTTTGGGGGTGGGAGCAGAGTGGAGTTGAGGACAGGAGGGGCTGCCACTATGGCTGGGGATGCGGTTGGTGCCCAGGGCCCAGCAGGTGGGCACAGTCTCACCCACGCAGCCTTGGTGGTCCGGTGTGCCCTGGAAGCCGGCGTGGCAGGAGCACTGGAAGGCACCGATGACATTGACACAGTAGCCGTGGGGACACAGGCCATCCCTCAGGGAGCACTCATCGATGTCTGTGGGGGAGTGCAGATGAAAGACAGGCCTGTGCCCCATCTGCCGTCTGTGTGACCGTGAGACACACTGGGGCACACGTGCACGCTAAGCAGCTCACACTGCCGACACTGGCATAGCCCCACATGTGCCTGTCCATACACTCGCATTCACTCACATGCAAATACACACACTCTCCTATAAACACAGACACCCAGATACACACCACACGTGCCTGCTCACACAGACTCACAAACACACCCTGGCACCCACTCACGTGTGAACACACTCGCCCTTGACAGACACACACACAGGCACACTCAGATACACACTCACACTCAGGGGCACACTCCTAAATTCACAACACACCTTATATCCACTTGCATACAAATACACTCACCTGTGTGTAAAGACACATCCACACCCGGGGCACACTCACACCCATGTGCACACGGACACACAAACACCCACATGCACAAACACACACACACAAACACACCCATGTGCACACTCAGACACATACATAAACACACCCTCAAACATACCTGTCTTTGCACAAACACACGTCCACACCCAGACAGCCACACCCAGAGGTACACCCACACACCCACTCACAAACACATCCTCACACCCACTCACACACAGACACACCTCCCTTTATAAACACGCATTTGCAGCCGGGCGCGGTGGCTCAAGCCTGTAATCCCAGCACTTTGGGAGGCCGAGATGGGCGGATCACGAGGTCAGGAGATCGAGACCATCCTGGCTAACATGGTGAAACCCCGTCTCTACTAAAAAATACAAAAAACTAGGCAGACGAGGTGGTGGGCGCCTGTAGTCCCAGCTACTCGGGAGGCTCAGGCAGGAGAATGGCGTGAACCCGGGAGGCAGAGTTTGCAGTGAGCTGAGATCCGGCCACTGCACTCTAGCCTGGGCGACAGAGCGAGACTCCGTCTCAAAAATAAAAAAATAAAAAATAAAAACAATAAACATGCATTTGCATCCAACTACACATCACATTCTCTTGCACACACACACACAAACTTACATACAAACACAACCACTCAGAAATTAGCCAGGCATGGCCGGGCGCGGTGGCTCACGCCTGTAATCCCAGCACTTTGGGAGGCCGAGGCGGGTGGATCATGGGATCAGGAGATTGAGACCATCCTGGATAACACGGTGAAACCCCGTCTCTAGGCCGGGCGCGGTGGCTCAAGCCTGTAATCAAGCACTTTGGGAGGCCGAGACGGGCGGATCACGAGGTCAGGAGATCGAGACCATCCTGGCTAACACCGTGAAACCCCGTCTCTACTAAAAAAATGCAAAAATCTAGCCAGGTGTGGTGGCGGGCACCTGTAGTCCCAGCTACTTGGGAGGCTGAGGCAGGAGAATGGCGTAAACCCAGGAGGCGGAGCTTGCAGTGAGCTGAGATCCGGCCACTGCACTCTAGCCTGGGCAACAGAGCAAGACTCCACCTCAAAAAAATAAAAAAATAAAAAAATAAACCCCCTCTCTAACTAAATATACAAAAAAAAATTAGCCAAGTGTGGTGGTGGGCGCCTGCAGTCACAGTTCCTTGGGAGGCTGAGGCAGGAGAATGGCATGAGCCCGGGAGGCGGAGTTTGCAGTGAGCCGAGATGGTAGCCACTGCACTCCAGCCTGGGCGACAGAGTGAGACTCTGTCTCAAAAAATAAATAAATAACTAAATAAATAAGCCAAGCATGGTGGCGCATGTCTGTAGTCCCACCTACTTGGGAGGCTGAGGTGGGAGGATCACCTGAGCCCAGGAGGTGGAGACTGCAGTGAGCTGTGATCGCGCCACTGCAGCCCAGACTGGACAACAGACTGGGACCCTGTGTCAAACAAAACAAAATGAAACACACACACACACACGCAAACACACTTACCCTTGGCAGATACATTCATGGCCAAATACACACTCAAACCGTCTTGTGTGTTCACACAGAGGCACACACACACTCACACCTACTCACATGCAAACACTCCCCATTGTACAGACACACACAGTCACACAAATGCACAAACGCCTGCCGTTGTACAGACACGCATGTGCGTGTTCATCTAGACACACAAACACACTCCCGCCATCTTGCATATAAACCCACTTACACACACAGGTACACACTGACACACACTTGCATGCTCACACACTGGCCTCAGGGAGACAGATACACACGCCCACCCTCTCACTCATCCAGCCCATGTTCACCAGACACCCACTTTCACAAACATGGGCTCACACTCACCCTCACAGGCAGTGCCCTCGGCCATCAGCTCGTGCCCAGGGGGACACTGGCACTTGTAGCTCCCATCCGTGTTGGTGCAAGTGCCTCCCCGGCAGAGCAGTGGGTCCCTTGCACACTCGTCCACGTCTGAAGGTTTGTGTGGAAAGAGAGAGCAGGTGTGAAGGTGCTGACGCAGGGAGGGGGCGATGAGGCTCATGCTGGCTTCTCCCCGCCACCTCCCCAGCCCCCTTCACCCCAGCGGGAGCCGGGAGAGCCTCGGGGCTCCGGGCTGGGATGACCCAGGGGAGTGGGGTCTGCACCAGGAGCAGAGACCAGCCAGATGAGGAGGGAGGCTGAGATTCTCAGAAGAACAAAGGCCATGAAGTTGACACTCTTGGTGCCACTAGAAAAGGCACTAAGAAGCCCTCCTCCACTCCCTGCAGGACACACCAGAAAGCTGAGGCCCAGTCCCGCCAGGACTCAGGGCAGGGAGCAGACAGCCTCACCATGGCCTCATCACTCTTAAGCCACAGAGGCATCCTTCCATTCCTCAGGCCCACCCCAGGGCCTTTGCACATGCTGTTCTCCAGTGTCTTTACCCTGTTCACCACTACTCCATTCTTTCTTTCTTTTTTTCCTTTTTTTTTTTTTTTTTTTTTGGTTGTAGTTGCTGTTTTTGAGATGGAGTCTCGCTCTGTTGCCCAAGCTGGAATGCAGTGGCACCATCTCGGCTCCCTGCAACCTCCGCCTCCTGGGTTCATGCAATTCTCCTGCCTTAGTCTCCCAAGTAGCTGGGATTACAGGCATGCATCACCAAGCCCAGCTAATTTTTGTATTTTTAGTAGAGACAGCGTTTCACCATGTTGGTCAGGCTGGTCTCGAAATCCTGACCTCACGTGATTCAACTGCCTCGGCCTCCCAAATTGCTGGGATTACAGGTGTGAGCCACCGAGTCCAGCCTTTTTTTTTTTTTTTTTTGAGACAGATTTTCACACTGTCACCCAGGCTGGAGTGCAGTGACACGATCACAGCTCACTACAGCCTCCACCTCCCGGGTTCAAACTATCCTCCCACCTCAGCCTCCTGAGCAGCTGGGACTACAGGCAGGCACCACCACGCCCTGCTAATTTTTCAATTTTGTGTAGAGATGGGGCCTCTCTATGTTGACCAAGCTGGTCTTGAACTCCTGGCCTCAAGCAATCCTGTCTCAGCCATCTCTCATCAGACTATGTGGCCTTTTTAGGTGCTTCTGACAGTGGCAATTTTGCATTTTTTTCTTTTCTTTCTTTCTTTTTTTTTTTTTTTTTTTTTAATTTGGAGACAGAGTCTCGCTCTGTCGCCCAGGCCGGAGTACAGTGGCGCGATCTCAGCTCACTGAAACCTCCACCTCCTGGGTTCAAGCAATTCTCCTCAGTCTCCCGAGTAGCTGGGACTACAGGCATTCGCCACCACACCGAGCTAATTTTTTGTATTTTAGTAGAGACGGGGTTTCACCATGTTGCCCAGGCTGGTTTTGAACTCCTGAACTCAGGAAATCTGCCCACCTCAGCCTCCCAAAGTGCTGGGATTACAGGTATGAACCACTTTGCCTGGGTTTTTCTTTTTCCTTCCTTCCTTCCTTCCTTCCTTCCTTCCTTCCTTCCTTCCTTCCTTCCTTCCTTCCTTCCTTCCTTCCTTCTTTCCTTCTTTCCCTCTTTCCTTCCTTCCCTCTCTCTTTCTCTCTCTCTTTTTTTCTTTCTTTCTTTCCCTTCCTTCCTTCCTTCTTTCTCTCTTTCTTTCTTTCTCTCTCTCTCTCTCTCTTTCTTTTGTTCTTCTTTCTTTCTTCTTTCTTACGACAGGGTCTCACTCTATCACCCAGGCTGGAGTGCAGAAGTGCAATCATGGTTCACTGTAGCCTCAACCTCCTGGGCTCAAGGGATCCTCCCTTCTCAGCCTCCCGAGTGGCATGCGCCACCATGCCCAGCTAATTTTTTAAAAATTTTGTAGTGAGAGGGTCTTGCTATGTTGCCCAGGCTGGGCTCGAACTCCTGGACTCAAGTGATCCTACTGCCTCGGCCTCTCAAAGTGCTGGGATTACAGGCGAGGGCCACCACACCCGGCCCGATTTTGCATTTCCTCAGCGATTCATGTTATTCATGTCTGTCTGTCTGTTAGACTGTGAGCTCCAAGGAAAGAGGGCTCCCTGGAGCTGGAGCTCCCTGCAGTGCCTCTAGCTCAGAAGATGCACGTGAAATGCTCATCAAATGAATAACAAAGTCAATGATGGGGACGAGAGGCCTTGTAACTGGCAGTATTTCCCAGGCTTCTCTGAGGGGCCCTGTCCTCTACCCAAGCTACACACCTTCCCTGGGAGACCTCACCCACCCCAGTGTGCCAGCCACCCCCAGTTCTGAGCCCCCAGGTCTCTCTCCTAAGGACGATGCCTCATGGACCCCAGACTCACCGCAACCCAGCTAATTTTCAGCTTCTCCCTCCTCCCACCCCCTCCATCCACGTCCACACAGCAACAGCCGTCCCCACCCGTCCCCACCCTCCGTCTCCTCAATGCCCACCCTGCCCAGGGCGCCCACCACACCCCTGCCCGGCAGTCACCAACCCATGCAGTCCTTCATCAGCATGAAGCCGCTCTCATAGCCGGGAAAACACTCGCACTCAAAGCTGCCTGGGGTGTTGACACAGGCGCCCTGGCCGCAGAGGTCAGGGGAGATGCGACACTCGTCGATATCTGCAGGGAGAGGAGGCAGAGGCTGGAGGGACCGTGTGTGACGCATCACGAGGCACAACGCAGAGGGGTCCCTGTCCTTTGATGGGGGTGTGGGCTAGAGGAAGCCTGTCCGCAGACATAAGAGGGGAGGGGTCCCTGGATGCAGACATGATGGGGTGCCGGAGGGGGTCATCAAATCTGTAGACATGACAGGCGGAACAGAAGCTCCCAAAAGGAGCTGTGGAAATGGACAGACCCCAAACTAAACATGACAAGGGCACGGAGTTTTCTCACAGCCCAGAGCTCTCCATTTTCTTTATTTTGGTGGTAGATTTGTTTGTTTGTTTGATTTTATTTTATTTTTATTACTTATTTATTTATTTATTTAGAGACAGTCTCACTCTGTCACCCAAGCTGGAGTGCAGTGATGCAGACTCGGCTCACTGCAACTTCTGCCTCCCAGGATCAAGCAATTCTCCTGCCTCAGTCTCCCGAGTAGCTGGGATTACAGGCATGTGCCACTGTGCCCGACTAATTTTGTATTTTTTTTTTTTTTTTTTTTTTTTTTTTGAGACGGAGTCTCGCTCTGTCACCCAGGCTGGAGTGCAGTGGCCGGACCTCAGCTCACTGCAAGCTCCGCCTCCTGGGTTTACGCCATTCTCCTGCCTCAGCCTCCAGAGTAGCTGGGACTACAGGCGCCCGCCACCTCGCCCGGCTAGTTTTTTTTTGTATTTTTAGTAGAGACGGGGTTTCACCATGTTAGCCAGGATGGTCTTGATCTCCTGACCTCGTGATCCACCCGTCTCGGCCTCCCAAAGTGCTGGGATTACAGGCTTGAGCCACCGCGCCCGGCCTAATTTTGTATTTTTAGTAAGATGGGGTTTCACCATGTTGGCCAGCCTGTTCTCGAACTCCTGACCTAAAGCAGTCCACCCACCTCGGCCTTCCAAAGTGCTGGGATTACAGGCGTGAGCCACTGCACACAGCCTGTTTGTTTTTTCAGAGACAGGGTCTTGCTCTGTCACCCAGGCTGGAGTGCAGCGGTGTGATCACAGCTCACTGCAGCCTCAACCTCCCGGGGGCTCAAGGGATCCTTCTGCCTCAGCCTCTGGAGTAGCTGGGACTACACTTAATGCAATAATAATTTTTTAGTTTTTGCAGAGATGGAGGTCTTGCTGTGTTACCCAGGCTAGTCTCAAACTCTTGGGCTCAAGCAATCCTCCCACCTTGGCCTCCAAAAGTGCTGGGATTACAGGCGTGAGCCACCATGCCGGCCCTGGAGGCCTCTAAAGGTCACCTTTGCCAGCCCCTTCTTTTATGTTTTATTTACTTATTTATTTATTTTTGAGATGCAGTCTCGTTCTGTGACCCAGGCTGGAGTACAATTGCATGATCTTGGCTTACTGTAACCTCCGCCTCCTGGGTTCAACTGATTCTCCTGCCTCAGCCTCACAAGTAACTGGGATTACAGGTGCCCACCACCACACCCAGCTAATTTTTGTACTCTTAGTAGAGACAGGGTATTGCCATGTTGGCCAGGCTGGTCTCGAACTCCTGACCTCAAGTGATCCACTCACTTTGGCCTCCCAAAGTGCTGGGATTACAGGTATGATCCATCGCACCTGGCCCAGCCCCTTCTTTTATAGTCAGGGTCCCTGCAGCCCAAGGAGGGCAATCACCTGCCCTAGGTCACACTGCACTGAGGCAGACACAAGAAGTGCCTAAAGAACAGGTGCTTGCTGGGCACAGTGGCGCATGCCTGTAATCCCAGCACTTTGGGAGGCTGAGGTGGGTGGATCACCTGAGGTCGGGAGTTCAAGATCATCCTGACCAACATGGAGAAACCCCATCTCTATTGAAAAATACAGTATTAGCCAGGCATGGTGGTGCATGCCTGTAATCCCAGCTACTCAGGAAGCTGAGGCAGGAGCATCTCTTGAACCTGGGAGGCGGAGGTTGGAGTAAGCCGAGATCGTGCCATTGCACTCCAGCCTGGGCAACAAGAGTGAAACTCCGTCTCAAAAAAGAAGAAGAAGGAGAAAGAGAAGGAGAAGGAGAAGGAGAAGAGGAAAGAGGGAAGAGGGAAGAGGAAGAGGAAGAAAGAAGAAAGAAGAAGAAAAAGAAAAACGGGCATTGTCTCTACGTCTTATTCGAGGCCCCGATCCCTTCCAAGGATCACGCTCTCTCCACAAGGCAGAGGTGGCACCTACCTGTGCAGTTCTGTTCTTGGGCATCCAGAGCGAAGCCCCCCGCACAGGCACAGTGGAAGCTGCCCACCGTGTTTCTGCAGGTACCATGCGTGCAGAGGCCAGGGAACGCCTTGCATTCATTCACATCTGAAGTACAGGGGCATCAAACCAACCCGACGTCCCCAAGCTCCGGATCCATACACCAAGCCCTCCCTGGGTTCTTAGTGCCTGGCCTTGCCCACATCCCCTTTTCCCCAAACACACCTCCCATCTCCAGGCTTTTGCCTGTGCCATGCCCCTCCCCATCCTTCCGGGGGCCTGACCCCTTCCCCAACTGCACCTTTATAGAACGGCCGGCCAGACAGGAAGTCCCGGCTGGCAAAGCCCAGCCCCCGCGGGCACAGGCTGGCAAACTCCAAGGACTCGGGATCCGGGCAGGCCTCGCACTCGGCTCCCCAGGCGGCCCCAATGGAGCAGCAGCAGACGTCCATCCGGTACTTGCCAGGCAGGGTGACCCCACACTCATCCTTGTCCCATCGCAGGAAACATGCTTCCAATCTCACATCTGCACAAGGGAACGGTCACTGCGTCCCCACCCCTGCCACACTGTGCCCGCTGCGAGACAGGCATGCCGCTCAGTCACTCCCATTGGAAACTTTCTCCCGGACGCAGCCAGGTCGAGGGCCAGGGTGAAAAAGGGTGACTTCCTCCAGGCACTGCCTGGGAGGGTACTATGTGTACTGTTCTGTAGCACTGTTCTAAGCCCCTCTATCCATATATTTGTTTTAATGATTGATTCATTGGTTGATTGATTTGTTTTGAGACATAGTCTTGCTCTGTCGCCCAGGCTGGAGTGCAGTGGCACAATCTCAGCTCACTGCAACCTCCACCTCCCAGGTTCAAGCAATTCTCCTGCTTCAGCCTCCCGAGAAGCTGGGATTACAGGCGTGTGCCACCACACCCAGCTAACTTTTGGGTTTTTTTAGTAGAGACTTGGTTTCACCACGTTGACCAGGCTGATCTCGAACTCAAGCGATCTGCCCACCTCGGCCTCCCACAGTGCTGTGATTACAGGTGTGAGCCACTGTGCCTGACGAATTTTTTTTTTAAGACAGAGTCTCACTCTGTCCCCTAGGCTGTAGTGCAGTGGCACAATCTCAGCTCACTGCAACCTCCACCTCCTGGGTTCAAGCGATTCTCCTGCCTCAGCCTGCCGAGTAGCTGGGATTACAGGCACCCGCCACCACACCTGGCTAATTTTTGTATTTTAGTAGAGATTGAGTTTCACCATGTTAACCAGGCAGGTCTTGAACTCTTGACCTCAAGCAATCCACCCGCCTCGGCCTCCCAAAAGTGCTGGCATTACAGGCGTGAGCCACCATGCCCGGCCACTAAGGCTTTTTTTTTTTTTTTTTTTTTGAGATAGAGTCTCGCTCTGTCATCCAGGCTGGAGTGCAGTGGCCTGATCTCGGCTCACTGCAAGTTCCGCCCAAGTTCATGCCATTCTCCTGCCCCAGCCTCCTGAGTAGCTGGGACTACAGGCGCCCACCACTACGCCCGGCTAATTTGTTGTTGTTGTTGTTGTTGTATTTTTAGTAGAGACAGGGTTTCACCGTGTTAGCCAGGATGGTCTCAATCTCCTGACCTCATGATCCGCCCGTCTCGGCCTCCCAAAGTGCTGGGATTACAGAAGTGAGCCACCACGCCCGGCCTAACTTTTGTGTTTTTTAATAGAGACTCGGTTTCTACACGTTGGCCAAGCTGATCTCAAACTCAAGTGATCTGCTCACCTCGACCTCCCAAAGTGCTGGGATTATAGGCGTGAGCCACTATGCCTGGCCACTAAGGATTTTTAGGGCAGTGAAACTACCCTATGTGACACTACATTGGTGAACATATGTCATTATACATTCGTCCAAACCCACAGAATGTCCAACACACCAAGGGTAAACCCTAAGGTGCTCTATGGACTTGGAGATGACAGTGATGTACCTGCGTAGTTTCATCCATTGTAACAAATGCACCCTCTAACCCTGGGGCAAGATGTTGATAGTGGAGGAGGCTGTACGTGCGTGGAGGTGGGGGCTATATGTTCATATTTGCTGTGAACCTAAAACCGTCGTCAAAGATAAATCCTGGCTGGAATTCCAGCACTCTGGGATGCTGAGGTGGGGAGATCCCTTGAGGCCAGGAGTTTGAGACCAGCCTAGGCAAGATAGTGAGACCTTGTCCCTACTAAAAAAAAAAAAAAAAAAAAAAGTACCAATAAAGAAATAAATTAGCTGGGTATGGTGGTACACACCTGTAGTCTCAGCTGCTCAGGAGATCAAGGTACAAAAATTAGCTGAACCCAGGAAGTGCAAGTTGTAGTGAGATGAGATTGTGCCACTGCACTCCTGCCTGGGTGACAGAGTGACACCCTGTCTCAAGAAAAAAGAAGAAAGAAAAAAAAACCCACCCAAATGTCTTTCACGATGTGTTAGCCGAAGGCGGAGGATCCCAAAGGATGCCTGAAATCTCTCCTATTCGGGCCGGGTGCGGCAGCTCACGCCTATAATCCCAACACTTTGGGAGGCCCAGCCGGGCAGATCACCTGAGGTCAGGAGTTCAAGATCAGCCTGGCCAACATGGTAAAACCCCGTCTCTACTAAAAATACAAAAATTAGCCAGGCGTGGTGGTGTGTGCCTGTAATCCTAGCTACTCAGGAGGCTGAGGCAGGAGAATGGCTTGAACCCGGGAGGTGGAAGTTGCAGTAAGCCGAGATCGTGCCACCGCACTCCAGCCTGGGCGACATAAGCGAGACTCCATCTCAAAAAAAAAAAATCTCTCCTGTTCCTTGAGTTGCTGCGGGTGGAGGGAACGAAGGAAGGACGGGTGGCCCCGTGTGTGGACCTCCCCTGGACTCACCCACGCACAGCCGGCCCGAGGCTTCCAGCATCAGGCCCTCTGGACACTCGCAGCGGAAAGACCCGGCAGTGTTGACACAACGCCCGTTGGGACAGACTCCCGGGAAGGACTCACACTCGTTCACATCTGGGTGGCAGAAAGTAAGGGAGGAGGGAAAGCCAGAGAGTCCAGGAAGGGGAAGGGTGCTGGCTGGCCATTCCCCTGGGGTTTCAAGTTGTCCTTGGGGAGGAAGGAAGGGGATGGAGACAGGGATTGGGGACTGTCAAGAAGGCCTGGGGACCAGGGAGGGAGAACGTCTGTCCCCATCGTAAAAGACTCCAGGGCGGGGCTGGAGGTGGCACCCATGGGGGTGATGCAACTGGTGGTGTGCGGGCTCTGGAGTGGGGGTGAGCTGGACACAGGCAGGGAGTTACCATCGCAGGTGACACCCGTCATCCGGGCAAAGCCCCGGGCACAGGCAGGGTCTGCAATTGGAAAACGAGAATGAAGAGCGGAGTCATTCTCTCATGCCAGCCCCAGGGGGGACCCGCCCCATTGAGGGCTTTTCCCGTGGGCACCTGGGAGGCCCCGAGGAGGATGTTACCAATCTCGCAGCGTTCGCAGGGGCTCCCCCAGGCTGCCCCAAGGGTGGCGCAGCACTCGGACCGCAGGCTGGCTCCCTGAAGGTTCACTTCACAGTGGCTCCCCTGGATCTTCAGCCAGCAGGTGCCCTTGGTGCTGTCTGGGGAGAAAAGGCAGGTCACCTGTCTCACCTGCCGGGCCCACACCTGCACCCTGACCCACAGATGCCCAGCTTCTGGAACGCCATCAGGCTCCGGGGCCGCTCACCTAGACAGATGGTACCAGAGGAGTCCAGCCGGCTGCCAGGGGCACATTTGCAGGTGTAGGAGCCAGCCAGGTTCTGACAGATGCCGTTCACACACGGGCTGGACAGGCATTCATCGACATCTGCAGGGACAGCCCCCCACCAGGCCATGAACTGCAGGAGGAGGAGCCTTACCTGGCCAGGACCCCTCCTCCCCCAAGGGACTGCTGTACCCAGTGGCACAGGGTGCACCCAAATACACAAGTGTGCAGAGGGCACTGGAATCAAATGCGTGTGCAAGCACATGTGTGTGCTGAGCTGTGTGTGTACACGCTGTAAGAGACAGGAAATGCCAAACTGTTTTCCTTTTTTTCTTTCTTTTTTTTTTCTTTTTTATGAGACAGAGTCTCGCTCTGTTGCCCAGGCTGGAGTGCAGTGGCACCATCCCGGCTCACTGCAACCTCTGTCTCCCGGGTTCAAGCAATTCTCATGCCTCAGCCTCCGAAGTAGCTGGGACTACAGGCATGTGCTACCTTGCCGGGCTAATTTTTTTTTGCATTTTTAGTAGAGACAGGGTTTCATGATGTAGACCAGGCTGGTCTCAAACTCCCAACCTCAGGTGGTCCACCCGCCTCGGCCTCCCAAAGTGCTGGGATTCTAGGTGTGAGCCACTGCATCCAGCCAAAACTGTATTCTTACTCTCACCTTCAACACAACACAACACAACACAACACAGAATACATCAGTGGTCAGACGTGGATTTTTTTGTTTGTTTGTTTTTGCCAAACTGCCCAATTCTCCGACACCAGTAGGGTGCCCTATAGTTCAGTTCTGATGTTATCTGCCTGGAGTTGAAGTCTGACTCCACAGGTTGAGGGCTCAGTCCCACAAGACTGTCATCCACTCAGATGCCAATTGCAAATCGGGGCCTCCAGAATTTCTGCCTTCTCCTCGGGCTTGATCATCTGCTAGAGTGACTCACAGGACTCAGGGAAATACTTAACTTATGTTTACTAGTTTATTATGAAAGACATTATAGGCTGGGTGCAGTGGCTCATGCCTGTCATCCCAGCATTTTAGGAGGCTGAGGCAGGTGGATCACGGAGGTCAGGAGTTTGAGACCAGCCTGGCCAACACGATGAAATCCCATCTCTATTAAAAATACAAATTAATCCCAGCACTTTGAGAGGCCGAGATGGGTGGATCACGAGGTCAGGAGATCGAGATCATCCTGGCTAACACGGTGAAACTCCGTCTCTACTGAAAAATACAAAAAACTAGCCAGGCGAGGTGGCGGGTGCCTGTAGTCTCAGCTACTTGGGAGGCTGAGGCAGGAGAATGGCGTAAACCCAGGAGGCGGAGCTTGCAGTGAGCTGAGATCCGGCCACTGCACTCCAGCCTGGGCGACAGAGCGAGACTCCGTCTCAAAAATATATATATATACAAATTAGCCGGGTGTGGTGGTGCATGCCTGCAGTCCCAGCTACTTGGGAGGCTGAGGCAGGATAATCTCTTGAACCATGGGAGAATTGTTTGAACCCAGGAGGTAGAGGTTACAGTGAGCCGAGATCGCGCCATCGCACTCCAGCCTGGGCGACAGAGCGAGACTCTGTCTCAAAAAGACAAAATAAAAAAATAAAGGATATTAAGGATATTACAAATGATGAACAGCCAGATGGAAGAGATGCATGGTGCGGGGTATCTGGGAGGAGACGTGAAATTTCCGTGCCTGCTCTGGGCGTGCCACCTTGCCAGCACACAGATGTGTCCATCCACCTGGAAGCTCTCCAAACTCCACAGTTCGAGTAGGACTTCTGGGATGTATGTATAAATGTGTGCCCCTGAGTGTGTACCACTGTGTGTGACTGGGACCACAAGTGTGGGAAGTGTGAGAATGAGTGTATGGGCCAGGCATGGTGGCTCGCGCCTATAATCCCAGAACTTTGGGAGGCTGAGGTGGGTGGATCACTTGAGGTCAGGAGTTCGAGACCAGCCTGGCGAACATGGTGAAACCCTGTCTCTACTAAAAATACAAAAATTATTGCAAGGCCGGGCGCGGTGGCTCAAGCCTGTAATCCCAGCACTTTGGGAGGCCGAGATGGGCGGATCACGAGGTCAGGAGATTGAGACCATCCTGGCTAACACGGTGAAACCCCGTCTCTACTAAAAAAAATACAAAATACTAGCTGGGCGAGGTGGCGGGCACCTGTAGTCCCAGCTATTCGGGAGGCTGAGGCAGGAGAATGGCATAAACCCGGGAGGCAGAGCTTGCAGTGAGCTGAGATCCGGCCACTGCACTCCAGCCCAGGTGACAGAGCGAGACTCCGTCTCAAAAAAAAAAAAAAAAAAATTATCTGGGTGTGGTGGTGGGCACCTGTAATCCCAGCTACTCAGGAGGCTGAAGCGGGAGAATCGCTTGAACTGGGAGGCGGAGGTTGCAGTGAGCCAAGATCGCGCCACTGCACTCCAGCCTGGGTGATAGAGCAAGACTCTGTCTCAAAAAAAAAAAAAAAGAGGCCGGGCGCGGTGGCTCAAGCCTGTAATCCCAGCACTTTGGGAGGCCGAGACGGGCAGATCACGAGGTCAGGAGATCGAGACCATCCTGGCTAACACGGTGAAACCCCGTCTCTACTCAAAATACAAAAACTAGCCGGGCGAGGTGGCGGGCGCCTGTAGTCCCAGCTACTCGGGAGGCTGAGGCAGGAGAATGGCGTAAACCCGGGAGGCGGAGCTTGCAGTGAGCTGAGATCTGGCCACTGCACTCCAGTCCGGGCGACAGAGCGAGACTCCGCCTCAAAAAAAAAAAAAAAAAAAAAAAAAAAGAATCAGTGTGTATGTAAATGTGAGTATATGCATGTCTTTGAGTGCGTGTGTGTGAATGTAGGTACATATGCAAGTGTCTTTGAGTATGCATGTCTGTGTACACATGCACACAGCATGTCTGAATGTATTTGTCTGCATGTACACAGCATGTGCAGTGTGTCTGGGTTTATGTATGCATGACACATGCAACATGCATGTCTGAATGTGGCTGTGTGCAGGATGTTTCTGAGTGTGTGCATATGTGTCTTGTGTACACACCTCATGCAACATGTGTGAGTATCGGAGCGTGTGTATATATGTTTGTGTGCACACTACATATAGCATACATGTGTGTGTGAATAGAGGTAACATGTAAGCATCTTTGAGTGTGTGCATGTCTCTGTGTGCATACGCTACACACAGAGTATGTCGGGGCATGTGTGTGTGTGTGTGTGCGCAAACCCACGTGAGCCCGGGACCCTGTACCTTTGCAGATCTCCGTGTCCTGCCAGAAGTGGAAGCCGGGGGGGCAGGAGCAGCTGTAGCTGCCGGGGCTATTCTGGCACCACCCGTTGTCACACAGGAGGCTGTTGAGGGCACACTCATCCACGTCTGTGGGGTGGGTGTGGGAGAGGGGGTGAGGAGTCTGCAGTGGAGGAGGTTGGCCGTGCATCCACCCTCCAGGTGGTGTGCTTACCTGTGCACTCCTTGCCTGAGGCACCTGCCTCATAACCCAGGTTGCAGATGCAGCGGTAGCTGCCCCGAAGGTTCTCACACACGCCATTGGCACAAACCTCAGGGTCCAGAGCACACTCGTTGATATCTGCGGCGGGAGGAGAGAGGGTGTGTCCCGGTGCCCCAGGGGTCTCTAGAAGTCAGATTCCCCAAGGCAAGAGCTCCAGCTCAGACCCGGCCTCATTTTTCTCTAAACCGGGGTTTCTCAGCCTGAGCACTGCTAACATTTGGGGCCAGATCATTTTTTGCTGCGAGGGGCCATCTCATGCGTTTTAGGATGTCGAGCAGCTTCCATGGCCTCCATCCATGAGATGTCAGTAGCACCCACCTCGCCCCAGTATTACTCCAGACATTGTGAAATGACCTCGGCAGGGCAGGGGCCAAATCATCTCCAGTTTGGAGATAGTGGAGCAGACATTCATACAGTGGCACTGTCATAAAAATAAAAGCAATTATAGGCCAGATACGGTGGCTATCACCTGTAATCCCACCACTTTGGGAGGCTGAGGTGGGAGGATTGCTTGAGCCCAGGAGTTTGAGACCAGCCTGGACAACATAGCAAGACCCCATCTCTATAAAAAGTAAAATTTTTTTTGAGACAGGGTCTCACTCTGTCACATAGGCTGGAGTGCAGTGGTGCAATCTTGGCTCACTGCAACCTCCGCCTCCCTGGTTCAAGTAATTCTCGTGACTCAGTAGCTGGGATTACCCCCAAGTAGCTGGGATTACAGCCACCACGCCTGGCTAACTTTTCTATTTTTAGTAGAGATGGGGTTTCACCATGTTAGCCAGGCTGGTCTGGAACTCCTGACTTCAAGTGATCCACCCGCCTCAGCCTCCCAAAGTGCTGGCTTTACAGACGTGAGCCACCACACCTGGCCAAAAAGTAAATTTTTAAAAAATTGCCTGGGCATGGCGGCTCATGTTTGTAATCACAGCACTTGGGGAGGCTGAGGTGGGTGGATCACTTGGGGCCAGAAGTTTGAGACCAGCCTGGGCAACATGGCAAAACCCCGTCTCTACTAAAACAAACAAACAAACAAAAAAAATTAGCCAGGCGTGGTGACGCATGCCTGTAATCCCAGCTATTTGGAAGGCTGAGGTAGGAGAATCGCTTGAACCCAGGAGGCAGAGGTTGCAGTGAGCCAAGATCCCGCCACTGCACTGTAGCCCGGGTAACAGAGCAAAACGAAAAGAAAAGAAAGAGAGAGAGAGACAAGAAAGAAAGAAAGAAAGAAAGAAAAGAAAGAAAGAGAGAGAGAGAGAGAGAGAGAGAGAGAGAGAGAGAAAGAAAGAAAGAAAGAAAGAAAGAAAGAAAGAAAGAAAGAAAGAAAGAAAGAAAGAAAGAGGAAGGAAGGAGGAAAGGAGGGAGGGAGGGAGGGAGGAAGGGAGGAAGGAAGGAAGGAAGGAAGGAAGGAAGGAAGGAAGGAAGGAAGGAAGGAAGGAAGGAAGGAAGGAAGGAAAGAAGGAAAAACAAATCAGCAGGTCATGGCGGTGACTGCCTGCAGTCCCAGCTACTCAGGTGGTATCGCTTGAGCCCAAGAGGTCAAGGTTGCAGTGAGCCGTGATGGCACCACATCACTTGAGCCTGGGCAATACAGTGAGATCCCATCTCTGAAAAAGGGTGGGGGTAATCTTAGACGCAGACACACATACAGGGAGAACACCATGTGAAGGTGGAGGCAGAAACGGGGCAACGCCTCTATGAGCCAAGAAACGTCAAAGATTGCCGGCCGCCACCAGAAGCTGCGACAGAGTCTCCCTCAAAGGCTCCGAGGGAACCAGCCCTGCCCGCACCTTGATCTCTGACCTCTGGCCTCCAGAAGTGTGAGAATCAACTTATGTTGTTGAGGCCATCCGGTCTGGGGCACTTTGTTACGGGAACCCCAGGCAAACCGAACGGCCCCTGACCACAGCGCTCCCCACATCTGGTAGGGGCAGGCTGGCTGCTGTTTGGAGGGGCTGGGCTCCACTTACCTCGACCATCGGTGGTAATGCCAAGCCCACTGCTGCACAGTGCCTGGAACTCGGCTGGGGACAAAGGGACAGAGTGAGATGGGTCAGGGAGCTTAGCCATGGCTTGGATTCAGCCATAGGCAAGGACGAGGTCCCCTGGTCTTGGGCAAGAGTTTGGGACTAAGAAGTAACTCCACACCCCGGAGAGAAAGCAACTCCCTTCAGCCTCTTTGTGAGAAGAGCCCCCACTCCATGGGAGCTACAACCCCCCACCACAAGCGAGGACCAATGGAGGCACTCAGACCAAGGAGGCCATGGGGATCAGGCAGCCAGATGCTCACCGGAGTTCTTGGCAGGACAAAGCTGGCAGGGCTCCCCAAAACCATGGTCTGGGTTGGCACAGCAACACTCAGACTTGGTGACGGTGCCAGGGAAGGGGCGGGCACAGGAGCCCTTCTCGATGGCCCCGTAGCAGGTGCTTCGCACATGCGTGTCCATGCACATGCGGCCATCCGTGCCCACTGACAGCCCCTCCAGGCAATGGCAGTGGAAGGAGCCCTCGGTGTTGGTGCAGTGGCCATTCACGCAGATGCCGGGCGTCTGGCACTCGTCAATGTCTGCAGAAGCCGTGGGGGCATGGGGATGGGTTCCAGCCTGCTCCCTTCCTCTCTCCCCTCCCCATCTCCCACCATTTCCATTTTCCCAGCGCTTCTTCTCTGCTTCTTTGTTTTTGGATGGAGTCTTGCTCTGTCGCCCAGGTTGGAGTGCAGTGGCACAATCTCAGCTCACTGCAAGCTCCGCCTCCTGGGTTCACGCCATTCTCCTGCCTCAGCCTCCCGAGTAGCTGGGACTACAGGTGCCCGCCACCACTCCCGGCTAATTTTTTGTATTTTTTTTTTTTAGTAAAGATGGGGTTTCACTGTGTTATCCAGGATGGTCTCGATCTCCTGACCTTCTGCCCACCTCAGCCTCCCAAAGGGCTGGGATTACAGGTGTGAGCCACCGCGCCCGGCCTAAACAAATTTTTTAAAGGCAGGGTCTGACTCCCAGACTGGAGTGCAGTGGCGTGATCGTAGCTCACTGCAGCCTCCATCTTCTGGGCTCAAGCGATCCTGCTGCCTCAGCGTCCTGAGTAGCAGGGACTACAGGGGTGCATCTCCATGTTTGGCTAATTTTTAAATTTTTTCTATCGAGATGGAGTCTTATCATGTTGCCCAGGCTGGTCTCAATCAAACTCCTGAGCTCAAGTGATCCTTCTGCCTCAGCCTTCCAAAGTACTGGGATTACAGGTGCATGCTACCATGCCCAGCTGATTTTTTTTTTTTTTTTTTAGATAGAGATGGGGTCTATGTTGCCCAGGCTGGTCTCGAACTCCTGGCCTCAAGTGATTCTTTAATCTCAGCCTCCTAAAGTGCTGGAATCACAGATGAACCTGGCCCCTCCCCACCTTATAACCCATCTCTCTCTCTTTTTTTTGTCTTTTGAGACAGAGTCTCACTCTTGTCACCCAGGTTGGAGGGCAATGGCACAATCTCAGCTCACTGCAACCTCTACCTCCCAGGATCAAGCAATTCTCCTGCCTCAGCCTCCCAAGTAGCTGGGATTACAGGTGCCCACGACCATGCCCGGCTAATTTCTTGTATTTTTAGTAGAGACGGGGTTTCACCATGTTGGGCAGGCTGGTCTCGAACTCCTGACCTCAAGAGATCCATCTGCCTTGGCCTCCCAAAGTGCTGGGATTACAGGCGTGAGCCACGGCATGTGCCTGTTCCTTTCTTCCTTTTCTTGTTCTTCGCTTCTTCCTTTTTCCCTCCTCGTCTTTCTCTCCCTACCCCTTCTCTTCTCCTTCTCTCATGCTCATCCTGTCCCTGTCCGGTCCCTCTCCTCTTCCTCCCCCTCCCTCTGCTTCCCCATCTCCCTTCTCCCCTCAGCTGGCCAGTCTTGCTCCAGGCTTACCCATGCAGTAGCGGCCGCCAGGCGCCAGCAGGAAGCCAGGTTTGCAGAGGCAGGAGAAGCTGCCATCCTCGTTGAGACACACGCCATTGACGCACATGGTGCTGGTGGCACACTCATTATGGTCTGGGGACAGCAGGAGAGGATGGGTCCAGGCAGGGGGCCGGGTGCCCGGCCCACACTGGGACCCTCTCTCTCCCTCCTCCAAACTCCAGGGCTGAGTCCCCCAGGATCCCTCTCTGGCATGTGGGAGGCAAACAAGCTGTGGTTGTCTGTGACTGTGTATGCTTGTATATTAGTCTGTCCCCTGGGGTGTGAGTTCCCTGGGGCACGACCCCTGTCTTGCTCAGGCTGTATACAGTAAGTGCTGCATAAATATTTGCTCAAAGCTGAATAAAGGTGGTGGTGGTTGCATGACATTGGAAATTTATTAAATTTCAGTGAATTGTTCATTTTAAAATGTTTAAATATTTTTTATTATTTATTTATTTATTTATTTTTTTGAGGCGGAGTCTCGCTCTGTCGCCCAGGCTGGAGTGCAGTGGCTGGATCTAAGCTCACTGCAAGCTCCGCCTCCCGGATTTACGCCATTCTCCTGCCTCAGCCTCCCGAGTAGCTGGGGCTACAGGCACCCACCACCTTGCCCGGCTAGTTTTTGTATTTTTAGTAGAGACGAGGTTTCACCGTGTTAACCAGGCTGGTCTCGATCTCCTGACCTCGTGATCCGCCCGTCTCGGCCTCCCAAAGTGCTGGGATTACAGGCTTGAGCCACCGCGCCCGGCCAATATTTTTTAAAAGACTACTTTTTTTTTTTTTTTTTTTTTTGAGACAGTCTAGCTCTGTCACACAGGCTGGAGCACAGAAGTATGATCTCGGCTCACTGCAACCTCCGCCTCACAGGTTCAAGCAATTCTGCTGCTTCAGCCTCTCGAGTAGCTGGGATTACAGGCATGTACCACCATGCTGGGCTAATCGTTTTTGTATTTTTAGTAGAGATGGGGTTTCACCATGTTGACCAGGCTGGCCTTGAACTCCTGACCTCAAGTGATCTGCCCACCTCAGCCTCCCAAAGTGCTGGGATTACAGGCGTGAGCCACCCCGCCCAACCTCTTGTTCAGTTTTAAATGATTAAATTTAGGTTGTGTGAATCTTACTTCAATTTTACAAAAAGGAAAGGGAAATAAGGTTAGTAAGAACATGGTCTAATTTAACAGACGGTGGTACGTGCAGAAACGAGTTGTTTTCCAAAATGTCAGTTTTAAATAATAAACGACTGAACATACATTAAAAAAAATAAATGCATGAAATGCCACCACAAAAATTTACACATGAGCATTCACAGAAGTATTATTCCTAACAGCAAAAAGTGAAAACAAACCAGTGTCCTACTGATGAACGGATCAACACACTGTGGTCTATTCATGTAACGGAACATTATTCAGCCATGAAAAAGAATGAAGAAGCCAGGAATGCTGGCTCATGCCTGTAGTCCCAGCTATTCAAGTGGCTGAGGCGGGGGGATTGCTTGAGACCCCCAGAACCCTTCCCTGGGGTGTGGGAGGCAAAAAGCTGTGGTTGTCTGTGGCTGTGTTTGCTTGCGTATTAGTCTGTCTGTTAGGATGTGAGTTAAAGTCTGGCCTAGGCAACATAGTGAGATCCAATCACAAAAAAATAAATACATGGCTGGGCTCTGTGGCTCACACCTGTAATCCCAGCACTTTGGGAGGCTGAGGCGGTCAGATCACCGGAGGTCAGGTGTTCAAGACCAGCCTGGTCAGCATTGTGAAACCCCGTCTCTACTAAAAATACAAACGTTAGCTGGGCACGGTGCCGCAGCTGTAATCCCACCTACTCAGGAGGCTGAGGCAGGAGAATTGCTTGAACCTGGGCAGCGGAGTTGCAGTGAGCCAAGACGGCACCACTGCACTCCAGCCTGGGACATAGAGGGAGACTCAAAATAAGTAAATAAATGGATAAATATGTGTGTGTGTGTGTGTGTGTGTGTGTGTATATATATATACATATTTTTTTTTTAAAAATAAGGTCTAGCTCTGTCACCCAGGCTAGAGTGCAGTGATGCAATCACAGCTCACTGCAGCCTCAAACTCCTGGGCTCAAGTGATCCTCCTGCCTCAATCTCCTGAGTAGCTGGGACTACAGGCACACACCACCATGCCAGGCTAATTTTTGGGTCTTCTGTAGAGACAGGGTCTTGCTATGTTGCCCAGGCTGGTCTTGAACTCCTGGCCTCAAGCGACCCTCCTGCCTTCCCAAGTCCTGGGATTACAGGTGTGAGCCACCAAGCTTGGCATAAAAAAAAAAAATTTTTTTTTGAGACTGAGTCTCACTCTGTCACCCACACTGGAGTGCAGTGGTGTGATCTTGGCTCACTGTAGCCTCTATCTCCTGGGTTCAAGCAATTCTCCTGCCTCAGCCTCCCAAGTAGCTGGGATTACAGGCATGTGCCATCACACTCAGCTAATTTTTGTATTATTAGTGGTGACAGGGTTTCACCATGTTGGCCAGGCTGGTCTCAAACACCTGACCTCAAGTGATCCTCCCACCTCAGCCTCCCAAAGTGTTGGGATTAGAAGCATAAGCCACTGTGCCTGGCTCAAAATTTATTTAATTAAAAAAAAAAAAAATGAGGCCTGACGTGATGGTTCACACCTATAATCCCAGCACTTTGGGAGGCTGAGGCAAGCAGATCACGAGGTCAGGAGATCAAGTCTCTATTAAAATACAAAAAATTAGCCGGGTGTAGTGGTGGGGGCTGGTAGTCCCAGTCACTCAGGAGGCTGAGGCAGGGGAATCGCAATCACTTGAACCCGGGAGGCGGAGGTTGCAGTGAGCTGAGGTTGCACCACTGCACTCCAGCCTGGTGACACGGCAAGATGCCATGTAAAAAAAAAAAAAAAAAAAAAAAGGCCGGGCGCGGTGGCTCACACCTGTAATCCCAGCACTTTGGGAGGCCGAGGTGGGCGGGTCATGAGGTCAGGAGATCGAGACCATCCTGGCTAACACGGTGAAATCCCATCTCTACTAAAAATACAAAAAAATTAGCCGGGCGTGGTGGCGGGCGCCTGTAGTCCCAGCTACTCAGGAGGCTGATGCAGGAGAATGGCATGAACCCGGGAGGCAGAGCTTGCAGTGAGCCGAGATCATGTCACTGCACTCCAGCCTGGGCAACAGGGCAAGACTCCGTCTCAAAAAAAAAAAAGGAAAAAAAAAAAAAAAGAAGCACCAGTACACGCTGCAATATGGATGAATCTTGAAAACATCATATTCAGCAAAAGAAGCCAGTCACAGAAAGCCATGATTCCCTTTTGTCCAGAACTGGCAACTTCATTGAGTCAGAAAACCGATTCACCTGGCACCCAGGGCTGCAGGCGAAGACAAAGAATTATAGAGTGACTATTAGTGAATACCAGGTTTGTTTTCGAGGCAATAAAGGTATTTTCTAGTTGGGTTGTAGTGATGCTTGTCCACCTCTGTGCATACACTAAAAACTGTTGACTAGCACACTTCAAATGGCTAATTTTATGGTATATGAATTATATATCAATAAATGCCAAAAATGTCTTTTTAAATGAAGGAATGCAGAAAGCACAAGATGCTTCCACCCGAGGGAAGACTTGAAGGCAGACCTCCTGAGATAAGGTGACAGAGTCAAGGGGTTCCCTTGGGTTATGGCTTGTGGGAGCCAAGTCCCCATTGGCTCCCACAAGCCATAACCCACCATATCCCAGAGAAAGCTGATGGGGGCGCTCTCCAAGGTCCTGATCTCAACCCCCACCAACCCCCCCGGCCCCCTCATCGGCCAGGCTCTTCCAAGCCATCCTAGGATGGGGAGGAATCCTGCTTCAGGCCAGGGTCAGGTGGTTACCAGTGTGGTCTTGCCCAAAAGACCCTTTCTTTTTCTTTTTCTTTTTTTGTTTTTTTTGACAGAGTTTCACTCTTGTTGCCCAGGCTAGAGTGCAGTGGTGTGATCTCAGCTCACTGCAACCCCTGCCTCCCAGGTTCAAGTGATTCTGCTGCCTTGGCCTCCCGAGTAGCTGGGGTTACAGGTGTCTGCCACCATGCCCGGCTAATTTTTTGTTTTTAGTAGAGACAGGGTTTCACTATGTTGGTCAGGCTGGTCTCGAACTTCTGACTTCAGGTGATCCACCCACCTCGGCCTCCCAAAGTGCTGGGATTACAGGTGTGATCTTTTCTTTTTTCTTTTTAGGAGATAGAGTCTCGCTCTATCAGCCAGGCTGGAGTGCAGGGGCACGAGCACAGCTCACTGCAGCCTCAATCTTTTCAGCTCAAGAGATTCCCCTGCCTCAGCCTTGCAAAGTGCTGGGATTACAGGCATGAGCCACCAAGGCTGGCCCCAAAAGGTCCTTTTTTGTGATTCATGGAATAAATTGAGGAAGGAGGAAATGAAGGGGAGAGTCAGGGTGGTCGGGGGATAAGAAGGGTCTAAGGTGGGCTGCTGGGTTCAGAGGTGAGCAGAAAAGACATCGTAGGGAGGGAGGAGGGTTTGGGGGCAGAGTGAAGATTTGAGGTGGCTATAAAAGGCAGCTAGTGGGGCCCAGAAGCCCCTGCCCACTCGCCCACCCCCAACTCACCCACACAGTTCTTGCCGTCGGGGCTGAGCTTGAAGCCTGCATTGCAGACACACTGGAAGCTGCCCTCTGTGTTGACACAGCGGCCCAGGTGACAAAGGCCGCCACTGACAATGCACTCGTCCACATCTGCGGGGAAGGCAGGTGGGCAGTCAAGAGGCGCCCCCCACCCTCCAAGCCTGGGCCAGAACCCCCACCATCACTCCCACTCTCGGATGGACAGCCGTACCCACGCATGCCTGCTTGGTGGGCGTGGCCTGGAAGCCCAGGTAGCACCGGCAGTGGTAGGTGCCAGGGATGTTGACGCAGTCACCGTGGTGGCAGGGGCTACTGGTGCATTCATCTACATCTGAGGGGAGAGGACCCTGAGCCCCAGCACCAGCAGGGCAGTGAGAACCCACCCTCCCCACCTGGCTGTGGCTCACCGATGCACTCGCCACGCACGTCCTGGGTGTAGCCCACATTACACTCGCAGCGGTAGCTGGAAGGCGTGGGCAGGCAGCGACCATTCAGACACAGGTTGGTGAAGTGTCGGCAGATGTCAATGGTCTGGTTCAGGGTAGCAGTGCCTACGGGTAGGGCCGGCAGAGGCATCTGAGCAGTGGCTGGCCCCCGCCCCAGTCTGGAGACTGGGCTTCACCTCTCTGGGCCCAGATACCCCCTCTAAGGTTGGCACCCTGCCCCAGCTCAGATTCTGCCCCCTCTCACCTGGAGAGACCTGCCTTAGATTCAGAACTCCAACCTGGGACCTAGATCCCTCCAACCTGATGCCTAGATCCCTCCAACCTGGGGTCTAGATCCCTCCACCCTGGGGTCTAGCTCCCTCCAACCTGAAGCCTAGATCCCTCCAACCTGATGCCTAGATCCCTCCACCCTGGGGTCTAGATCCCTCCAACCTGGGGTCTAGATCCCTCCACCCTGGGGTCTAGCTCCCTCCAACCTGAAGCCTAGCTCCCTCCAACCTGGGGCCTAGATCCCTCCAACCTGGGGCCTAGATCCCTCCACCCTGGGGTCTAGATCCCTCCACCCTGGGGCCTAGATCCCTCCAACCTGGAGCCTTAGATCCCTCCAACCTGGGGCCTAGATCCCTCTAACCTGGGCCCAGAGATGCCTGGACACTCTGGGCCCAAATCCTCACTATGGGGCAAGACCCCAACCCAGGCCTAAATCCTTCATCTCAGACCCCCACACCAGACCCAAGCTTCCCACCCAAAGCCCAAACCCTGACTTATTTATTTATTTTTTTCAGGGAAAGGGTCTCACTCTGTCACCCAGGCTGGAGTGCAGTGGCACAATCACAGCTCACTGAAGCTTCCAGTTCCTGGGCTCCAGCGATCCTCCTGCCTCATCCTTCTAAGTGGCAGGGACTACTGGTGCACATCACCACACCTAGCTAATTTTAAATTTGCTGTAGAGACAGGGTCTCGCTATGTTGCCCAGGCTGGTCTCAAACTCCTGGCCTCAAGCAATCCTTCCACCTCGGCCTCCCAAAGTACTGGGATTACAGGCATGAGCCGCTGTTTCCAGCCCAAACTCTAACTCTGAGGACCAGATTCTCCAGTTACCTCCATCCCCATCCACAACCAGCACTGTCATCCCTACCAGCCAGGCCAGGAGTTCCCCCTCCAAAGCCCTCTCTCTGAGGCCTGGACACCCTCCCCTGCTCAAAGCTCTCTCCCCATATCCAGGACCATCCTTCAAGTCTTGGAACGTTCCTCCCAAACCCCAAGTCTCACCAATATTAGAGTTGCCAGGGCCCAGGCTGGGGACTCCACGCCCATCGGAGCCATGGGGGTTGAGTCGTGCCGGCCCAAGACGGGGCCCCATGCCATTGGATCCGAAGCCCAGGAGGCCAGGGAAGAGGCCAGGGTGGCCGGGTAGCAGCGGCAGCCCCTGGGCGCACAGTTGCTGGAACTCATCTGCAAGGAAGCCAGGTTGAGGCCAGGCCCTTGGTCCTCCCCTGTCCCCTCCTCCCCCACAGCCCTGCAGGCTGCAGCTCTTACTCACTGGAGCCCCGAGGAGGACACAGCTCAGGGGCCGGGCCAGCCGCCCAGCACCTGCCCTTGTCGCAGCAGCACTGCCTGCGAGTGTAGTGGCCGGTGAGGTCTCCGGCACAGCGGCCCCCGAAAAGCACTGAGAAGCAGGTGCCGGCCCGGTGGTCTGTAAAAGATCAGAGAGTGAGTCCATGAGCACGGGACATCAGTGACCAGACCTGGATCCAAATTCCAGCTGTAGCAGCACTGCCTGTAGGACGGGTCTGTTTGCCGCTCTGTGCCTGAGTTTCCCCTCCATAAAATGGGGACACTTGGAGCATCCACCTCACCTGGGGAAAGTATTACCTGGATGAAAAGTCTGACATAGTCCAAATGCAGTAGCTCATGCCTGGAATCCCAGAACTTTGGGAGGCCGGGGTGGGTGGATCACTTGGGGTCAGGAGTATAAGACCAGCCTAACCAACATGGCGAAACCTCGTGTCTACTAAAAATACAAAAATTAGCCAGGCGTGGTAGCAGGCACTTGTAATCCCAGCTACTTGGGAGGCTGAGGCAGGAGAATCATGAATTGATTGAACCCAGGAGACAGAGGTTGCAGTGAGCTGAGATCATGCCACTGCACTCTGGCCTGGTCAACAGAGCAAGACTCTGTCTCAAAAAATATAAAGGGTCGGGCACAGTGGCTCACGCCTGTAATCTTGGCACTTTGGGAGGCCGAGGCGGGTGGATCACGAGGTCAGGAGTTCAAGAACAGGCTGGCCAACATGACGAAACCCAGTGTCTACTAAAAATACAAAAATTAGCCAGGTGTGGTGGCACGCACCTGTACTTGGGAGGCTGAGGCAGGATAATCACTTCAACCCGGGAGGCAGAGGCTATAGTGAGCCGAGATCGTGCCACTGCACTCCAGACTGGGCGACAGAGCAAGATTCCATCTCAAAAATAAATAAATAAATAGAAATAAAAAAGAAAAGTTTGACATGTGGCCAACGCTCATTCAGTGCCATCTCTTATCACCAAGATTTCCAAGTTATCACACAGAGGTAGTGAGCTCCCCGTCGATGCAGGCATCCAACCACACTGAGGAAGACCCATTGGTGGGGAAGAACTGCCCCAGTGGGATACCAGGCAGGGACACCGAGATCTGCGGCTGTGTGTCTTTGCTTGCTGGCTTCAGGCATTACGCAGAAACCTAATGTGAATTTCAGAAAGGGGCCCCAAGGAGTTGAGGGGTGGATTGATGGCCATAGCCCCCGGGGAGACTGAGGCAGACAGGGTCCCCAGGTATGAGAACCACCAACACTCTTCCACTTCCCACTGCACCCTCAAGGTCAATGGCTTTATGTAGCGATCGGATTTCTCAGGCTCTGGCTTAAAGAGCATATTTTTAGGCTTAAAAATGCACAGAGCTTGGCCGGTAGCCCACAGTTTAAAAAACTCCTCCCAGGAGCTGGGAGGGCCACTGAGAGCCGCCCCTGACCTGCCCCAAGCTGGGAAAACACGCAAATGTTTCCACCTCTCTGGTCCCCACCCCGTGCACCTGGGGACCCCCCAGGTACGTGTGTGGGAGTCAGGGTTTTTCGTTCTCAGTCTCATCATAGCCCCTCAAAGGGGGCTGGGCCGCCCAGACGAGGAAAGGTCAACAGGCGCCTCCAAAGTCACACAGCTGCAAAAGCAGGAGGAGGACGGGAAACTCGATTTCCCAATCTCAGGGGGCCCAACAGGCCCCTTAAGCAAGAGAGACAGAATATAAGAATTTAAACAAAAATGCTCAGGCACGGTGGCTCATGCCTGTAATCCCAGCACTTTGAGAGGCCGAGGCGGGTGGATCACCTGAGGTCAGGAGTTTGAGACCAGCCTGGCCAACACGGTGAAACCCCGTCTCTACTAAAAATGCAAAAGTTAGCTGGGTGTGGTCGTGGGTGCCTGTAATCCCAGCTACTGGGGAGGCCGGGGCAATCGTTTGAACCCAGGAGGTGGAGGTTTGCGGTGAGCCGAGATCGTGCCATTGCACTCCAGCCTGGGGGACAGAGCAAGACTGTGTCTAAAAACAAGAAAATAAAAGAATTTTATCAAAAATGATCCTGTCATTGCTGTAAGTACACATCGTGAGCTAAGTGGTCACAGCCTCAACCTCACCTGCTGTCCATGAATGTGTATTAAGTATCCTGTAGGCACCAGCCCTCTGCAAATTACTCCCAAAAGATATCTTCCTCACTCTTCACTGAGCTAGGTACTGCTATCATCTACCATTTTACAGATGGGGAAACTGAGGCACAGAGCGATTAAGTCACTTGCCCACAGGGTCTGTGAGCTGCCCTGGGTGGGAGCCCTGGACTGATTCCAAAGCCTATGTTCAGAGGCTGGTTTGTCAAATCCAGGGTCTGCTCTTTAGCAGTGGACAGAGGACCCCGCAGTCCAGGGGATGTGTCCACTGCTACCCCTAATGCCAGCTGTGACGGCCCCCAGTGGAGGAGACCTAGAAAGTCTAGAGTTGGCCACAGCATACTGGCTGAACTCCAAACACAATATTCTCAGCCCTGCCTGGTAGTGGCCTAACCTGAGGTGACTGGGTGATGCTGGAAAACCTCCAAGCACCCACTCCTGTCTCCCCAAACCAGGACGCTGTCCATCCTCCACCACCAGCGTTCATGTTCCTGACCAGCCCTATTGGCCACAGGCAACTTCTAGGACCTGACATTCAGCTCATCAAGACAGCAAAAGAAGGAGTGAGAGGCCTGAGCGCGCGGGGTGGGGGGGTGGGTTCCCGCTTGGCCAGGTCAAGTGTTGGGGGGTTGCTGAAGGGTGGGCCTGCAGGGGGAGCCACAGCCCAAGGGACCGCCAGCCGGGCAGGGGGTCTGGGGAGTTGAGTGAGTTCTGGACTTGTGGACTGGACTCAAGCAAACCTCCCCTTTCTGGGCCTGTTTCCCCATCTCAAAAATGGTGGGGCCGGGTGCGGTGGCTCACGCCTGTAGTCCCAGCACTTCGGGAGACCAAGGCAGGTGGGTCACTTGAGGTCAGGAGTTCAAGACCAGCCTGGCCAACATGGAGAAACTCCATCTCTACTAAAAATACAAAAATTAGCCAGGCGTGGTGGCGGGTACCTGTAATCCCAGCTACTTGGGAGGCTGAGGCAGGAAGATCTCTTGAACCCGGGAGGCAGAGGTTGCAGTGAGCTGAGATTGCACCACTGCACTCCAGCCTGGGTAACAGAGCGAGACTCTGTCTCAAAAAAAAAAAAAAAAAAAAAGAGAGAGAGAGAGAGATAGAGAGCTGAACAAGGTAGTCTCTCTCCTACCCGCTCTCTCCCCCTCCAGCCCCTCGGTTCACTCAGGCATTGGGTGTCATCCAGGCTGCAGGGAAAATCTCGGGGACAGGGGCACACGTAGCTCCCGACAGTGTTGGTGTAGTCACCCCTGGAGCAGAGGCCGGGCTCGTGGAGACACTCATTCACATCTACATAGACAGGGACAAGGTCAGAACTGGGCACCTCACCAGCCTGACCCCTCTGCCTTCCTGCAGGGGAGCCTGAGCCCCCCCAGACGTGAGTCACAGACGAGCTCCCAGGTTGTCCCCCTCCAGTCACCCACCTTCACATGCAACACTGCTGTCACGGAGCCGGTGTCCAACTGGACAGCGGCAATGGAAGGAGCCCACCGTGTTGACACAGCTGCCTCCCTGGCACAGGCCTGGCACGGCCTGGCACTCATCCACATCTGCAAGGACAAAGCCCAGCAAGGGAGTAAGAGGCCCATCAGAGGGCAGAACCAAGCCAGCCAAGGCCTCCCACTCATCCCTGACCCCACTATTCACCTTGGCAGGCCCCCGTGTGGATATTGGGGATGAAGCCTCGGCGGCAGGGGTGTGGCTGTGCAGGGCAAAGTTCACATGGAAGGCCCCAGGCACGGCCCACAGTGGCACAGCAAAGCGCCTTGGTGCACGCGAGGCCTGTTAGCTGATGCTGGCACCCCTCGGGGCCCACTTGGCCAAAGCAGGGTCCCGTCCGGTAATCTGCAGGGCAGACAGATGTGGGTACCTGGCTGAGGACTGCCCCTGTCTAGCGATCTCTGCGTCTCTAACACCTTCTCAGCGCCCCCTGCACCCACAGACCAGGCTTTACTTATGCTGCTCCCTTCCTAAATAGAATATCTTTCCTCCCCTTTCCCTACCTAACGAACTCCTATTCACCCTTCAAAACCCTTTTTCTTCAAAGCATTTCCTGACCAACTTCCAAGAGAGAGACTAGGATCTCCAAGCCCATAAAGCTCAGGGCCTGTGTGAACACCCTGTCTGAACTGATGGGACTCCTTTCCCAGGCCTGTCCTCCCTTCAGGCCTGGGCAGGGACCCACGGACACCCAGCTAAAAGGCATGTCTAGTACTTGAGCATATGCCTGGCCCTGCCATATCGCCCAGATTTGGGGAAGGATCTGTTATCTGCCTAAATTCTCTGGACCCCCAACATCACATCCCCAGTGCCCATCAGGCCCAGCCCAAGGTGACCGCATTGGTTCCCCCAACCCCAGTACATGAGCCCAGATGCGACTTCTTGGCTCTCTTCTCCAGATGTTTCCAATAAAGGAGTTAGCTCTCAAACAAGGGCAGCCCCTCCCAAGAGAAGAAGCCAAAGTCACCCCCAACTCAGGCCCCATAAGGAGGAGGGGCTTCACAGAGACCCCTACCCCCCGGCTGTCCCGATGCCAAAACGCAATTCCTCGTAGCTCGCCCACTTCCCCCTCCCCCTTACTCTTCTGCCACCCAGAGCTTGGCCTGCCTCCAACAGCCCATGTTCCAATTCTGCAGTTTCCAGAAGCCCACCCTCAAACCCAGGTCACTTTCCCAGCCCCTCCAGCTTCTAGTACCCAGGTCCTGCCTATCCTCGCCTTCCTGGGCTGAAACGCCATGCCAGGCACTCAGATGCCTCCTGCATCTGAAAATCTCACGAGCCTGGACATCCCTGACACCACCCACTCCTGTTCTCTTTCTCTTTCTCAGCCCCCTGTGGGCTCTGTTTTTTCTGTCCGTGCTTAAATGCCCAGGTCTCTGCTGGTGCTGCTTTCTCTAGCGGGGATCCTCAGCTGAACCCTGGGCTTCAGTCCCCATGGACGGAGCAGCTCCCGCCGCCGTCTCAGCCCCAGGCCTAAGTGTCCAGCTGCTTCCCGGACAACTTGCAAGTCCCCCAGCCAACACAGAGCTCAGTCTTCCTCCTCCCTGCTGGGGTGCACCACTAGCTTCCCCCCAATTTTCAGACCAGGCCTGGGGTTCATCTTGATTCCCTCCCTCTTCTCTCCCTGTCCCTGCCACACCTCACTGCTCACAAGAAAGGCATCACTGTGTCCATTCTCCTTTTTTCTTTTTTTTTCTTTTCTTTTTCTTTTTCTTTTTCTTTTTTTTTTTTTTTTTTTTTTTTTTTTGAGACAGGTCTCGCTCTGTCTTCCAGGCTGGAGTGCAATGGTGCGATCTTGGCTCACTGCCTCCCAGGTTCAAAAAATTATCATGCCTCAGCCTTCCAAGTAGCTGGGACTACAGACACGTGCTGCCACACCCAGCTAATTTATTTTTTTTTTATTTTTAGTAGAGATGGCTTTTGCCATGTTGGCCATGGCTGGTCTCAAACTCCTGGCCTCGAGTGATCTGACCGCCTCGGCCTCCCAAAATGCTGGAATTGCAGGCGTGAGCCACAGTGCCTGGCCTCTTTTCTTTCTTTCTTTTTCTTTTTTTCTTTTCTTTCTTTCTTTCTTTCTTTTTTTTTTTTTAAAGAGAGATAGGGTCTGGTTCTGTCACCCAGGCTGGAATGCAGTGGCACCACCACGGCTCACTGCAGCCTCGAACTCCTGAGCTCATGCAATCCTCCCGCTTCAGCCTGAGACTACAGATATGCACTACCACGCTAGGCTAATTTTTTACTTTTTGTAGAGAGGGGAGTCTCACTACGTTGCCCAGGCTGGTCTCAAACTCCTGGTACGTCCACCCTCTTAATTTTGGTAACAGCCACTCAGCAGGGGACCCCATCCATTTTAGCCCTCTTAAAAATGGGATCATTTTTAAGAGTTAGGGTGACTGGGTGTGGTGGCTCATTCCTGTAATCCCAGCATTTTGGGAGGCCAAGACAGGCAGATCACTTGAGGCCAGGAGTTCGAAACCAGCCTGGCCAACATGGCAAAACCTTGTCTCTACTAAAATTACGAAAATTAGCTGAGCGTGGGGATGCATGCCTGTAATCCCAGCTACTCGGGAGGCTGAGGCAGGAGAATCGCTTGAACCTGGGAGGCGGAAGGCGGAGGTTGCAGTGAGCCGAGATCGTGCCACTGTACTCCAGCCTGGGTGACATAGCAAAACTTTGTCTCAAAAAAAAAAAAAAAAGGGCCGGGCACGGTGGCTCAAGCCTGTAATCCCAGCACTTTGGGAGGCCGAGACGGGCGGATCACGAGGTCAGGAGATCGAGACCATCCTGGCTAACACGGTGAAACCCCGTCTCTACTAAAAAAAAATACAAAAAACTAGCCGGGCGAGGTGGTGGGCACCTGTAATCCCAGCTACTCCGGAGGCTGAGGCAGGAGAATGGCGTGAACCCGGGAGGCAGAGATTGCAGTGAGCCGAGATCGCGCCACTGCACTCCAGCCCGGGCAACAGAGCGAGACTCAGTCTCAAAAAAAAAAAAAAAAAAAAAAAAAAAGAAGAAAAGAAAAAAAAAAAGAATTAAAGAATTAGAGTGCAATAAAGAGGGGGTTTGCCCATCTCATGAGGTCCAATCCACCCTACCAGATCCAGCTGAGGGGTCCCCTCCAGGAAGCCCTCCCTGACTCCCTTCCGTGGAACAGATGGTTTCTCTGTCCTTCATGTGCTCCAAGGCTGCCCCAACCCTTTTCTTAGCCTTGAAACCCCCAGATAAGAATCTTCTGCTTGCAGTTTCTTCTCCCTACACCTCAGACCGGCACATCCTCTCTCTTTCCTACCAGACTCCAACATAGGCTGTCGCTCAGAGCCAGTGAATAGCAGATACTTTGGAGAACAGATAAGCAAATGAAAGAAATGTCCTCAGACTGCCCCAACTGCAAGAAGGAGGCCAGCTGGGGCCTCTCAAGGCCTGGCCATGTCTCAGGGGCTTCCAGGAAATCCCCTTTCCTCCATCAAGTCCCCTGTCTGCCTCCCACCCCTGCGTGCTTGGTACCTCTCTCACACTGAGGTCCCATGAAGCCGTACACACAGGCGCAGCGGTTGGGCCCAATGCAGCGACCCCCATTGTGGCAGCCGCCGTCACAGATGGCTGTGGAGGGAGAAAGGGTGGTGGCCAGAGGTCCCCCGGCAGCAGAGAGAGCTGGGGTTCACAGTAAACCCCTCTTCACCCAGGAATCCCCAGGATCTGGCCCAGGTTGAATGATAAGACTGAGGCCGGGCTCAGTGGCTCACGCCTGTAATCTGAGCACTTTGGGGGGCCAAGGCAGGTGGATCACCTGAGGTCAGGGGTTCAAGACCAGCCTGTCCAATATAGTCAAACCCTGTCTCTACTAAAAATACAAAAATTAGCCCGACGTGGTGGTGAGTGCTTGTAATCCCAGGTACTCGGGAGGCTGACACAGGAGAATTGCTCGAACCTGGGAGGCAAAGGTTGAAGTGAGCTGAGGTGGTGCCACTGCACACCAGCCTGGGCAACAGAGCGAGACTCCATCTCAAAAAAAAAAAAAAAAAAAAAAGGCCGGGTGCGGTAGCTCACGCCTGTAATCCCAGCACTTTGGGAGGCCAAGGTGGGCAGATCACGAGGTCAGGAGATTGAGACCATCCTGGCTAACACGGTGAAACCCCATCTCTACTAAAAATACAAAAACAAAATTAGCTGGGCATGGTGGCGGGTGCCTGTAGTCCCAGCTACTTGGGAGGCTGAGGCAGGAGAATGGCATGAGCCCAGGAGGCGGAGCTTGCAGTGAGCCGAGATCATGCCACTGCACTCCAGCCTGGGCGACAGAGCGAGACTCTGTATCAAAAAAAAAAAAGAAGAAGAAGAAGAAAAAAAGACTGTGACAATAAATGTCCCCTGCAATCTCCAGTCCAGGAATAAGGACCCCCTGGGCAGTGGGCAGCTGGCAGCAGAGACCAATGCTCTGGGATCGCAGTCCCAAGTGTGCAAGGAGGGGAGTCCCACGGGGATACTCACGCTGCCCACACACGGTGCCTGTGTAGCCCTTCTGACACAGACAGGATGCCCCCCGGCAGATGCCCCCATTCATACAGCTCACACTGCACCCTGACCCTGGGGACAGGAAGGTGGGATGCATAGTAAGGTGGAGACAGGCCCTGAGATTTCCTCCCAGGAAGGCTGCCAGACTAAGCATGCTCAGCCCCGCTACTGTCCTTCCTGGGCTCCTGGTGGTAACCGGAACCCTGTGACCTTCTCCCTCCCCCAAGAGACCACTTTCCGCTCACCTCGGCTCACCCCGCAGCTGGGAGCCAGCGTCCCATCCACACAGGTGCACAGGTTGGGCTGTGAGCAGAAGCCCTCACCGCAGGCACGCCTACAGATGGCTGGATGGGTGCAGCAGGTGGCAGTCAAGACCAGGACCGAGCCTGGGCCATGCCTGCTCCATCAGTGTCCGGGCTGGCCAGAACACCTCGGTGAACGCTGCTGGTCATCTGCATCCCCGGCTCTGCTCATAGCGCACCCCACCCCTCTTTTCATGGGACATCCCCCTCACTCTCAGGCTGGGCTGGGTAGGTGTTACGACCCAGGCTGTGGGTTGGTGATTCTGCCACAGCCATCAGGAGAGAACTTTCTTTGGGCCAGAGCTGCCGAGCTGTGAGGACAGAGATGGAGGTGCTGGGGTTATAGATACTGTGTTTGGGTGTCTCCTGGGAAGTGGAGTCAGATTCCAGAGACAAAGACAGAAAGAGAGGGTGAGGCCAGAGAGAGACAGACAGAAAGAGAGAGAGAGAGAAAATCAGATAGATAGACAGTAACCAACAGAGAGAGACCAGGTGCAGTGGCTCACACCTGGAATCCTAGTACTTTGGGAGGCTGAGATGGGAGGATCGCTTGAGGCCAGAGTTTGAGACCAGCCTGAGCAACACAGAGACCCCCATCTCTAAAAAAAATAATAATAAAGAAAACAAACCAACAGAGAGAGACATGAGCAGAGATGAACAGGGAGAGGCAGAGACAAAGAAAGGGAACCAGAGAGACAGACAGACACAAAGAGGTTGTAGGGCAAAGGAAATGAACATGGCAGGTTGGCCTGGAACCCTGAGGACAGATGCAAGGGCCATTCCTGTGGTTCAGCCAGAGGCCCCTGGCTAAGTCCCTGTGTAAACAGAGCTGGACCTGCAGGCAGGTAAGAGTGTCCCTGTCCTGTGCCCCCCACCTCCAGAAGGCAGCAGCACTCACGTACGACACACTGGCTCCTGCCAGGGAATGTCCTCCAGCCCGGACAGCAGTAAGCGTGGAACCGGGAGCCGCACACGTTCGGCCTTCGGGGACAGCGAGATGGGTCTGGTGAGCCTCTGCCTGGGTAGACATCCCCCGGGCATTCCGCTGGCCCCAGGACAGCCCAATCCACACCGAAGGGGTATCCCAGCATCCCAGGTACCACGCACCCCTGCAAGATGCCTGGGCTGCCCCGCCTCCGTACGCGTCCAGGACCTGCAGCCTCCAAGGCCCCATCCCAGCGGCCTTGGCCACCTGCCATGCACAACAGGGCCGACCAGGCCAGCAGGAGCCGGGCCAGGGGGCCCCTTGCCAAACACAGACCCTCCAGAGTCATGGTGTGTCCCCTGGAGGCTGCGGAGAGGAAGCAGAGTCAGCCCTAGAAGAGCCCCTGACCCTGGCCATGGGAGACCCAGTACAACGAGGAGGGCAGGGTGGTTGCCAAATGGGGCAGCCCTGGGGCCTCTGGGAGCCCAAGGAGGCATCCGGCCCCAACGGGGAAGCAGTGAACAGTCAGAGGAGGCTTCCTGGAGGAGGTGTGATGTTAAAGAAGGGTCTTGGGGCTGAAGGTGCACAGCCAAGGCAAGACATGGAGAGGAGGGGAGAGAGGGCCAGGTGGGGCCAGGTGGGGCCAGGCGGGGCCAGGCGTTGCAGGAGTGGGCGTAGCCGTGTCATGGAGCTTTTGCTCGTTTGTCAAGGACAATGAAGAGCCCTTGAAAAGCTTTGAATGGGAGGAGCAAAGTCAGAAGTGCACGTTGGGTGGAGAGGGGAAGGGAAGCAGGGTCCCCGGCAGAAACAGGGTGTCAGGAGGCTGGGGGCTGTCCAGATGGGAGAGATAGGAGAGGAATGGGAGGCTGATGTCATGGGAGGTGGGGGGCATTGAGGAGATTCCTAAAGTTCTGGCTGGGAAGGTGGAGCCAGGAGAGCGTCCAAGGTGTGAGAAAGGTGGTAAGTCGTGGGAGGCAACCACCCCACTGTCACTCAGTGACACAGATACCCCCACTCCTGCAACGCCTGGCCCCACCTGGCCCTGTGTCCCCTCCCCTCCATGTCCCACGCCTGTCTTGCCTCAGCTGTGCACCCTCAGCCCCAAGACCCTTCTCTAACATCACACCTCCTCCAGGAAGCCTCCTCTGACTGTCAGGGCTGGATGCCTCCCTGGGTTCCCCATGGGCCTCAGGGCTGCCTCGGGCAACCACACCACTGTCCCTCATTCCGGGCAGGGGGCCCAGGCAGGGGCTGGAACTTCCCAATGCAGAGAGTACCCCTGTGCCCAGCAGGGAAGGAACCGCTTCTGTGCCCATTTCACAGATGAGCAAACTAAGGCCATCACACCATGTGTGAGGGGTTAAGCCTGAGCTTAAGCCCAGGAAGAGGAGAAGGAGGGTGAAAAGATCAGGAACGGAACTCGCTCCTGCCCCCCGTGACTGGGTCTTTCCTGGGTCATGAAGGACGGGAGGAAGAAGACCGGGACAGGAGATGACCGTTTGGAGGGTGGAGGCAAAATACTTGAGGGTAAGAAGCCAGACCAAGTGGCCTTCCTGTTCCATTCAGGTTCTAGCGAGGAAAGAAACTGGGCCTAGGTGGAGAACGGGCGAGGGGGCCGCTGTGTGGCCTTGGCCACGCCCCTCTCTGGGCCAACCGGGTTGTCCAAAGGCCCCGGAGAAGGGAGAGACCCCTGTCAACGCTGGAGGGTTGGCTGGCTGGGGAGGGCGCCCTCTTTTTACTTCTCTGTTGTCCGGGTCAGTCCACACTCTGAGGATCTGTGGACTCGAAGCAGCCTCGGGGCCTGCAAACCCTCCTCCCCCACTCCCTCCGCCCCAGCCCCCTGCCTCGGGCGGGGTGGGGGGATAGGTGG